>NC_137225.1:19779699-20423663 GCF_949987685.1 Ammodytes marinus | reverse complement strand
GGGGGGGGGGGGGGGGGGGGAAAGCACTTCACCTTACCTCAGCTCGATCAACTGCCTTTTACATCTGCACATAATAATTCAGGCACTGCATTTTGAACAATACTCTCTTGACTGGTGATGTATAGCAGCGCACGCACATGTTAAATAAGTATCCCAAGCAGGACAAGTTGTCATAGAGATCTGGAAATATGAACAACAGACGGCAAAACGACAGCAGAGTCAATTCAAGGCAATTTTTATCCATCATGGCCTTTGACAGTTTGCTCCGTGGCTTATGATACTATTTTAATATTGTCAAATAATTACTTATAACACTTTCAGATATTTTTACACAGACGTCTTTCTAGTGTATTTATGGCTTGTTTATCCCATTTTGTTAGATGGCACCAGCCACATTCACATATCAAAATGGGCTCCATTTAACTTCCATCCTGGCTGTATATTTAGCTGTGCTGTATGTGCTTTAAATGTTGTATTGACGATCTAAAATGAGAATAATCAAGACTTTGGCGGTATTGTAAAGTTATAATCCTTAAGATTGTCTTTGTTCAAACATGTCAAATGGATTGGCTAACACTTCTTTAGCAATAGCTTTTTTTTTTTCTTAGCTTGTGCATGTGTACCAAAGCTGGATTACCAGTGGCCAACGAAACCCAGAGTCCACTGCATGATGACTGGTTCTGGTAATTTCATTAACTGATCATTTGCTCCACTAAAGAACAATATCCAGGGGCGCCGCATTGTTGGCTAATCATGTGGCCGTGTCTTGTAAAGGGACCCTATATGGAAGTCTAGCAGTAAGACTTCAATTATTTTAGTTTACACTGTGCGCACATGAAGCATGTTCCTAATAAAGTTGTATTCAATAAGATTAAATAGTCACAAACTTAGACAATTCCAGCACCGTAATGCACTGCACTTCAAGGGAACTTTGAGGCAACAGGGTATATTTGCATTGCAAAGAAGGCGCAGTGACAAACTTTTGACCAGGGACCAACTGATTGCCATAATGGAAAGATGCTTTTTGGGCCTTATGGGTGTCATATGACCTGCTGTACCGATTGTGGCCACTTCTCTTCAAAAGCCCCTTCCCTGCCAAGCATTGCTCCTGTTGGCTTGACCATTCTTGAGTGGAAATCTGGGAAAATCTTTAAAAATGTCTCCAAATATACCTGGGACGAGATTTTAAGGATTATAACTTTAAAGTTGTAAACGTTCCCATCTACGGCACCATAGTGGTTGGGTGGAGTTTTGTCAGTTGGTGGTTTTCTTTCTCGAATGAGCACTTAATGAAAGATTGAGGATCTTCACAAACTGAGAACTAGGCAATAATGTTGTTAAGCCTGAATATAGGAACTTCATCAGATCTGCAGCTACTGTGTACCTGATATCACTTGCACTAAATCATTAGGAGGGAGGAGGAGCATCCCTTGGCTTATAGCATTGCAACTGAGATTTCTTCTTTATTCATTCACGAGCAATACTCGATTTTGGGTCCAATCTAATATACCCTGCAAAAATATCAAAAGAAAACAGTGAATTCATGTGTAACATAGTTAAAGATAATCAAGTTTCCTATAACGCATGGTAATTAGCTAAACAAATCTAACTACCGGTAACTAAACATATATACATGCTTTAGGCCGTCTAGTTGATGGAATGTGGACCCTGAATTAACAAACGGAGGTTCTGTAGCATTTTCATTAGAACAAGTTAGAAAAGCACAATTTGTTCCAACATGTTCGGTCAGTGTACAATCACTTTTGATCATAGACTGTAAATAGTATTTCAAGATGTCCTAACTTAAGTACATATCTTTGTGTATACATAAGTGTATATACGACATATAACCAGAGACTATTTGTGAGGTAAAGTTATTCATATTTTCTCTATCTCCAATATAGATAACCTGTATTTTCATCCTGTTAGTCCAAGAGGCTTTTTTTTTCCTGTGTGTATGTTTGTGTGTTTGTATGTATGTATGTGTGTATGTCAGAAACTTGACTTGGTTTGTGACTCTTCTAGCTATTTCAAAGAAAAATGTGTTTCAGGGACTGGCTTTAATGATGTGGACAGTTGTCACCTCGGAATACTTACGAGTGTTTTGGGGTATTAATTGAATATGCAAAGCCATTTTCTTGACTCTGAAGTGCTGTGTTTTTTGTGCACAAGTGATACTTGACGGTATGTGCCAACGTGTACCTTAGTGTGTTCGTAACTGTGTTGCCTTAGTATGGATTTGCCAGTATTGTCTAGTTTTACCTTCCAGCTGGGAGGGGTTGTGCACTTTAGAGTATATACATGACCTGATAACGTGCAATGTCCAATGGTTGATGTTTTAAAAAAATGTTAAAAAAATTGAAAATTCTACTCAAAAATGTAACTTAAGCTCTTTGCTCTGAATGTGTCTTGAATCAAAGGCTCCTTAGGAAAATGAAAGCATTTAATGTATTTATTCATTTTGTTTCAGTTTGTAGATATTAGAAAAAGCAACTTGTTTAACTGTCTTATATCCCAGCACCCCAGAGTTTAAAATCCTTTTAAACTTTTTAGATGTATTGCTCCCAATTCTGTTGTTCATCTCCCAGATAAAATCGGCGCACACACTGTGACACAGACAACATCAGATAAATTACGGGCGACAAAGGAATCTCACTGTGGTAGTCTTGGAAAGCCAGACATTTTGTTTCTCTCTGTCTCTCTCTCTCTCGCTGCTGCTGCTGCTCGACTTGCTTCCTTTGCACGTGCATGCGATGCCTTGCCTATCCAGCTTGTTTGATGTACAGCCAACTATATACCTATTTCTATATACAAATATATATACATATATACCATACGTGTAGCTTCTGTAATTAGCATTATAGTGTCCAATGTATAGCTTATAGCCTGTAGATTAGTGCACTGTCGCTCTAGCCTTTACACGTGTAATCTTTATGTGTCTTCTTGGGCTTCCTGTTAACGTTTCTACGTGCTGCATGCATGCTAACCTCGCCTAGCATTGTAATCCTATCCGCGCTTGAACTTGACTATCTATCTCTATCCTTCTGTCTTTCTCTTCTGCTTGAAGACTGTCGCAGCTCATATTGTAGAGTATTATATATCTATCTATATATGTATTAGTCCCTCAGCATGTCTCTACAAAGCTCTTTCTTCTCTGCTCTGCATACCTGTATACGCCCTTTTCTCTCTTTCTCTTTCCGCTTTGCCCTCCGGTAGCAGTGACTATGTATCCTTGCGCTTTCCTCTTAATGTTTCTTGGCTACCCGCTGTCATTCTGTTTGTGTGTCTGAGGCGATATGTTGAATTGTGTCACGGTGCCAGAGATGGTGTCATTGTATCTGATTTAGTTTTTTAACCTTTGACTCTATGGGATGTACGAGAAGCAGAATGAACAGGATCAAGATATGATTGTCCAAAAAAAGAACTTGTTGAAACGCAAGAGTTGTTTAGCCTTTAAGACAGAAGTATATTAAAAAAAATATATATATAGGAAATATTGTTTGTTTATGAGAACAACCAAAATCCCCCAGGACTCAGAGTGCAGTTGACTTTCACTGAAAATGGTGCAATTTTGAATCAATCGTTCTGCAAAGTGCTGTGCTATAGCTTCTCTCAAGCATCCATTTGTCCTGAACTATATGTTACTATGGGAAAAATAGAAATAAATATTGTCAAAACAAAGATGATTGGAGTTTTCATTTCTTCTTTTATTGTTTGTCATACATTCAGAAACATTTTCAACACTAAGTTTGTCGTGATTCATACTGTAGCGTTACAGTATGTGAACAGAAGAAATTGTTACATACACTGGTGGGAAGGTCCTTGAACAGCAAAGTGGGCCATGACAAGTGGCACTTTCACAGCACTACAAGGTAATGATGTACAGTATAAGCGGTGCCAGAATAGCACTAGTCATGATTATGTAATGTCCAAATTAATTCTTTGAGTGTCTCTCAAACCTGATTTGATGCTAGTCATGATGAAGCACATAAGCAAGGAGTGAGGATTTGTAATCATAGCCAGAGCGATGTTTCTAGTTTGTGTTCAAACGGGCCTCATACACACAACGCAGCCCCTTTTAAAATGACACGCAATGGAATACATTAACTTTGCAAAATGAGTACTTTTATTGTGTTTTGATGAAGTGTGTACTGATGCATTTTGTGTTTTCAAAGAAAATCTATAACATAAAAATGTGGATGAACATATGATGAAAGCAATATTTTATTTGTATTGCATATTTTTTTTCCAAGGACCTAACCCACACAAAAGAATTAGGCTTTCGAATGCTCTCCAGTGAAACATTTGATTATTTATTTTTTTGTCACAGGTAAGTTACCGACGTCTCTCTAGATGGCACTGCTGCCCCACTATTTAGTCATGAGGGAGCAACAGGCAGTGAAGAAGGTACAACACATTGCCTCAAAGTAGTGCATATTCTGCAAATGTGGTTTGGATTCCTGGCAAAAGTCAAATGAGCAATGTCTCCATTAGCTGTTTGTTGTTTTGCTTTGTTTTCTTACATTTCCTGCTCAATCATGTCTGATTAGAACATCCTTTCTATTTCCACACAATAGAACACAAGATAAAACAATATATAATTATTTATTTAATTCCCCAAACTTTGTGAAAGGTTCCCAGATGGCTTGCCTCATCTTTTCCTCTCAAACACAGAAACACACACAGAAGATAAAGAGGAAAATACCACATGGGAATAATCGCCGTTTTTCGCTGACAAAGACTCAACCTCAGACGAGGAATTACTGTATTTGTTTTTATAAGTGACATATAGGCTATTTTCGATTTAACATCTGGGAAGCACACTATCAACTGGCTCTGAATGAAGCCGCGCAGAGGAAATGGATGGTTTTAACATTATACATACAGTATGACATGTAATTATTCACTTATTAACTGGTTCCACACAGCTGTTTAAGTTGTTTTGCATGTTGAGGTCCAAGGTAGTCCTCCGCGGCCACTGATCAATCTCTCACACCTGATTAATCCACAACAGCACCGTGTACAAACAGAGGAGGACTGATGTGCATCTTTTGAAGCTTCAGACTCTGAGCCCCTCTAGACACGATGCTAGCATGTAATCAGGTTGACAACTGTACCTAATGCTCTTCCTGTGTATAGCTGTATGTTGATAGGTTGCAGCTACCATGTGACAATGTGTTACTGTGTAACTTTCCCACAGCTAGATGGATAATTACACATGTGGGTATATTTTACAAAACCAAAATATACCCACATGTGTAAATACATGTCCTCTTATGTTTGCTTCGTGGCAAAATTGGAGAGATGAGTCCCAGATAGTGCTGTGCTGATAGCCAAAGGAGGCTGCAATGTTATTCAAATCCCACAATATGAAGCAGTTGAAGGGACGGGCAACATGCTGGTGATAATGTGTACAAGTTATCCTGATAGGGGTACTTAAATGGTACAGTCTGTAGAATGCATTAGCATTGTTCTGAACTTGATATAAATGAATTTATAAAGGCTTGAAAATCAAAGTTTTTTGTATTACCTTAGAATGAGTGTTTTATATGTACATGGGACTTGTGCATCGCGGTGTTGCACAGAGAAAAACTAAATGGCCATACTCGTTTTTGTACAGTGGGTGTCCCAAGGAAATACACCTGTTGAAAGAGGAAGTACTGTAAATAACTAAATACATCTTCACTTCATCACTTGATATTTTGGAAAAAAAACTTGAGGCCATCTTTAGTAACTAGCTTCTTCTCCTTGAAGGCCACCGTAGCTTCTGTAAACCCCTCCTAAGGGAGGGGTTAGCAAGGGAGCATAGCAATCTAAAATCTCACCACTAGATGCCGCTAAATACTCCAATACTAAACACTGTACCTTTAAGGTGAGCTTTATCCTTTGGAATGAATAATGGAAAACTGTCTGTCAGATATATGTGTTGTACAAAAACATAAAACACTACAAATGCAATTACCTATAAATGAGTAGACAAGGTCTCAATGCACACATGAAGTCATTATGTGAGCGAACAACCCACATGGGAGAGTGTAACGATCCACTGTTCTTGCTGCAGTGCCACACGGAGACAAAATGGCTTGTCAGCTCGTCCTCCATTAATTATCATCACGGAATTACCTTGTGTGTACTCTTTGACATCACATTTAGGATGCATGGTGTCGTGGGACCAAATTAATTTCAATCAACCTTGGCGGCGCGCTCGAGCTGCCTCTGCAGCAGACTTCTGCTTCCGTTATCTCCCTGACAGGAAACTCAGTCCTCCAACACAGTGTAAATAATTCCATCACACATTCAAAGTGAACCCGAGGAATAATCAAGAATAATGACTAAAAGACTAGGTCTGACATAGAGAGAGAAAGAGAGAGAGAAACAGAGAGAGAGAGAGAGAGAGAGAGAGAGAGAGAGATCACCCTGCAAACTTCTGTCCGCAGATGTTGAACAGTCCATCACCAGCAGCGTCACCTGCATGGTCTGTTCAGTGTTTTGCATCAGGCCCGACCATGTGGAGCCAATCAGAGCCCTTGTAAAGCCCCCAACACTCTAATCCTACATGTGATGACACAGACAAGAAGAGAGCTGCTCAATCCAAACACCCGGGGTTGCAGAGAGGAGAAATGTAGCAAACATGTCATAAAGTTTAAGTCCGAAAGAAGTCACTCCTCTGCCCGAAAGTCGGCGGTGATTTACGAGCAAATCCAACAGATGTTAAAATCCGTGTGGCTGCTTGGCTTTGAGTAAAAAAAGGCTTACCCAAAGCATTTTGACAGAAAGACCAAAAGGGTTTCTCGTGCTTCCATAAACGACTGAAGTCTTTTGTGAAAACAGACCGTGTGTTCGCGCGCGCGTGTGTGTGTGTGTGTGTGTGTGTGTGTCAGAGGGCGACTAAGCCGAGCCAGATGTTGCTGGTGTCTGTTGAAGCTGGTTGCGTTCACCTCGTAGTCTTTAAGAGCCATTCGTTACCTGAACCTTTAGCCCCAAAATGTCAACCCAGAAGCTGGTATGTCATCCGTTAGGGTTTGGTTTCACTCAAAAGCTGCTCACCTAACACATGAAAGCCTGGTCACCTTAGGGGAGAGGCCGCGTGCTTGGCTGACAGCACATGAAGCTGTAAAGACGATTTTTTTTCCCCTCCATATGTCGTGTTGTTTATCAGGGGGGATCCAGAAGATTGCCAACGACGCATGGATTTGTTGGTTTGGAGGTCAAAAGACATGTAAGTCATCAAGGTTTTAAGCTGCCCTAATCAGTATTTTTAAATTAGCGATGGATCAAATGTGTGATTTATAAGGGATCACGTGTAGTGACGAGCACACACTTTTCACTCTGCCCTTGCCCTCAAGCATTACAGATGGTCCAGGCAAAGTTTTTTTAACAATCTCCCAAGACATCCAAACTGATTTGAAAGGGAACTCAAGGTTTACCGAAGGACTCCTACTTCAACTTTGACCAACGGCTCTTGACGCAACTTTTAATGCACAATGTGGAATACATGACAACAATTTAGTGCGGTGCTCACTTCTGCTTTTAGCTCCAAAAAAGGACAGAAAAGCGTTGAGGCTAAAGTATGATTGTTCAGATAAGAAGTTGATACTGGAAATCCCTGGATTATGTTCTATGACAGGGAGCGTGTCCATCCTCCCCACTGTCCTTTACCTGCTACTGGGAGTATTTAGAGAACTGGTCTATTTGCCCAGTACACACACAGGTAACACTCTCTCTCACACACACACACACACACACACACACACACACTGGTAACACACACTGACACACACATACACAGACACACACACACACTAACCCAATTCATACCTGAATGTTAAAACCACAGTGGGTAGAGCATGCACGTTATTGACTCAGTACTTAGTTTACAGTTTTGAACACTCAACACGACATAGGTTGCATTGACGTTTTTTTTACAAAAAACACAAAAAAACTACATAGGTTACACTGTTGTTTTTACTTAAAACAAATTTTTTCATATAAATATTTTGCAGTCACTATGAAACTTAACACATCTCAGGGTTTAACATGAATGTGTTCCTCTGTGGTGTAGTGGCTCTATTTGCTACTGAAATTCTCAAAAATGCAAGGTTGCAAAAACACAATATAACAACATAGGCAGGGCCGCCGCTCCCTATACGCAGGGTACGCAGAGTGCGTAGGGCACCAAGTTCCTGGGGGGCTCCCAAAAAAAAAAAATTATAATTTTTTTTTTTTTTATGAAAAAGGAAAAATATATGATCCGGGGGCCCCCCAACATTGAGGTTTTTTAAAAAACTTCATGATGATCATTACATTACAAAAAATATATAAATTAGTTATGAACAGGCCCATTGTTGTTTTGTCTTAATTGTGCAACCTATCCAGGGGTGGATTACTGCACAGGCATACCAGGCACAGGCCCAGGGGCCCAAGGGCTCAGGGGGGCCCTTAGCCAGAGATACTGATAGTAACTTTTCATGTTGCATAGTCAAAGAGCTCTGTCACTGATGTCAATAACAGGGTCAATAACAGGGTCCAAAAAGGAATAGCCTAAATATAAGTATACTCATCAGAATGTAACAAGATAGAAATCATCATGGGCCCCTCAACTAGTAGGAGAGAAATACAAAGGCAAGTTAAAAACAACAGCATTACTAGCTCTGTGTAAGGGGCTCCATGAGGGGCCTTGAAGGCCCCCTCACACATACACAAATAAGCTTTCTATGTGTGAATTCTAAATTGTTCATAAAAGTAGCTATCCACCCTTTATCTGTTGAAATGGGCCCCTCCATCATAGATCATGGATCTGCAGACCAATCTACTGTACTGTTTTTACAGTTGCAGAGTAAGGAGTGCTGCCTGTTTAAGAAAAATCTGAAAAAGAATGTTCCTTCTGCATCTCAGGAGTTGATATAGCCTCTAAAATTTCCTCTCAAAGTGCACCAGATTGATGCATTTTACTTTAAAAAGGTAAAAAAAAATCCGGGGGGGCATGCCCCCGAACCCCCAACAATATCCCAAAATCCTATGGGAAACACTGACTTCCTTAATATGTTTTTGCCATTAATTGTATATATCTGTATGGAAATATCAGTGTACCTGACTGGATATTTACGAGTGGGGGGCCCTTTAAGAGTGTGTGCCCAGGGGCGCATTATCTCATAATCCGTCTATGAATTTATCACTCAATTCCTTTGCAAAGGCAGTTAGTAGGATACGAGGCAACTTTTTTCACATGGTAAGCTGTTCTTTCTATTAGTAAATGCTGTTTGCAAAAACTCATCACTACAGCAAATGTGCCAAAAAGTAGTCGCAGAGATCTTGCAAGGGCAAAAAATTTCCGCCTGCGCCCTGCGGGTGCGAGTATCTTGGTGTTTTTTTTTGTTGGGTGCGGGGGGGAGGGGGGGGGGATGGGGGCACCACTGACAATTTAAGCTTAGGGCACCCAAAAGCTTAGCAGCGGCCCTGAACATAGGTTACACTGTTGATTCTTTTATCTCAAAACGTCATAGGTTACATTGTAGTTTTTTCATATAAATATTTTGCAGTCACTATGAAACTTTACACATCTCTGGGTCTAATATGAATGTGTTCCTATATGGTGTAGTGGCTCCATTGGCGACTGATGAAGACACTGGTTGCTGGGTGCCTGGTTCAAATCCTGTCGCAGGTTTTAGGGTGTATTCACACTGGGAAAGTCCGCTAGTGCACTTGCTTTGGTCCAGACCAAATAGAGTTTTGATTTTTTTTGTTTGGTGTGGTCCACTTTCATATTGCCCCTTTTGCAAGTGAACCAGCATTACGAAGCAAAACCACACGTGATCTGAGGTCATTCATTCATTGGACAGACATTCTGGGGTGGAGAGAAACAGGAAGCACGAAGTTTAAACTGCGAAATATATATCATTGATATAATATGGGGCTAAAAATAATAAAAGGGCCTACATCTAACCTATAAATAAAGAGGAAAAACATCAAATTATTGTTGTTTCATATGGTCATAATGTGTAGCCTTATGTCAATGCCACGTTATGTGGCTTGTAGCCTACGATGTGAAACATCATTTTTACTGTATTTTTGGTGCTGGATGCGCGTCACGCGAGAAGAATAGGCTCAAGCTGACACTCAGCTGATTAAGCTGTGTATCAGCTGGGTCGGCGCAGTTCAGCTCCAAACTGACACGGGGATAGTATTGACGGTCCCGTACATGGGAAGCAAAATAAAAACACACACTTCGTGCGCAGCGTGAACCTGTTGGCACTGTGCGAGAGACGCTCCCCTCTCCTTCATCTGATCGCTGAACACATTCAGCATTTATATTGTTCTGGGCTCCCGGTCAAACCACAACTAATCTTCCTAATAATGGTGACAACAACACTTTCCCATAATGTGAAGCTGACGGCTATTTATTAAAAAAGAAAAGAAAGAAAAGGCACAGTGCCTCCTGCATTTGGGTCGGATCGAGTCCGAACAAATTCACACCACAAACGAACTGCAGCAGAGTGCGTTTGGAAACGCATCGAGACTACCTCTTCAGCTGGGTCTCGGAGCGTTTGTTTGGTCCGCACCCGAGTGCGATTGCTGTATTCACACCTGCCTGAAAGATGCGCACCGAAGGCAGAAGTGCATCTGAGTTCGTTTCAACCGAACTAAACACGGCATGTGTGAATACACCCTAAGTGACAAATGATGTTAACGTGCCGGTGACCAAAGGAAGGAATGAAACTCTCCAAAAACATAGAGCATTTCTCTGTCTGAGTAGCTCAATAGTTGAGGCCACTTGCTTATTGACCCAACGGTTGGGTGTTCAAAACTTTGTCTGGACAATGAACATTTTTCATGTCAAAAACCCAAAATAAAAGAAGAAATGAAAGCGCTCTTATAAAGGTTTCTAGCGTGGAGAGTCTCGTGGCTCATTCGGTCCTTTCAGGGCCAGGGAGCGATGCAACCACAAATTACACAAATAAATATCTTGAAAAAGATTGTCTTTGCCATTTTCTGTGTGAGGCATTTTAATCTTTAAAAAAAAATATTACAGGGGGCTCTCCATGGCACAGTGGGTAGAGCGTGCACCTTGTTGACTCAGTACTTAGTTCACAGTTTTGAACACTCAAAACGACATACATTACATTGACATTTTTTTTTACAAAAAACACAAAAACGACATAGGTTACACTGTAGTATTGAGGGCCCGTAACTTATTGTTATGCACCATACATTTTCTTATTACTTTTTCTTACTTCTTATTTCTTCCGCCACATTTTCTAACTCTATCTCCTCCCACACCGTTTCACTTAGACATTCCAAATTTTCACCGAACGTATTTTTCATAATTTTACAAATATTGTATAAAAGTCGCATTTGCTCTTTTTTAAGATAATTTACAGATTTCAACAATAAAAAGTCAAAAATTGTAAATTTTTCAGATAATTTATAAAAAGATGAAATTTGTTAATTAAAAAATATTTTTTCCAAAGTCGTAATCTTTTCATTTTTACAGATTATTTTTAAAAAAAATTAATTTTGTTATTTTTTAAAATTATTTATGAAAAGTAAAAAATGAAGTATTTGCAAATCATTTATAAATCAGTTGGTGTTGTCCGCTCTGTGTCCTCTTTGAGCTTCCGTCCATTTGTTCCCCAGTAGATGATATAATTGTTAAGATTATCTATTTTCTTTTTTAAGATATGTAAACTCTTGTATCATTTGAACATTGTGGTTCCACTTTAAAAAAAGGCAAAACTTACTTCATAGCCTATCTCCTGCATGACTTTTTTTTCTTCTTCTTCTTTCCTTTTTTGAAACATTTTCCAAAAATTATAAATTGTAAGGTATGCAAATCAAGGGAAATGAAGATAACATATGGTCCTTCACCATTCTAGGGTACAAAAAACACATTAGAACCCTAACCCAGTTTGGATGTCTCCTGAAGTTACCATATATGGTCCCTTGTGCGATAAAAGGAGGATTTTTTCATTACCAAAAGAAATGAAAACCCCAAACTTCAAAGGCAGTGTGCAGATGGCGTAAAAACTATTCCTTTCAACCGAAATTAGTCTGGTTAGAATATCTTTTCACCTGTAAATCTCCATATTCATGCTTGCTGGGCTGCATCAGCTTCAATAATATAAATGCCGGACTATTACACTTTTGTTGAAGCCTACTTTTGCCAAAGATACTATACTCTGCAGAGCCCAGTTCATTAGTCAAAGTCAGTCGTACTCATTAGCTTCTCTGACCTGGCCGTGCACCCTGCTACCTAAGCACACACTATGTTCTGATGCAGACCACTACACACACACACACACACACACCAAAATCCACTCCACTTATTGCGGTATGTGTGTGCAGAGTCATTTGTATGGATGCATTCAGTGAGATGGTTTATCTGTAAGCGCCTGCCGGAGAAAGCAATTAACCTCACGTACCACCGGGGAGTTGATATGAGCGAGAGAGCATCTCTGCGCCATTTAAATATACACCAGAGGGACTCGCTCGCTCACTCTGGACCAACCTATTATTCACCATCAGCACTTTAAATGGCCTCTTCATGAAGACAGCAAGACAGGCCTCACTCCCTATTTCACTTATACACAAGTATATTGTACACACACACACACACACACACACACACACACACACACACACACACACACACACACACACACACACACACACACACACACACACACACACACACACACACAGGTATTTATTTCCACACCCCAGACGGACTGATCCCCATGGCTCTGAAGTTTCGGATTGCCCTTGACGCAGCAATGATTAAGGTCAGCTAAAGAACAAGAAAATTAAATGCTGCATTCCTGGTGATCAGGGAATTTACCAGACAGTGGAGAGGAACTATGCGGAGCCCCTTGCCAAGTCTGGAAGAAGAGGGAGATATAGCATGTTCAGCATGATTATTTTCAATGCCAGTGTGAGTTTCGCCATGCCAAAAGAAAATCTCCTATAGAAAACAACAGAGGCTTATAATATACTATGAAAGAATCCGTTTTTCTTTAATAGACTTTGGCCCTGTTCAGTGACATAGAAAATCTAAGGAATTTAAAAAGAGCTTGGTGGTCAACTTTTTTTTCTGTTTGTCAGACAGAGAAACTTTTCACAGGCTGTTCAATATGAATCCCACTTTGTGTTTGTGGCTACTGACCTGCCAGCCCATTCCCTCATGCATCAGTGACTTCTCTAATGAGGAGAAAAGGCACCGGCGCAGATGGACGAAGGAGGGGAGGAGACTGCGACAGATGAGTGGATGTGCAAGACAAAACCCAAATACTAATAACCCAGGGATACGGATGGAGTGGTTCTGCACCTGAGACACATCTAAAGGCTGGACTTAGATTAGACAAACTACTCTCAAAGGCAAATAAATCAGAAACAATCTCAGTGTAACCTCAATGATTTCAGGGGAACAACCATATTTTTAGGAACACTGGAGACTTGGCTCTATGGATGGCAATATCTTTAGGTCGGCCCAGAGTAAAAGACTTCATAATTGTAGCAGCCAATAATGCAATAGAATGTCATAGGTTTTCAATTATTTCTGTAATAAAAGCAAAAAAAATGGATCAATACAGTATTTCTGATTCTGATTCTGATTCTGATTAGTTAATTGCCAATAGTGTATTACAATCTCTGAAACATTAACGCAGTAACTTTTTGCCCATAATGTTTGTGTGGTAAGGTCTTAAAGCCGGTATTTGAAAGAGGCACAAGTAAGGAAACGTGATATTTATAGCCAATAAATCAAACTTACATGAAGTGATATAAGTGTATTAATACATTGTCGACACCAGGGTAATACTTTACAATAAGGCACACAATATTGTAGTAACTAGAACATAATTATGCTTTATCTATTACTTAACTTACTAAAAAGAAACACGTATGTAGTAGGTAATGCATAACTATGTAGTAGTTACTAAACATTTTTTCTTTAATTAATTTAAACGTTTTGGGGTAAGTTATGCATAACTATGTAGTAGTTACTAAAAATATGTGATGTAGTAGGTAATGCATAACTACAGTTTGTTGTAGTTGCTAAAAAACATTTTTTAAAGTAGGTAATGTATAACTAACTACGTAGTAGTTGCTAAAAAAAATACAAAAAAAAACGTTGTAGTACGTAATGCATTAGTATGTAGTAGTTTCTACAATGTTGTGTAGCTTATTGTAAAGTGTTACCGGCTCCAGTTATTACATTTTTAAAGGATGTTTTAAAACCCAGCCAATACAACCAGTAGGCTAATCATTTATTACATTATAGGGAAAAAGTTATTTAGTTATTGGTTCAGAAATTTGATTATGTTGTTGGCAAGTCCCTACAATATCGGCTTTCATGACATTAAAAACTGTAAGATTATTACATTATATTACAACAATTATGGAGATGATTGCCATGACATTTTGAACAGGCATCCACGTGTCCCTGAAGAGGCGTCTGAATTACATCATAGTTCCCTGACTTCTCTTTTACCACGATGAGGTTGACATTTGTGGTTTTGAATAGACTGTCAGTACTACTATTGGATGGATTGTCAGGGGAAATTCAGACACTCATGTTCCACTCAAGATGAATAGTACATCTTTGGTCATGCCGTGAACTTTTTCTCTAGCGTCATTATCTGATCAAAATATAATTTGTCCAATACTTTGACCAGATAACCGCAAAAACTGCTCACGTCCTCTCCAGCCCAGAATGTACATCCATCATTTGTTCGGAGCACTTTGAAATACTTTGACCGCACAGAGAAGGAGCAGTGTGCAGCAACACCTCCCTTTGAACTCAAAGGAGAACATGTTATAAGCTCTCAGGGCAAACGTCATCTGGAATCCCACCAGCTGAGTGATGTAGCTCCATACTTTTGACTTTTGAACAGGAAGGCTCTCCAATTGAGGTACAAATTAAACCATTCAGTGTCCCGTCTGAAGGAATTCATGTACCTGATGTCATCTAACCAGTGCATGCACTTGGTTTTAAGATTGTGGCATAAACAGCAAAACAGAAAGACGAAAACATTATCAAATCAGGGATTGTAGGCCATTAGAACAAACTTAAAAAAAAAAAATGCTAAATTGGCTCCGACCTAAGACAGTATAAATGGACAATAGATTTAATTTCCATATTTAGGCAGTTTAGTGTAATTAATTCTCATGAGAAACCACCAAGCTGGATTTAAAAATCAACAACACCATTAAGAACTGAAATCACACCCCATAAATCCATTGTCGGGTATACCACTGTAAAACTGTGTGCGGAGGACTGCAGCATCAAAACCCAACCACATGGTCTAAACATTTCCCTGTAGACACGAGGCCTTGGCTCTTTACAGTAACATCCGCTTCTGATTAAAGCGAGCCCGTCTCCGGCTTTGTCCTTTTTAAGTCAACATCGGAGCAGACTGGGGCCAGGTTTGGGTTAGGAGGGTGTTCAGCCCCACCGCAAATCACCGCGACTACAGTCCCGCTAACATGACACCATGTTGCATTTTCCTCAGCACAAATAAACAAATGATGAAGACGCACATTTAGAGTATTAAGTTAAATAGTTTCCAAACATAAGAAGGGTTTCAGTTGTGGAAACAGTTGTGCTTTCTTGGAATGGTTAGACGTTTCTGTCGACTTGAAGTAACTTCATTGCATGTCATTGACTGTTTGAGTGAACTCCAAACACCAAAAGCCCCCATCACAAAAGCAGATAGATTCACAACAGATGCATAAGAAGATAAATGATGTCTCTTTGTTTTGCCACTGATACCCTGGCATGCAGGTCTGCAGCCCATCAAACCGCATGGGACCTTTAGAGTTTTTACATCGCAATACTAATGCATTGAATTTCTGAATTCTGAAGTTCTTTGGTTAATTAATTCACGTTGATTTAAGGCATCCAATTTGTGCCAAACTTGTATTACCCCTAGTTGTATGTCTATGTATGACAAATGAATGTATACAGTATGTAATGAATGCATCTCACATACAGCTTCAAGGGGCATGGAATTGGCTATAAAATCAATGTTTTTATATAAACACAGCTGGATCATGTGACTTTTTGTTTTGTATTTTAGCAGTTTAAGATACAGATATTTTCTTTAGGAGTTGAGTAAAAAGTGAATGAGTCATTATTGGACTCAAATTGAACAGGTATCCAGAAACCTGACGAGTGTAAATATGTAGCATTTTGCTAACAAACATGCCTTATTAACTTGTTTCTACTGCAAGAATAAAAGCTGAAAGAACGTTTCAGGTTTGGAAATACGTATAAGGTGGTTGTTTTGGATTTAAGCAATTTAAAAATTACCAGCAGGTGGGAGAAAACTCTGTGTAAACCAAGGCCACAAGAAACAAATATTTTAGAAAAATCACTCAACCGCATTGTGAAGCTTGAAAGACTAATACATTTGAAATAAATTGTCCATTACATATCTAGTAGACACAGAGCAACACATTAACGATAATTTGTTGTTGTAGGTAAATTTACGGCTTGAGCTGAGATCATTTTTGTGGGGTTTGACAAGCGAGTCGGTAATAAATACTGCTGACTGGCCGTGATTTCTGTAGTCTGGAGATTACTTGTCTCTGTGGATGCCTTCTTCTCTCTGTCTTCTTTCTGGAGCGTATCGCAAGTAGTTTTCTAATTTGCACTGTTGATCAAAGTAGCTTCTGGTTGCTCGAGCATGGAGCGGATGTGTGCTGACTGCGGTATGGACTGAGTTACTGGACAGTTGCTAGCTACAAGAAAGTGGGTAAAAAAAAAGTGGTTCAATCTTTGTCTTTCAGTGCCACCATGATTGATCTCCGTACATTAGGTCTCACTACAATCAGTGTGCCATGCCCCTAGGGTCTGTTCCATACTGTCTTTTATCTGTCTGGCTTCGATCCATTGCAGGAGAGAAATTTCTGGCACTTTACAATGGCTGCTGTACGTTTAACTTGCTGCTTTACCAGCCCCTCTTCCTTTTGGTGCTATAGGCGGGTGGCATGAAGTGAACTTATCAAAGTTTTTTCTTTTTTTGGCTGGAAAAGGGTGATGGTCTCTGGAGGCGGGGTTGACGACAGTGGAATTTGTCGACCACACAACCATTAAAAAAGGAAATAAAATAATAATAATAACTTTATTTATAGGGCACTTTCTCATTACAAAGTGCTTTACAAGGTAGAGTAAAAGCTTGTATCCTGTGATAAAATAACAGTTAAAACAGCTTGGTGTATAATATCACTAAAATTGATGTAATGAAGAAAATGCTAGAACATAAGATAAAAGCATTTTTTAAATGAACTAAAAGACAGCTCAAGGGAATCAAAAACTCAAGTAAAAGCGTGGAAGGCTCCCTGATAAAACAAATTAAATAAACATATATAAAAGGCTAAAATAAGGATCGTGGAGTTTGGAGGAATTACATAACTGGGTGATAATTCTCCGTGGCTTTGTCACCAAACGCGAGGCCCTTTCATGTTACATCACAGCCATCTGATCTGTTGTTAATATAGGAAATATTGATTAGAGCAGCTTTAAGGCTTTAAAGTTGTCATAATCCCATCTCCTCTGCAGTTTTTTCTCTCCTTCCTGCTCTGTTTCTCTGTCCCCATTTCTCTCTCTCTCTCTCTCTCTCTCTCTCTCTCTCTCTCTCTCTCTCTCTGATGTCTCTGAAAGTCTTCAAGTGCTGTGGGTCTCATTTGATCTACAGCGTCAGACATCTGGAGCACTGCAACACCTGTTTTCAATTCAGGCAACCGACAGAAACATTTGATTGTTTCTCACAAGCAGACTTTCTCTCCACTCCGCTCCCCTCCCCTCCCCTGCCTCCCTCTCATTGACTCATGGGCTATTTGTTATGTTAAAACCAACCAACAGCTCTCTTATAGGTAATAGATGGAAGAATAATTTGAACTTGATTAAGACCAATTGAGAGGAAAATACATTGTATGATTTTCCAGGTATTTATGTCTGCTATTTTGGCACCTTAGCTGCCGAATAAGGGTTGCGTTCAAATAGGTTCAGCATGTTCGAGATTACACGGAATGAGTAACGTCTGAGGGTTCAACTTTTACCCCTTTCACTTTGACTTAATGGAAAATAATAGCTGTTCTGGATTGTCGTGATAGGAGGTGATCGGTATAAAGTTAAGTTCAAGGTATTGAATTATGATTACTAGATGTGGCTGGACAGGAATGCTTTAGGTGCAAAAAAAAACAACAAGGCAAGAGTGTGTTTTTTCTGGAAAAGATATGTACATTTTATTTGGTGTTGAACAATAATGCATGCATTGACGTTCCAACAAGACGTGCAGCAATCCCAACTACAGGGAGGAGGAGGGGGGGGGAGGAGAAATCGCTAAATGTAATGAAGTGAGGCTAGAACTGAAGAATTTCAGTGGCGGATTCGCTGCCAACTCCCTGAAACACTTAATTGTGCCTAATTGTTTGGAGGACAGAACACACACAGAGGCAATTAGGAATGATATGCATGGGCAGCTATTCACAGGGAAACAGCATTTAGGCAAAAGAATGTTTTGTTCATTTATAATACTATGTGTGCAAACAAACGTATGGCATACATTGCATGTATTTGCATATCAACACTCTACTCAGTGCTTTACCATACACTTGACATTTTTCTATATTTTTCTCATGTTGGACAAATATGCATTCTACTGTATAGTACAAATATGACATATAAATATCAACATCAGATACCAACTCCTGCTTATTTAATACTTATACTATTATTTTCGTAATGATCTTCCATGACAAGCTATTCAGAGCTCTAAGGTTTTTCAATAGTTTGACATTTTGGAAATGTGGGAATGCATGTGTTTGCTTTATATGATTAGGGAAGGATCTAATATGAATATATCCTAAATGTTTATATATGAACATGACAAGAGCAGATGCTTAGCACAAAGACTGGGGACAGGGAGAAACATCAAGCCTGCTCTGTCATTTATTTTTTTCTTTTCTTTTTATGTTTGTTTATTCCATACAACAACAAAGAAAATGGTGTAAATAGGACAATTCATCATTTCAGGAGGGGTTAATTGTTTGCTCTGAGCATTTGCCAGACCAGTGAATAGACTGCAGGAAATTACTAAGTTAAGTCTTTGCCAAGAAATAGTCTGGAACCAACATGCTAACTGGCGAAAATGCTTGGATCCAAGTTTTTGAACGGATTAAACAAACGAGTTATGACCTGTTGTCTTTATGCTAAACTAAGCTAACTAGCCGCTTTTAGTGGTGTTGATATTCAAATTGAACTCTCCTCCAAAAAGAGATTGAGTGTATCTTCCAAAATGTCAAACCGCTGTTTTAAATGTCTAATATAATACAAAAGGTTTTGTTACATACAGTACGCAAGTATTAAAAATATTATACAACTTATACGCATATGAAAAAGTAGGCATGCCCAGTCAACGTGTGTGTACACAGGCACATCCTGTACATACAAACTGTATAAGCACCAATGCACATGTATGTACACACACTCACACATACTGTACACACACTCACAACCCACACAAACACATCCATCCATAAAGAATTGGTCACTGCTCAACCAGCCGAAGTACTCCAAGCAAAAGCAGTACTTACAGTAGGCTATGTAATTCATATACTCAAAAGAGATTTCACAATACAGGTTTAAACAGGTGATGAAATATACATTTAAAACAATAATATGACAAAGTATGTGTAATAGATGAATAACATTGTTTTTCATCAAGCTATATTCTTCCTTAATTTGGTAAATTGTTGAATCTGCTCTGCAATTCAATAGTGTGCAAAACTGTCTTTTTTACAAAGTGTTTCATTGACAAAGGCTTCATCCCATCTTGGGTCACACTGCAACCCAGAGGATTGAAATGTTTGTGCCGCCTTCATGTGTTATCTGGTTAACCCGTCCGCGGATACAGTCCAGAGTCACAAAGACAGCTGTGCCATTCTGGACCTGAAACGAGGCCCTCAGCCCGATGCTGGCCCACTGGCTCCCTTCAGGCATAGATCCAGACACCTGCTGAGCCAAGGGACCCGTCTGTCCGCCCTGACCTCCAACCTGCTGCAACGTCAGCTTTACAACATTGCAAGAATGTATAAGCTTCAGGTTAAGGGCTACGTTCGCCGTCCCTCTCTCGTGGAATATAAAGTTCTTACGGCTGTTGGGTTCCCCTGAGCGGGCCAAGTGAACCTGAGGTGTTTCCGGGCTGACCTGCTGGAAGAACAGCGGTTTATTCCTGACTGCTCCGGAGGGCAGACCAGTCTTGGACACAGTAGCAGTCAGGGCTGTAGACACTGCAGAGGGGATCCATATAAGGCTCATCATACTGATCCCGGTGCTGTCCCCAAAGTAGCGAACGTTGCACTGCGAGGGAGTCGTGATCTCAAAGCTAAGCGTGTCGCCACTTTCAATGCTAACGGCTCCAGAGAGGGTGATGGAGGTGTCCCTGTAGTTGACGCCCATCTTGAAGGCTTGCATCGCCTCTTGGCCGGTCCCGTTGCGGTTGGTGTAGGCGATCAGGGAGAAACCTTCTTTAATGCAGGTGTGGCCCATGGAGTAAATCGCCTGTTGAAGGACGAACTTCACGATACCACTCTCCGTGAAGCGCACGCCGCGGTTGTCGTGATTTAGAATGATCATATAAGGGTCAGACACCGAGGTTATTCGGAAAGTCGGGCGGTAGCTGGTCTGGTAGTGCGCCATCAGGGACATCTGGGCCGTCATAGCAACAGCACCGGTATCATGAGACAACCAGAGCAGGCTGAACGAGGGAGTGGTGACCTCGTAGACGTGAAGATCCTTGCTCTGGTTGCAGTGTTGATTGGGACTCTTCAGAAGGAGAGTGAAGGTGTGGTTAGGCTCCACCTCCACTCCACTGCTCACGCTGACACCCTGGAAGTACTTCCCATCAGGCTGTTCAATGCGGACCCCACTGAGGTCCTGACTTTCCTCTTCCTGGCTTCCATTGAGCCTCATTCCCACTTGAAGGAAGTTCCTGCAGCTGTGCTTGATCGCAAAGTTATGATCCAACCACACCAGACCGTGCTGCAAGAACCTCACCTGCCCTCCCTCGTTGGACAAGAGGTCGGTGGTGTCTTTGCCTCGGATGTTGAGTTGAAGCCCAGAGAAGACGTTGGTAGTAGAGGTCCGGGCATTGGGAATTGCCACATTGGCCGCCCAAGACTGGGAGAGTCGGCTCTCTGAAGTCTGGCCGCAGACAGCGTCACTGATGGCCATGCAGGGAACGGAGATGGGCTCTCCTTCACAGTCAGAACAGGCCTGGCACTCCTGCAGCTCCTGGTTGTAGAAGTAGTCGGGACCACACACACCCATCAATGCTTCTCTCTCAGAAACTCCGAGACACCTGAACCCCCCTGTGTAGTTAAAGTCCAGAAAGAAAGAAAAAAAAACAGGAGCAAAAACAGGGTCGATATTAAGTCAGTGTAAACAAAAAGCCTCAATTATTTCTGTTGTTCTCAATAGCAATGTTTCTTTTACACAACCCACTATTAGGGGATATATTGCGTTGATTATTGTTTTTATTTAAATGTGTTGAACTTACCTGGAGTATTAAGGCACTTCACTCGCTCTCCACAAATGTTTGGTAATTCAAGGCATTCATCCCTGTCCTGCAGTACATACAAATTAATATTACCATCAATAATACATTTAGAATTTTAAAAACAAGGTTCAATAGATTTTGATTGATAGCAACATAATTGCTTTCATGCTGAAGCTGATATTTTATGCTCGGTTGGTTTTCACACCTCACAGAAAACACCAATACAGGACCGCAGACAATCATGGAAAAGTTGTTGCTCCAACACTCTCAGAAAATATAGCACAATATTGTACCTTTAGGGGTTCAGCTGCTTGTCACTTGGGAAATACCCTTAACATTGGTGAACTTATTTGTACCCCTGTCTTTCATATCTACTTAATAAATGTTGATTTATTTTATTTCAAGGCTACTCAACCATTGCCTGGATATTCAGATGTACCTCAAATAAGTAGAAACCTTCAAAGAGGTTTTAGAAGAAAGACTTCCTATATATTATGTACCTTTCACTGCTTGGAAAACTTTTTTGGCTATAAAATAAGATACCTTGAGGTCCAATAAGTGTCCCTAGGAGGTACGTTAGTGTAGATTGTACCTTGGGGGACAGAAATTGACTCTGATTGTACCCTTATTTCTGACTGTGAAGGATGTGAACACATTAACCAAAACACCATATTTTCAAAGCACATTACCTGGCAAATCCTATCCGCAGAGGAAGAACACTGTGAGATCAGGAAGAATCCCGGTGGACACATGGTGCACTTCACACACTGTGCCGGTTCCCTCTGAAAATCACAGAACTCCTCTGGCCCACAGGGTGTAGGACATCCCAGCAGAGGCTGGGGGAACTGAGCCTCTCCCACTACATCCATCATCTTGGTGTCCACTTCCATCTTGTGGACGGCGTAGGACTTCTGAAGGTGGCTTCGGGCCTGGCTTTGCAGACCTGCCAGGTGGCTCTCGAAGTAGCTCTGCAGCTCATTCTGAAGGCCCTGGAAGGACACCTGTTTGACGGTGTCCGATAGGAGGCCGTATTGGGCCTTCACTACGTCCATCTGTTCGTACATGCCCCGCTGCTGCTCCAGGATCTCCCTCTGTTGGGACAGTAGCGCCTCCTGCTGGTCGGCTAGCTTCTGCTGCAGGTCACGGATGACCACCTGCTGCGCGCGCAGAACCTCCACAAACTTCTCCTGCCCCTTGGCCAGCTGGAGGTGCAAGATGAGGGCGTCTTCGGAAGGAACCTCATTCTCCCCTGTAGGAGGGAAATAATGCAGGTTTGGTTGATGGAATGGGATCAGACACACAAATATTTAGAGATATTTACATGCACTCCAATGCACATTCTGTACATCCATTTGCACTATTTCTACATAAAAATGTACTATGCTGCTAAAATATTTACTGTGTTGCTTTTCTACCTAAAATTAATTTATTCTTCTTCATATATGTACATTATATCTTTTAATGTTATGTATTTATTATTTGCAGTATGCTCTGTTCGTTGTTGTTTTGAGCACCTTGAAATTAAATGGCAATAAAAATATTCCTATTCTGATTTAGAATGTATTGTTGTTAAAAACTGCATTTGCGGAGGTGATTAAATGAGATTAAGACTGATTCGATCGGAGTCCGACTTCTGCAAAGCGTGACCACCCAGTGACCCCCGTCTATTGGTCTAGACATGGAAAGCACAATGAAAGTTTCCCTTAATGGACCAACATCAAAGCACTCCACATTTTCTGCACAATTGACTCTCAGACATTTTTCCAGTTCAGCTGCCCTAGCCGCTCTGCAGATATCATTTAGGGCTGAAGGTCAACAGAGTCTTGCTTCCATAATCCCCTCTTGTTGATCATTGGTAGATGAACCGGGTTAAAGTAGTTATTTATTTATTTATTTTTATTTATTTACCATTCCTTGTTATATTAAGCTTCTTTCCTCACTTATGATGGAATTGCATCAATTCAGTTCAAGTCATTGCTTTGGGTGTGGATGGGTGGATGAGGGGAGGGGTATTGTGTATGTGTATGTGTATGTGTGTGTGTGTGTGGGGGGGGGGGGGTATTGTATGAAGAATTTGCTTGCATGAAAAGTGCTACACATAGATTATAATCGATTGGTTGATTAATTGATTGATTGAGTGAAAGTCAATGAGCCGTATTATGCATTTGTTAAATTATAGACATATTTCTTCCAGTACCAGATTATAATTGATCAACTTCTTCTGAAGATTTCCATTCAACCAGAATATCTCGCAATATTCCAAGAAAGTTAATCATCTAAACACAACAGTTCAAATCTTATATGACAGTAATGAAGTTGATTGTGTTGATGATGGAAACAGACCTGGCTTGATGTCACATGTGAGCTGGACACCCAGAGGCGCACCGCCAAGTTCCGGCGACGGATATCCTAGCTCCGGAAAATCTCCCAGAAACTGCGCGGCTCTGTCGGACAGATGGACGGGAGGAGAGGAAAACTGGCTCGCCTCTGAACCGGCTAGACATCCCTCTCCCACACAAGACTTCGCCCGTGCTTTTGGCCGTATCCTCGGTGGCAGTCTGCACTCGATACCCTTACAGTCTCGAGTGTCATTGGTGGTGGGCTGAAATTGTTTCACAAGAGGAGCGACGCAGTCCGCATCGGTGCACCCTGCTGCGGGGGAAACTTCAGGCGCTCGTATCCGTGTGCCAACGCCGGTACTGCGGACTGGCTGGACAGCTGGATAGGCTTCCGATGCTACTCTTGGAGAGCCCGGGTGCGCGTGGTGATGTTGGCTGGTCACTACCTGCGCCGCTCGCCCTCTCTCCTGCGCTGCCTGGTTGAATTGCCTCGGAGTTCTGGAGGATCTGCTCCCCGGACAGTGCGCTCCTGTGCACGGTCTTGGATCACCGGTTTCCCCGCCGTAGCAGTGCGTCCCCCGGCAAATGTCAGCAGCAGCTTCTTGCAGTGATGCCCAAGACAGCAGCAGCAGCAACAGCACTGGTGTCACTAAAACCATTTTGCATCAGCTATCTCTCTCTCACACACACTCTCTCTCTCTCCCTGAAAAGGAAGCAAAATGAGAGTGAATATTTTCATTCACAAAACTGCTCTAAAAAATCTTGAAGTCCATTACTGATTCTCTGTAGCAGTGCAGAATGCACTGGTGTCACTAAAACCATTTTGCATAAGCTATCTCTCTCTCTCTCTCTCTCTCTCTCTCTCTCTCTCTCTCTCTCTCTCTCTCTCTCTCTCTCTCTACAAAATAAAAAAATAGTAGATCTTTCATTCACAAAACTGTTTTCTTTTTTTAAGTCTTCAAGTCCATCACTGATTATCAACCTTCTCTTTCAACTGTCAAAAGCTGAAAAACAAACTTTATCATAAGCGCTACTTGACACAGAGACTCTTGATGTGCGGCCCCTGACACAACATACCTTGAGCTCCAGGGTTTGGTGAGACTGACTTCTCCCGACTGTCAGTAAGGAATACAAACATTAGACACAAGCATCACTGCTGCTGGCTCTCTCCATGTCTGAGCCACTCTGAGGGCTACTTCTTCTTCTTCTTCTGAACTACAATGTATGTGGCATTCCTAAGACTTAATTAGCATCAGGTTTCCCCGGCCACAAATTAACCCTTCACTGTCCCTGCACTCCTATTCAGGAACTCTCCCATTGAGGTGGAAGGAGGCAGAATTAAAGATTTGTATGTAATGCTGCTTCCATTTTTAGATTAAAGGTGGAGTTAGTGATTCTGGAGAAAGCTTGTTGACAAAATCACTTTTTGTCAAAATCAGTGAATATCTCCTCACCACCTGTCATGTGCACTGAAAAAAAAGCCTAGGCTTTGTAAACCAGTATGTAAACAAGGGTTAAAGGGGGCCCAACAAAGCAGTAGCTAGCAAAATGCTTGTTTACAGAGCCTAGGCTGTATATTAACATTTTTTTAATTTTTTTACAGCACACAAACTGTACGAACAGCTAGCGGAATGTTTGTTTGACAACAAGCATCCTCCAGAATCGCTGACTCCACCTTTAATAGAAATAATGGTCTAATTGACCATTATTGAGGAAATGGTCTCAAAATGTAATGCCCAAATAATGTTCTCCAGTCTGGTCATTTCTTTCCCGATGACTGTCACTTTTCATTTCGCTCACTGTTTGACTTTCCTATGACCTTATGGCCGACTAAGTTGCAAACAAGTGACAGTGGTTTTTGTTTCGCACACCCTGAATGTTGAGACAGCTGCTGTTCCTCAACCCAGTGTCCTCCATAGTATACTGGCCTTGTCAACACAGAGCGCCCCTCTTTAGACAGAGCCGACAGAGGTCAAACTTTTGTTGTCGGGACCTATGGCAGGAGTCAGGAATGTGAAACCCACAGCTGGTTTTTGGAGCCTCTCCTACACTTTGGTTTTTTAACCACATGTCCAGTGGGAGGTTATCTGAGGCTGGTGTGTGTGTGTGCGCTGGGATGTTTGTAGTTTTGGGACAGGTTCTGATGGGATTTTCTGTTTGATTGTTCAAGCTCGGGCAGGTATGGAATACAATTTGCGCCAAAAACATATCTTTAAAAAAAAAGTGAAACATTTGACGTCATAATAACAATTAAACGACAAGTAAGCAAAATAGTCTCTTAACTTTAAATTAGAATATTTCAATCTTGATGGGAAATTCCAATCATTGTAATTGAATAATTAATTTTTTTTTACTTATCTTAAAGTGTTGAGGCATAATATCATAATGTTGATTTAGTATATCGTCACATTGACGTAATATTGTACTTATTTTTGACTTATCTGACAATTTTGCCTTTGTTTTTTCTATTTTTCCATATAACATGACCTCATAAGTTTGGCCATTTATCTTTTTGTTGTTTTAATTTCCATCATCTCTTTCTTTCTCTTTTTTTTTTTACTAGGGATACGCTTTCATATACAGGCAAGTTTGACTCATATTCATCATCTTTGTTTGTTGGATTCTGTTTGCATAATACATGTAAATCCTGCCAGGCCGAGTAGAGGGGCCTGATTGGAAACTCAAATGAGTTGCATGCATAACAAAAGATCCAGTTAACGGTTGGTTATTTTCCACAGTGGATTGGCGCTCCATAGAGAAAAAATAAGACGTGCAGGTGGGTGTCACAAACTGCTCTGTACCACCCACTGAGCTGAGGAGTGTTTGGCTTGTACAGTACATCAGAGTACACACAGAGGGCACCACAACACTCCCGTACGCATCACGTTTCACATCATCACAGTGACATATTGTCCTCCGCTGTACCAAGTTTGACAAATGCTTTATTGTTTTGCAAGGTGCCCACTGGTTTTGTCATTATCACCCCATTTGGCTTTTAGTGCAGAAAAAGCCAAAGGAAGGTATTTAGTGGTGTGTTGGAGCATGCTGGAGACATGATGGAGACTAATGGCTTTAAAATATGCCCTCTCTCTCACACCTTACCATCTGGGGCTCTGCAAAACTTCAAAACCTCGAAAAACGCTGCTGTTTGTCAAGTAGGGCTTTGTTTTGCGACCTGTAAACGGCTAAAGGGTGACTATATCACTTTGGATGTGACAGAGAAGTTACCTTTCCTAAGGTGTATTCTCATAGATGAATGAACAAATGTTCCCTAACAGGGAAATGTGATCCCTGGAACACTGTTTGAAGTTAGAAAGCTACTGGAGACAGCAGCAGGACCCACAGTTTTGTTAATAAACAAACATATTCTAGTCTTACGTTCGGTTCCATTTGCCTAAAAATTAGTTTTGTAAACTAACTGCAGGCCATAAGTGTATCAAATCTTCTCCCGTGCTTTTAGTTCATTTGAAACCCATACAATGTGATAAACGCATTAGGAAAATAACAATATTCTTGTACAGATTACAGTACAGTACGTGAGCAAAAAGAAGTTACGCATATCAACTCTGTCGGACCACCCTTGGTGAGTATAGAGTGGCTGCAAAAGACACAACAGAGCAGAAAAATCACCGCTCTGCACAACCGTTAATAAGCGTATCTATTCGAGAAATGTTTCCACCGGCCTGCAAGTGTTTAGTAGATTGCTTGGAGCCAATGGGAGGCTTGCCTTTCGGGGGTCCCATCTGTTTGTCAACCCCTGAGGGAGAAGGCGGAAATGAGTAGTGGTTCAGGACAGGACACGCGCCTGTACTACCTCAAGTGTTTGTTTCATACATCACCAGTCATGAAAGACTCGTTGCGTTCAAGGTTATTTGGTTTCCGTCCCGTGGTGTTCGGTATGATTTTGCCACAGAGAGGGTGGCCTGCCATCCCCCATTGGAGGCAGAGGAAGCAGCTCTTAAGGGGAAAAAAGGACACAGACGTGATAAAAATAGCAAAATAATGCAAATAGAAAACTAATATTTTCCTTACGGGACAGATTCAGGAGTTGAAAATGAGGCTAGCACTACAGGGAGTTGACAGAAGCCTGATAATGGGGCTCTTTGTAAACTGAATTTTTCTTTAATAAAAGATGTGAGATCTTTGTTTTCCAGCCCCCCCAGGTTCACTCAAGGAGAAATGCAAATAAATACAGCTATCTGTGTCTGCACGGTCAGATAAGAGCCAGAGGCTTTTTCATAGCTCGACAGCACGATTCCTCTTCCCCCCCCCCCCCCCCCCCCACCACCACCTCCCTCCCTGAAGATTACTGGCCTTGTTGCACCACACACCGCCAGTGTCTCAAGATACTTCCTGATTTTAAGCAGCAGTGTGTGTGTCTAAAGTGTATTCCGTATGCTTGAGTGGCCTTGAGTAGGTGTGATATAACTTATTCAAAAGTTCTTCTAGGGCCAAGTTATTCTCAGTGTATAGTGGATGGATCTTCCCTGGAGGCGACACACAGTATTTCGTCAGAAGAGTTTGCGATCGACCGGAGTTCTCAGCTGGAGTCTGGTAAACTTCAGCGGTGTGACAAGGCGCATTAGCCCCTCCTGCCTAAAGACCTGTGCTGCTGTAAATCAGTTTGCAGCATGAGGTGAATTATTAACCGAGGCCGTCACATTCCTGGTGTGCTGATTCAGCCATTCTGTCGTTCACACCCGAGACATGACTTTCTCTTCTCTCCCCCCCATCTGCTCAGGGGGCTGTCAATCAAAACCATGATTTGGAAAGTCACTCACACTCACAGCAAACTTGACTTTGACGTTTTTTTTTTTAGTTTTCTCCTGCTCTGTCCATCCACGTCTGCTGTGGCTTTTTTGAACAAAGTTGCAGATAAAAGTGGCTGTTAAAAGGGGGACGGCCCAGTGCTGGCCTAGGCAAGACGCGGGTTGTGAAAGTGTGTACAGAGAACTCAGCAGGAATGCAGTGACAGGCCCGGACCTGAACTTCCGCATTAAGCAGGAAGAAGTGAATAGTACAGAGAAAGAGAGAGAGAGAGAGACATCCACATCAACACACCCAAATCTGATTCTGTGTGACAGTTATTTGAGCTGGTGTTGAGCTTTATGAGAGAATATAATATATATGTTAAGGTGGAACTGATGTCTATGAAGCTGATATCTTGAAACTGTAACTGCCGAAAGAAGGATTTATACATTTTGAAAAGGTGAGTTTCATCTTTGTTACTTTGTACCTTCAGTTAACAGTGATCTTTCCTGTGAGTGTTCATGGCTTTGACAATTCCGTATATGAAGATGTGTTGTTCAGAGTTGATTGTGCTGTCAAAAACATGTTTTTTTATTAATCTGGAATAATAACAACGATAATGTTCATAAAACAGACTGAAAATCTTAAACTTCCTTTCAAATTTGGGATATAAATTCTCCCTTTGAAAGATTGTTGTTCTAATAGAACAAAAGTTATCACGCTAGACATTTTTGTACTCATGAGATGACACTTAATAAGGCTGCTGTACAGTGATAAGACTGTAATGTGGGGGGTATTTTAATATAAAATGGAAAAGTTAGTTCACATGTGTTATTGTCTGCTTTCCAACTGGGTGGACCCTGCTCTAATTCCAGCCTGCTGTATGACTCAATGACCACATGAAACCGATAGGGTTGGCCTCTTGTTTTACAGTTAATAGTGCTGTCAGTGTGTCCCCGATGATAGGAACATTCTGTACGTTTGGCTTTTAAGATTGAGATTCAATCACAGAAAAAAAATGGCCTGAATTGCATGATTGCAAGTGGCCATCTGGAACGACAGCGTACAAAACATTTAGTTGACGTGGTGTTTTTTCTGTTTTTTGAATGCTGTCAGGCCAGGCCAGAAAAAACTGTGTTCAGATGAGCCGTCTAGTGAGTCATGTCCAATGGGGGATTTTATGTCATAAAATATATACAAGTTTCCATGTGAATATGACCTGTTGGTGGAAATGAGTGTCCAGGTTTGATTTCAGCAAAAAGCACAAGTCGCCTTCGGCAAACACAGATATGATCTTGTGGATTTTTAAATGACAGTTATGATTCCATTTTTCATGCCCTCAGGCCAGGGCTGTACAGTGCGACAGTTTTGATCGCATTTGCTACTGAAATTGATCACGTGCGATGATGAATACAACTTCAATCGCACTCGTGCTAGTGTTGCCACCCGTCCCGTTTTTCCCAGAATTGTTCTCTTTTTTTCACCAGCTGTGACCCGTTTTTTGGGGAAAATGCCAAAACCTCATTTGATTTCCTTCCTTCGTTCAGTAGTTAAGGCCGTCTCACACGGGCCGAGGAGTTTGTTGCGCCCGCTATTGCATCGGAGAGGCGGGCGGGCAGGGGCGGTCTTAACGATCTCGGGGCCCGTTTCAAGACCCTGTGTGGGGCCCCACACTTTTTTTTTTTTTTTTTTTTAATAAATAATGCTTGTGCATGCTGCCCGCGAAAATAAAAAAGATTGTGGAAACCAGTTGGTTCATAGACGGATTATGAGATAATGGGCCCAGACTCTTTGTACCGTTTTAAAGTTAAATGCATCAGAGCAGAGGAACATTTTAATCAAATCTTGAGCTGCAGAAGGAACATTATTTTTCTTAAACAGGCACTCTTTACTCTGCAACTGTGAAAACAGTACAGTAGATTGGTCTGCAGACTCATGTTATATGATGGAGGGGCCCATTGCAACATATACAGGGTGGAAAGCTACTTTTCATGAACAGTATAGAATTTACACATAGCAAGCTTATTCCTGTTTGTGTGTGGGGGGCTTAGCTGTCCCTCATGAAGCCCCTTAGACAGAGCTAATAATGCTTTTGTTTTGCACTTGCTTTTCTATTTGTCACCTAGTTGGGGCCATGATGATTTATTTCCTTATATTTAGGCTATTCCTTGTTGGACCCTGTTATTGACATGAGTGACTGAGCTCTTTGACAATGCAACATTTAAAGTTACTATCAGTATTTCTGGCTTAGGCCCCCCCCCCCCCCCCGAGCCCTTGGGCCCCTGGGCATGGTTGCATGCAATATTATTCTCAAAGTGCACCAGATTGATGAATTTTACTTTAAAAGGTTGCATTTTTTTCTTCCGGGGCCCCCCTACAAGGTCCAGGGTCCCCACCCACCTCAGTCTCCCTATTTAGCCTATACTGTAAAAAGCACTGTAGGTGTGTATGGTTATTATAGGTCATTACACTGGTCAGTCTGAACTGGTAGCCTAATAATGGCCGAGCCCTCCGCCCCAAACATTCAAGTGTCCCTTTTTTTCCTAAATCCAAGGTGGCAACCCTAACTAGTGCGACAGCCTGCCAAATTGCAATTGGCAGGTTAGATTATTTTGTCTAAATTGCAATCAGTGCACCCCTATTAATTTTTCTACAATTATTACTGCACACACTAGGAAATAATATTAATTGAGAATCTCAAATGAGACCAAGATGACATGCTCAAAGGTAATTAGAGCGAAATACAAGGGTTAAGGTTATGCAAGTTTTCGATCATACTTTGTGTGCTACCAAATTTATTTTTGTGCTACTGATTTTTTTTGCTTGCTAGCACCAGTGCTACCACTTTAAAAAATAAGCGTACAGCCCTGCCTCAGGCGCTCTCTTACTGCTGGCAAGTCCCTTATTTGCCTATGTTACCGTACAGTACCTCCAGTCCTGTAAACACATCTGTCAAAGACTCAAGTATAGACATTTGATCTGAGTAACAGAGGGAGTTTTCTTTACATTATGGTAAAACATGCCGTGCTTACAGTTGTTGTCTGGTTTCAATTTTCTCGTCTGAAACTTGAGTTGCGAGTGTGGTCTAAAACAGAAAAAACATCTGAAACATATATGTAGATATTTGAGATTATTTAGGCCGTAATCGTTCGCTGCAGGAATGTAGAAGTCTATATATTTAGTCTTGTGTTATCCTTGTGGATACCAGAAGTACCTTGGACGTGTTTTCACAATGCACGGGCGCCAGATTTCATGCCCGAGTGTTTCCAATAATATTTATGAACGCTGATAAATCACATATTTTCTGAGCGGTTTCTGGCAAGAAAAGCGGTGCAGAGAGGCAGCGGCAACATACTTTCATGATTGTATTCCTTTCCTGCTGCTACGTACATCGTCTAAAGTTATGTGAATATGAAGCATAAGTACACATTTTTATAGAGTTATTGAAGTTAAATGACATTATCCTATCATTCTCTCCACCTCTCCTTAAAGGAGGATAATCTACAGTTGTCATCAGTTTGACCTTCATGTAAAAACATGTCCGATTAAAAGGGAAGATTGTGCTCACTTCAGAGTACTTTATGCATTGGTGATGGATCTTTGAAATGGTAATGGTCATGCCAAAAGTTCTCTTCCAACGAAAGCTTCTCCCATATTACTGATAACAATCTTTTCCGTGATTTCACAACAGACCCTTGTCAACCCGGAGCCAAAGATGTTACAGTTGAGTTTATTATTCATGGTCGTTTTTTTCCAAGGACTGCCACATTTGGGAAAATAGCTTAGCTTAGCATAAAGATAGGGGGAATTTAAATAAGCACCAGCAACTCTACAGTACAAAAGCCCAGAACGGCCATGCTTGCAATTATTGTTAATGCTGTTATCTTGTGATAACAAATTAATGAACCTGTTATCTCAAACATAAGGCCATTTTTCTCAAGATCAAAATAGATAATTCACTCCTCATCACGATAAAAAGGAGCTTTGTCTTCTCAAGATCACGAGGTGATTAATGAACATAAGAGGACAAGTCATTTTGTGATAGCGTGATATTTAACTAATGATCTTGAGATAACAGCATTTAAGATTATAAGTAATATGAGTAAAACAACCTTTTAGGTACTTTCTATCACAAGAAAATTTGCTTTATTTTCTCGAGATCACTTCCTCGGCTTCTGTACTAAAGCTGATAAACACATTATAACCCAGTAGTTTGTTCTATACTTTTGGAAAAAACAAGGTTAGCTTGGGCTAGCTTGTCCCTGTTTCCTGCCTGTGTGCTAAACTAAGCTAATCCCCTCCTAGCTGGAGCTTTAGATTTAACGGAAGGACGGATCTAGCCTCTGCAAGAAAGCAAATAAGCATCACTTTTCCTTTAAGTACAGAAATAAGCTTGACATCACATTTAAACTGGTGCCAACACCTGTGTGAATAACACCTTTTCTGCGGTTTGTCAGAGTGTGACAATGACAATGTCACACTTACAAAAAGGCCAATGACTAACACTAAGAATAACACTTCCTTCAGTTTAATGGTGACCAGCAGAGTAAGGTAACTTTGCCATTTGATTAAGATATTCAGCATTTACAGTATCTGCAGAAGAAGTTACAAAAAAACTCAGTTCTCGCACAAAAAGAGCAACGTTTGCCTCTATCAGCAGAAAGCCAGTTTGTTTTCAAGGTCTTACCAACGCTGCAATCCCCCCCTCCGACTTCTCTTTACAGTACTGGAGTTGGGAGCGCTCCATTTAATGCATTTGGCCTCTAAAGGCAGCTGCCGGCAGTGACCTGACTGACACTAATTTTATCCTTGTGTGACTTTAAAAAAATACACATTTAAAGTGGCATCGGCTGCTTGCAGTGTTTATGTTGCGTTTCTGCGTGTTTTCATGACACGAAAGGAAATGTTATACCATAGGAAGAGGAGGGGAACCGAGATAATGGAAAACAATGTATATAAATAATAGACATATACTGTACTATATATACTTTATTTTAATTTAGAATATTGAGAAAATATGCTTTAGTGTTTTATATAGACTGCCATCACTTCACAACAGGTTTTGTTCGGTCAATAATGCAGAATATCACACATGTTAACAGCAATCTATGTCCATGCAAATGACATTTTCAGACCATTTAAATTTGACATACTGTGAATAAAGAAGAAGAAAGTGAGTTTGCAGGTGGCTTTTCATGTCCCCATTTCCTCTGCTATATATTTCAACACTGCAAGTTGCAGGAAGTGTACCCTTTACCACTTCCTCTTAGGAAGCATTGGTGTAAAGCTGTAGAGGGGTGGGGACACGTGAACACATACATTGTCCTTTTACCAACATTTCTGTGACACATTAGAAATGGTGCCACTATGGAGAATACATGACTCTATTACACCCCAACCAGATAAGCCTATATTTATATTTGGCAAGTTTTTATAAGTAATCTTCCAAAAGATATCTGTGGAATCAGATTGTACATATAGTCTCTATTACAGTTTTTTTCGATTGCTAAACCACAGTGGGCACAACTGGAGCGACATGTGCAAAACTCTAACTACAGTATGCAGTGCAGCGGTTCATTCGGACCAAACTGTAGCTCGTTTTTCATTGCTTAAACACAATTTTCAAAACTCTACACCTATCTCATGGCTTAACCACAGCCTGCACAACACTGTGGATTTCCAGCACTTTTTTTCAAATGCTAACACACTGCTGCCACAACTGTAAACCACACATTCAAAACAAAATGAATGCCTAGTGCATTTCAAACACTGCAGATTGCAATTTCAACTGAAACACTAAGATGTCTTGTTTTAGACTTGTTAGTGAACATATATAGTATAAAGGGAAAGCTCAAAAAGATATATATTTTTTTGGAAATGGACCAAGGAAGACAGGTTGTTGGAGGGAGAAGAGTGGCAGTGAGAGTGTGGATGTGTGGAGGAAGACATACTGTAGAGCTGTAATGTCTGATGAAATACAGTAAGGGCTACACTGAAAACCCTGTTGTGAATCATGGTCTCTCATTGAGAGAGGCAGGGTTGAGTCTAAAGTTGCGTAATATGAATTTTCCAGCAAACAAACAGCTTAGAGTTGCATCCTTACAGTAAATGACAACATTACAGGAATTGATTTCTGTATTATAGAATATTTACACAGATAAATACTACATTTGGAAATGTTTTCAATAAAATATACAAAATGTGTATCATTGAAGCAAACTTCTGATTTTCATTTCTTTTTGTTTTCCTAAAAAAACTGGTATGTTATAAAATAAACAATTTCATGTAAAAGAATTTCACCCTTTCATCAAAGAAAATATTACGTAATTTGTGTGAAATAACTCAAGTTATTCAAGCTGTAAAGATTAAAAGTTTGTCATTTGTGTATTGGGGTTTGATGCTATGTGTTTGTACTCTGAGTGTGTTCTGAGTGACAGTGTGTGTTATCTCAATAAGGCTGGTTCATAGTGTTTGCTGCACTGAGCCTATTTCGCAGGTGAAGTGAACTATTCAGCTCCAGTGACTGTTGGTGGTGCGGACTGTAGTTAGAGTTTTGCACATTGAGCTACAGTTGTGCCCACTGTGGTTTAGCGATTGAAAAAAACTGTAAAACCTAAAACCCTCCATGCACATGCCATGTGTTAGATGTCAGAACCAGATTGATCAATTTCACATTCAAATGAGAAACATCATGTCACAGAAGTGAGTGAACTCTCGCCTGGAACACAATCAGTCACTCCTGTCTCCTCCACAGTGAGACAGTGTCTTGCTTTTGATTAAATCTCTGTACATTGGAGTTTTTTTTTCCTTTTTTTCAAATGTTGGATCTAAACGTTTGCTGAACAGATTCCAAAATGTGCTGAGTGAGAGCAGTGGGTTAAACTTTGATAACTTTGATAGATTTAGTCGGCTATGTTCAGAACAAAAAGTGAAGATTGGAGATGTTGTTATGCAAGAAATTCTCTGAAAGAGAGGGGACATCTCATTGGTTGGGTTAAACTAATTGAATTATCAGGTTTAAAACAGTGTCTAGGTTAGTGTTACACTACAAGAGAAGCCTATAAAAAAAGATGTGCATGTGGCGACAATGAGGTCTGTTTGAGATGTGCAGCATTCATAGCCCATTGATTGTTACCATAACTTTAACCATGTCAAACTCTATGTGAACCCAGCTATATCTAATTTTGCTCTGCACATAACCATATTCAACTTCAGCTCAAATGTAAGCATCTGAAGAGTTATTGTTAAACATAAGTAAGATTAAATAATATGCCGCAACCCCATCTTCTAGTGCAGACCAATTGTGTGTGCATACTTGCCAATGCATTGTTTAAGGAAGTATTTTCAGAAATATTCAAATGTTTTGTTTTTTAACATGTGGTATTTCAAATCAATTGTATTGTCATAATAAACAGGAACTTGAGAATTGTGACCTTACTTCTGAATCTGACAGAAAACACAAAAATGACACTGTATCCCACTCTCCAGTTCAACATGTGTGCAACAAGACACAACAAGTTCTGGCAAGACAAAACTGAATGCTGCAAAGTTATGCAAACATATTTCTCCTCGCTCGGTCTGTGTTGGAAGTGTTTTGCAAGAAAAGCACAGCCACAAGGCACATATTACAACAGGGTGAAGTTATGAGCAGTACCTTGTCTCACCACTGGCTTTGTCGCATGTCTGTGTATTCAACACTTGCTTCACCAGGCGGATGGATTTACCTCTTCATTCCTCACATTCCTTCGCTGTCGGTCATTTCTCTTGACAACCATATATTTCAATGAAAAGTCTGTGTTTCCATACAGCACCAATCAATACCATTAATTGATAAATGTGGCGCCCCAGAAATTGGCAATCAGTCTTGTCACATGGTAAAGTAGTTTACAGTGTGTATTTTCTGAGTGACAATTTGCTGTTTTTTCTTTAAACAGATGGACGACATTGACGCCATGTTCAGTGAAATGCTGGGGGAGATGGACCTCCTCACTCAGGTGAGCTAAGGCAGTTTGATTCAACCACTTTCCTACACTTTTTAAATACTTTAGCATTTAAGTATGTATTACTTGGTTATCTATTCTATCATTCAAACACTCTTTAGTATTGAAGTAATATTGTCTCTTATTTATGTGTGTTCTGTGTGAACTAATAACCAAATACCAGTCCTGATAGTTTGATTATAAAAAAGCTATATTGGTAAAGATTGAACACATTTTGTATTTACAGCTTATGTATAATACGTTATGGGTCTTAATTTCTTGTAGGCCTGTATTGAATCAACTGTCAGTGCAGTTTGTAAAAACATCCTAACAAACGTATAAAAAAAACCTGACAATAAACAACAAAACTAAAGAAAAAAATCACAAAGTTGAAAAATAAATACGTTTAAAAATGTACATATAATAAGTTTGTAAATATAAAGTGTTAGATGGTTCATAATGAAAAAAAAATTACACGCGTTGCTTTCAATTTGTTTAGGCCTATCAAATTCTGTGCAATAAGTTGGCACCATTTGTTCAAATTGTTGTCTCTAATATAGGTCATTGTATATATTTTTAAAGAACCTTTCATTCGATAAATATTGCAAACAACCGTTTTTTTCCCCAGCCCATGTTTAAACCCCAACTTAACCTTCAAATAGACTTCTCTTCTTTGGAGACAGATGACAAACTCACTAGAAGTCGCCATCGCTCACTGAGACACTCGACACTGGCAAGCACAACACACACAGCGGGGGGGGGAAACACTGTTTGTGGTCGCCCAACAACCGTAAATTACACTCGCGTTCGGAGGCGAGGTCAAATGGCAAACTCATAGGCCAGCTAGAGATTACGCTTTCTTTCCCCTCTCTGTGTAAGGCCCCGCTGATCACTTTGATGTTGTCACCCAACCCACCAGTCATTTTAAATCAATTCCATTTCCACAGGCTTGGCAAGGAGGAGGAGTGGGTTAACACAACACATAGAAGCCCTGTTAGGTGTAGTAGCTAAAAACAGATGTAACATTACACGTGTAAACATGATACTTTCTTACATAATGTTTGGGTAGTAGTCAAAATATTTTTTTTTGTCAAAATCAGTCAATTATCTCCTCACTCTATCTGTACAAACTGTGTGCACTGAAAAGAAATCCAGTGTTAAAACACAGCGTAGGCTCTGTAAACGGGCATGTTTCCATATACTGGGCCCCCTTTGTTTACATACCTGTTTACAGAGCCTAGGCTGTGTATTAACACAGGAATTTTTTCACACACACATACAGACAGGGAATCGTGAGGAGATGATTGATTGACTGATTTTTAAGAGTGATTTTGACAACCAACTTTCTCTACAATTGCTGACTCCATCTTTAACTCAAGGCGATGTAAAGATATTGTATCAATGCCCTTTATAAACACACTCTGCCCTTGTTCATTCTTCCCTGCAGAGTCTTGGTCAGGAAACGGTACCTCCTGCATCTCCACCCAGCATCGACAAGGAATTCAACTGCTCCTTCGGCTTCAGCGACCTCAATGGTGACTAAACCTTTTGTCTGTCGTGTGTTGGGTGTTGTAGTTGTTTTTCGATTGCATAACGACTTGCTACAGTACGCCAGTTGTGCAAGGCGGGAATCTTACACATCGCTCATCAATCATCTTGAGAAATCATCAAGATTACTTGGAGAGTTTGGTGAGTGACGCCAAGAGGTGGACGAACCGGCATTTGAGTCGCTCTGCAGTATGTCTGGCTACTGTTCAAGAGGTGATTTCAGACAAAGATTGAGGTCACTTTACGTGCTTATGACTTTGGCTCTTATGGGCTGTGAAACAAGCAGTAATAACGTTAAAGCAAGGTTAAGGCATCTGTTTTTATTATATGTCCAGTGTTGTTCCCTGTTGTCTTTCTAGTTGAAATGTCCCAGTGTACTTTAGTCTTGTCAAAGCACAAAGTGACTTCACAAAGACAGATCTACCTAAATCCAACTGAACAACAATGAATCACAAAAAAAACAGCACCATTTTCAAAACAGTCTAAACATCCACAACCAAGATATAGCAGTGCTTCCAATAGATAATGATACGTCATTCTAGCCGATCAAGAGGTTGACAAATAGACCAACATAGACATCTAGAGCCATGTCCAGAAATGCAACCTTTATAAAGAGTTAATAATGGCTGATTGACTGTTTACTGATGCTAAATCCCGGTGTAGCCATAAGCACCACCAACCTTTATCTATCCTGGAGCCCAAAGAAAGATGAATGAGGAATGAAATGAAAGAAAAACTTCGATATACTGTAGTTGCTGCGTTGCGTATTAAAAATAAAAACAGAAAAAGGAACTTGTAAAAATGAAAGCGCTTAATCTTAACGGGAAAGTACAGGCACGTTCAAAAAAAGGAACTTTAAATTAAAATGCTTCTTTTCTATGTGACATAACTTAATAGAATTTGCTCAGTGGTCAAATACTTTGAGTGTTAAAATAATACTTAAGGAGTACTTGGGCCCACTCAGAATTGGTGTTAAATCAACTCTTTCTACAGTGTTAAATCAACCCAAAAATGGAGTAAAAAATAAGAAAAGAAAATGGGGGTGTAAAGATTCAGGTTGCTTTTGAAATGAAAATCGGACGAGTACTTTAGTTTTAACACTCCATCTTCAAACTACAGACAGTTTAACATATAGCCTAGACTAGTAGGCCTACTCGGGGGGATTCTACTCAGAAAGAGCATGCACTTTCACACTGCATATTTACCCCGGGGAATTCCCTGTGTAAGCCTTCATAACACTTGATGATTATGAACCCTTTTTTCAAAATGTCAAATTCTTTAAAAAAACATACTGCAGATCAGTTTAGTCAAATAAACTGATTTTTATTTTCACACCAGAGTCCCTCAATGACCTTGAAGACACTGACTTGGACGCGCTCATGGCTGACTTGATGGCTGACATCAATGCGGCGGAAGAGAAAATTGCGTCACAGATAGACGATCTGAAGACGCCGACGCCTCCCGCCACAGACCTGCCGCCGCCGCCCACAGGCCTGAGCACCCAGCCTGCCCCCTCCCTCCCTTCCCCCACATCACCAGAGAAACGCAACAGCAGCAATGTTAGCAGCCCGGCCTCCTCTGCCGCATCCCCCTTACCACCTCCACAGGCAGCAAAGCCTTCAATGGTGAGTCAGCGAGCGTGTGTAAGGTTTGTAACATTTAAGTGAAGAAGCACCTCTGCAAATGACCTTTGAATAACCTCTCTACGGGGAACTGGTCCAAAAAATTTGAGAGTACCAATAAAGGCTTTTCACAGTAATAGAGAGTTGATTTGGGTTGCTTTGGGTTTAAGGAAAATGTCACAATGCTGGATGAAAGGCACTGAAGAAAGAGAAGTACAATTTCCAGGAATTGTTCCACACTGGGGAAGAACCTTGTTATTGCAAGCACTGGTCAATTTAAACAAAATGGTCTAAAATTTACATTTTGAAGATTATTTTACTATAACCTGTCCGTTTGCATCTGTATATTTTTCCTATACAACACACTTGAGTGGCTATTATCAATAATCAAATATCAAGTGTCATGATGACATCTACAAGCTATATATTTTACCATTCACCTGCAGTAGTGTCCTGCCTTAAAGTATAATATGCAAGAGTCACAATCTCCATTTAATTGGTGGCGTGTCTTGGTTTTATCACTCAGAGGAAGCGACATTTGAGCCCTTCGTGACAAGACGACTGCATTGCAACAAAAACCTCACCAGTTCCCAGCAGCATACTGTATATAAATCTCTGGTGAATTCCTTTTTTTTTGGTCCTTGTGGTATAGCTCTTAAAGCAGTTTTGACGGTGAGCTCATGGCGCAGTTGTTGCTGTACCGAGGCATCTGTTACAGTTAGAGAGACCGGTGAGGTGAAACAGTTGAGGGTCTGTCTGGAACAGATCAAACGCGCACAGCCATGAGGCAGGAAAACGTAACAGGATCAATAGCAAAGGTTGGAGTATAGGGGAGGTAAGTTGTGACAGTGGTGGTAGTGGTGGAGTGGTGGGGAGGGGGAGCCAGACAGGAGCTTATTGCTTTAGCAGGGCTTGTTACCTCATCCCTCTAAAGGTAAAAACACCAGCTGGGCCCAAGCAGAGAATGTGTCATTGTTAGGAGGTGTACCAGTTCATTAAAACTGCGCTGTAGGCAGGATTTTAACGTAGAAATGCAAGATTTATCAGCCAAAGAAAAGACGATCTCATCCGTATGCTTATTGAGATCCAGCTCATTTAATTCTTGAATGAATGATTACGAAATTAAATCAAAACAAAACAAAAAGTGCTACATCCACAGAAACAAACGGGCCACAGTTCCAGTGAGATCTTTTATTTCCCCTCATTAGCCTTTTGCTCATTCCGGGAACTACGCTTGTATTATTTTAGTTTTTGATTGGATACAGCAAACCGGGCTCTGTCCGACGGTAATAAATCTGCCTACAGCAGCACTTCTAAAACTCACTAATAAACATGTTTTATCTGGTTTGTTTAATGTGTGCAAAAAAAACAAAAGAGCAAAAATGACAAAAGTTGTGGTTTTTACGAGTGTTGATGTGCCAGACTATTTCTTGTGTCTCTGTGACTTCCTGGAGGCTCTGCTGGTTGCTCGGAAACTCCACAGTGACACCAAGATTCTAAAAAGTTACTGCTATTGGCCGGGAAATTGTCCGGCCCCGCCATTTATATACGATTTTGTTTTTATGTGGATTCAATAAATGAGATAATAAAGCTTTGGGAGTGTATTTCCCAAAATGTCCAATTCCACTTACACTACATTTTAACTCATGATGGATGACTATCTGTTCTTCACTATAACTCAGTTGTCTCATTACATATTCATATTGTCCTATTCCTAGGAGGAAATCGAGGCGCAGATGAAAGCAGACAAAATCAAGCTCGCTCTGGAGAAGCTCAAGGAAGCTAAAGTGAAAAAGGTAAGAGACGACCTCAGTTTGAAGTAGCTATGCTCCTCTGATCCTACATCAGCTGGCAACAGTAAACTTTAAAGACATCGTCAATTACGGCTACACGGACGTCACTGTAAAAGACGTAATGTTCCAACATAGTCCGGCTCTTTCTTTTCTTTTGGAAGAGACATCAATCACGGTAATGGATGGCCACTTTCATCCCGCCAACGTCCTGCAAGACAGTTTCCCCTCTTCGGGGTGATATGTGGACACTTTCCTCTCCTTCAAAGCAGTCAACAGCAGTGCAGACATGTGGGCTTGCTTGTCTCGGACACAAAGCTTCACACCAGGATCTGCAATTTTACACAAAACCAAACTATAGTTCCGTGCCCTTGGATGGATATCTGAGCGGAACAGGCCTGTGTGTGAAGAGACTGGAAACGTTTGTTGTTGAGAATTCATTTAAAAAAACCTACAAAAATACTCAAAACACACACAAAATGACCTAATAAGGATGGAAAATCACCACATACAAAACAATGGGAGACTCAAAATGATCACAAACCAACCACAAAGAGACACACAATGAACAAAGGCAGAGACATACCGAATATTGAGGTTCTATCCAACCACGTATGGAGACAAAGTAACCATAAATAATAAAAATGACCAAAAATATGCATTTGATTCCTTTGCTCTTATGTGTGAGGTATGGGGGCCTTTTACATGTCTGTGCCCAGGGGCCCATCATTGACTCATAATCCGGGCATGTCCGTGCCCAATGCAAACCAATATTTTCTTATCATAGATGATGTGAATACCAAGATCTAAATGTACACTCGTGGCATGGCTGATAAGTGTTATCACAGGGGAGATAGCCTTCATGGCCTGTTTCTCTGTTAGTAAAGTAATTACAAATTCTTAGAAGTCGCCTAAAAATCTTAAGAGAAAGAGCAAAACATTGCCATGTGTGTGCGGTTGCTGAGGAAACACAGACCGCTGACCACTTTCACAGGAAGATCTGGCCCTGGGTTTGTGAAAACGCAAAAGAGCAAGGTGCACTCTCTGTGGTTTGCCTGCAAAACTCAAGTTTCAGATATAAAGCCGCTGGTTCCGGGGCATGCTTTCTTCATGGATCATGTATTTTGTGGAAACCTACCTTGCATGAGGAAGTAGGCTCTACCGTAAGAGGAAGAATAACTTCATATTCAGTGACATTTTATTCGACTACATGCCACACCTGGACTGTTTTCAAGGGAAGGTCAAAACCGACATGTGACTCAACACTCCAAATCTTCTTTTGATAACATCTCTGGAACCAACGTTTTCATGACACAAGGCGAAAAAAATGCCTGACTGACCTCGGATCTGTGAAACTCCTCAGCTACCCAAAGCTGGATTTGTTTCAGTTGAGAGGAAGTGTGAAGCCATATGAGCCTGTGAGGAAAAGCACTGCTCCGCTCCAGGGCAAAATTAATCTTTGCCATCGTGTGTGTGTGTGTGTGTGTGTGTGTGTGTGTGTGTGTGTGTGTGTGTGTGTGTGTGTGTGTGTGTTGCACAGACTGCGAATAGAGAGAATTGATTCAATAGCCGAAGTAGCTCGTCAGAATCGAGTAAGATGTGTTTACGCTCCAACTCTTCCAGTAAAACTAACATTAGGGAAACAGAAGCCGCCAATTACTGTACACAGCCTGCAATTAAACTGGCAAATAAACAAGCTGTATGCGCTGTGAGGCTTGATTTGATGTCACCTGCTGCTGCTGTTGCCGTCAACAACATGTTTAAACTCAAATCGTTCAGCAAGATGACACAGAAAAACTAACGTTAGAACCAAAGAAATACTTGAATACGTAGTTTGAAGTTTTGGCAAATTGCATTCTTCTCGTCTAACTCTCCGCAAGAATGTCGAACTATTTCTTATTACAAAATTTCATACTGGTTGGAGTGTTTGTCTTTTGACTATAAAGCAAGGTAACGTAAAGTAAAATCATTTTTCTTCACAGTTGGTGGTGAAGGTTCTGCTGAATGACGGCAGCTCTAAGACTATGATGGTGGACGAGAGGCAGAACGTGAGGGAAGTTCTGGACCAGCTGTTTGAGAAGACTCACTGTGACTGCAACGTGGACTGGAGCCTGTGTGAGACCAACCATGAACTGCAACTTGGTGAGTTAGCCTACTGCTTAACAGATACGTGGATGATAATAAGACAGTACAAATAGACACAGAAAAAAAATATTAAAGACTAATGCACACAAAAATTTGGAATGATAAACGTCAATGATACAAAACTTGTCATAAGAGACACAATGGGGGAAATTGGTTCCCTCCATCTGGTCCTATCACCAAACCTTTACTGTTGCTAATTCAGAACTTCTTTGGGTAGATGAAAAATAACTTTGCAACACAAAAAAAAAAGATTTAGGGACCTCTACATAATTGTTGTTACCTTTTTGGGTTATTGTTATCCTATTTGAGCTGGAAATCCAGGTATGGAGATCCTACACCTACATGCCATTATATATTTTTTCCATTGCGGTGTGCCATTATATTGAGATAACAAGTTAATTAACTCATAATCGCGAGAAAATAGGAGTTGAATTACTGGATAACAGAATAGAAAAAAATGTATACGGGCATGTTCGTTAAGGGCTTCCGTATCCAGGCAATAATAACTCAAATATATTGTATCTGATCAGATGACATATATGCAATGTCAACTGATAGCAACACCAATAGCTGAAGCCCCTATCTCACTGGGCTGCGACTGTTTGCGACAAGTTGGAGACTGCATTCGCAAACGAGTCTCTAAACTGTCTCCAAATGTTCGCGGAGGTCTCAATTTCCTCGCATGAGTCGCAGAGCCGCGCAGTCTTGTCGCATGAATTTTGAACATGTTCAAAAAAAGTGTGCGACAAATCAGTCTCAAAATAGTCTCAGAGTCGTCGCAGGTGTGTCGCACGCGTCGCAAACCCTTCTCAATTTAGTCTCCGCGAGTCAGAAAGTGCGAGAAATGTGAGACAACTTTGCGAGGGTTTGGCGACATATGAAACTAAATTGCGACTGATTTGAGACAAAAAGGAGACTGACATTCCGTTCGTGCGACACTCGCCAGACGTTCGTGAGACATAAATGCGACCTTCCGGCAAAGACATTCGCAAACGTGTCGTGAGGAACCAACTCAGTGAGACTGCAAGTGAAATGTGTCGCACATTGGCACATTTTGTCGCAATTTTGTGTCTCCAACTGGTCGCAAACAGTCGCAGCCCAGTGAGATAGGGGCTTAACAGTTTCAGAAGTGTTTGAGTTTATTGAATCATGAGTGGCACAATTTAGGGGAAATAAAACCTTAACCCTGACAGCGTTTTTACTCTCTATGTCCATACACATATTTATTATACTATCTATGATACACACACAGGCTGAAGAGTGTTTACTACCAATGATTAATCCATCATCAGCCACCAGTGCTTTTAATGTATTACTACACTTGTTGATAAATCTGTGGTCCCTTCATAACATATTTGATGTGACAGGTTAAGTACTTTTAAGAGGGAAATAAAATAAAAAAGCTTTTTTTCCTGCAGTATTTTGGGAATAAATCAAAGAACTACTAAAATTGTATCAACAAAAAACGCACAAAAGTGACAGTGCTTTGTTGACAAGTGATTTCTGGTCAATTTAGTTCAGAAACACCACAGCAATATGTGCAAACTGGCTGGCACATATATCAGGAGAACCAACAAAACACAGCGGTGGTGATGTAGGCTTCCATTTGAACAACACAAGCCTCCAGTGTGTTCTTATACGAATTGTCAACTTAACACACACACACACACACACACACACACACACACACACACACACACACACATACACACACACACACAGGGTGGGATATTTCACTCGGCCCAGATGATGGACTGTGTTTTTATTGGCACGATGGCAGCCACACACTGCAGCAAGCTCACAATGAAACATTGATATTACTACAATCCATCTCTCTCTGTCTCTCACTCACACACACACACACACACACACACACACACACACACACACACACACACACGCACGCACACACACACATACACACACACACACACCAGACAGGTGGGTTTAATTTGCTGTATCGGACACTGTCAGTCATCCTCCCTGTCATTCGGAAATAGAAGCCTTATGATCTCAATCCCTCGTCTGAGTTCGTCTGTGCTATATTTACTCCAGCTGCTGGACTTCACCGCCATGATCAGCCGCTCGTTACCACCTGCTTCCTCTGTTTTTTTTCTAACTTTATCAGATTGTCACGGAGATAATACATAGTTTTGAAGAACTAATTTCATATATATGAATGGGGGGGTCATTTTACTCCTTCCCCAAACCTGTTTTAATGAGACACTGGTGGTAAACTCATTAACGCCCGTAACAGCAATAAAACCTAAGTCGATCTTATTTTGCTTGAAAATGATCTTAAAGTAATTTTATATGCAGGTAGCAAAGCTTCGAAAACAAGATAAGTCTGGAATGAATCCATATTTTTCTTATTTACAGCTAATTCCAGTAGAAGAATGTGCCCATTTAGCAATGAATCCCTATCCTGTCTGTGGCTCCTACAGCCCCAGGTTCATACTGATGACTTAAATCAAATGTAAACGTAAATATAAAGTTTAAAGAAAAAACTGAATTAGCTGGGCACTGTAACTAGCAGTAGTGAATAGGAGTAAACAATACATTTGTCGGGGACTATTTTTAGCAGCGGATTAACACACATTTGACAGCAGAAGCAGTGTAATAAACTACCAGCAGGACCCATGTTAATCAAGTTCAATGGTTTATCCCATTCATGTGTTTTCAATAGTTTTGCACAACAATAGAGCTCTATGGCACAGAATAATGAGATGTATCAGGTTTTGGATAGACAGACAAAACTTGTTAGGAAGATCAATTCATTGATGGTTCTGATTTTTACATGGGATTTGTGAAGGATATGAAACATTTTGGAATATCAGCACTGTTTGCTACAAATACTATGTCACGGAAAAGATTTATAGTAGGCTTTTTGGATTTTAAGCATTATTAAGGAATGCTAAAAATGTATTCCAGTAACTCGAAATCCTAACATGAAGCAGATTTTTCTTTATGGATAGGTCTTAGTTTTATTTTAAATGTATTACCGTACATCACACAGGGCTCTTACACACCTGATAATGTTAAGATTACAGCAAGTACAATAAAAACTGTAGATAAAGCATCAAAGGAGAAAACACCACCATTTAACATCTGATGTTTAAGACAATAAGTGCTCCCAGTGCAAAACAAAAAAAAAGGAAATAGGTGTTTCCCCCTGGCCATCACAGTTTATTTTTAACCCAAAGATAGCCCACTTTTAAATGAGCTGTTCCACACAGCTATTTAAAGCACATCACCCGAACGTCTTGAGTTTAGGTCACTTGACTGATGACACAGAGTACTGTCATCTTTGACTAACTCTAGGGAGTGCGACGGCCCCGGCAATGGAAACTGTCTGAGTCAATTCTCTGTAAACCCTGCTTTACGAACTGTGTTACATTCAATACTACGAATACTACTACTTTTGCCGACCTTTAATCTTTATCGTTAATTTTTAATGTTTTTAAGTCAAGGCGAGTCGTGCCCTCTTATATACAGCCTATGGCCTTGCCCAGTAAACGCCCACTCCGAGCAGCAACACCATCTTGAAACAAAAAGTTCAATGTTCGATTCTTCCATGTGCTCACCATGCACACCAACCCAAACGCACCATGTGGTTAAAGCACTTCAAAGGGATTTTTTTTTTAACTCCTAATAGCTTAGTCTAGCAGCAAAGTCACACCATCCGTTTAATGATTTTAATAGTCAAACTATGGAGTGGAACCCTGGCAGCAATTTATTTAATGCCTACCTCTGCTGGTATCCTGTAATTGGGGACCATGGCTAAACTACAGTCAAATGCCCAGTACATGATGGAGATCTATGGCACTGGCGTGAGTGTGGGTGGGCAGAGGAAAAATGCCCGTAATGTGTTTTGGATGTTTAGTGCCATTTAAAGCCCTTCCAGCAATTTGGGACGCTTGTATTTTTATTGAGCGCCCCGTTTATTCATCCCACTTGAAAGAGATATTGACTTTGAACCGTGCTCGGCTGATTTAAAGATTTCGTGACGGATTGAACTACTGTGCATGTGGCAGAGCATTTGTTTTGACATGTTCTTACGGTACAAAGCTGAAACAGAGGGGGTCATGGGGATTTATGAGGTGAGATCAAATACAGTTGTAGATTCTGGTTTGAATAATAATAGTGTTAATGAACTGTTGACTCAGAAAGTAAACTTACAAAGACTTGTTTAAATCCAACGCCAGAGTATTGACACTTGTGTTTGAATGTACTGAGAAATGATCTTCTGATCTTTAATGAGTGATAAAGAAGAGATGAGCTTTACTGCAGAAGTGAAAAGTAAGGAAGTATACATTTATTTAAGCTCTGTACTTGAGTTAAATTCAGAGGTACCTACAGTATATTGTAAGATAAGATACAATTGTTAGACTACATACTATTTTGAAACTTGGGATCATGTTCAAAAAAGGTTTATGTTGCCTTAGTTTAGAGAACGTATTTCTGACATAACTTCACCTTCTTTTAAGACACATGGAGAAAGGTCTAGAGTTCAGAACTGAGTCACACATTTAAGTTGTTCTTTAAGTGTTTGCTGGAGTTTTGACCTCTGGCTATATTGTCTCAACCATAGCACTTGAGTTGTCAGGTCAGGAAACACTTTTGAATCTTTTTTTAATGGTCATATGGATTTTTTTAAGGCTTTTTTTGACATGAAGAAGGAGGACTTGACATTTGAAATCACACTATTCTAATGTGATGACACCACTGAGTACAAGTTGTTAAGCAGATCATCTGAATATAACTGCTGTTAGTTTGCTGACAGCTAAGTGTGCTCCTATTTCGACAGAACGGACGTTTGAAGACCACGAGAACCTTGTGGAGCCTCTCTTAGCGTGGACCAGGGACAGCGAAAACAAAATCCTCTTCCAAGAGCGGCCGGAGAAAAATGAGGTTTTCAAATCCCCACAGGTGGGTCCCTTCCTTCATTGTATGCCACTTCTCTCCCTGACATAATAACATAACATATATAAAGCCATCAGAGGTGATGTGCGTGTTCTATCTCAAAAGTCTAACACTGCCAAGTGCATTGTTCTTGGCTTCGGTTTCGCGCAAATCTATCTCCACCTTGTTTCAGCTCAGCGCCATCTGGCTATTTTCTCCGTCGAATCGTTGTCTGAATTATGAGCTGTCTTTCCTCTGTGTAGGATGACCTCTCTTACAGTTACGTCCTCACTATAATACATCAGACAAAACAGCTTCAGGCAAAAGACATCAAGATCTTGGCATGTTTGTTGATATAATGGGAACCCTTTTTTAATCTCAAGAGTGTTTAATGGATTCGGTCTGTTGGCAGAGACAAATATACGGGGTTGGAAAAACCCGTTGAGATATTATAATTTCTAAAAGTACTCCATCATGTCTTCCACATCCCCAGGCAAAAGACGAAATCTGTTTCATGCAGTACGTCCCGATCAATTTACTGTTGCAACGTTTGACAAGAGCCACCAAAATAGAATTCCCATTTGGGCTCTCTTTCAACACAATGAAAACATAACCCAGATTATGATATGAATTCACATTCGCCCAATCACGAGGGGAAATAGAGTCGGTTTCTGCTAGACTGATTATGACTTCTTTTTTCTGGGGAGGAAACTGATAGCCAGAGTTTTGTGCTGAGATTTAGTATGTTTCAATTTGACTTAAATTAAAGATTAAAAAAGTGTTTAGAGTGCACAATATAGTCCTCATTTAATGAACTTTCTTTTGCAAAAATCTGGATGATACATATTTGAAGGAAAGATACAGCCATGCTAGCTGCTGTGACTGTACCGTGAGGAACAGCAGCTAAATGAGCTAAATGCTAAAGTGATCTGGCCACTTAGTGCTAAACATGAAATACAGCTGAGGCTAATATGGTAATTTATAAATGTATTTTGTAATGCTTAAAAGTATTTGATAGATGATCAGCCAACATTTCCTGGCCATTTCAATTGAAACCGCAAATGTAAATCCGCCAGTGCGGCGCTAGAGGAAAAGTAAGGCGAATCACACCGGAGCTATACTGCTAGCTTAGCAAAATTATGCCAGTATATTGTCAAATTGTCATATCGGCCTCACTATAATTTATTAATGCATTTTATGTTTTATTCCTGCAGAACTTTTATCTATGGAAGAAGGATAAGAAAGCCCTCAAAGAAATAAAAGACAAAGACAAGGAGATATTAATACAGGTAAAATTTGTACACAAACCATGATTGAAATATTAGGATTTTCAAGTGACAGTTTTCCTTGCAGGGAGTTCCTCTCTCTCTGACCCCCTCCTTTCATCCCATACTTTAACCTCTGCAGGAGAACTTCTGTGGGACCTCCATCATCACTCCTGACCTGGAGGCTGTGCTGCACCTCAAAGAAGACGGCAAGAAGTCCTGGAAGCAGCGGCTCTTCCAGCTGAGGTCCTCTGGGATTTATTACGTGCCCAAAGGGAAGACAAAGGTCAGCAGTCAAAGGGGGACATCAGTTTGTGGCAAAGGCCAGACCATAAACACAAACTCCAACAGCTAACACTCTAATCCAGGATACATTCAGTTTAGTTAGGCCCCCGAGCAAGTGGTGAAAGATGGAAATCCAGCAGATCTAGAGATACTCTTGCAACTGGGAAATACAATCATTTTGTTTTTGTCACTGGGACTACAAAGTCCCCTTAGTAATTCTGCTTTATGAACCGCATTCTTGTTTCACGCAACGTTGACTAGTGTTTTTTTTTAACTCCCAGCTGGATTCCGCATGGCAGCTCTTACTCCCAAACACACAATTCATACACGTCGACATTATGCCCAAGATATTGCACTCGTTGGGTAGATTATAAACTCAATGGACGGACAGAACAAGAAAATGGCAAAAACAGAAAAGAAAAAAATAGACAATACTGATCATGTTGTAATATAATCCTTTGTTTCTTTTCAGTCGTCCCGTGACCTCGTCTGCTTTGTCCAGTTTGACAATGTAAACATCTACTATGGCAAAGACGTTAAAGGCAGATACAAAGCCCCAACAGACTTCTGCTTCGTTCTAAAGGTAAGTCCGCTTTAAATGATTATTATCATTCTATTATTAATCTAGTTAAAGTGAAGGCTCCACAACCTTTCATTGCAGAATTGATCAACAGAGAAGCTGCAACTTCCTCTAACTTTGATTAAAAAAACAACCTTGACAGTAACACTATTGTTTTAACTTAGTTGTCACTTTGTATTTGTGGTTTCTGAGTATACGGTTAGCTACACAGCTGCTAGCTTTACTGGAGAAATGCAATAAATACTTTAATTTGCAGAAGTGAAAGGCGACGGTTTAATCCAATTTAGCTGACAGCGGTGAGACGGAGAAGTGAACAAGATGACTTTTCTAGCAGTTCCTAATATTTCTTAAGAGGGAATAACTGTACAGACACTGACTGTGCATTTAATTAAAAGTTATTTCGGATGGAGAGTATTAACATTGATGGGAGGTACCTTCAGCGCTCATTTAGGACCAAGAAATGCTGACTGGACTGAAAAGAAGGCAAGAGATGGGTTGGTGGTCAGTCCTAAAGGGATGTGAAAGTCCATTTCCTTTCTTTCTTTTCCCCTATCTCGTCTCGGAAATACTAGAATCAGCAGATACCATTAGACTAGTTGTTGAGGATCAAAGCGAAAAACGCTTAGAGAGGCAAATAAACTGAATTACCTACACCAGTGAAAGACAGAGTTCTCAAGGTTTTGGCCGAAGGGAGGAGACTTTTAAGGTGCTGCCAGCCAAGGGCAGAGGAAAATGTGTCACAGTGGGCATCACATGGTCTCTCGTCCCTGTTGCTTAGGAACAACACAGTGTAACTTGCTCCGAGTTGTGGTAGAATGGTATGAAGATGATACGATAATAACTGCAGCGTGTGTTGAGTTAGGGTGTGTTTTGACACATTGGCGGGGTGTTGTTGTTTACTGGCTGCCAACACCTGCAGCAATTCAAGGACGACAGCAAAACAGTTTGGCTGTTTCTCTATTCAGAAGAGCTGCCTGAGGCGTTCCTTAATGCCATCCACGTTATTATGTACACCTGATATTATGACAATATGGAGCCAGCTTCCTCATCTGGGAAAAACATACAGTATAATCTTTGTCCAAGCCGATAATTAAGGCTATTTAAGACACAAAACATCCAGTATTTCAGTGGATAACAGGATATACTCAACAGCACACACTCATTGACCTTTAAGTTTTCTGGATTCTAATTCTATAATCTATTCATGTTGAGAAATGCTGACAGGACTACTCTAAATGAAAGGAATCTGAATAAAGCATCCATTTAATTAGAGCTGCTGCCAGTGAACACTCCGATTTTAAGCTCACTCTGCCCCCTTGTGGTTAGCATGGGATAGCCATAAAGGAGAACTAATGAATGTACACATCACAGTCTGTTTACAGGTCTTGTCGAGCAGTTAAAGGTTGGGTAAATAGCCCCAAGTGATGTTACATGGGATGTTGTGTTTACCTGAATATATTAATACACTGATGAAATGCAGAAGTGTTTGGACAGTTGGACAGTTCATAGAGTGTGTCATCAAATACAATTGCACGGGGCGCCCTTAGCTCAGTTGGTAGGGCGTCCCCCCCATGGGCCTCGAACAGCAGCGGACCCGGGTTCTATTCCAGCCCGCGGTCGTTCTCTGCATGTCACTCCCCTCTCTGCCCCATTTCAACTCTGTCTCTACACTATCATAAAGCATAAAAATGCCAAAAATATATATATAAAAAAAAGACATCCTACATACAACTGTTTACAGGAATCTCAAATATGTACTGTTTATATTGGACTTCGTTATAAAAAAGTGTTTTACTCACTAGTACTACTTTGATTTGTCTCGACAGCATCCTCAGATCCAGAAAGAGTCTCAGTACATCAAGTACCTGTGCTGTGATGACGCTTGCACCATGAACCTTTGGGTAACCGGGATACGGATCGCAAAGGTAAACTGAACCAGCCCTGTATTTAATAATAATAATAAAATAATATATGCAGTATATATCCATTTGACCCTAGCTTACGGTCTTCGGTGTGTTTCTTGCACTTCCAGTACGGCGCGTTGCTCTATGAAAACTTTAAAACAGCAGAGAAGAAGGCCGCTGTCAGCACTGTGTGGACCAACCGCAGCACCCCATCCAGCTCCAATCCATCAACACCCTCACCCACCATCAAAGGTAGCAGCACCCTACTCGCTGAGTGTGTCCCTGATGTTAAACCGCCCTGTACAGTATGCTCACCCATGTTGTTTTCTCCTTCTCTGCCCAGCTAAAACACCAAGCCACGCCAATGGTCATGCTCCGAAGCCCCAATCGAGACCGGTTTCTAAGGTACAAAACTCTTCATTAGGGGATATCATTTTTAAAACAAACAACTGCATTTTTTATATCTTCAATTGCTGACCTCAATTGTTATTTTTTTCTTCTGCTTCATTAATTATTTAAAAAGGGTGATTCAACAGGTTATTATTGCATTCATAAAGTTGGGGGACTCATTATAGAAAGATTAACAAAAGAATGATCAAAATCAAAGAAGCAGAGGTTGAGATATCCTGACATTTAGTCCTTTTGTATGAGCCGAGCTAAAATAAGGAACATCCTACATTTCCCATAATGCATCCAATAATATAGATTCACAGTCGACCTTCTGTGCCTAGTACACAACTTCATCTTTCAAACCCCATACCACCAATTGGCTTTTGATTAAACAAATGCAAAAATGCGTCCACCTCTTGTAGATGTTTCATTACATCATATTCTGTCTTCTCAGGAGTTTGGAAACGAACCACTTCCCCCTCCGCCCCCATCATTTGGTGAGATGCTTCCCCCACCACCGCCTCCGGACCAGGCCTTCCCTCCAGCACCACCTCCTCTGGCTCCCAAGAGTTCCTCTAAACCCTCACCTAGACCTTCTCCAAGACCCTCCCCATCCCTGCCTCAGAGACACCTGCCGACCAACTTTCCTCCACCTCCACCTTCCATGGACACCCTCCCTCCTCCGCCGCCGCCCCCACCCAACGACGACTCTCCAGAGGCCCCGCCAGACTTCCTTCCACCCCCTCCTCCTATGGGTTGCTTTGGTTCGCTGCCACCTCCACCTCCACCGGTGGGCAACTCCCTCCCGCCACCACCCCCTAGTTTCGGGGGTATGAACCACGGATCCTTGCCTCCTCCACCACCAGCTCCATGTTTTTTACCCCCGCCGATGTTCACGGGGTCCGGAGCACCACCTCCACCACCGCCACCCCCTCCGCCGCCCCCCGTAGCTGCCCCGAGAGCAGCAGTGGTGAGGCCGTCTGGCTCGGTGAAGAAGGTCCCCCCTACTCCGCCAAAGAGGACTACACCATCGCAGGGAGGAGGTGGAGGAGAAGGTCCAGACTTAATGTCGGAACTGATGATGAAAATGAACAAGAGGCGTGCCAATAATTAAGCCCCAAGCAAAGGGATATGTGGAGTATAAATATAGTACGAACTGCGTCCAACCCAAACCAAAAACATCTACTATTTACATTCTCAACAAAACTCAACATGTTCAACATACTGTATCTGTTAATGTAACAAACATGAGGTGTAATTTATTCTGTTGCTGTCATCATATTTCAAACTGAATTGTACATAAAGTCATATGTTTGCATAGAGGGCTGTAAATAAATACTATAAATACACGTTCCCAGTTACTTGGGCATATTCAGTGTATGTAGTTACCGTAGTTTTCTGAAAAGTTGTTGCCTAAATAAAAACTTGAATCCTTAAAGAAAGTCCTGGTGTTGTAAGAACTGCATGACCTGAACGACTGTACAACCTGCTGCCATTGGGCATTTGACAATAACACACGGTATACTGTATGTCTCTCTAAAAGCAACAATCTCACTCATTGGCAGACGTCTCATAATCAATATAATTGATTGGATAAATTGTAAAATCCACAGATATGAAAATACCGGTAAGTGCATTTTGTAACAGTCATTTGTGTATACTGTGTTTGAATTAGGTGAAAATATCGTTTTTGTAGAACCTAGAGCTATAAAAATCCTGTAGAGCAGTCAAAATTAAAAATTATGAGCAAAATACTATTACCTGTAGTTAAGAACTACACTGTTTCCACAAATCATGGGTCAAATCAGTAGAAGGGGACACTATAGAGCCATGACCTTGACATGTATGACCAGCACAGAGAGCATTTACCAAAATAAACTTCAAAAGCTAGGACAGGTTTTCATTTTTTCTTTATTTTAATATTTTCCTATATTCAAAGGTGTTTGCTCAAGAGGAACAGCTGACCATTAACCTCTCAGCCCACAGTGGAGGTCTTGCTGCATAGCCCGCCTCCTCTGCAGTCTCTTGTGTAACAAAAGGAGAAGATAGGATGTGGTGCAGCAGCTCCACCTAGTGGAGGAAGATTAAATTACACCAGGTTAAACAGTGAAGTGCTGTTGGGTGTTTCGATTCATTGTTCAAATTTGAGTTAAAAACTAAAACACTCACTTCAGAAAAATCATTCCTCTCAGCTTTCCTTATGGCCGACTCTGCCATCCAGTTCCTCAGCACATATCTAGGATTCACATCTGTAATAAGAAGATCTACCATTTGAAACATCATCACATTAGATATTGCATGGTCAAATCAGCACAAATATGTAGATCTAGTGACTTACTTTTCATCCTGTGTTGGCGATCCGAATCTCCATTTTCTTGTCTAAACGGGCAGAAAAAAAGAAGTCCAAATATTGCTTAGGTAAAGACCAAAAACAATCAAGACCTACATTATGATACAAATGGAAATGTCAGAGTATAGAAAGTGGTTTCAGAAAAACAACGTCTGGTGTTACATCTTCATGCTTACCTTCTGAGCCGGAGCAGGTACATGCTGAGCCAATCAGAGAAGAGCTTGTGGGATGACAAGTCTTCAAGGGCCCACATCTTATAAAAAATAAAAATAACAAACAAAAAAAATCAAGAAAGGATGCCTTATAACCTCAATTAAACTTTGCATTATTTTTTGCAGTTGCATTTTACAAGTTGTTCACCAGCAATTATAAAAGATGTCACCAACTTCAAAATTAAATTTAAAAACAGTGATAACATATTTCAGCCTTAGCTCCACCTGTGTGAAGTTCCTGCTGTGAAGCTGCTCGGCTGAAACTTCACTGAGCTGTCTGAAGGTCATTGTGAAGTCTGGCTGTGTGTCCTCCATCATCTGGGGGAATAAAAAGATTGGATTGATTTAGTAGACTGAAATGAAATGTGTAAAAAATGCTTATCACAGAGAGCATTAGACCTATTGTCATTGACTTGCCTTAAGCAGGAAGCCAATGAGGTAGCCATCATCCTCCTCTTCACCCACAAGCCCCAGTTTAGCTTTAAATAGCTGATGAATCCTGAAATACACACATCAATCAGGCTACAACACAACACAGTATTTCTATCTCTGCTTGGATAAAGCATTAATAAGACGAAGTATAAAAACCTTTCTCACCTCAGCTGGTAGATTTCAACGTATCCTTTTAAAATAATCTTCGCCCTGAAAAGAAAATCAAAGATGTCGGTCAAAAATGATGCTAATCAAAAAATATACATCTAAAATGTCAAGGGGTAAAGAGGAGAAGAAAACAGAAAAAAATATATTGTATGTGTGCGACATTTTCACAAGGAAATTATATATTTTTTTATTTTTCAGGTATTTGCCAAAGTGAGATGTAGAACATAATTTTAAGACACTTGTACACTGTAACTGTGTTTTGAAAAGTGCTTTACAAATAAAAGTTTTTTTTCTTTTTTTGGCAAACAGAGGTCAATAAAAGTCACATATAACTCAAATCCCCCTTAATATAAACAGTTATCATGATATTCTTACTCTTTCCGCTGTTCTTCAGAGAGCACAGGACTGAGAGCCATCAAGAGCTTCTCCAGGTTGAACAGTCCGACGTCGGCCTGAGCTCCGACGCTGTATCTGCCCTCATCGTCAGACGTGTTGGGCACAAAATCTGCAACGTTACAGCTTCGTTTTAAAGATTTGACAAGAGCAGGGCATCAGTTATTTCAATGTAACACGGACATGCTTCATCATACACACTGGGGTTATAGGACTCCATGAAGCCAAACGGTCCGTAGTCGATGGTGATGGACAGGAGGCTGAAGTTGTCCGTGTTGCACACACCTGTCACAGTAAAACACAGTAAATATCAGCAGATGGTAGATTGGTACAAACTGTATGATTAAATATTCAGGCAGGACGTAGCTCTCACCATGTGCAAACCCAACAGACATCCACTTGGCAATCAGGTGTGCTGTTTCATTAACAACTGTGGAATAAAACACCTGGAAAAATGAAAATACAAAAAAAACACATATGAAAAAATAAATAAATAATATTCAGAAGTAACTCCAGGATTATGTTATTGAAAAGTATTAACTTTAACAGCTACATTACATGTGGATTCAATATTTAACTATAAGTCTAACACCATAGCCATAAGGCACTAACACCATAGCCTCATTATTTTGCTCATTATTTACTATATTTAAGTTTAAACCTTCAATGACTATAACTGTGCCATATTACTATTGACAAACATGTTATGTATTTGTAACTTACCAAATATTTATCTGGGTCATCTGAATTGATCGAAGGAAAATGTTCATCAATCACAAAGTTCAACAGCTTTCTAGAATCAACAGAGCATAAGCATTATGTTACTATCTGCAGTATATTATGTTAAATATAAGGCCGCAGAATGAGAAAACTATTGAAAATCACTGGCATTATGAACAGACTCACCTTAGGAGATCTATCTCGCCGCTATGAGCCAACATTTCTAAAGATCCGATCCGAAACCACGACTTGGCTAACCGGAGAACAACAGCTCCTGGTAATAAAGCATATATATAAAAGGATCGCCTAAAACATAAAGTGTAGCTGATGAGTGAAATTATAAGTTGTGAAGTATTTTTTCATGAATCTCTGCACCTCTTTCTGTCTTCACTTTGCCATTGTAGAATGGATCCCTCAACACCGGCTCGTCACTTACAATTAGACTGAAACAAAGCAGAGTGTTATCAGATCAATAACACATTTATGGATTATGCCCTTTTGCAGGTGTCCAACATGAATACTGGCCTTCTGCAGAGTTCTTAAACATCTAATTGGAAGTAGAAAAAAACTAGTGTACCAATTTTCAAGTCCAATTTTGTCTAATACATTGTATTTTAATATATTGTTTTTGTCTCTAAAGCCCTTTCAAGATTTGTGGTTTACTTTGTGTAAGACAATACTGTAAGCTAGGAAGTAAATGGTTCAGCTAATAATTATATTGCTGTGTTATTATCAATATACATTACAAAACAAACAAAAAATATATTCAGATCTTTTCATGCATCATCCCTCTCACCTTGCCGCCCTGCTGGTTGGAACACCCAGGGAATGCATGGCTTCACTGCAGAGGAACTCCCTGACAGAAGAGCGGATCACAGCTCGACCATCTCCAGACCTGCATTACACATGTTCAAATGCATATTGAAATCTCAGTTTGAAAATAGTTCCCCCTGCTGCCAATTCCATTTCAACTAACATGCAATGTTGCAAAATGAGTCAAAGTTAAACAAGGAATAAAAAATAATATGGATACCTTGAGTAAGGTGTTTTCCCCGAGCCTTTAAGCTGCAGCTCCCATACTTCTCCTTTCCTGTGTTACATTATGTAAGGAAATTACTTTAACTGGCTATGCACTTTAACATTACAGTCATTTGAATATAACAGAACATTAATAAAAAAAATATTCTTACTTGTTGGTGTACTGACCAAGCAAATGTGCTCGACCGTCCCCCAGCTGACCGGCCCAGTAACCAAACTGATGGAGATGGAAATATTCACCAGTAAATAAAGGTCGCCAACTGTGTGTATGGTTTTTTTTCTCAGGTATTATTGACTAGTCTTGGCTCCTCCAGTTGATGACATATCCATTGAGGTTATAGAATACAGGTATTTTGTTTATTGTCAATAAAAAACTTTTTTTAATTAGTTGCTTCGAAACCGTCAAATCTCACTACTGTCTGTAATGAGTTTAAAATCTATTGGTTGTTTTTCAGATGTATATATATTTAAGGCTATGTTTGAGACACTTAATCTAACACGAATCATTTGGAACAGACGCTACCTGATGACCTCCATATCTGTGAGCGAGAGGTACAGATCCCCTCAGCAGTCTGCCACCACTGGCATAGAACAAGAACTCATCGCTCTGTGTTAAAGACACGTCCACATCTAAGATCCCTTCAATGACATCCTGTTGAGAGAACATGGACATATAAATGGATTCTTGGGTTGATAAATAAACATTATATTTGATTTAAATAATGATTACAACACTACCTTTGAAACTGCTGCCAGTCTTAGCGGGCCTTTCAGAGGGGTTGGAGTGGATTGGGAGAATATGCAGTTCTTCACAGCGCGAACAAAGTTGCCATCAACCTCATCTATTGGGAATGCTTCTGTAGAGAGATATGTAGATTATTACTTTAATTGTATTAACCTCTACCCAAAAATACTGACCTGTAATAATGCAAGAGTCTGTTTTACCTATGAGCTTCTTGCAGGACACTCTGAACTGGTCCAGGTCTTGTATGAGGTTTGAGTGGTTCACGTTCCACCTGGATTTGACAGCGTCTGTGGCAGTGTTGTCATGACTGTGGCAGTGACTGTCAGCACTTTGACAGAACTCCAGGAGATATACAGGTGAGACGATGGCTGATGCTAACACTAGAGCAAGAGCTAACACTGTGTGGATAGCATGGCACATTTCCAAAGACACAGTAGTGGCCTGCTATGGAAGCAATGATGTAGCTGTAAAATATAATTAAGAAAAGTGCACTATGACTTCCAGTTGGACCTCATCATGAAGCAAACTACAGTAAAAAAGTGCGGGAGTGAATACGTTTTAGAATTATTGTAAGAATAAGTAGCATGGAAATAAAAGTATAAATGGCTTTTGAACAGAAATACTCAAGACCAACAAGCTACATGTTGTACTCGGATACATTTGTAATAGTAACCTACTGTTATTAGACACGCCAAACAAATCATTGTGAACAAATGCTTGACTCCGTGGATATAAAAATGTAGGAATGTTTTATAATTCAAAATATCCAATAATTCAGTAGGCCTAGCTGTTTTACAGACACCATTTAGCTACAGTTAGCATACATATACCAATTATTTAGCAAACATTTGAATTACCTTCACTTTCTTTCAACTTTTGTCAGTTATTTGGGTAATACATCAACAGATATGAGTAAACCCATCGTAAAGTTAGGCTGTTAACTTGACTGTGGACAAATGTAGGTAAACACAAGTCAAAATATCCAACAATATAGTGTTAGCTGTTAGTAGACACAATTTAGCAGCTACTAGCATGGCCCCAAAATTGTATTTTCTGCTCAGACTACCGTAGTCTCTTTCGTTGTATTCCCGATAAATAAAATAATAATGTTGAATGAATTTACTGATGTTGCTCTTCACTTATTGCATATCTGTGGCTACTTCCTTGTTATGGAACGTCACCAGCTGACGCACGGTTACGTTGTTCCGTTTCCGCTAGCGCTCATATAACCTGTCCGTGCACGCTGCTGCTGGGGAACATGGCGGGCCCGTGGTGGAGCGGGTGTAGGAGATTGACTAAAACTTGTACTAGCACCAGTTTATTCGAGTCCTTGTGGCATGTGAACGGCAGGCCTGTGTCGCTCTCTGCGTGCTCTCTGGGGCCGACATCATGGAGCTCCCGACCCAGCAACGAGGTGAGGTTTAGCGGCTATTGAGCAGGAGGAAACCCGGTAGGGAGGACTGTCAAAACCGCAGGAAGGTCATACTATGCTGCTGAGCTGTCAGACAGCGCCCAATGAATAGGGCTTTATACTGCATTGTCTGTGACATTTCCTGGCAATGGAACAGTCATGCCTATTGCAAAAATTATTTTGTGTTTTACAAGAATTTCTTTGAACGAGTTGTGACTTGTTGCTGTGGGTGTTGGCTTGTTTCAGTGGAGCTGTTATAAAGGTCAAGACCTTTTATATAAACAGCACATATACATTAAGCAGTGTCCTTCACTCGGATAGCCGACCAACTCAATCCAACCCATGACTTGTCAATTCCCAATTATTTTTAGTTTTTCATTCATTGGTCATTGCCTCCATGTGTTACAGATTTTCATGGGGCCATTACTGCAGGATTATTTACACATTTGAGTAGAGAGTTGTGTAACTGCATCTTAATCCGCGTTGTTGCCTGTAAGCAGATACATCTAAATGAGTACTATAATCTCTGAATGCGTAATACATTTGATTATCTAACACAATGTCATTTAAAGACATATCCACCTTGCCAGGAATGCTGATGTTTGTTTGACTAGGCTACAAATAGTTACATTTTCTAAAATAATTTGGTATCATGTCCTTTTTTATTTTCAGCGGCGGCCATCGGCGTTACCAGCTCAGATAAACAGGAACACTTTAAACTTTACCAGGTGAGTTGTCTTAATCAAAGGGTGTACACTGTATGTACTACATTTGTGTGTACTATTCCATGGTCGCCTTACACCACCAGACCCTTATTATCCCTCTATGATTCAAGCAGTATATGGTTATGATTTGCATTACCACATGACATTGCTGTAGTCATTTAATTTCTCTATGGACCCTATCTCACCATTGCTGTTTGTTGTTCCTCTCCCTAGACACAAGTCACGGTTGCTGAATCCCACACTACAGCCCCACTGCTGCAGGAGTGTACACAGTGATGCCAAGCTGAAGGACCCCTTCACACTGGCCCAGAAAGATTTGAAAAGTTTATACGATGACATCAGAAAGGTACATTTCTAATACAGGCAGTGCACTTTGCTATGCATATCTACAGTTGAAAATGAAAGTGAGTGAGCTGTCTATATAACATTTTGGTTAGAAATGGCCAGAAGACATTTTACTATCTTGAACGCAGGCTGATGTTATGATTTGAATAAAACAAAAATATGACTTTGATTTCTCCCCTTCTCAGGAGCTGTTTGTTTCCAAAGAAGAGCTGAAGTCTTTATGTGACTACTACTTCGATGGCAAAGGCAAATCCATCCGACCAATGATAGTCGTCCTGATGGCCCGGGCACTAAACATTCACAGCAACAGAGATGGGTAAGAATGGAACACTCTACTCCAGACATACTGTACATATTTATCCTCTTTTATCCACTGCAACTACTAACCCACAGTGACCTTTGATACAGTTGTAAGATTGAATATGCACCACACCCTGTATAAACTCTTGAGCTTTTATATGAAGCAATCTGTCGTCTGTGTTTGTCCTGTTGTAGGGATTTGCTTCCGGGGCAGAGGACCATAGCTATGATCTCAGAGATGATCCACACTGCCAGCCTGGTGCACGATGATGTAATAGACGGATCCGATAAACGACGGGGGAAGACCACCATCAATGAGATGTGGGGTGAGAGGAAGGTGAGGGAAATTGCCTCAGTGATTCCTCACAACACATTTTCGTCCGGTAAAAATTCATTTTCACAAAATATAAATATAATTTATTTTTGTTCTCTCTTCCAGGCTATCCTGGCCGGAGATTTCATCCTCTCAGCTGCCTCCATGGCCTTGGCTCGTATTGGTAACATCACAGTGGTGAAAGTGTTGTCCCAGGTGATAGAGGACCTTGTCAGAGGTACAGTGATCATATTTTTTTATTTAGCCACGTTATTCAAGTTTCAGCTATAGCTGGATAAGGCAATTCTCACACTGGAAGCTGTCACTTGTATAACAGGCTGTTTTAAAACATCTTAACTTCCAGTGGTGGAATGTAAAATTTACTTGAGCACTCTACTTAAGTATACATTCAATGTACTTGTACTTTACTTGATTATATGGCAACTTTATACTTTTACTTTTTAGCTAACAACTCCAAAAATGGGGGACATTAAATGTGAATTTTTGTGATTAAACTCAAGGATGCCGTATGTCTTTATGGTTTAAAAACAGTTGTTTTCTGGACTTACGACAACATACGACTATCTTTCAGAATATGATGCATTGCTTTAGATTAAACTAGTCAACAGATCATAAAGGAGTTAAATGAGCTCAACCTTAAACTGTCGATTGTGCCTCTAGGTGAATTCATGCAGCTGGGTTCCAAAGAGAACGAGAACGAGAGATTCAAGCACTACCTCGAGAAAACCTTCAAGAAGACGGCCAGTCTTATTGCAAACAGTTGTAAAGCAGTATGTACGTTCTAGCTTCTCACGAATACCACAGTGTAAGAGAGAAGCCTCGGTTTCTACACGCAGTGTTTTTTGTTGACTCCTCTCCTGTGGTTCATTCAAGGTTTCCATCCTGGTCAACTCTGATCCTGAAGTCCATGAAATAGCCTTCCAGTATGGGAAGAATGTTGGCATCGCATTTCAGGTCATTTTCTGAACTTTTTGAATCTGTTAAAGCATGTCAGCAATCTTTGGTTTATCTGAAAAGTAAGATCCCAAAGCTCCACTAAAAATTATGAGAGAGGATGTCTCACTACATTTGTCCTTCATCCAACTTTATCAACTTTTTAATCTAAATTAAGTGATCTAAAATGATGATTTTTTTTTCTGTGTAGCTCGTGGATGACGTCTTGGACTTCACATCAGGAGCCAGTCAGCTGGGGAAGCCCACGGCCGCAGATCTCAAACTGGGCTTGGCCACTGGGCCGGTGCTGTTTGCTTGTCAACAGGTGAGACTTAAACATCTGCATTTTTGTAGGTTGTGTGTACACGTTTATTCATAGAAATCAAACTTAATGAACCGTTAGCAGAACACACATTCACATAGCTATTTGCTTTTGCTGCCAGTCTTCAACTCCAATTTCTTTGTCGTTTCAGTTTCCTGATCTCCACGCAATGATCATGAGACGCTTCAGCTCCAAAGGAGACGTAGATCAAGCCTGGCAGTACGTCCTTCAGGTATGACCCATAATGCATTTGTTAACAAAATTAAGATTTGAAGGTTGCTGACATAATTGTATGGCCTTGAAACATCTTAAATGCTCACACGTTTATAACAAAAAATTAAGTCATTTGGAATGGTCTGCTTCCTGTATGAGATGTTGTTACTAGATTGCTAAACAGATGAACATTAAAAAAAATCGGTTTAAGACATATTGAGTAAACGATATGACCAAAGCCTTTCTTGGTGATGGAAAAGGGGGCTTTTAATTTGCAGAGTTCTCTTTTTGAGGGTTTTTGGTGCCAATGCTGATATGCATTTTGCACGATAAATGGCACATAAGTGCTCTCTACACAAACGGCTGAGTCACAAAATGCTCTAAAAATGCAACTAGGGTTACGGCAATTCATTCAGATTAAGTACAATATAAAATTAAATAACTAAGCCTTCCCTGGATTGACAAGACTTAAACAATGTGACAACCCCTTTCTTCTCCATTTGATTTTAGAGTGACGGCGTGCAGCAGACCAACTACCTGGCCCAGCGTTACTGTGAGGAAGCCATCAGGCAGATCAGTCGACTGAGGCCGTCGGCGGAGAGGGACGCGCTCATCAGGCTCACAGAGATGGTGCTCACCAGAGACAAGTGAAGAACGGTTAGAGGGCTTCACTCCAGGCAGCTACCTGTGGGGACATCAACAGAGAACTGGAACAACAGCTGTGAGAGAAGCGATGGGACTTTGGTTCAGGAGGAGACCTGGTGCTGGTTTTTCGTGCCAACTCTGAAAATGGTGGCAGAACACTTAATCAAAATCAAGGGAACAAAACGGCACGAAGGGATCTTTTTGAACTGATATATGTTGTTTTGTGGCTTTCTCAAATCACTCCCCGAAAAAATATAAAAAGACGAGTTGCTAAATTATGTTTAAATACACATGGGTTTTAGTGCAAATCCTTTGATTCAGTTTCCTAAATGGTATCAACCATTAAATTATGATTTGGAAAATATATATATATTAATATAAACTGATATCAATGGATGGCACTGAGAATCCCAATCACCTCTTCACTGCTTACAGTACTGTAACTGCAACAATGTCCCGTTCCTCAAACTGGCCAGCTGTGTCCGACAGTTTGTTACATGCTGGTGCTGAATCTGCATTGCAAAATCTGTGCAATTTCCACAAACACAAATGGAAGTGAGACTGTGTCATTGGTGTGGTTGTTTGGATCCACGTTACTGTCTTTCGAGATCCGTCCTCACACAACTCACACAGGCCAAACAGAGTCATGCGTCTCTTTGACTCGGGGAGAAATGTTGCAACAATACTTCCCTGTAACAACCAAAGCCTTAACATCTACAATACAATGACTGTGTGCTCAATAAACCTCCCATGTTTTGTTTTTTTTAATTACTGTGCCATTTTCTTCTTTTTAAATTCCCTCAGATTGACCACACATGCATCTTGTACATAGAATTGTTTATTATAAAAGACTGTACATTAATTTTTCAATCAACATATTATATGTACAAATGAAGGGCAGACATCATGGACAGATTCTCAATTATTCTACCCGTTACAAATTGAGCCGGATTTTTTCTTTTCTTTTCTTATAGTGGAAAATACTAAAGCAAACGGGCAGAAAATCAAGGCATAAGCTGCAGCATCATGTAATGGTTGGCAATGACCAAATGCATTTGGAAGTTATAAAAAAAGAAAAAGGAAAACAAATTAGAACATGTTAGATGGGCCGACAGAAACAATACAATGTTATTCATTTGAGATTTTAACCTGAGTGAAACCTAATATTGATTGGCTGATATTTAGAGTTGAAATATGTACACCACCTACATGGTCCTTGAACCCAGAGCAGGCTGTTGTTGCTTGGTGAAGACTGAGGAGGTATTAAAGTTGTTTATTGGTCTACATTACTGAATTGTCACATGGCAGTGTCAGGCACAACTAGTCCCAATTCATCACTATTGTACACCATCCCGCCATCTTATCAGAGTCCATTATTGCCAATGTTTACCAATGTATCCTACAGGTTTTATGTGGATTAGTACAAAGTTAATAACAGTGATGTGACATAATCTTAAAATAAGCCGATATAGGAATGTGATCTTGCTAAAAAAAAAATAGTCAACTCAATTTCATTCTTGTGATGGAAATCAGCATTAAGAAGGTGAGACTGTGGGAAAGCCTGATATTCACTTCAGAGTCTTAACAAAAAAGTTCAGTGATTTCAACCGTGTAATAAAAATGTAAAAAAAAAAGGGGTGAATACATTTAACATAATGGAAGCATAATGGCAATAGAGTTTAAGATTATCTTTCTTAAAATGTTGCATGCTTGAACACCAAGACTTGGTTTTTACCAGAGGAAGTTGTTTGTCTTTGAAATACCATATTATAGAGTATTGAAAAATTACTGAACAGGCCAAATAGTTCATTTTACCAATGAGCCTTATCAGAGGAGGCGGGCACCACTAATGAAAACTATCATAATTGACATTCACTGAATTCACATTACATAAACCCAAAATGGCTGCAGCTCACATTATATACAACCAACAGTACAAACACTTCAACTGAAGGTGCTTTTACTTGACATTAATATTGTAATATTTGTTCCATCAAACCTAATGCTCTTGTTCGCGAAGGATACAGCTCCAAAAATCAAAACGTTTTTTATGTCCAGGCAAGATGATGTCGTACATCCTTCAGCTGTGTGATCATCGTCTTTGAGTTCAACCGGCGTGAGCGCGTGCAGTCCAATTCTTTAGAAACTTTGATTTTTTTTGTTTTGTTTTTTTAATACATATTCCATAAATGTCCCCCAACCCGCCCATATAACACCAAAATAAACTAAATAGATATTACTTTTTCATTTTTATTTGCAATCAGTAAGGGAAAGAACATTCTGTCATATCAAAAGAAGAGAGGGATCAGATCATACAGTTATGTCTATGCGTCTCGGGGGTCAAGATGCCAGCGGTCAGTCGTTTTCAGAGTGGATTATGATGATATGACTGAATAAATAGACTGTACTGTTGCTGCGCGGCCCCTTCAGTCGGCGTAGTGCATGATGGACTCCACGTAGTTGCCGGGGAACAGTCCGGTGGTGCCGTTGGCGACGCCCTCGAACCAGCCGTCGTCGTTTTTCTTGATGACGTAGATGATCGCCCCTTCATTGAAGCTCAACTCATCTTCTTTGTCTTTGCCGTAGTCGTAGATGGCCACCACTAAAGACAGGAATATGTTTGTTAAAGTCTATGTAAACCTTGGTCTAAAATAGTAAAAAAAATCAATATATGATCAAGTCGGGTGCCTGGATAAGCTTTTTACAAAATTCTTATTGAAAATACATTATATTGTGAATGAATATTGTAGAACTTGGTTAAAAAAAATGCTTTATTTTTTTACAGGGCTGTGTAGGCGTGGCCGTATCAAACAGTCTCCGTGTTAGCAGTTATTGTTTTTATAAAACGTTTGGCCAAAAAAACTGCCGTGATTGGTTCAAAATACTTATTGTGTCATAAGAACCAGAGCACGGCTGCCTGCCTCATCTAAACCAAATTTCTGTTTTAAAGTCTACCAAACTTAAATGACAATATCTTTAATTTCGATTGATAAATATGCATAACTCTATTTAGACGCTTACTATCATGCAACTAACTCCAAATTACATAGTGAGAAGGATTTTTATGGATTCGGTTTTTACAGGGGCTAGATTAGTAATGAGTATACAGTTATAGACTTCCAGAAATGGGTTGAGTTTTGAGCCAACCTTTCTCCATGTAGATCTTGGGTGCCCACTGTGGGTCTCCGTCAGCGTAGGGGTCGCTGTACTGCACGATGGCTGCGTCCTCTTCCTCCTGGTAGTCCACCGGTGGAGGCGGCGGAGGGGGGGGAGAGTCATCGAACATGGGGATCTCATCCGGAGGGGGAGGGGGAGGTGGAGTGGGAGTATCTGCAACTGTTGGAACAGACGTGGAAAGTTAGATTATTTAGGAGATTTTCCATATTAGGTTGAGAAGGCCAAGAGATCATTCGTCAATGGGAGTCTGGTACAGGAGAGGGCGGCGGCCGAGTCATGCAGTATTAATGATGAGACATGCAGAAGAGTGTGTGTGTGTGTGTGTGTGTGTGTGTGTGTGTGTGTGTGTGTGTGTGTGTGTGTGTGTGTGTGTGTGTGTGTGTGAGTGTGAGTGAGAGAGGTTGCCGGATATTCAATTCATCCGGCAGGCTGCATCACTGTTAGGACAACTTCTTGATCACTTGAACAATAATGTGATACATTTGTATATTGAAAACGTCTTTAGTGGCTTGTGTTCTTCTTGTTGTGGCTGTGAAAATCCATTCAGACATGCACACGATTTATAAATTCCTTCAATGATCTTCCGATTATAACCAGCCAGGTCATGCATACATAGTAAGTTACAGGTTTGTATGACAGCATCAACATTGGGGAAACGAAACTATAAAACATGTATGTAGATACATACAATGTACATTATAATTGCCTTACACTTTGTGGGTTTAAATGTCAACAATAGGACACTTAAGTTGCTTTTTTTTCATGAAATAAAGTATGCTTCCCGTACTATGATTCTTTTTGATATTATTACAGGTTTAAGACCAGTAGGGGACAGCAGAGAGCCCCAACTTCTCCAGTCATGTTTTGCAGAGACCTTTGGCACTTTCCCCCCCTTAAACATTACTATTCACCTCAGCTCACCTCTGCAGTGCTACAGAAAACATGCTGCACATGAATACTAAGCTTCCCGGCTTGACACTCCACAATCTCATTTGCTTATTCACTGGAATTGGATCTTGCCCAAGATATAGCAACACAACTGTTTCATAGCCGAAGAAACAAATCTGTCCCCAAACAGCTAGATAAAGCTTCTTAAAAAGTTACATAAACGGTAGGGTTCTTGGAAGGTTCATTGTTGCAAAGAGGTTGGTAATCATTGTTCTCAACAGACATGGGTGGGGGTGAGGAGAGGATGAACGAGCACAAGGCATGCTGGGTATTCTGGAAAGGAGGAACGGTTGGCACGCATAGGGAGGAAAGTAATGTCTTTAGCCTCTTCACTTACTGCTCTCCTGCATCCTGGCCACAAAGCCAGTCAGAGGTATCTGTGGAGTCAGCTGGGGCATGGGGGGAGGAGGAGGGGCCATAGACACTGAACGCCAGCAGAGGAAAAAACAAGAAAGGAAAGAAGAGGAAGAGAGAGAGAGAGCCCATCAGTCACCAAGAAGGTAGAGACGATAGTTAAAGGTGGAGTCAGCAATTCTGGAGAATGCTTGTCGTCAAAATCACTTTTTTGTCAAAATCGTTGAATAGCTCCTCACGATTCCGCTTCCTGTCCGTACTGCGAGCACTGAAGAAGGATCCAGTGTTAATACACAGCTTAGGCTCTGTAAACGTGTATGTTAATAGCAGAACCTTTTGTTTACATGCTAGTAAAGTAACAGATCGTGAGGAGATATTTACAGATTTTGACAAAAAAAAATGATTGTCTCCAGAATCACTGACTCCACCTTTAACAGTGCAACCCAAACCCAAGCAAACACCCACACACTGACAGACAAGACACAAACACACTGCGACAACTGTGAGCTTTTACACATCTATCAGAACAGAACAGAGTGCTGTGAATCAGTGACAGATTAAAGTCAAATGAATTAACCCGTTGGCTAAGAGAGACTATAGATTTCACAGATTGATTTTAAACGCTTTAAACTAGAAGATTACCAATGATTGAAACGATAATCAACAGATTCATTAATCCAGCTGTCCGTCAGCTACTAGGTGTTGACACAGATCAGACACAAATGTTCTAAAGGCTGAAATGTCCAGTCTGATGAGATTTGCCATGGTAGCTGCCTGGGGATCACTGAGGCCGGAGGATAAAAGCACGGATTATGTCTGATTTCTGTCGATTTCACAGTTCTGACTCATGGTTTTGTATAAAGTGAGGGCTGCTAGTGGCCACAGGGAGGCACTGTTTGACTCGAGTGTCCCTTAAACTCAACCCCACTGCCTTCAGACCTGTTGTAGTCATGTACAGAGTGCTTTGAATTCTTATTTTGTAATTTTCAGACCTTCCTACTGATCATTTGGTCAATCTCAGGATGGGGACACTTATCGACTGTGGCAAAAACACATTAAGCCCAGTGCTGCAGTAATTGCACATCCAGGCTGATGATTGTCTCATGGAGATGAGGCATCAAAACACCATTTACACCAGGCATTAGTCTGTCTCCATGGATATCCTATCCGGGCGTAAATACATGCAGAACACATTGTGACCGGCCACATCTGGAGGCGGTCTGGCTCGCATTGTCATCTGATCTCAGCCAGGTGCAAATTTTGCTTCTTCGTGCCATCTAAAGCTGCAAGTATTGGCACTAGCTAGGAAAGCCTTCCCTTTGAAAACGTTAACATTCTTGGCTCTGCTTTTCTCCACCATCTTGGCCATGTTGCTGCTACAAGCGAAAGGGCCCTTGATCGGATGTGATCGTCCAGACAATGTTTTCACATATTGAACATATGTTAATACCAGGTGTACATGGGGAACACATTTTAGACAGGATCAAAACCTACATGATTTACAGAGAAATACATTTTACAGATTAACTTCTGACCATGCTTTAACATATGGCTAAAAACTATGACTATACATTGTTAGCAGACATCGGTTGTCTGCATTGTGTCTGCGGTAGAAATGAAGGATGAGACATTCTGCATGAATACTGAATAAAAAAACGCCAGTTGAAGAAAAACTAACCTGCATTTTCAGGCTGAATAAGAAAAGTCAATAAGTTTGACAAGAATGCAGCTCGGCCTTCAGAAAGCTGTGACTCACTTGCAAGTATGAAACATTGGTCTTTCTTGCTACAAAATGTTAGCTAGCTTTTAGTTTGTGACTGCATGATGTGAAACAATGTGAAGTGTTGTGCCCTTAGTGGCAGTTCAGGATCTATGAATCAGACTGGAGACAGAAGGGCCTTACTTGAGTTCTGGCCGTAGCCCGGAGTGCCTCCGTTAATATGAGGCTGTTGCTGTTGTAGTTGTTGCTGCTGTAGAAGTTGCTGTTGCTGCTGTAGTTGCTGCTGCTGCTGCAAGGAGAACTGGGAAGTGACCGAGGGCGCCCGGCGGTAGGTGCCCGTGGCCGAAACCATAGAGACAGAGGAGTTGGAGGGGTTGTGCCGCGAAATCTGCCGCGAGATGGTTCCAAACTGGGACATTGGAGCGGGGCCCAGACCAGGCCCAGGGGCCACCACTAGAAGAAAGCACCCAAAGATAGGCAAGGAAGAGAGGGGAAGGATAGGCAGGACCACAGAGGGAATAGGGGGGGGGGGGGGGGTTACATAGAGGAGACGGAAAGGGGAAGAGGAGGAAGAAAAAAAGAACCCAAATATGAATCATCAAGATCGTAAAGGAGAATTTTTAAATACTGATCAGAGCCCAACACACCACATGAAAAGACAATCAATAACCAATTAGAGTAGGCAGATGAGCTGGGGAGGCCCCGCAGATTGTTAAATGATATACTGTTTGTCATACAGGTATTTCACAAGAGGTTAAAAGAAACATGATGAGTACAAAAAAAGTAATCAGAATAAATCTTGCACCTATAGGGTGTTTCTAGAAATGTAGCAAAGGAAAGATTTGGCGAGGAAGCACCAGAGAGCAGCAACAGAACAGACTGATCCTTCAGGTTTCAAAAGGAACTGGCAGCGAGAACAACTTCACACACTTTTCAAAGACGATGATTATAAAAGGTCTACTTCACCATTCACAAAGGTTCGTGATTCGGTTAACAAGTGTATCATTACGCCGGCTGTCTAAGAAAAATCGAATGATTCTTTCCGACAAAAGCATTATTACATTCAATACGCTCAACCATATGAACATAGTAGCTGCTGCTGTGTGTGTGTGCGTGCGTGCGTGTGTGCGTGCGTGCGTGCGTGCGTGCGTGTGTGTGTGTGTGTGTGAGAAAGACAAAGATAAAGAGGAGGGAGAAGGGTCAAAGAGAGTATTTCCTGTTGGCATTTCTGGATAACACACTGTCTCTCCAGAGAGGCCGTGCTCTCAGATAGAGATGGGTGGAACCAGAGGAAGTAAAGATTCAGAGCAAACAAACATCTCCATATTGTCTCCAGCAGATGTAATGATAGCCAAGAGTGTGTGTGTGGATGTTTTGAGGAAAATATGTGCATGTTTCAAGAAGCCATCTTGTTTTGGAGATTACAGCAGTGGATCAGATGCATCAGCCAATGTACAAATGCACTTACACACAGTAGTTGATAGCAATCAAACAGGATGTTTTTCAGCCATTTAGAGCTAACATAGTCAATTCACAAATATGAATACAAGTTACACCACCCTTCTGGTAAAAAAAAAAGTGAATTAAATAACTCCAATGAACACTGCTGCAAAAGAAGTCTCATCGTCCGTAAGGTGAATATATATTTTATATTTTTTTATGTAAAGTCTGCCCACATTCTGCCATTCCTTCGGCTTCAAGGGCATTAATGTCATTCTTAAATTCAGGTAGTTAAAGCTACCGTCTATGTTAAGGTCAAATGTGCATTAAATCAGCAATTTTAGAGAGTATGCAGACAATTAACTTGAGCCAGGCCTTGGGTTGCCTAACATGAGACTTCTTTATTAGCCAATTATAGCAGATTTTTGCAGAATAAGGAAGTACCACCACCACCAGTGAGGATTCAGAGAAATGTCATTGAATTGAATAGTAAAACAGTGTGAATAAACGGTGAGACGCCCCATCAACATGCACACCACCCTGATTTGTTCATCTCTCCACCAAGAGAAAATCCCAAATGTGCTGATTATCCACCGTCCGGGCACCAGAGGCGATTGAAGCAGCTCCAGGGATCGGTGAGTCTCACCTATGTGTGTCCCACCTGAGGGGGGCAGCGGTGGAGGTGGTGGGGGGCCGAGCCCGGCCATGGGAGGAGGAGGAGGAGGAGGAGAAGGAGGGGGTGGGGGAGGAGGAGGGGCCCCCGGGGGAGCGAACATGGGCGGGACTGAAAGGAGTGTTTACATTAGTAACCGTTAACAGCGTCAGCCCTCCTGCAACTCCAGCTGTTACATAACATCACATCACGTTATAGCTCCGGAACCCTGTGGGCCCAGAGGAGCACTTTGACTTTGCACAGTGCCGCACACACACACTTAAGACACAATTCTTTGTGGTATGAATTGAGTGTTTCCATGGCGACCAGCTTCCAGGGGAGAGCTGTGGTTACTTCAGTGCTGCTAGCCTGATCCTCACATCCTCGTGAGGTATATATATAAAAAAAGAAAAGATCTAAAAGGTTTCTTGTTGAGCTGAAATCAGTGGCTGAAGTTGGTACTATCTTTGTAGTAACTAAGGATTGTGCATGGTGTAATGCAGTGCTATGTGTAGCTTGTGCACTGTGTCATGTGGGGCCTCTCTGTTCCACTATAAAGCATCAGGCCGAACGCAGCTTGGCCTATTTACACAGTGGGATAGAGAATCAGCTGTGCTTAGGACACAATGGGCCTCCATAATCCCTGTCTGGTAAACATAGGCTTTATGTAGCGTAGATTCACTATCTGCAAATACAGTAGCATGTTACATTTACACCTTGTTAAGTGATTCCTACTATTGATAAAAATATGTCAAGTTATATTCAAAGAGATAAACTTGTTTCCCTAATGCTAGTTGCTCTAAATTTCTATATTGTGTACAGCTATTCACTTTGGACTTAAGGTATGCAGCATATAGCCGTAGTGGTTACAGTAGTGTTTTGTTGTAGTTATGTGTCTACTGTGCAAAGAGCATGGCATGTATTCTTATCATCACCTGTCAATGTTTGAAGAGTGTAATCTCATGTCACACAAGTCAAACAGACCAGACTTTATATGAAAGAGTTTTGAGTGCAAAAACAGATTTTTGTTGTAATATAAATAGCAGATATTTGGTATTTTTCTTATAAGGATACACATTCCTTTTAACCAGTATTTGGAGGAACAGCAAACTGAATATGCTGACTGGCCTGTGGGTAACTGTCACTGCATTAATCTCACCTGAGTTTGGGATGGAGGGTGTAGGCACGGCGATGGGAATGCCAATACCACTGCTGCCGCTGTTCTCCCGACTGCTGCTTCCCCCACTGCTTCCACTGAGAGAGAGAGACAGGAGAGAGAGAGAGAGAGAGAGAGAGAGAGAGAGAGAGAGAGAGAAAGAGAGAGAGAGAGAAAGAAAGAAGACATTGTTTTTATTCAGGCCGACCTGACAGAATACACAACAGGTAATATTGCAGATAAAGGACTCTGCTGTTTATGTCCTATTTAAAAGGAAGACGCAATATTAACCTTCAATTTTATTTTTAAATTCACTTTTCTAATGTGTATTCATTGCTTGACGTATTTTAATCTTGATGTATTTCGTGACACTGTGAAGCACTTTGAGTGGCCTGAATTGTGTCTGAATTACTCAAGCATCCGACTGTACATATTTTCCACATCTCCTCTCATTCTGATTATTTTCTGTCGATCGGTTTGTTAACGCTGAGCTGAAGAGTGACACACCCATTATTAGACTTGAGTCCCTCCATTGAAGAGTCAGAGTAACACAGTAAACTAGAATATAGTCAAGGAGGGTTATAACAGATTTTTCTACTGTACTTTTTCTTAAGCAAACCTCCTAAATTATCTTGCTTCAGAATCTCTTGATTGCCCCGGGACACTTCTAAATAATTCACGGTGATTATCACACGCTCTGTGTATTTAATCTAATATTATGTTTTTGCTTTCATCTGGCAGCTGATGGCAATTGGGGGTGAATCAAAGGTTACATTTAAAACATAATATGAGCCTTTGCCAAACAAAGCATAATGTTTTAACGGAGACATAACAACATGGCAGCTTCATGAGAACAGTGTTCACACATGGATTTGAGGTGCAATTTACTGTACCAAACTGTAGCCAACTGTTTTATATGTTCCAAACGACATATTTCATAATTTATTTCATCTGAAATTCATATGAGGTGTGACTTTATACTAAATTTCTATTCCTTTTTCCACGTTTCACATGACAAATTCCCATCTGCATTTTTGATGTTTCAATATTTTAAATTGAATGTTCAGCTTCTGAATGAAATCATGTATCAAGCAAAAATAAATCCCTAACATTTTCCAGTTTTCTTAGTGTAATATCAAAGTGAATTGCATATCTGCCAATATGCCCATATGAAAAGGCTGCAATAAACTAGAGGGATTCAGTTTATTCACGTCAGACACATCCAGGTAACTTACATAACAAACAATAAAATAATAATAATAAGCTTGGCCATCACATCCATCAGTCTAATACCTCTAATATAGTGAACATTGCCCAGCCCTAGCCTTTTGAGGATAAAGGACCTGTGCATGTAGTATGTATGTCAGCACTATAGCCTTTATAAGCGCTGTTTCGGCCTGTGTTTGACCCCGGGGCTCGTACATCAATAGCCTGACTGACTAAATCCCCCCCTCCCTGCTCTCACTTTCTCTCTCTGGGGTCTGGCCTTGATCCTCATATCAGCTTCAGCCCCTCCCACCCTCCACCTCTCCTCTTTCTGCCTCTTTCATCCCTGCTTTTCCTACTGATCCTTCTGCCTATCTCTCACCCCTCACCAATAACCATCCCTTCGACCTCTTCCTCTCATCTCTCCATTGCCTGTAAAGTGATTCCCCATTCGTCTTCCTCACCCCCACATCTCTCCTTCCACCCCTGTGTGTGAACCCCAGAACGCTCACACACCTCCCCCCATATATATCTATCTAACCCCCTCTTCCCCCCTCCACTCTGATCCATGTCAGTCGTGCCCTGGGGTGGGTTGCCCCTCTGAAGTGGTGTGTGTTGGTGGCAGTGGGACTGTAGTGTCTATGGGGGATAAAGGCTAAACAATACCGTGCCATGCGTCTTTTGAAGAGAACGCAGTACTTCACCCCCACATCCGCATGTTGTGGTGGATTTATTTATTCTAATCCCAACAGTAATTTACACGCTCCTTCGCTAACCCAGTTATCTCTCACCAAAGCCTCTGCCCTCCCCATCCTTTCTTATTGTTTATAAAATGCTCACTGTTAAATAAATAACAGCAGCTCTGTCTCTCCAGTTTTTTTTTTTTTAAAGATATTTTTTGGGCATTTTTATGCTTTATTGATAGTGCAGAGAGACAGAGGTGAAATGGGGCAGAGAGGGGAGTGATATGCAGAGAACGACCGCGGGCGGGAATCGAACCCGGGTCTGCTGCTGGGCCCGGCCCGGGAGGGGGACGCCTTACCGACTGAGCTAAAGGCGCCCCCCTGTCTCTCCAGTTTTACCCAAATCAAACTCGACTTGCTAAATATTTTGAGGTTATTTTCGATTTACTTATACAGTGATCTTTATTTTTCTGGTTGAAACGTGCAAAACTATCAATATAATCCAATATTTATAGAATATATATTTACCTCTGACGTTCTGCTGCTATGCTGCCTAATTTAAAACATTTCAGTAGAGCTATTCTACCTTCACAGATTCATAGGCAACTTAAATGCACCCTGTTCCGTTTGGAAGCAGGAATCCTGGGGCCAAATGACCAGGACTAACACATATGTTCCTAAAACAATGATACCTGTATATGACATTGTAATCTTGTCCCATGGGAAGATATTAGGTTATAACAGGGAACAAACAGCAGATGCCTACATATTGGATTTAGACCTCAATTGAGGATAGCGGAGATGGATGAGCTGAATAAGCACAGGCCGACTTCAAGCTTCTGTGTAATCGAATAGCGATGCCACAGCGATATTAGCAGGGTGTGTGCAGCCGGACTCTGAGGGAGACAGCAGTTTGTTAAAGGGACATGAGGGCTGCTTCGGAGTCAGCGATTCTGGAGAATGCTTGTTGTCAAAATCACTTTTTGTCAAAATCCTCGAATATCTCCTCACCATACCTGCTAGTACTGTGTGTGCGCTGAGAAAAACATCCAGTGTTAACACACGGCCTAGGCTCTGTAAACAGGTATGTAAATTAAGGGTATGTAAACAAAGGGGGCCCACCGTACCTAGCATCATTCCCGTTTACAGAGCCGAGGCTGTGTATGAACAATGGATTATTTTGATCGCACACACAGTACAGCCAGGTAGCAGATTGTGAGGAGATACTCACTGGTGTTGATAAAAAATATTCTCTTGAATTACCGACTCCACCTTTAATTAAGCATGTGAAGGAGATAATTGCAAAAAAAAAAAGTTTGGTTGGAATTGATAAAGCAGCAGCAGAACTGTGGAACTTGTGAGTGACTGCTTTGTGGAAACGTGCTCGAGCAAAGAAAGAGAAATTTGGCGAAGGGTAAGGAGGTAAAAGTTGTGTATTATTTATGAGCATCACCGTCAGCACAACAGGCTTTCCAGCTAATGAGGCGACTTCGCTCACTCGTAACTCAAATTTGATGAAAGCGTCGCCGGCTTTCTCAGCACCGAGGCTTCTGGGTAACAATCCTTGAAAGCTGCAGTTGACTTAAGAGTTCTTTTTTTAAACAGCTTTATATCAGAGAGGCTTTTACAGTTATTAATATCAGAGAGATTCAGGTCGCCGTAAGAAAACCCGTCAAGCCTTGTCAGATAAATGCTAGAGCTACGGCAGCAGGAGAGGAGGGAGAGAGGTGTGAAAAGTGTTTTAAGCTGCTGAACTAAACGAACGGATTAGAAATACCTGACATCATAGAGGGGAACGGGTTCTTTTGGAGAGATGCTTTTCTCTCATTAGTGAGACATGGGTGTACACAGTTAGTCACTAGAACACTAATTCCACTCATACTTATCCAAAATAATGTGTGTGCGTGTGTGTATGCATTTTCCTGTTTTGCTGTCCATTAAAAGTTGTGCAAAGTTGATTAAAATGTTGAAACATCAGACTTTTTATCCATAAAGTTTGTGGTGAAAGATTATATCTCAAACTTAATTGTATCATCAGGGGGCAACAGTTTGATATTATTACAGACTCCGTATTATCTGTGTCGTGATATTGTTACTCCCTTGGCTGTAGAATGTAAAGCCATTCTGTTATTGTCTATTAATAGTATATCAATGTACTTCTTGGAAGTATACTGTTTGTTGTAATTCTACTACCACGTCTACTTGACACTTGCTGCACCCACTGCCGGTCTGTTTTGGAAAAGCAATACACCCTAGATTTTTCTACTTTACTGACTTTTTGGGCGAGTTGTTGGTTATATAAATACACCAGATTTGATTTTAGCCCATGACGGAACCATTCAAATGTTCATTTGTCTGAAGTTGCAGTTTCCAAAACCCAAAGCTATTTAATTCACAACAAAATAAATCTCACATTTGAAAAGCTGGAACCAGTGAATGTTTAGCATTTGTGTCTGATAAATGACTTAAAAGGTCATCGACTACTTAAGTAGTGGATTATTAACGTCCTTTTTTCTTATGTACCTGTGTGTGCGTTGCCTCTGGTTGAGTGAGGCGGTGCGCCCGGGGCTGTGCTGCTGGCTGTGCTGGCTGCCTATTCGGGCGGGGCTGGTCATGTAGTCGTTGGGCACCGTGGGCGGCTTCACCGGCTCCAGGGTCTTGTAGGGTGTGTTGCGTCTGCAGCGGGAAAGGGTAAAAAATGTATAAATAACTGAAAGGAAAATGATGGTGATTTTAGAAAGGGAGTGATCATGATTCAGTGCAAATCCTAGTATCAAAACTATGACGCAGTGTTCACTAGAGCGTTGTAAATCCTGTCAGTTTACCCAGCTGGACGCTACAGGCTGTATGTGAGTACATCAACAGTTTACCCTTGGACATAATATCTGATTAGTGTCGCAGACTGCTGCTGTGCATCAGGCGCCGACAGGGTTCGTCAGGGTGTGGGCGCTGTCTCTCACTGACAGATACAAGTATTTTCTTTCCAACATGTCTTTTCTGTGGCTTCAATAACATCACATGTGTCATTTTGGGTGTGTATATGAGCCAAAACCAAAAAACCACGGCCATCACAACCCCAGTTAAGTTAAAAAAATAATGTTCCAAAGCATCTTGTAAGCTCCGTGGTTAGTGTTCATTTACAGTGATTTTTCGTGTTAGTCTTAAGAATAAGAACACATGTATATATTTAGAAAAGTACAAATGCCCAAAAAAGCATTAATACATACAATGAAGTAAAAATAAATAAAAAATAAGCATGGCAAGCGCTGTAGCTGCATGCTTTATTTCCCCCGCATTTCATTCACTGGTTGATAATCAGATGTCTAATCCTTCTTTCACGGTGACTGAAATGTAAATCTCACCCGAGCGTGCCACGCCCTGACATGGGAGGGCTGGGTGGCTTCTGCGTCGGCGGATTGGTCCTCGATATCGTTCCTCCTCTAATTGCCTGATTGTTTCCATGTTGCTGTGTTTGGAAGAGGGAAAAAAAATAGTTATTTCAACAGACCAATCGTGGATGATTGCTACTTGTGTGTGACACAAATCCTATGTTATAGGCTTCCCAGATGAACACTCATCAACAACACACGTGTGTACAGTATTTCAGATGGTAATAGTTGGAATGTTACGTAATGCCATTCCAGTTTGTATTTAGGTCAGATGGTGTTTGCAGCTGATTGCAGGTTAGAAACCTTGTTGTTTCAACAAAATGCCTTGCAAAACACTCGTATCTAAATAAAGAATAGATAAATAAAGCTTTGACTTTGGCAACATCTGGAGGTGCAGTATTGCAAAAACTCCACACTATTGTTTGTTTTGTCTGGGGAGCGTATAAGGATCATACTGGGGAACTACGGAACATTTATGGACAACTACACAACATGTAAAGTAGAAGACAACATTGGTAAACTGACAAGGAGGGGGTAACAGAGCCTGTAATCTGGGCTGAGGGGACTACAGTACAAGCCGGTTAATGGGTATAACGAGGGAAATGACAACAATTACCACATGTCTAGGGGTTTGCTGTGAAAGGGAGTTGGAGGGATCTATCAATAATACATTAAGGTAAAATGGGTCATGTGACAAACCAGACTTACCTTGGCTTTTAACCACTTATGTGAGCGAAGGAAGAAAAAAAACACAGAAGAGAGAGAGAGAGAGAGAGACAGAGAGAGAGAAAAAGGGCATGTCAAAACGGCCGTGTCTAAACAGATCAGTGGAAGTCAAAGTACAGGCGAAGCGAGCAGGAGAAAAATGACTTCATATTTACACTAGGTAAACATTTAACAAGACCTTGGTAGATCAGCCGTTAGGAGACATAGGAGCAGAGGGAAACACTGTGGCTCCTGACTGTTGCTCTCTACAGTGCCACACCCAGTGCCACAGTCTGACTGGAAGGAAATCACAGGGATCTGGTGGCACTGCTATTGTGCCCAAGTGAAACAAAAGGTTATAGTGTTTGACACAGTAAAGAATTGACCTTTTTGCACATGTAAAAGCTCTCTCACAAATATATAGTTTAAGTCCACCGAGCACATGTTTGTTTATTTGATTCATATTTGGTACATATACTCAAATAATTGCACATGATTATCACATTACTGGAGGCAGTTACAAAAATAATGATGTTGTAGTAGATTGGGCTGATGTTTAAGAGAAAAAAAATATAGCAGAACATAGAGTTGTGGGCTTGATCTTCAGTTTGACATCTGCAGAGTCAAGTGGCTCATCTATAATGCAGCTTTCCCCAGTGGCCTTGTGCAGAAAGCAATGTAGCATCACAAGTTCCACAAGAGAAATAGCAAATTCTCGGCAGAGGTCAGTCCAAAAGTGATCTCTGCCTCTTTAAAAAAAAACAAGAAAACACCTTCAGTTGACGGGATGTGAATGGTACATTTCACATTCAAATTTCACCCTCCCCGTGTTATCAGAGCAAGACCAGATTCAATTTACAATCTGGGTCATGCTAGACACGCCAAGACCTACTACTGCCTTCCCTTATCTTTCCTGGCGAATGCTGTATCTCGGTTTCTCGGTCTATGCACAAATCAGACTGTCAGTGTGCAAATGCTTTAGTAACGTCCAAGTTGCATGGACAGACAGGTTCAGGTTAAGGGCATTATCAAGCCCAAAATCCGGGGAATTGCAGGCTGTCAGAATTGAGCGATTAGTGAGGTCAAGTATGAAGAATATAGGGTAGACTCTCAGGCTAAAAATATAGTCCATACAAGATGACAAATATGTCCTGACATATTGTAGATTTGAGCAGGAAAAATATCAAAATCCCCACCAAAAAAAAACTGCCTCTCCTTTCAAACTAATCTTGTAAACTAATAACTGACACAACAGATCAAAAGGACTGCTATCTAACTACACCTGACATCATCTTTCCTGGATCTCTAAAGGCCCAGCTGACTAGATTACACATCAGATGAATGGAAGATCAAATCTCATCTTTCGTATTAAAGCTAAAAAGCATCATGTGCCCGTCAGTCTGCCTTAAGATACAGGGAAATCCAGATGTGTCAGCTAGGAAATTCTACTTGTTATTGATAAGACACTGCTGCGTTCAGAGAAATTGACAAATTTCACTTCCTATTATCTCTCAATAGAAAACAGCTTATTACCAATAATGTATGTCAGCTCTACATGCTGTCTCTCTGATCATGCTTTGGTATTTAATTATAACCCTGAGTGAGGCCGTAAAACAAATTGAACATTTAGGCCAGTGCAAACAGTCAGGGCAAATGCAGTGATTTTCACGGTTAACTGGAGGCAATAGAAAGTGATTTAAACTCCCATTTAAGTATTGATTCTGGTCAGTAAGTAAACCATGGCTATAGATATTCTACACAAGCCTGGCATCAGAACAGGATACTATATGAATTAATATGGAGTATTGATGGTGAGTATTGATCGGCTCTTTGGCTTGTGACAAGCATAGATGAGAGGAGGAGATTGATGTATGACTGCAGCGGGAGCGTTAGTGTGTGTGTCTGTGTGTGTGTTTCCCTTCACATTCACTAACAAAATGCGGCATATATCCAAGATATTTATAAAAAAGGAGAAAATCCACTGAGATTAAGCCCAGAGTAATATGTGATGTTCTTAAAATAGATGCATCAAACACTCTCAAAGCAGCTGTGAAGCACAATGGTTTCAGTAATGTGATGCTGTAAGGATGTAGTGAGTCCAAAAGCAACTCCTTACGAACTGTGGAAGATTCACATGGTCCCTACTGGGATAATTTAAATTATCTGTTGATTCGAAGTCCAAACAATCTAACCCTAGAGTCAATTAAGCAGCTGTATTTGAGCTTCCGATCACATCAGTTTTTTTTTTAAATTGAGATGAGGTGGGATTGTTTTGAAACCATAGTTTTTAACCATACTATAAACAGAAATAATAAATCGTTATTAAAAAACTTGGGAGTGATATGATTATGATTAAAGCAAAAGTTTTAGTTTTATGTAAAAATACCCTCAATCACTTTCTTGCTGGGAGTTAGAGGTCTAAGCACCAACTATGGAGCTAAACCCGGGAGTCAATTATCTCTACCCAAAGTTCCTAAATCTGCTTACCAGTACCTCGATTTTCTGTAACTTATGTGTATCTCTTTTGTTTAACCACTACACAAACACAAGTTGTGATTTTATGTGCTGTTAAATGCTACAATTATTTATGGTCCTCCATTAAGTGCACCGGTCCTCAAGAAATAATTACAGCACATGTAAGAGATACAACGTGTTATTAGCTTAAAAGGTCAATCAAACAGTCAAACAAACTTTATTTATACTCGTGAGATCATTCATCGGTGAGCCTCATTTGCAATGACATAGAGTCAAACTAAACAATGCAAAATAAAAACGTTCAGAAGTACAAACAGAGTGAAAGCGGTCCCACAACAAACTGATAAAAAATAACCAAAACTATTATAAGCATTGAATGATTGTTACAATTTTAAATATGTTAAAGGTGCTGTTGGATGAAGGATTTAGGAACTTTGGACAGACCAGGTTTACAATTTCCTTTTATTCTTTGAGTGACAGCTTCTGCCTCTACAATTTAGTGGAATCGTTTTTCTGCAGTGAACCTCGACAAATTAGAAATATTATTTTTTTGTGTTAAAACATTTACAAAATGTTCACAATGATTGGCAAAGACCTGGTCCCTGTTGTGAGAAACACACCAGAATGAAAGTCTTTGCCATTGGCCATCATGATGGAAAGGTCCAATGCATTCCCTAGGGTATAGTGTGGGTGACACAATGGCTTTTATCTTGCCACATCATTGACGGTAACACTACGGGACAGTACTGAAAGGCCTCTAATCCAATCTGTGTGGAAGCTGCAATTGGTTGGTTGATTGATGGGCAAAAGTGGGGGCATGATGGAGGTCGCAAAAACATGCCTGCAGCCATCAGGGAATGATGTCATTACCAGGACTGTCAGGACGACCCAGTGACCCCTTAAGCTAGCCCTAATGGCACAGAGATAGTTAACATGTCACACTTTGATCATCCGAGTCTCTACTCTGCAGAGTTTATGACATGAAAATCAGCTCCATGCCCGCCTTTGAGATAGTATTGATGTGAGAATAAACCAAAAATCTAATTGTAACAACATAATTCCTCTTCAAAGGTTTAGAGAAACTGGAGAACGTGATTACGAGGGCGGTCTGGGCCTAAGTGCCTTTAAAAAACATTCTCACAAATGTGTCTCCCCTCGCCATTTTCACAACGCTCTAAGAATAGAGCTGTTCACTGAAAGCTGAATGATGTAATCCCTTTTTTCAGTTCATCTCAAAGCCCCCACCCACCAACCCTCCAACCCAACCCACACTGAAACATATTCCTGTAGGGTCAGAACAGGGTGCTTTCAGAAGATGAAAGAGAAGGCACAAGAGATGGGAGTGTGAGCCAAAAAATGAGGCACAGTGGGAGAGAGAAGAGAAGAAGTGAGATAGGAATTACCTCTGGCAAGAGGAGGAGGGGGGAGAGAAAATTAGATATAGCAGACCAAGATAGAGCCAACAGAGATAAGATAAACTAACTGTGGTGAAATCTGATCTAAAGCATCTATCTATCTATCTATCTATCTATCTATCTATCTATCTATCTATCTATCTATCTATCTATCTATCTATCTATCTATCTATCTATCTATCGCTGATAAAAACGTAGGAATCAGGAATAATAGAAAATAAACTCTGCTCACCTTAACGCCATGTCCGACATCGTCCAGTACATTGTAGTCAATGGGTTTCCTGATGTACCTGACCGGCCGCTCCATATTAGCCGGCGCTATGATCTTGTGGGTCCTCGCCGTGTTCTTGTTAGTGGTCAGGATCCCGATCTCCCGCCTGGCCACCTTCTCTTTATGGATGTCCACCGTCTGTAAGGCACACAGTGATGACAGAGAAAAGGATGTTATCGATGCCACGGAGGAAATATGGAGATGTACGGTACAACAAGGGACCTCTGGGATTGAAGCGACTTGTTAAACAGCAGCTTAAGATGCTTTAATTCAATCATGAGGCTGTGCTTTTCATCACTGAGGTCGTAATCTTTTTACAAACAGCCAGTGCACGTTAATAAAATCGATTGCGGTAGACACCAGGTCCTGAACAGATTAATGACCTAAGCATGTGTATCTGAACATTCCCGACTTCATAAATGAATAGATGAGACCGATTTTACTGGCCCCTGAAGCTTGAATAATTCAACTGTGAATGAAAGAACGCTGCATTCATGTATGTCAGAAATATCAAGTTAAGTCCATTGTGTACAAGTATTTCTATTAGCAGAAAATTTTTTCTTTGAACTTTCCTAGTTATAAAATTCTAGCGACAATGTACCAATGTTCGATTAATTACCCTTGACATACAGTGCATACGTTTTAATTTACAAATCACTTGGTTTTCTCTGACTAACAACACCAGACCCAGAGTCCAGACATTTGTAATTAAAAAAAAATAATAGGAGACAATTCTCACATTTGAGAAGTTTCTCAAGCAATTACTTGATTGTCAAAAAAAAGTGGACAATTAAGGAGCATATGAAGGAAGAGGTTCAAACACTACTGTCAAATATTCTGATCTCAACATCATTGCCACTGCATTTCCATTCTCTGCTCTCCCTTGAAACTCCCACTGAGCAGATAAGAGCAGCTGCCCTTCCTCTGGCAGATGAAAGGTCGCAATGTCTGCAGAGGGCAGACCAGTAAAACGATGGTCTCTCACAGAGGAGGAGGGGAGGGGGGGGTGGTCCTGCAACCAGGCCCAACAGAGGATTCCTTTCATGCCACAAGGATCTGGAGCTGGACTGAGCTCTGTCTCTTTACGCTGCACTGTTCCACTGTATGGCCTATTTAGCCTTCAAGTATCACCCATCCCGGAGTTGAGGGAATCAACAACACTGGTGGACTTATATTTAGTCTAGCAGAGTGTAGTCAATGCTGTCATCTCTGGACTATATCAAGTCTAATGGTAAACTGTGACTTCAACGGGATATAGGCCTGAAAGCTAACGAGCTCTGGTATCTAATGAGAAGCAGATCTAAAACACAAGGGTATAAGAAAGTGGATAGTTCAAAATGACAGAATAAAAAGAGAAATAAATATTTCATAACCGGCTAAACATAATTGCTTCCACAGAGACTTCCCATACAAAGGGGAAACATCCATTCTGTTCCAATACTCAGTTATGTCTGTTTGAGTTAAGAGGGATGACACAGTGCTGCTGACTACAGTCATCTGTTTAAACCTACGTTTGGGCTGCCAGAGCATGAGAGGCTCTTAGTATAACTCTTAGTACAACCCAATGCACACATATTCCATTTTAGCAGCACTTCAGACTACAGTGTGTTACTCCACTACAATTGGATTTGAGCTTATAGACTCCACAGCTCAGAGATAATGGCCAAGTTTTAAACTGTCATAAATCATGATCATCTGGAAAAAACTGGGCCAAGATCTAATCAAATCTTTTTTGGCTTCCAGATGCATGGAAGTGATGCTGGGGTTCCCTGATTAGTTACGATGGGTCCAGACAGGACTAAAGGAGGACTTGGGAATATAATTATTCTGGGTCTGGTTTTACTCCCAACAACACATATTAACCTCATTTCACCTCACTGTGACAACATACTGACCTCTCCCAGAGACCTGGTATACTTCTAGGACATTCATTGTTATCGTAAGATATCAGGGGTATGAAGCCGTTTTTCAGCCAAGATTCAAAAAGAGGAGAAGATCCACTACAAACCACTGAAACAAACTCCTCCAAAACAAGAGAACTGCTGTTGAAATATTGAAGCTAAATTGGGAAAGCAGCTGGTCTTGGCTTGAACACATTCCGCTTATCAGAGAGCAGAGCAGTGTGCGGACAAACATCATTGCAGCTGGCAATGGAGGGAAGTGAGAAGGCGAAGTGGTGTGAGTTCATCTCCTTCCTGTATGTTGAGAAAATAGCCCCGCTGGAAAAGCCCGGGCCGATCTTACACAGGTGTTGATGGACGGGTAAATTCAAAACCAAAACTTTCACTCAGCGAGCAGTTACACCCCGCGGAGAGCGCTTTTCTAATCTGCTGACGAGTTCCCAGAGAACGTTAAATGGATCTGACAAACATGCAAATGTCTAAGCAGAAAAGCACATTCTAGCTTGACCCCTTTCGACTGACCCAGTAGGGGAGCTCCAATCGGAGCAATGGCCTGTCTCTTCCATGACTTTTCATCTGGCACCAAAGGCGTTTACATGATCTCAATGGTCCGTCTGTTGGATGGAAAGAGACTGAACTCCGAATACATTATCCCAAACTGAAAGGTGAATCATTCACATGTGTTTTCAACCACACTGTCTCCCATATGTTTGAGGCCTGTGAGCATTTTCCCCAAAACATTGAGCAGTTTTGGCTCTGGTGTTTGGCTTGTCCAACAGCTACAGGCTTTAAAGATTTAAAGGCCTCCATTTCTTGCTGCTCTCTCTTTTTTTAGAACTTCTCTTTTCTACTATACTCTTTCTACTCCTCTTATTCCACCAATTCACCCCCAACCTATATAATTAGTTTGAGGATAGGCCATACATTAGAACTGCTGCCAACTCCATCACTGTCATCCAAACTTTAAAGCCAGACAAAAAATAAAATAAAAAATTAAGTCATGATCATTTTGGCCTGGAAAGTTCTTCCCGTTTTAGGATGTGAGTGAGTCAGCGCAGTGGTTGCCACGATGAGAGATTCTTGCAGTGTTGTTAGTAGCAACAAGTGCCTAAATATTTGTGATTTGTTATTTATTTTTTTAAATCCAGATTGTTGCCATTTTGGTTACGGCTGCAGTTGGAAAGTGTTCAACTCCAAATGGGACACAGTGTCGGGTATTGTAAGCGCTGGGATGCTGGCAAAAGATCCAGAGTTGTAAAATACAGAATCCTCCGGACAGAGTAAATGCTGATTGGGAGACAGTCTGTAAACACATCTAATCTAATGTATTCATTCAGACAGAGAAGATGATTCCAATCCGCACGGCCCATTTCTCTTTTTAAACAGCCACAACTTTTGACTTGGTCTGTCATTGTTTACCGAGGGTTTTACCAAGTGGCGGGTGAAATTCTGTCCATCCCGGCAGACTGGAAGAAGCCTTTCAGTAACTGCCTGTCATAAGCCGGACTGCCTGATGACAATTAGGGTTGAATAATGTATGCATGTATGTAGATGTGTTTATTGAAAAAAATATTTGATCACTGCAGGCGCGTTATTGAATAATGGCTGTTCCTCCATTGTGTAATGTTCTCTGCGCTTGGTATTCCTGTTTGACTGAAAGCTTAGACAATAAATTAGGTGCGTGCAAAGGAGATAAGACTGCAGGTGATTTGTTTTCATTTCACCGACACATCTTTTTTCTATCCACCAGCATACTGATCGTACCTAAAGATAAATAGTTAACATGGAGTACTAGATTCTTCCCACGGTGCACTTCTTTGACCCAGGCTATCTCTTCCATACTGATTTACACTGCTCAGATTAGGGTGAGAGTCAGCTAGGGTTGGAGTATTTAGGAAACAGGTCACACATTGACATAATGAGTTCAGTCCACACAAAAATCAGCAAAAGGGGCGTAAATCTCTCAGTACTGTGGCACAACAAATCAAAAGACCGGGAATGGAATTTTGAAGCCTAGCGCAAACGTAACCTAACAACTTCCCACCAGATAAACACACACTGTTTTGGAGGGTGAGGTAAGAGGAAACCAGAAAGAAGAGAAGAAGAAAATACGTCAGTAGACTTTGATATGGAATTGAGACAGCTGGTTCCACTTCAGCACATGTTGAACAGAAACAAAAACAGCCTTTTCAGCTCTTTGGCAGACTGGCCCTGGGATGATATCCTCAATAAAATGCCAGCTATGCATAAAAGCCGGACAAACAAAAGCGGCTGCACAGCAGGTAGCATAGGCGTAGTAGGAAGCTTACACACAACATGGGGAAAGGCCTGCTACTAAACAAACACACCCTACATACCAATGTGTCTGTGTGCATGGGTGGCTCACCAGACCAGACCAATGTGCCAATGCTTAATGGTAGTGTACGACTAAAGACGATTATAAGACTTAAAAATATATCAGCAAACTGCCAGCAAGGCATCTTCTTCCTGCTACTCTGACATACCACACACACACATCACGCTGAAAAGTACTAACAGTGCGCTGTCCAAGAACTTTAGGACATATTTTTACTGGCTTGTAATATCATAAACCGAAACTACGCGATTATGAAGTAATACATCGCACATGGTCTTATTAAAAGGCCATTCCAGGCTGAGAGCTAAAATAAACTTGTCTTAACAGCAGTCAAAATGAAAATCCTTGTTTTGTGGGATTACAAGGAGATAATCACTGAATCACACGTCCTTTAAAACATGTTTGAACCTCAATGTTAAGCCGACTGTAGAAGAGAATTTATCGCGATGACCGGCACAGCTAACAGGTGAAGACAGCCGGATGGGGACATGAACATCTCTTCTTCTGACATTTTCTTTCCAGGAAAAGGTTAACAGAGGGTGAATGCTCTTTGTCAGCTAAGCCCTGCTTCACTCTCAAGCTATTAGCCATGTTCACCTCTGAGTGCAGATTTGAACTATTGGTGATAAATGGAGTGTTCCAGAAGTTATTTTATGGTGAAGGGCTGCATGTGCCTTTTCTGCCTGATTGGTTTCTATTTGATTTACTTCCCACATTCATGAAAATGTCTTTCTCAGATGAGGGTCCTCCTGAACATGTTACTTTGTGGCATCTGGAAACATGGACACATGTAGAGGTTGGTAATGTGGTCTTTCAGCTGTGTCATTAATACATCATGTGGTTTTGTTGCATCAGTGTGTATGGAGAATCCAGTTGGTTGGATTGGAGAGCTGACTGCATGAAGCGATGCCCGTGTTGGCAAGGTTTTACCACTTAATAGTCTAATTGAAACCATGTGAAATGTTAGATGTGGCAATGAGCTGTCAGTACAGTAAAGACTGTTTCTTGGAAACCTTCTCAAATGGCTTAATATGAATACGGCTCAGTATTTAACTTAAATACTTTTTTGGTACCAACCGAGGTGTGTCTAGCACTGAGTTTGCTTGTTCAGTTGTATAGTCTCGTTAACTTACCATTTGATCAAGTCGTTTCTGATTTAGATCATAATCAAGCCATTATCTGACAGTATTCTGTGCAGGTCATGTTCTTGTACAGTTGCCTTTTACCACCATAAAGTGGAAAACTAAAATTGTTACACTTTGTTTTACATAGATTAAACTTACATGATACACTGTGTTAACAAGTGACCTCGAGAGACGCTGGGTTTTGCTACCTTATGGCAGAGCCATACAGTGTTTGTGCTAAGCTGTGAGATGTGTCAATTTATCAAAGTAATTATCTGCTAGAAGGTTAATAAGCAACTTTCTCAAAATGTCAAAACTGTTCCTGATAACACATGTTAGTGTTAAAAAATGTCTTCCTCTTCGTTGTCAATCATCTCATCAACAATAGGGGTTGCTCCTGGGACCCATTGGGGAAACCCTGCGATGCCACTGCTCCAGGGAACCTTAATGTCCTAGAAATTACCTGGTAAACTCCCAGGTTCATGTTTGCTTCTTGAGCCTCTAGGCTGGTGTAGCACAGTGTGTGCTTCAGTCTTCTCACTAAGTCCGGCAATTTAGCACTCCCATTTATGCTGTGAGCCAAAACGGCAAATGCCTTTTTGTCTGGTTGGTTTCTCAGCGTGATTACAGTCAGCACATCCAAAGCCTGTCATCTGTGGACAGTTGTCCAAAGGCCCTTCGGGGAGGCCTTTTCTCTGAGCAGTTATGGCTATACACAGAAGTGTCAGAACTTCTGCACTCGGAGCCAAAATGGGAGGTCAAACACCCCCAGGGGAGTTGACAGTCTGGCAGCTTCTTGTTGAACATCCCCCAAAAAACTGGATTCTGCTGGTAAATCTAACAACCCATGATGGTGTAGTATGATGAGGCCAGAAGCGGAGGTTATGATAATGGGAAGTGTGAAACCTTGGAGGGATAGTATCTCCCAGTAGACAGAGAGAAAACAAAACTCTGATAAAAAGAGTCATGCCAGCATGATGCCAAGGTCGAAGCCTTGCTTGCGTACACAGCACATATGGAAACACCTCAGCTGACTTTAGCAAATCTAACTATTGGGCTGAGGCCAAACAGCATTTTGATTGAGCTCGGAGATTGACATACAAGCTCAAAGTAAACCTTTATAATGCCCAGACTTAGAGCTAGACGAGAACAGAGACAACAAACAACAATAGCTAAATCTCAGCTGCTTCTGTCTTCTGTAAGAGGAATTAAGTATTTCCTAATCAGTGTTGTTTATGTGGAGCTGTCAATTGTTTGCACACATTTCTCTTACAAAGGGGGGGAACAAGGTGCAATGATTAGCTGTAATTGCAGAGGGTTGTTAAGTGTGGAAGAATGTACTGGTAAGGATTCTCTGCAGTGGGGAGGGGAAGAGCAGGGAAGGAAGTAAGGACAGGGCTGGGGAGCTGATGAGTCACTGAGGGATATCCACTTGTCTTACTCAAATGTAACCTCTATTCAAGCAGGACAGGAGTCACGACCATGTGCACGCAATGCCACACTTCACATTCAAGGCGTTACAACTCAAAAACACATGCCTTCCAGGGAGAAGGCCTTCAAAAGGGCAGTAGTCCTGAATTGAGTCCCAAGGGGCAGGGCCAGGGTGTGAGCTTTATTTTGCTCTGTATACTACAGCAACACACTACTTGGAAGGTTGATATAGTGTTTATTCACAGCAAGTGATAAAATATTTTTTAATTAAATGATTTTTTTGAGTGTTCTGGGTCAGAGAGCTAATTTTCAAGCTGATGAAAAAGCTGCCTTCCCTTTACAATTTTTCCAATTTTCAATCTCCCCCCTACAGACTCTCATTAGCTGCTCAGAGATGTGGGTTAATGCAAAAAAAAAACAACTGAAGCCAAATAACACCAAATGGAGCTTCATTTTTATGATCGATATCTGATTTACTTTTTGCAACCATTTTGATAATCCATTAAATCTTTATGGTTGCTTGAAGCCTTACAAATGTTACAGTTTCGCTCAAGATGCTTTATATACTCCAACTTGCTTGGGATTTCAGACTGTTGTTTGAAAAAAAAAAAATCGTTGGGAAATGTCACCTTGGTAATGGCTTTTTCATCTTGAATCAAAGTAATATATTCAAGATTTCATTTTAAGTAAGACTCGTCTCAAACAAATTATCTTGAACATTTTCCTATATCAGACCCGCCGTCCCGAATAACAACCGCCCAGAGGCAAATTGACCTCACAATGACTCTGCCACACACACAGACGCATCACTATAGTCTGCTGGAAAGAGAACAAGGCATGTAGACATACATATTCAACATTCAAAATACAAAAAACTCTGCATGGGACTGTGCATGTCACAGACAGAGAGACCACCAGGAAAGGCAGGAGAGAGAGAGAAGACGATAATACACAGGCAAGCTTTGGGATCAGCAGGAAACACACACACACACACACACACACACACACACACACACACACACAGGGAGACCTATAAGGCTTCATTTCCTGTTTGGATGAGTGCCATTCTCCCTCGACGGGAGGTCAAAACGCCAGCACTGCAGCACAGAGGCAACCCTAAGTCTTTGCATGCGTGTGTTCTTCTCACGGCAATACACACTCTCTCACACACACACACACACACACACACACACACACTTTAGCAGCCTAGTGTAACAGCAGCAGTCAACTGTACAACTGGGGAATGAGCGCTGGAATGTAAAATAACCAAAACAATGAAATGCATTCCAGGCTGAGATCACAATTACAAACCGAATCCCACTTTGTAACACAAACGTGCGTTGACTCATGTCATGTGATCAGATAAGAATTTTGTGTAACCGTATAGTAAAAGCAACTCTGTGAACCTCACAGATGTGAGAACAGACTGGGAGTGTAAAGTAGGTGTGTGTGTGTGTGTGTGTGTGCCAGGCTGCTTTGTGCATCCAGCCAGTCTTTGTGTTGCTTCATCACTGTGGTTACTGGGTTCAGTCGGCACACTGGCCAGCTCCCAATGTAAGCCATTGACATTGTTGTAAACACAGCTGTACTGTCAAAATAATGAGCCATTTAATGTATTTTCTACAATTACACCCATAAAAACATGGGTTTATTTTAACGCCAAATTGTCAGCTGTTCTCTTAGATGAGCGCAGATTTCTACAACAATAAAAGGCCAGTTTGTGGTAGAACAGTAGTCAAATTTTTACAATTTGATACGATAGATACGCCTCATTGAAATGTGTGTGTGTTTATCTCACTTAGAAACAAATGTCTACTCTGTCTCTGTGCTTTATTTCTAAAGTATTGTACTGATGCTGTATTCCGTTTATTGCATTATAACCGTCTGTTTGGCTGACCAAAATGTTCCACAATTGTTCCCAGAGACTGACTCAGAGCTTCCTCCATGACACTGACATGACACAGATGCGTAAAAATCAGTGATTTGTTCCCCATAATAATGTACCAAAGAACAACTGAAAAGAATTTAGCAAGAACTGAGGGGACTTTCAAAGAAGACGAAGAACAACTGAGAATAGTTTTGACCTCACGCATACAAAACAAGACAAAAGCTGTTTGTTTATAGCTCAGCTTGTGTTTGGCTAGTTAGTGTGAAAGCATCACCGGCTATTTTAGTGCAGCGTCTCAAACGGTGACCCCTGTATTGTGTAGTGTGCTGAACTTTGAGCTGAATGCACTGTTATTCCCCTAGCATGCATAAAGCAACAATATGTATTGTTTTTCTTCTTCCTAGTCCTCTCCCTGTTATTCTGAGTTTCAGTATACACCTGAGGTTTCTCCTGATATAGTTGTGTTTATTCCTTTGTCATGTCTTTTTCCTTTGTCACACAAACACGCCCTCTATGAAACTGCCACAGGCTCTAATACTATGACTGTCTCAGGTGAACGACAATGGCTTTGGTTATTTTCATGTGGCAACAATGCCAATTTCAGATTAATAGTTTGAAATACATGCAGCTGAAATAAACCAAATTGTGTGTGTGTGTGTGTGTGCACGTGTGTGTGTGTGTATGTGTCTGTGTGATCCTGCGCACACACACACCCACTCACCATTCTCCCACTTGTCTAGCTCTAATCGGGGTATCACAGAGAGGTTTTCAATGCAAGGTTTTTCCTCCGCTGGACGGACAAAGCGCTCCCTGTTTCGCAGCCTCTTAGCAGCCACTTCACACACAGCACAAGGTGGAAGCCCCCCCGAGCTACTCTATTTTCCCATCAGCCCTTCCACCTCTGTGATGCAGAGAGCCCCGCGGATTTGTGAATGGAAATGACGGCAGGGGAGGTGACACCTATACAAAATACCTGACAACAACACAAACATTTGTGCGTCTGTAAACTGCACACGTTTTGCTATTGAGTCACACTGCAGCCAGACGTCCACTGAATATCAATAAGCTATTCAGGTGGAGATTTCTAAAAACTTTCATGAAACACACTAGTGCATACGATTTACATTCTGCAGACACTGCCATAATTTGAAAATGCTGATATAAGTGTACAACGGTTTGAACTGGCATTATGATTAATGTTGCAACAATCAGTCAATTAATCAGTACATCAATCAACCAGGGGGTCAGGAGTCAGGACCCACAACATAAATCTGAGGCGTCTGAAAATTATGATATGGATTGAAGAGCAGGAATATTTGTTCAACACAAATTCATGTTTTCTAATCTTTGCTGGGAAGCATTCTTTTGGCAACAGTTGTAGTTGTTTATTTGCTAAAGATATTTAAATAGATGCAGGCTCGTATGACTTGCAACTAGACTGAATAATGCACCTTGGTTTTTCCTTTTCTACCTCTTCCTTAGTAGACAATATCCATCTTGCCTCACAGCTTATGCAAACTATAAGTTACGATGTGCAGTATAGTCCAACACCATCATCACCCAACTGAGAATGGTGCATCAGTTCCAGTGGGAGAGAGGCCAGCACTAAGCAGACACACCCTGACCAGAGTCAACCCCCTGTAACTGTGGGCAGAGTGAAGGAAACGGCCCTGACGCCAGGCAGCGTCTCACCACACACTGACTGACACGTTAATGTAAGAGAGCCACTAAGGTCTGTATGGATGGATGGGTAACACCTAATGACAGAAGCTCAACAATACAATGAATGGTACAGAAGTGGGCAGATGAGTATATATAGCATGTATAGCCTATTTATTATGTGAAGATACATTTGAGAAAACTTGCTTTCTACTGTTAAAACAACAACATATTCCCTATATCAGCTACAGGCTTTCCTCTCCATTACCCTTTCAGCAGAATGTATCATCGGCTTCCAGGGCCAGCGCTAATCATATAACATGATAATGATCCACCTCTGTACGGGACAGTGGAGAGCAATAAACACAACCACACAGCCTGCAGAGCCTAACCTCCTCATTATTTAAACAGAGCGACGCTTCATTACAGCAAACACATTGGTACACCCCGCCCTGCTCTTGCTTACCCATACAAATAAATAGAAACTTAACTAGACAGAGATGAAGGTGGTGTGTGTAGACGAAAGGCATTAAGCATTCTGTGTTTTATGGTTTTCCAGTTATCTAGGCAAAGCTGTTAAATCAGTCACATTTCCCAGGGAACAAATAGAGAAATATGAGAAAGATCAGAGGGGTAGCGTGTTGTTCTTGATAACCAGCTGCGATGAAAATCTGTTTGTATATTTTCAACTTTTCAGTTCGAGATGTATTCACTTCATTCTATTTTAATTTTTTTTTTACTTTTACTTTTCTGCACTTTACTGACCTCAAAAGAATGGGGAAGACGTTTTTTCTACTGATCATCAGCTGACACCATCTAGTTCATAGAACCATGACAACGCAAAGTACACAACAAACATGGGCATAAATATAAGCGGAGGGAGATTGGAATTTCCCATGCACAAGAGACGAGAGTCAGTGATGAGCACTTGCAATGGAGGCAGTCAGAAGTCAAACAATTTAGACCAGGCCTGGAGTGCTTTACCCTATGGCTAAGGGCTTTCTTTATTGATCTATTCTAAAGCACCGTGTCTAACTCTCTTTCATTTTCTCTTTTGACTCAAGCCAAAAGGGAGTTGTCATGGAAACCGGAGCAGGCATTGGCGTCATTGTGACCTTGGTGTCGGCTGAATGCCATTCGTCAGGATATTGACTCAAAAACCGGGAGTGTAAATATGCCTTTTTTAGGTCTCTCTCTCTCTCTCCTTCCTTTCTTTGCTTGTCATCATCCATCTTCCATTTCCTTCTGCCTTCCGCTCGGATATCCCACTTTTCTCTCTCTCTCTCTCTCTCTCTCTCTCTCTCTCTCTCTCTCTCTCTCTCTCTCTCTCTCTCTCTCTCTCTCTCTCTCTCTCTCTCTCTCTCTCTCTCTCTCTCTCTCTCTCTCTCTCTCTCTCTCTCTCTCTCTCTCTCTCTCTCTCTCTCTCTCTCTCTCTCTCTCTCTCTCTCTCTCTCTCTCTCTCTCTCTCTCTCTCTCTCTCTCTCTCTCTCTCTCTCTCTCTCTCTCTCTCTCTCTCTCTCTCTCTCTCTCTCTCTCTCTCTCTCTCTCTCTCTCCCTCCAGTCTAAACTAAAAAGTCCTCTTCCCCTTTGTTGCAAGTTAAGTCTGACCTTCGGTTTTTCCGGAAAGAATTTCTGGCACTCTTTGCAAAATCTTTATCAGAGGAAAAACAAAGATAGCGGACATGGGAAACCAAAAAGGAAGAAACTCCTTCCATCCCACACCGATTTCACCACTACCACCGTATAGAATGTTTTCCAAAAAATTCCCTATTTATTACAATTAATTCAAAGGTTTTCCTATTGGACCACGAGCCTTCCACGTCTAATCTACGAGATGTCACATCGCTGCAGCTCTTTGTTTGATATGTCTGAGCTCTTAATGCCTTCATTGGATGAGTGGAGGGATTTACCTGCACATGGCAGAAGCCTTATGCTATAGCTAAGGAAAGGGTTAGTTATCGAAACAATATCTACAGGGTATAGAATTCATCACTACTGGGAAACGGATATATCTATAAATACGATTATGTGCATGTTACGGCAGCTCAGTAAGCAGTAGTGCAGAAATAGACCGATTGTGGTAAATGTAAATGTTTCCCAATGTCTGTGTGTTTCTGAAGAGACAAAACAGACGAGCAGTCAGGAAGCCGAATACACAGTCAGTCAGACAGACACTTGGACAAGACTGAAACTAATAAAAAGGAACCATGGACACTATACAGTAGACCTCGTACTGTGTCTGAAAATAACAGTGAAAGTCTGTGTGTGAAATTGAAGAAGAGAAGTGGGAAATGTGGGGTACCATTCTTCACAGCTGTAAGGTCTGTGGTGTGTGTGTGTGTGTGTATTGTGTGTGTATATTGTGTGTGTATTTTGGACCTGGGAGATGTGGTTGATGGAGGACTCCATGCGCCGCAGCTGCGAGGCCTGGATGTCCAGCAGCTGCAGTACATTGTTGGCTAAGGCATTGATCTGGTAGGCCACGCTGGCCAGCGACTGGGTGGTGTAGGCTTTGGTCTCCTCCAGGGCTTTCCTCTTGTCCTGGGCCTGTGCACAGAAAAAGAGAGCAAGAGGACAAGACGTTAGAGGAACCCAATTAGTGTTACTATCACTCAGCATTCACATCCCATCTTCTGGCCTCACATTGAGGTCAGGTTTGTGGTGGATTCAGGCCAATGGAGCAGCAAAGACACACTATCCAGAATGATATTGACCTTTAAGGGTGTATTCACACATGCCGTGTTTAGTTCAGATGAAACGAACTCAGATGCACTTCCGCCTTCGGTGCGCATCTTTCAGACATGTGTGAATACAGCAATCGCACTCGGGGGCGGACCAAACAAACGCTCCGAGACCCAGCTGAAGAGGTGGTCTCGATGCGCTTCAAAACGCACTCTGCTGCAGTTCGTTTGTGGTGTGAATTTGGCCGGACTCGATCCGACCCAATTGCAGGAAGCACTGTGCCTTTTCTTTTTTAATAAATCGCTGTCAGCTTCACATTATAGGAAAGTGTTGTTGTCGCCATTGTTAGGAAGATTAGTTGTGGTTTGACCGGGAGCCCCGAGCGAATATATTAGGCCTACATTTGATAGACAGGACGCGTAAACATGCTGATGTGTTCAGCGATCAGATGAAGGAGAGGGGAGCGTCTCCTGCACAGTGACAACAGGTTCACGCTGCGCTTTGTATGAAGTGCGTGTTTTTACTTTGCATCCCATGTTACGGTACCGTCAATACCATCCCTGTGTCAGTTTGGAGCTCAGCCGCGCCGAACTCACACCCAGCTGACACACGGCTAAATCAGCTGTGTGTCAGCTTGAGCCTATTCCTCGCGAGCCGCGCGTCCAGCAGCAAAAATACAGTAAATATTATGTTTCACATCGTAGGCTACAAGCCACACATTGACACAGGCCTACATATTATAACCATATGAAACAACACAAATTTGATGTTTTTTTAATTTTATTTATAGGCTAGATGTTGGCCTATTTATTTATTTATTTATTTATTTATTTATTTATTATTTTTAACCCCATATCGTATCAGTTATATATTTCGCAGTTTTCACTTCGTGCTTCGTGCTTCTCTCCACCCCAGAATGTCTGTCCAATGAATGAATGACCTCAGATCACGTGTGGTTTTGCTTCGTGATGCTGGTTCACTTGCAAAAGGGGCAATATGAAAGTGGACCACACCAAACAAAAAAAATCTAAACTCTATTTGGTCTGGACCAAAGCAAGTGAACTAGCGGACTTTCCCAGTGTGAATACACCCTAAGAAAGCCTTTGTCCAGCTTTACTGTCTTCTAAATGTATTTGGTCATCCAGTAGAAAAAAGCAATACTCATCAAAACACCAGTGTTCATTAGGTGGCTGAACTTTCTTTTGTAGCATTGCACCATATTTGCTTGGTCAGAAATGACAAATGCCAACAGATAGGTCAGCAAGGTCAATTTTGACAGTTACTACCGGGTGTTTCTAGTGGTAATTGTAAGCGTGTACTAAATTAAATTTAAGGATTATTCCACCTTTCAAGCCTACAGTCAATTAAGCCCATTAGCATCAGTGGTGGGTTACATGTAATGACCTGCTGGCTGGTTAGTGGGCTACGAGTTTGTTTAAGCTGGAAGTCCTAATGCAGTGAGACAAGCTAAAGGCTAAAGCTTAGTTTTCCACAATACCTCAATGTTAACACACAACTATCAACTTATTTGACCTGTTTAAGTCAATGGCATAGACCTCCAATATGGCACCAGCCTTCCCTGCCTGGAAGTAGCTCTAAAGCATTAAAATAACAGGCTGTGTATGAGTTGTTCTTAGAATGGGCATGTCCTGTACAACACACTGACAGTTACACAGTATAAAAAGGAAAAGTGGGCAAACCGGACAAACTGTGGTAATGACGCGTCCTAAAGAGCCAGCTCACATCAAACAGACTGAGGCAAAGGGCCAAGCTCCAAACTGAGCCACCATGTTTGATCTCTGTGGGCGCTCCCCAACACTGCTCACTAATAAAAGGTCCAAAGAGCATTGCCTGGAGGGGGGACACTGGCCTTTGATACCAGGCTGCCGTAGCAGGGGGGTAAGTGGTGGTGGTGCCAGTGAAGGAGGAGATGATTATTGGTAGAAGTGGTTAGGGGACAAAACAGGGGAAAACAGGAGATTTGAAAACAAGAGGAAGCTCTCTGACAAACTGAAAACAACCATGTTGCTGCTAATCCAGAAACAATCTGTGTGTATGCATTAGTAATAGCACGTCATCCAGGTCACAGTCAAACACAGTAACTATAGCATTGGACTAAGCTCCTATCATGATGGACTTTCTTTTAGTGAGAACCAGAGCAGCAGATGTTTGTGAGATAACAGCATCAGGAAGGAGGAGCCCTGGAGCAAAACAGGCCATCTGTAACCATTCATGTTCTCATGCATTGCAGACACCTACTGACACTGCATAATGCAGCGTGGTACAACAACAGCTGCAGGGAAATATATGAAACACAAACAAAACAAACAAACAAAGCAGCCTTATATCTGTGGAGGCAATATCTAAACTGCAACAAGATGCAGTTTTTATTTACTGTAGAGAAGTGAGATTTTAAACAGATTACTGAACAACAACATGTGCTGGCCTGTGCAGAAGAACTGCTGGCCTGCATATCAAACTGCAAGTCAGAGATCTTTGTTATGCAAACTATGAAAATTTCTCAGCATCTGAATTGCATACTACTGCTTAGTCCTTGAAAAAATGTTCGGCGAAACTCTGAACTTGGGACAAAGTAAAAAAAAAAAAAAATGTTTTTGCTGCATTTGGGGAAATGCAGGATTCTCAAACTAGGGACTTAAAAGTCTGGCTCTGCTGCTTCAATTTCAACCAATCCTTTTTAATATGTTCCTTTCGAAGCATCCTCCAACTGAAAGTGACAGAGCAATACATGTGATGGTGTAGCCGCCCATTACCTTGGTTGTCAATAGCTTGCAGCTGTACATGGACAAACAGCACCATTGATGTTGCAGCTACAAATGGCCAACTGTGATATGTAAAAAAAAGATTTGAATTGATTTACAGAAATGTAAACATCCTCCAATTCAAATTTCAGCATAAAGAAACTCCACTGTTTAAAGGGCTTTGAGAATATCTTGCGGCTGCGACGTGCATAGACAAACATCACTAATGACGCCGAACTGTCATCTCTACAGAACTACTAACATACACCCTGCATGTGTAACAAAGCCTCACACCCAAAGCACAACATGTGATGTTTTTCAGTCCATGGCTGCAATTGATACATTTTTTCAAATGTTTCCAATCAACTTTCATATAATTTGAGAATATCATGTATTCTACATGAAGACTTTCTTTATTTCTCAACCAGCAGAAGAACTCTTGCCTAAGAAAATGGCAATACCACAATGACCAGACATAGTACAAGGTAAAAGAGTACAAGATAAGTCAGTGTTTCCCCTAGAATTTTTTTTAGGCCCGGTGGTAAGAGCTGATAAAGAGTATGTGCGCCGCGTGCGTACTACATTTCTAGAAGAAATTGACCAAAACGTTTCTACATGTGGTGTTTCTCACAGGATTTTTAGATCCTGCTGGGTGAGAATGGACCTTCTAGGGGGGTCTGGGGGCATGCCCCAGCAGAAGAAAACCTTATCCTTTTAAAGTTAAATACATCAATCTGGTGCACTTTGAGAGGCGAAATCTGTTCAATTCTGTGCCTGGCCTGTATAATGGTAGGGGAAACACTGTAAGTTTGCCTGTATCGGTAAATGTAGGCCTAAAAATTAGTCTGCCCAATGCTATTAACAGTCATCCTATCTGCTACAGTTTCTCAGTTTTTCTTTCCCCTCTGATAGAGTGACTGACTATCTACAATTTAGAATGATTAATTTGTCCAGAAAGCTGGTCCAGAAAGCTGATGGAAAAGGGTTGTTCTGACCCAGACAATCCCCATGCTTTCTTGGTTAACATGAGGTCAAATATTAAGCCCACAGTTGTAATTCTCATTCAATTCCAGAGTTCAGTCTGTCTGTTGCACAATTATTTTTTTCTTAAACAATAGACACAGACATAAACTGATTCATAAATGGATTCAAGATGTCAAATAACAAGCCACATGGTGATATCAACTTCTTGTGAATTTCCTTTGTATTTCTGTCTGAACTGATCCACACTGCATGCTGCCAGATCTGTGGTGTGATGTGAGGTGGGCGTTGGGTGGACAGACGAGACACTCGGTTGCATTGCATCTTAGAGCCGTCTGCTCTACTTAAAGCAGCCCTCATGTATTTGTTTGTCCACGCCAGGGCTGTGCAATTAATTGAATTTGAACAAAAATTTGATTATTGATTTTTACACAAAAAGTTTATAAGCCAGGTCAGTTGTACATGTACAGTGCATGCTTCTTAAGTTAAGGTAATTATTGTGTTAATTGGTGATCTCAATATCAATCAAAATAATCTTGATCTTAATTTTTTGCAATAATCGAGCAGTCCTAGTTCACGCATCAGAGGTCGGGTATCCACAAATCCTAAAACTAACCAGATTTGTGGTACAATTCTCCAAGAATTTTAACTCCCTACGACACCCATCTACAGCAAGAGAACTGCAGGAGTACAGTAGATATTCAAGACACAGAACAAACGGTGCTTAAGGCATTCGCAAGGAAGGCAAAAAGTGTGTACAACAGGTAACTAACCGGGGCATGAGTGTACCCTATCACAACAAGAATAGCAGGGAATGACGTAAGCTAGCAGAGAGGTTTAGCGGGCGCTCCTGGGGCACTTTATCTCATATTTCTGCGCTGAGTAATGACTGCAAGACGCTGTACAATATCCAGGCAGTAGTAGACAGGCTGTCAGCACCTCAGCTGGGTTTGAATTTGAAAAGCGACTACAGAGGAATGCACGTCGTCCCTTGTAAGCAAGCACAATGAAAAGTAGTAGCTGGGAGCCGAGACAAGCTGATTCATCAAACATCCACTTGAACTTGAATAGATAACGACAGGGCTGGTGTAGCAATGCTTGCGATATAAAAGGAAAAAAAATTGCAAATGCTGTACGTGGGCTGATACATCTGAGAACAAGGAGGGAGTGGCAGCCAGTCAGAAGAATGGATCTGTCCCCTGGGAGGTTTTTGAGAAACACTAAACTGCTGAAATACTTCAATTTCACTCAGTCACCCATCCAGTCTGGCAGGATAACGGCCAACAAACCGCAACTGAAGCGCAGCCGGGCTTTTTACAAACAAGGTGGTGCATCGCTTTAAGTGACAGGAAAGCTCCAGACTTCCTCCCAGAGGAGAAGAAGCTGTTCACCCTCCACCCAGAAAGCTGAACACAAGTAGGAGGCGGACAGAATGAGTATTCCTCCGAACTGACGACTATAGATAGACAGTGTAGGGAAGTGAGACTAAATACCCAAATAAAAACTCAAAAGAGGTTTTCACTTCATCAACGCTGCAAAGTTTGGAACATGACAACAAACCAAACCCCTCTCTTTGCTCAGGAAGTAAAATAAAATGCTTGACAACAAAAACAGGCTGCATCTGTTTAAATGTTCAAACACGCAGGAACAATTTGAGGACATTACAACTCAAGAAAAACATTGTTTCCACAGTAGAATCTGCCCTTACAGCTGACAGGCTCGTTTGCGTTTATGTGCTCCCACTTGTCCGGAGGGGGAAATGCTAACGGAAAGAAAAAAAAAATTTCAGGAATGTTTGGAATTCTTCAACATGTAACACTTTTTCAAACGATCAAGTGTTGCTGGAGAGCTTCGGATTCAAAACCGCAAGTGTCGGGGACGAATGGAGCGATAAAGGAAACAAACATTGTAACGGAACCACACAGGATTTATTTTTCTAATGGAGAGGTTAGAAAAGAAACAACATCGTTTTTGACAATCACCCAACTTTTTCGACTTTGGAGGTTAACATTTCATAGGGAACACCTCAGTTTGGAGCGGTGCTTAAAGCCCCTGTTAACATGAATCCAAAAAATCCTTCTATCTACTGTATGTAATATGGGGAGTTAGTTAGTTGCATGATAGAAAGCGTCTGAAAAGTTAGGTTTATTTATCAATCCAAATAAAATATATTGTCATTTAAGTTAGATAAACTTTACATAAATGTGGTTTTGATGGAGGCAGGCTATGCTCTGGTTCTTATGGACACAATGAGTATTTTGAACCAATCACGACAGTTGCCTGCCAAACGGTCTATAAAATCAATGACTGTTTCAATGAAGACCGTTTGATACAGCCACACCCACACAGTCCTGTCAACCGGTATATTTGTTAATAATATATATTTTATTACGTTTTATAGTATTTATGAACATTTATTTTCCATCAGATTTTTTTTAAAGATTATTGTGACACCCAAATTTGATATTTATTTATTTATTTATTTATTTATTATTCCGGACAATTACACATAATACATAATTTTCTCATTGCATATTCATACATATTACTTTGTGTTATCGTCCGAAGGGAAGCAGGAGAAGCCAATGTTTTATTATTTTAGACCAGGTTCCCTGAGGCTTTAAGGGGGAAAGCAGTGTAGTCTAGAGGGCAGAATGAGTGTAAATGCAAGTGGTTTGCATGGCACTTTGCTGTGTGATGTTTCGACCACAGATTGCTGCAGACTGGACAGAATGAGATATAAGAGAGGCAGCTGCTCTGTGGGATGTTGTATTGACGTGGCCGTGTGACATCCAGCAGCTCAATGGGAATAAGGTGGAGCCGATGGATATGATATTACAAGGAAGACAAATTTAGGATCTAAGCGTTCCTCAAGCCATTTTATGGTCATTTAGTTCCTTCTGATACAGCCCTGCAGTGATATATTACAGAAGAGATGAAAGGTAAAACCCAGTATTGACTTCCATAATGCCTCCAGTGTCCTATGAAAGAAGAAAATGTGTCACTTTGATCAGTTATATGAGATCAAACATTATCACATGAAAGGACAAAGTTCATAACAGAGAAATTCCAGCACTTTTAGGCCTGAGTCTATTTTCTCCATCATGACTCACCACGTCTGTCACACAGACTTAGGAAACATTGACTGGGAGCCCTATGGCTGGCAGATCAAATACATAGGAACCAGTGATCTGATGGTGAAATGTGATTATGCTGAATCAGCTATGCAGGGTTTATCAAGAATGCTTTACTTTCGATAGTACTTCGATATTTTTTTTTTCTCTTCCTATTTTGCATTAAGGATAAAATTAAATAAACTAAATAATAGTTTACAGATTGGGAATGAGGCCATGCAATGCATCAGACAGCCACCTGTTGTTTTAAATATTCTAGCCCATTGAATATTCCATTTTTTACCACATTCAAATAGGGAGTTTGAATTTCAAAGCCCTGAAGCAGTGTGGGGATTTCTAAGGGAATACTTCCTGTCTTCAGTTCACCCTTCAAAGATAAGTGTTTGGGTTTCTGTTAAATTAACATCTTTAGCAGCAGGAGTCTCGTGCTTCTAGCCCAAATCATTATTCCCCCTGAATCCACATTTGACTAAATCTCTTTAATGGAGAGAGCGAGTTGATAGTTGAAGTCAATAAAATAAGAGAGATCTCATCAGAAAGCTATTCGTCTTGGATGGGGGAGTAACTAAACGCCCACTCCAGCCACCTGAGAAAGACAGACGAGGGCAGTGAAAGTGAAACCGGAACGTGTACAGAATGAAGAAAAACCTTAACAACTCTCCAATCCTTTCTTAAGTCTTTAAAAAGAAAATACCTCAGCAGTACACAGTGTGAATTCTTAATTCCTGTTTCTCCACTGGGGCAGATGGAGGCTGCCTGAAGGGCCATAAGGTCTACCTGACCTTGAAGAAACTGCCAGCACTACGATTAAACATTCCTTCAGTATGTCAGGGAACAGGCACAAAGGGGAAGTTGGCCCAAGGAGGGAGCTCATTAACCTTTTCTCAAGTGTCTCTTTAATTGGTTGGTCCTGGCAGAAAGGCCCTGTTCACGATGCACCTGGAATAACATTCAAATGAAGCTATTTCTTAGAGAGTCTGAGTTGGAGGACATCTTTATTTTCTGTTGGCTGGGTCACCCTGACACTGAAAGGTTATTCACGCTTTTCTGCATGTGCGTGAACGATCCGCGCAAAGCCTGCAGGCCTACGATTCAATCTACTATCAGACCATTAAGTTCAAATGAATCAATAAAGCACATTCAAAATAAAAACCCTATAGTTGACCAAAGTGCTTAACAAGCTCAGGCTTTCTAGTGACAATAACAGTATGCTTTTAATTCCCCCCCGAAACTCCTACACTCTCTAGCATGCAGTAATGGATCAGTCCAAAAGCCCGGACCAAACCAAACGCTAGTCATCTGAGGGGGGAGCAGTGACAGGTGGTCAAAAGGAAAGAACCACCTGTAACAAACTGCCCTTCAGGGTCAATAAAGATTATAAAAAGGATGAATGGGCCTGGCTGGGATTCTGGGAGAAAAACCAGGCCAGTGCACAAAGACAGAAAGATACAGCAGGAGAAAGAAGGACAGGAAACGAGGACTCAGGCTAACCCTAAGAGACAGAACAGTGTTAGGAAAGAAATGAAAAACAAACTCAATATTTGCCACCTGCTCCTGTCTGGGGGTGGGAGTCACATTAATCGTCCAGGGAAAAAAGCTAAGGGCAGGTACACCAAGGTTATATGGCCAGAGCACAGCCTTCCAACTCCATTGACACAGGATGCTACCTGTCCTGTGCTGTATTGATTCAAACACTTCAAAACTGCTCATTTAGCAGCAGCGGTGTGAACAGAAAGCCCACGTTGGCATGGGGCTGGCTCAGCAGCAGGCACCGCAGTCACATGCCCTGCAGAGCTTGCAACACTTGACCTGATCCCGAGTCTGACCTCTCGCTTTTTCCACAAAACATCTTACTTCCATTTCCCCATTTCTTCTTGTTGTTACGCCAACATGTTTTGTTTGTGGCATAGGCATGTAAGACATTTTTTCATGCTGTATTTATACTTTTTCTGGAAGTTAAATGATGCTACATTAAGATATAATCCGTTCCCATTTTAAGCCCAGTACAAGTGCCGTCTTAAAACAGCCATAGGAGAACCCAATTGCTCTCAGGGTTTCCCCAGTTTATTCCAGGCATGGCGGCCAGCCATGCCTAAGATAATAGAGTATCATATGACAAAGAAAAGGTAGCAAATGAATCATTGAAAAAGTTAAAGTTATCATTAAAACAATTATAAATCAATTTTCAAAATACTTAATATTCATTTTCCATCAATAGTTTCAGTGCTGTATAACTATGCAATACAGCCTGAGCAGCACAACTGCTAAAACCAGTATTTAGGTATCACTGTGTTTAACAAAGCAGCCAGCCAACAGGCCTTTCAGTGAGTCCTGCCAACAGGACCAGGTGGCCCACTTTACATAGACTGCATGTGTCCTTGTCACAGAGGTTAAACACACACGCTGCTGACAAGCATCAATGAAAAAAGTAAAGTACATTTCAAGGGGGCTGCAAGGATAGGTTTTTATTCCTGTCACTACATGCCATTGCTAGAATAAACAGTGCAATATTAAAATACTAAAAAAAACAGAATAGTTGGAACAATCTCTGTGGATTTTTTTTGGGTCCATAATTAAGACACTTCCTGACACAGAGAGAAGGCATTTCCAGGAGCCAGTGTTCAGAGTCAGCGGGGCAAACAGGAAACATAACTCTGACCTGTCAATGTGTCATAAAGCCCCCCCCCCTCCACACACACACACACAGAACAAGTCACTATCAAGTTGAGAAAGTGGGGCAGTGATCCGTTCTTGTCTAAACACAGTACCATCTGCTGCAGAACTGCACTACAGTGACTACAGTCCACACCACACACCAACCAAAAACCAACAAACCAACAACGCTGTCATGACAAGGAGAGAGAGAGAGACAGAGAGAATGAGAAGAGGGAGAGAGGATGGAGGGAGGAGTGCAGAGAGGGCACACCGGCTCAAGCTGAGGCATGTTGATATGTGCGGGCTGGGCTTCCCTTCCTAGTGTACAGCTTTATGTTTGTGAGGCAGAGAGAGAGGGAGAGAGAGAGAGAGGTTTATAAGAAGTGCACTGTTAGTCTGTCACTTGCGCATGCCAAGACAGCGAAGTTTGCTGAAAAAAAAGCTTAACATTTTACAAGAATTGTATGAATTTTTTGACTTTAGGGCTTTCAACCAGATGCACTCTGCTAACATACAACAGGATCCCCTACCGATTAGACATAATAGAATTTTTCATGGGGTTTTAGTTAAAGTGACAACTGAATTCAGATCAAATTCTGTATGGCTTGTAAAAACACCATCCATCATACTGTGCCGTTTACTGTGAGCACCTTTTTCACATGTTACATCTCATTAGTTGGGCTCTCGGGGGAGATTTTTCATCCCACCATGATCTCAATGCTATTTTTGGAGCCTCATCTGTTCACCAAGAGCAACATTTTGGGGTGAATCACACTTTATTGTCGTCATTATAGTGGTAAAGAACTACGATTTAAAGATGCCTGACCCAACTTTTAAAAGATACATTTTCTGATAAGATTATTGCCTTGATAAAAATGGCAACAATATTATCTAAACTAAAAAGGACTACAGGACTCCAAATGACACCAAGCATTTGATGCCTCCATCTCATGTCACAACTGCAGGAAGGACAAACAGTCATGTCCATAGTTTTTCTTTATCTTGCTGTATGTAAACTATCACAAAGAAAACATTGCTTTTCTGAGTGTGAGCGAGGCTATAAGTGGTACAAAGCTACAGAGACGAGCTTCTTGATGCCAAATAGTCACTAGGACTAGTGGGAAGAAAAACAAAATTACAGGGGGGGAGTCCTCAGGGAGCACAGCTGGAACGGACACACCCTCTGGAGCTGATACGTGGGTCGTCTCCCTGCTGCAAAAATGTTTTCTCACCAACCGCTGTTTGTCTGTCACTCAGTTTGTTCTCAAAACCCAGCTGACTTTCTTTTTTTTTAGCTGCGGTTTACCACAGTCAGATATCATGACTAGAATTTGAAGAAGAAAAAAACCTATGTGGTCATCTGTTTCAAACAAGCACTATTTTCACTGCAAGCAAATTTAGCAGTGAAGTTTCAACTGAAATGTTGCTAAAAGAAGATCACATATGAGCTACTTTTACAAGAAGGGAAGCCAAATACAGGCCAGTAGAGATGAAAGCAAGAGCTGTTCCCATGAATGAGTTGAGGGAAGGGTGTGGGGGATCAATACCTCCAGCCTTTATTGACCAACTAACAATCGCTTTACATTCCTCCCTCTGTCGCAGGCGTGCAAACCAAGCTGAATGATATTAAAAGTAAAATAATTCTAAAAAATAAATAAGACTGCATCTACTTTAATTCTTGTTAAGAAATTAAAATTAAAAAAAATTAAAACTAGGCTATCTTCTGAAGATTTCCAATCATGCATTAGGCTTCAATGTGGCATTATAAATGAACACAAACATCATGCATAAACGATAAAAGCCATGCACTGCCATTATAGCATGTGAGTGCTAAGTGAAGACACTGTAATATCCCTGTCGTATCCCAATGGGCACTTTGTGGTATCAAATGGTGCGTTTAATGACCTTATGGACTAATATTCATGTAGTTATAGTTTTAATGTGACATGTAGGCTTGTAACCCCTCTCGTATAGTTGTATAGGCCTAATTAATTGAAGCAAACAAGCTGCAGTAACTTTTATATACAACATGTTTTCTAGGAGCTTAAACTGTAAAACAAACAGGCCTCCATATCAGTAGTGAGAGTGGAGGCAGTTTTGAACCGACTCAGTGTAATAATAGTGGCCAATAAAATAAAAAGTAGACACACCCTCAGTTTAAACGGGATACTTATATTACAAATGGTGAAACAGGCTACATATAAATCTCCGACGGTCTTAAAGAAAAACATTTAACTGTTGTTTGTAAGAGCTCCAAGCTTTGGGCGGAGAGCACCGAGCCCAGTTTCTTTATCCACATTTCCTGTCCCAACAACCATTCAACCCCGGAGCCTTTCCGCAGAGAGAGAGAGAGATAGCGTGGCGGGCGGCTCGCGCTCTTACCTGGACATAATTGTTCTCGCAGTAGTCCGCGACTCTGGTAAGGTTTTGGTAACTCTCCACGAGCGCTCTTTTACCGGCCGGAATCTCTTCCTCTAACAACATTTGTAGCTCTGCCATCTTAACATCTCTCCGCAGAGCCGCCCTACCACTCTGCCTTCCCCCCTTTGATTGAAACAGCCACCAGCGACCAGCCCAAGCTCTGCCTGAGAAAAAAAGAAAAAAAAGTCCTCTCCCAGCTATTGTGGGATTCCTGCCCGTCGGTTTGGCGTAACCTCATCACGAAGATCGTCGGTGAAGGCGAAGAGGACTTACTCATTACTTTAAAAGTGAGACCAGTATTTGTTCTGCAAGCAAGGCATCAACATTATTATCATGTTTTTAATGTGTTATTATTATTATTTAGCCTACTCAGGTTGTGTAATTTGTTTTAATGATTGACAGTACTTTATGATTATTTATTCGATACAGTTTTTTGTTTTGTTGTAATTGTTCTTTCAACTGTGTTCATACAAATTACACAATATATATTGTTTAAATGTATTTACTTTGTCTCAGTGCATTTTGCATTCATGTGCACGTTCTGTGGTCATTGCTTTAAACACTTTATTGCATGTTTTGTTTTAACAAACAACAACATATGAATTCATATACTTCTTATTGTAAAATGTAATTCTTTGTTTTACAATTTTGTTTGTGATTTGCATTTCTCAGTTTTTGCTTTGCATCAAAATACCAACGCACATTTGGTGTATGAAACAAACTTGGCAATAAAAATGTCTCTGATTCTGACACATTGTCATGTATGAAATGAATAAGGCCTATGCATGATCACAGTAAGGTTGATACTATAATAACAAATTAAATACAACTTTTTATTTAAAATCTGTAGTACATGAAAAACCACAAAACAAATAGCATCAAAAAAAGACTATCAACCCAGGCTCAAATATAAGTTCATCATCATACCTAATGAAGGTGGGATCCCTTTTTTTCAACCAATAGTACAAAATCAAAATATATGCAATATAAGACTAAGAAACGCAGCAATTCCTCATATTAAATAACTAAAAGTAAGTCATGTTTGGCCTTTTAACTCAAAAATACATTAACATTTAATCGATTGTCAAAATGTATCTTTACTTATGTTGACTGACTTAAATCAACCAATTTCAGATGCAGACATCTGACATCGACCAGTGGTACTCAAAAATAAAGACAGAGTGAGAGCTCTTACTAATCTCTCCCGTCTACCTATCACTCTTCCAACTGAAAAAAACATGGATCCTGACTAGAGCATATTGGGATGTGTAGTTTTGCTCTGAACCTTCGTTAAAGTGATAACATGTCGTGAATTTGTTGTGAAATTTCATAAAATTATATTTGTTGAAATTCACATCTTCATACTTTGTGGTTAACTCAGTGAATATATTTTAGTTTCTCCGTAAAATCCGCTCTTGGGCCATTAAACCGTTCTATGCTTGAAACTACATTTTAGTAGACGCGGAGGATTATGGGGCTTGTCGGAAATCTAGTCAGAAAAAACTACAACTCCCAGAATACATATTTTCCAGGCTCTTATGATATTGTTCATGGCGTCTGGTCGAGAGGTAAAGACAGGTCGCCGTCTTTCTGACAGATAGGCCGTTGACTTTAACGGTAAGTGTCAACTATTTTAAGCTTTTCTGTCGACTGTTGGAAAGTATAAATTATTATTTAGCGCAAATATCCGGGCAGTTTGACTTGTGTCGCACATTAAATGGCGTGTCCTATAAACACAACCTCCTCCTACTGGTGGACATAACATACTGTAGAAACGGTAATTTACAAGTTTAGCTAGTCGCATTTAAGATGCAAAAAGTCTGGATTTACAGCCTTAAATAGCTATTTGGAGATAACATTAATGTAATTAGATGAGTCAGCTTTATCTGTGTGTTCTGTGGCGCATCTTTTATTGCCGTTGTATTAACATTTACTGTCCGTCTGCAGGTGTGTGTGTGTGTGTGTGTTGACTGTGTCAGTTTGACACTATGGAGGTGGCGAGGGTCTCAGAGGAAGATGAGAGGCGTCTGGTCCTGATAAGGTTTGATGCTGCCGTCAAAGTGATCAAGAGTTTACCCCCGGACGGTGAGTGAACACACACCAGTATGCCATCTTCAGGATGTTATGTCGTGTTATTATTGCTAGATGGGTTCAGATCCCCCACCACAAATCTAGTAATAAAGCACTTAAGATTAAGAAGACATAATTGAATGACAATCCCAAAGGGGAAATACAATTTTGACTGTGTTGTTGACACACAGGCCTGAAATACACACATGCACAAACAGGACCTATACATTTCTTGATAGAGAAGGCTGCCTGTTTCATAATAGAGAGAGAGCAGTTTGGGGACTGGTGCCTTGCTCAATAGTTACCTCGGCAGTGTCTACTAGGAGGTGAACTGGCACGTCTCCAGCTATGCGTACAAACTCCAAGTCTGTTCCCATGCTGTACTTGAACCTACCGTTTCCCAAGCCAAAGCCCCTATGGATTGAGCAATCGTCTGCCAAGTCTGGTCTTTTTGTAGATTTACTTTATAATGCACAAATGCAAAAAAAAAACAAGTTTATTGGGCTGGTCCCAGGAGCAACTAACTGGACTACTCTATTATTTCCTGTTCTTCATGAAAGTATGCTGATGATTGCATAATCAACCGTTTAACAAGATCATAAGGGTCTTTTTCCTTTCATATTTATGTGGTGTATGTACATTACCATCATTACCAATATAAAGTAGAGCGTTTGCAGTCTTGCGGGTGTGACATGGGGCTTCAACAAAATGGTATCAGGCTGGGTCAGGTGCAGTGGAACAGCTTGGTCTGCCTTGGATCTTGTGCGATTTAAAAGAGGCTTAATCCACTTTACTAACAGTGTGCATAGAGAGACACTCACCTGCTGTCTGCAACTGAAAGCAGGGATCCCAATAGTCTCTAATGAAAGGTTGGGCCTAAGTTGTCACAGAGCCTTTTTTTTTTTTTTCGCTATTAAGTTGTGTATTTTGAATGACCTGAAATAAAATAAAGGCATACCCAATTAAACTTAAAACTTAAATATTTTTTTTACATTTGAAGTAGTAAAAAGTCATGTTTTCTGCAAACTTGTCCCTAACCCAAAGTAATTGATACTTTGTGTGTACATTTTCGGTCTTTGTGAAATTGGCATATAATTCCATTCCGAGTGGCATTAAAAAAAAAGTCTTAAATGCAACTAAATACAGTAGCACAACAGTCTGTAATGAAAGGCTGTGTTGTCTCTGATCCCTCACATACATGTTAAAGATAGAAAAAAGAAATAAATAATAGCAGCTTTTAGGGAACAGCTTTTTTGCACATTTTAATTATAGAATGTCCTTTTTTATTTCGCCCTCAGGTCCCTTTCAGCCGTCCAACGACATGATGCTCAAGTTCTACAGTTACTATAAACAAGCCACCGTGGGAGAGTGCAACATACCCCGGCCTGGCTTCTGGGATGCAGTCGGCAAAGCAAAATGGTAACAACAAAAAGGAGAAGTACTCTCTATATGTTATTTCTTTTTGTTGTTTTTTTTTAAATAAATGTTTTTTATTAGTATAGTAGTTTAATTTCTGAGAGAAATAGTAGTGTTTTCAAGTGTGTTCAAGGCAAATCTTGAAATTGACTGCAACTCTGTATAAATCGTACAATGCTGTAATCGAAACAGTGTTAAATAGGTGCACATTGCTCAACGTATTGCCTTTTGCCCACTTTGTCCTCACTGAGCATAACAACTCTCTCCCCACTCTCCTCTCCTCTCGCTCTCTCCGGTCTCACGTTGTGTTAAATGATCTCTGGACTCTGCTAGGAATGTAACCTCTTACCCACTCTGCTGGACAGTTTGAGTTCCTCCCCCCCACATGGTCCCACACAAAGACAATAATCCACTAATTGGGAAAACAAATAATTTGGAAACAGCTCTAGTTACTGATGAAGGGGTTAAGTTTCTGTCGACCTTTGACCCACAGCGAACAAAGAACACACTGACCTCAAATAAACTGTTAAAAAAGGTCCAAGTGGTCAGAGCCGAATCCTGGTCACAGACTTATTTTTTGCTGATCGTTTTACTTTATGAAAGTGATATATTATAATTAATTTTTGGTTTGATTACATTTTTTCAGGGATGCATGGAATTCTCTTGGAGAAATGCCAAAAGAAAAAGCAATGGCAGCCTACGTTGATGAAATGAAACTGGTACGTTTTACTCTATTAAAGTTACTCTGATAGATAATTTTAACAGTTTGCATCAGCATGTTTCTACAGTTGCACAGAATGGACTAAATGAATGGCCTTAATTGTTTCTTGATATAGTGGGTGTTATTGGAAAATGCACCTGTCGGAAGAGCAAGAAGAAGCACTATAGAATAAATAACTAAATACATCTTCTCCTCATCACTTGATATTGTGGAAAGACTTGAGGCAGTGATGGGTGATGCCATCATTAGAAACTAGCTTATTGTCCTTGAAGGCCACTGTAGCTTCTGTACATTCTCCCAAAGAGAGGGGTTAGCAAGGGAGCGTTGCAATCTGGAATCTCACCACTAGATGACGCTCAAAATAACTCCTTTATTCTACACTGCACCTTTCACTGTTTATGGATTTGAGCTGAACATCTGTGTTGTTCACGTAGATCCTGGAGGGCATGCCCATGACAGCCGAGGTGGAGGAGCTGCTGCGCGTGCTCGGCCCGTTCTACGAGCTGATTGACGAGAAAAACAAGAGAAAGATCACTGAGATATCTGACCTGAGCACAGGTGGGTTTCAACTCACCAGCTGTGGGAGTCTTTCACTGTCTTTGTGATGTTAAAAAAAAAAAAACAGCATGCAGAGCTTAACCTTTTTATAATTTGCCTCTTGGTCCGACGCTCAGCCCGTTTGACAAATTTTGCTAGGCAACTGGAAGGCAAGTACATTACTGTGTAGTTATATGTAGTCTCGTATTCGTCTGGTGTTGTAGTTTAGATGCTTATTGTGCTTTATAGCAGTCATGTCACGTATACGCTTCATCAGTGATACAGAACATTAAAGGTGATGTCAGCGATTATTGTCAAAATCACTTTTTGTCAACATCAGTAATTATCTCCTCTTGATCCACTACCTGTCTGTAATGTGTGTGCTCTGTATAAAACACAGCCTAGGCTCTGTAAAAGAAAGGTATGTACACAAAGTGGGCCCATCTAGCCAGAAACATGCCCGTTTACAGAGCTTAGGCTGTGGTTTTAACACTTGACTTATTTTCAGCGCACACACAGTACTTTCAGGTAGCGGATCGTGAGGTGTCACTGATTTTTTTTTTACAGCATTCTCCAGAATCACTGACTCCACCTTTTTAAGGTTTCTTTTGAAATACACCCTTTCACTCCTCATGTACACAGGTTGTTTTGGTGTGAATCCAATTAATAAAAGTATAATTTACATTATTTACTTAAAAATAGTATTGTTTAGGTATTTGTGTTATTCCAATACAATCCATTCTGCTGCACAGGGTTTGGCACTGTGCTGAAATCAATGCAGTCAAAGAGCGTCACAAAGAGCATCATCAGAACGATGGAAATGAACGGCTCTCTGGAGAGCCGTCCGCCCAGGAGGATCAAACCAAAGGAAGTGAAGGAACAGTCAGAGGAAGAGGAGGAGGAGGAGGAGGAGGAATCACAGGACGACGAGGAAGAAGAGGGGGAGGAGAAAGAAGAAGAGGAAGAGGTGATAAGGGAGGTCAGCAAAGGTAAAGACATACAAATTTACTCCATATATCCTCCCTACATTTGATTATGTAACATATTCAACCAGATGTATTTGAATTATTTTAATTAGTTATTATTTAGATTAGATTAGATAAGATTGTTTTGTATTTTTTATTATCTGATTGTTTTGATTGTGTAGGTGTGGTTTTCATACAAGCCTGTACATGTGTATATATGTGTACCCACACATTTTCTTTTTATGTTACATAACATTGTTATCACTATGTGTTTTATATTATTTATAAGTGAAATAAAACTAAAGAAATTCAGAAAATGTTGTAAAAAAAACTCTTCATTGATAAGTTTTTCTTTTTTGGGATTCAATTTCAGACAAGAACTCAGCAGCTTCACAGCCAAAGAAGAAAGGTTCGTCCAGGAGACACAAACCTGCTCCCTTGTCCAATGGTAAAGTGGCTAACGGGGTCTCGCATCTGACCAATGGGAATCATCCTAAAACTGCCCTGAACAGTGCTGACTCTCACGAGGGATGTGTCAGTGAACCGCTCCTCAACGGCCACCACACGGGTACGGTAACACAATGTTTCATTCTGGTTAAAAAACATGTTACACTCGTGAACTCCCTGTTCTGTTTGTATTAGCAACACATACAATGTTTCAACACGGTTACTTAGAACTGAACTCACCCTCTGCCTGTGCACCATGTGATCAGATAATCTGCTAATCTTCATTCTCAGACCTTGTTGCAACTCAGCATACGTAGAATCCTCACACTTCACATCCCGGCTGCTCCTGGAACAGTTGTAGTGGACTAAATTAAGGGCTCTGTTGAAATGGCACAAAAAGCCTTCAGATTAAATGTTCTCACCAGCATAGCTTCTATAATTCTTCTAAATGGAGGGGAAGGGATGAAGCATTGCATTCTCGAATTTCACCACTAGATGAGGACAAAATTATCCTATATTACCGACTGTACCTTTTTAAATGAAGGCTGGCTTTCTCCATGTCACTGTTAATTACAGTGCACCTTACTCAAGGCTAATCTGAAGCATTTTTGCTCTCTTTTTTTGCCCTTTGTACTGATCTCAGATCCCGTTGTTGACGTGTCTGGCCCCGGTCACGTCGCCAGTGACTCAGACAGCGAAGTCTACTGTGATTCTGTGGACCAGTTCGGCCAAGAAGAGGCACGTAGCAACTTAAATCCACCTGTTTATCTATTCTAAAGGGTTGTAGCTCTTGGTTTATCGTCCCTAGCATATTCATAATGTGCTGTTTGGTGTGCATCTTCTCCAGAACTCTGAGCACAACCGTTCCTATGACGACCTGGATGAGGAGGAGAACCAGTCCCAGCTGCCTCTAGAGGAGCCAGAGGAAGATGGCGGCGCTCCCTCACAGATGATCAGGTGTGGAGGAGAAGATGGCGAGAACGGAGGAGCGGTGACACAGAGACAGGGCCTGGATGAAGACAGGCCAGACAGCTCTCTGGTCAGGAGAGGGAGAGGTACGGTTGCCCCTTATGGAGCTTAGTTTGACTGTGATTTGCAAAATAGGATGTTCTTAAGAGGACTACTGTACTGTACATATTTGACATAATTTCCTTTCAGGCATTGTGTTTCATTGATTACAATTCTGACAGGAAAAGCTCAATTAGAAGGGTGAAAAGATGGCTTGATCAATTAGGAAAATAATAGGCGGATCACTCAAAAAGAAAAAAGAATTGGTAGTTGCTGCCGTACTGTCAAATAATCATTATTTACTGACGCGTGAACGTGTTCTTTTGAGGCAGGCATTGTGGGTTCATTTATTTTATCATAATGAATGTGTCTTTTCAGGCTCCAGATCTCCAGGCCTGGGCTCTGGCTCTCTGGTGCCCATGTATGGTGGTGGAGATGGGGACGGGAGCGGCTGGGGAGGAGCCGGGACCCCTGGAGGAAGTCTGAACGAACAGATAGTGGTGGCGTTGGCTAGACTACAGGAAGACATGCAGAGCGTCCTGGAGAGGCTGCACACACTGGAGGCTCTCACTGCCAGCCAGGTCAGACCAGCAATGATGATCCTAAAAAACAAGCACATTAATCAGATGATGGCAACCATTTTGATCAAGCTGGTTGTGTTCAAGTGCAAAAATGAATGGTACTTTGAAAAGGCTATATACATCAATAAAAAAGTGTAGTTGGATTTTGATAATATTGCACTACTCTACAGAGATTTTTTTTTTTTTTTAATTGTCAAAAAAAAAGTACGGCATATTGTAGAAGTTGTTCCTTTTTAATTAAGGGAATACATATTCAAATCAATATGAAATGAACTAAATCTATATACATGTAAAGGTTATTTCCAACTACGTATCGTGACTAATAGAAACACAAAAAATGTAGCTGCTATTGTGAAGCGTCTTTGAGCATTTGGAAAAGCGCTATATAAATCCGTATATGTATAATTAAAATGGCTGTGACATGGTGCACGTTGTTGTACCTGGATCCTGCTCAGTCATGATTGCACTGTGTAGATGAGGCTCGTAAGCAGAGCAGATAAAGGGTCTGTACTTTGGCTTTGTAAACAATCTGAGGATGGATCATCACATGATGTTGTTTACTTTCACCTTTTGATTAACTTTTTATGATTATTTTTCTTACTCTCTGCAGGCAAGATCAATGCCTCTGTCTCCAACGTATCCATCCCCCCTAGTGAAAAAGAGGAGTCGGGTAATTCAAGTTTTATAATTATAAGTGGGAACTACAATGCTTTATTCTTAGAATTGACCACTAGACTATTTTGACCCACTGATTTTGTTTTGAAATAATGCTGACTGTTAAAATTCCTCCTCTTTTTTTTCTTTCTATTTCCTAGAAACCGTCCTGGTGGCCTTTTGATATATCTCCGACCAGTTTGGCCTTTGCCATGATATGGCCATTTGTGGCTCAGTGGCTTATTCGCCTATTTCTACAGAGGAGGAGAAGGTATTCTTTTAGAAATAAATCTTCACTTGAATATGCAGTTTAAAATTGCAATACCTAATTTTAACTCCTGTCCTTCTTTATCAGACGAATCAACTGAACCTGTTATCACCCAAACACCCACGGGCCCGGAAGACAGAGAGGAGCCCTCTAAATGTCTATGAACGGCTGTAACTCCCCACTGCTTAGACCCACAGCCCTGTAATTTGCTTTTGCACTATGAAGAAGGCACTTAGAGTGAAGAGCGAGAGGGAGATATCCCCTCATGTGTGTTGTATGTGTACTATGGATGTGGAATCAAATAGGAACATGAATGTAAGGGCTGTGATTATACAACCTGTTTTTTCAACAACAACAAAAAGGATGATACCACTGCACTGGAGTCTTTGACCATGTAAGGAGAAATGGTTTGTGTTGAAAGAGAGAGGGGGAACTTCAGAGTTGGGACGTCATCAACTACAGTAGCCACACAGTTATTCTTATAACTTAAGCTTGGTTGCACCCAAAAATATGGGCCTAATACTATATTGTTTTGGGCATAATGCTTGATGTCGTTCTATATTTTCACAACTTACTGTTCATCAGTTGCCTAGGCAATGCTGCTATAATAAAATGTTGTAATAACTGTAGAATAGAAGGAAGGATTGAATGTAGAAATATATCAATATGTGAGATTATTTTGAAATTCTGAAAATAAGTTAATATTTATTGCTTTGAGCAGCAGTTAGGATGAAGGCATTTCTGGCCTGAATGCAGCTGTATAAATTGAGGTTTACGTTTAAAGTGACGGCTAAACGTGTGTGTGTGTGTGTGTACGTTAGACCAGGTTCTCATCACCATATCGGTGTGTGCTTTACGTCAAAGCGCTCTCCACTTAATCATTTCCCCAAATAGAAAAAGTGCCTCAACACCATAAGGTACATTCAAACTGTAGGTGGCATTATGATTTCCTCCATTCATTTACTGTAGCATAACTGTTCCAGTGCTGGACCAAATTCACATTAATCAAAGAACCTGGTGAGGACCCCCTATCAGCTAATCTGATCAATAATACAGAACTCGTCACTGTCTGTGTTAATGGTGCCACATTTGTGTATACTGTTATCATTTTAAAGTGATTTAATGTTAGTGAATATTGTGGAGAGATTTTGTGTGAGTGACTGTAACCATAAATTGTTTTGCAAAGCAGTGTGATCTATACAAAATTGTATATTATAACTGTACATAATGTAAAATGCAGTATTTTAATTGCATTCCCTTTGCATTAATATAGAAGACTATCATATTTACAAAGGTTTAAATCTGCAAGTACTAATCTTTCAGAGCCATTATGTTTTAATAAAAAATAAATAATTTGTTGACCTTTCTACTGAGATGTACTAAGGCTTTTTCACCCTCTCTGCCTGTGGATAGAGTGGTGTCTGCATGTGATCATCGAAGACGCAAATACAATTTTCATAAAGCATTTATTTGTCCAAATTATTTCAAATGTGTTCTATAATTCTAGGAATATGTATACTGTAGTATCTTCTAAGACATGCTTTTGAAGAGATTGAGAACACTAGAATGCCTGCAGTCAATATGTGAAAGTTAGCTTACACAAATAGCTGGAAATGGAGAAACAGCTAGCCTGGCTTTATCAAAATATAAGAAAATAGGACAAAATATGAACTCCTGAAAAAGATATTAAAAAAAAAACGTTTTGACAGAGCTCAACTGGCGGTTTTGAATCTTTTTTGCTAAGATAACTAGCTAACTGCATCTTTAAAGACACACGTTAGGGCTCAGTTATCAATCTTCTCATCTCATTTTAGCAAGAAAGAAAATGTTTTCCCAACAATTTACTATACATACAATTTCCATGTTATTGTAATTTATATGTTGATAATTTATCAGAAAAGGCACAAAGACATTATTTTACAAACATATTTTATTTGTATTTTACTTTTTTCAAAGATTGAACAAGATAAAAATGTCACAAGTAGAAGGGAACTCCAAGTGAACTTATCTTTAAAAGAAAAAAAATTAGTGTTGAAAATGGACTGGAGATAGCACATCAAAATAACACACAAATGACATAAAAGCAGCAAAAAACCGTCGTGTTAGAATACAACATTAACTTATCTTAAAACACTGAAAGGTAATCAACAAGACATACATATAAAATACATTATTTGGGAATATATTAGCATGTCTTTCTTCAGCAGTATGATGAACAGTGCAGTGAAACGTTGAGCTTTGTCTTAAATCAATATAATAACAACATCAAACCAAATCCTATTCGGAGGTAAAGCGGAAACAAATACTATTTTGCTAGTAGAAGAGCCCAAAAGTATACATTGTGGTAATACTAAGTTAAGAAATAAAAGTTTCCTTTCCACAATGCATACTTGTAAGTGACTGCATTTAAAATATCTGCTTCTTATGACCAGTGATTGCACATATATAAAATGTTTAAAATAAAAATGCTACAACTTCAGATCAAATCAGAAACTAAATTATTACTTTTTATTCATTTATTTATATATTTATATAATGAGAGATTTTTCAAGCCAAAATGTGTCGCCTGGTGTTTTGGTTAAAAACTCAAGTTGTTAATGTTTGTGTGACTCTATAGGCTGAAGCCAGACACAAAGATGTGCTGAGCGTTGTTTCTTGCCTCAAAGTACGAGGTGTCGGTTTCGTCTGCCGGTTGAGGAATGAAAGGCATCTCCTGGTTCTGCAGGTTGTCCCAGTCCAGGCCCTCGAACAAGGGGTGACGCTTCAGTTCTGGCAGAAAAATACAAATTTACCAGAAGGCACCTCCCATTTGTGTAGATACACTAACAATGGTTGTTGAAACTTAGCCAAATTTAAGAGATAATTCCCTGATTACAGCTGCGTATAAGATGGACCCACCCATAATTTTTTTACCACAGAAAATTAAGCAAAGTCTGTATATGTTATACAGTATAGGCCTCATGTGTTAACATGACTCAACATCTGGGAACTGAGTATGTTTTACCATGTTTTTTTGACATATGCATAGAATCAAACTATGAAAAATGTATTTATTTTTTAAACGATCCTGCACATTGACGACCCCTCCCACTCACATTATTAATGATGTTTTGGTCAGTGTAAAATTAATAAATGTTATGACATTCTAAGGTACAAACAAACCATATTTTGAATTTAGTAAACAAAATGTTAATGTAATAAAGTGGTCGTCACCCTTTAGACCGGCTCGTTTCATCATGTCCATGGTGAGGAGGATTTCGATGGCGTTCCTTGCATTGGCAGACAGCTCCTCCTCTCCCTCAGGCCAAGGAATATCTAAAAATATTGACAATGCACGTCATTAACACTATCAATTAATTTGTTCAGCTAAAACAGTCACACAATGGATAAGAATATGTAATTTTAGGCAAGTTTGATTATCAAATACAGGCTTTATGTCAGTAATATACTTTAGGGCATTTTGGGTTTAAAGTTTTGAAGCTCCTATGGAAGTTAACAATCAACCCACCTCTGTTGAGAATGTTCTGGAAGACCAGCGGAGGCGTCTCATCGTTGAAAGGTGGAACGCCTGTGAGGAACTCGAAGAGACACACACCGAGCGCCCACCAGTCCACCATGAAGTCTGGATGGGGGGGCAAAGAAAAAGTCACATGTCAATCAGCTGCTGACTTCAAAAACAACTTTTTTTTAAATTTTATCCTGCGATTATAGTGTGCACTGATTGTACTGCGGTGGCAGAAGCAAGGACTTAGTTAGACTGAGGATGGAGGGGTTTAACATCTGGGAATAAATGTTCACACATGGGAACACTGCATACACATAAGATGACCAGTAAGGATTGGCTTTACAGCAATAGTTCACTTTTAATGGATTTAAAAAGAAAATCCTCATTTAGGAATGTGAAACTCATACAAACCTATATTTTTGTAGAATTAAATGTTTTCCTCAATAAGGGCAATGAGTTAAAAATGACTTTATCTAATTATCTAATATTGGGACAAGAAAAATACTTAACATCCGAATAAATGATACCACCACACATGACCCTTCAGTTCACGGAGTCCCTATTCATGAATCCCAAGTAGCAGCAATCATGCTACAAAGTGGCATTGTGCAACTGACAGGAAATAGTGCCTCTTCTTAGCATGCTACCATTTAGATGAATAACAGCATGTCGGATCAATTCGCTATTATTAGATGCCATTTTGCATGTCAGTTGCTGAATGTCAAAAATAAAGCCGTACCACAGGGACTTTATTCCAGGATAACCCAACCCTACAGATCTTTAGAGCAGAAAACCCTGTTTATCCAGCATATCAGCTTTAACAAACCTGAATCCCAACAATGTTATTAGTTAAGTATTAAGTGATGATCCCATTTGTTCATTGCATATGCTGCCCTGCCCCCTTTCCCTCTGATCATGCCCACAGTTTATCCACCAATCCAAACGGGGCAGAAACACAACCAGTGGGGATAGGAGAATTGTGGAATAATCATTTCATATCCACTAGCGTATTAGCAGGCTGGGGGGGGAACATGCAAGCTTGCTTGCAAAATCAGCAACATGTTAGAAACTTACCACACTGACAACTTCCTGAAACTCAAAGAGAATGCCTGTCACAATGACTACAATTTCAAACATCCAATGTCAATACTATGAGACTGTGTGTTGGGCTTTGTTCACAGAAATAAGAGCTGTTGTGTTAGTGCTTCCTTTTCTTACCATGTGGTTTTCCCAGAAGAAGCTCCGGAGCCAAGTAGTCTGGAGTTCCTAAAATGGGTACGCCCTCAACAGGCACAGCACCCCTTCTGACACTCTTTGGAGTCCTGAAGGGTGTGTGCGACATGGTCTGAGGAGTCTGATGAGAGAGGGGAATACAAGTAAATGTGAAGAAATGGCAAAATGGAGTCAAAAATAACATGGCATGTAATCAAATGCTGTCAGTATGCTAATAACTCACAATGACAAAGCTATCAAAATGCTGTTTAGCCGGTATTTTTAACATTTTATTATAGTGCTGTAACATGCTGATGTTTACCAATTAGCACTAAGCACAAAGTACGGATGGGATTGGCCTGTTTTGCAGACATGTGGTCAAAAACCAACGTCTAACCTTTTTTCTCCAACTCTGTCCCTCTGTTTGAGATGAATCAATTTAGAAGTTGCTTACCCGATTGAGAGAGCTCATTGAGCTTGCTCTTTTCTGCACCGGTGTAGCATTGCCAGCCCCAGAGTAATAAGAATTTGCAGACACATCCATGGCTTCGGTGGACCCGATGCTGAGTCGGGACACCATAGACGTGCTGGAGCGGTTGATGGAGCTACAGTAGCTACGGAAAGCCACCACGTTTTGTGGCTTGAGGAAGGAGGGGGACTGGGCAGAATCCACCGCCACTCCGGGGAGCCGATGGAAGAAGGACGACTGAGATTCACCTCTAAGGCTGAAGTTGCTAAGTCTGGACATGTGTGCAGCGGACGGAGTGTGTTGGAGAGAGTCATTAATGGATGAGTCTTTATGATCCTCTTGCTTCTCAGGTGAAAACAAATTGCCGATTTTGGGAAGATCTTTTGTCTTGACAGATGTACGGCTGTCGATGGTAAGAGACGTTTCGTGCATGGACCCGTCGGAGTCCAGGCTCAAGCTCCTGCAAACCTCGTTGTTCTCGCAGAGCGGTGACGTGAGACTGGAATGAGACAAGTCTTGGGCTCCGTCTTCAAACACCTCCTCCGTCGGCTCTTCCAGTTCACACAGCAGGCTTTTGGCCACGACGATGGGGCTGGAGCGCTTCGGGACCCGGTCTTCGAACGAGCCAACCCCCTCAGTGGAGGCCATGAAGTCACCTATTTGGAAGGTGGAGAACGTTCCTGTGAGGCCGGTGTGGAACCGGGCAGCGACGTCTGGAATGTCGTAGCATCTGTTACAGTGTGCGTTACTCCTCTTGGCTTGTTTCTCCAAGTGCTCTGGACTTCTCTCCAGGTCAGAATATGTTCTCTTTACGGAGGAGGCGGGGAGACGGAAACCACCCCGAGCTGTACCGTGATTTGGCAGATCGTCCGTGGTCTTAGCGGAGGATCCAAAGGGGCTGGGTTTTGTGGCTGCACAGTCCTGTTCACGCCTTTTGGATTCAGACTGCTCTCTCCTCTTCCGTGATTTCATTTGCTCATTTTCTTTCTGGAGACGGAAGATAGAAATGGGAAATTCTTTGTCACGACAAGGAATGAACCGATCTGACATAACAGTGTAGGAGGAACTAATGATGAAGGCATATTTCAAGTATTCCGCAATAATGCCAATACAGATCCAATCCTTTCATGTAACCCTTTACATCTACAGTGGTATGTAACTGCAGACATTTTACACAAGGGGCTAAAATGTTTGCAATAGGGACCTATTTTAAAAAGGAAAAAAGTGTGACTTTGAATTCATAGAGCAACAACATTAAATGTCTTAAATTAAGATTCTGTGGATAAATAAAAAGTCAGGACCATAGACTGTAGTTAATAGATCAGGACAAGCCTTACACGTATGTTGTTATCTACGGATTCAGTTATAGGTCTACCATCACTGACCTCCTCACACTCCCACAGTGGACTGATGCCACCTTCAGTGTCAGTGGTGCTGCCCGCACTCATCGTCTCAAACCTCTTCCTGGTCTTCAGCAGGGAGTGAGTCAGATTTTTAGCAAGGTTCTTAGGACTAATCCCAATCTTGTGTGGTCCTACGGAGACAATTCAGACAAAGCACAACAGTTTGACACAAATATTTTCATTGCTGAGATCTCACAAGGGAGCTAAACTCTGCACTGTTTATTTTTTTTAACTAGTTTAAATGCATGCTTAAAGGATCTATGCATGATGAACAGGCATTACAGAAAGTTAATAAATGAAAAACAAAAATGGCCTCCAGGGAATTATGACATGGACCAAGACTCACCTAGTTTCCAACTGTTACCGTTCGGAGAGTACAGCTGATCCTTTTTCATCGACAAGGGAGAGCCAAGAGAGTTATTCTTGGGTTTTATTTTGCCACAGGACAAGGGGCTGGACAGGACAGACGCACTGCTGTGACGCTTGCCTTCTCCCGCAGGTGTATTCTGTGTATTTTAAATATCAAAATGAAGGAAGAGTCACTCAGTATGCCACATAAACTAGTTAAAGAAAGGGGCAAATAGGACAGTTACTCATGATATGATATACATTCACTTACAAATCCAAGCGAGCTGATTAAGGAGAGGACTTGACCCGGGGTGCGGAAGTAATCTTGTTTGGGTTTAGCCAAGGATGGGGTGGTGAGGATATCCATAAGACTCAGCTCTGAGAAAGAACACAGAGGTAACATGAAGAAAAACATTACATAAATTACTAATTGTTATAATTGTAACAAGTGTCAAAATAATGGGACTGCATACCTCTGTCAAGCTTGACTTTAGAAAGGCCAAAGTCTGTTAGCTTGATGTGACCCATGTTGCATATGAGCATGTTGTCTGGCTTCAAGTCCCTAAAAAAGTTATAAATAAGGTGAATTCAAGGTCACACAATACATTGCAAACAGTGTTGTGAAAAGCATTATAAAAAAACCTATAGAAAATGTTTCAAAGCACCTGTGGATAATACGATGTCGATGGAGGTAGTCCAGAGCCTGTGCAACCTCTGAAATGAATTTGACAGACATGTCTTGGTCGAAATACCCATAGATGGTAAGCAGAGATTTGACGTCTCCACCAATGAGGTATTCCATCACCTGTCAGAAAAATGCAAATGGGAATTGAACAACAACTATAAACATCACAACAGCACAAAGTAGTTACTGTAGTGAATGCGAGTTCTGTGTCATTATTTTGCCAATGGGTGTTACCAGATAGATCTTGGTGGCTGTCTGAAGGGAGTAAAACAGGTGAACAATGAAGGGGCTTTTGCTCAAAGCAAGTGCATCTCTCTCTGCCTTCATCTGGCCAATCATGTTTTTATCAACCATGTCTGCTTTCTTCATCACCTAAAGAAAAAAATAAAAATACAACATTTTAAAAAACTACTTGGGAAATTAGATATGCGGAAAGTAATTTATATAACAGTTTTAACAGGATAAATTAGATCAGTCACTCTGGGTTAGGGACAATGTAGCATAAAAAAATGACTTATTTTGGTCCAGTGAAAAAGTAAGGAGAGCTACTTCCAATGTCGAAATCGAAAAATATGTATTTATAATTTCGTATGTCATTATTTGATTTCATGTAATAAAAAAAGTATTTTTTAAGACTTTTGAAAGATTGATTCAAGGCATTTGAATCCCAATAAAGGCCTTTTTTTGAATTATTGTTATTATTCACTGTATACAATTAAAGTATTGTTTTATCTGATTACCACTTAACATATCGAAAGCATTATAAGACTTTTTTGGATATGTAGGAACCCAAAAAACTCACCTTAATGGCATACAATCGTGAATTGCATTTCTTCCGTGCGAGGTAAACCTTTCCGAAAGCTCCGCGGCTGATAGGCTTCAACACCACGAAATCCTCGATCGGAGGCGGTTTATGAATATCCACCGGTACATCATGTGTGCTGGAGTCGTGCTTTTCTTCTCCGTCCATGTTATTGCTAGTTTTTCAAATGACAGATACGCCTGTGTGTCAGAGAAATCTATTGCATGGCAAAACAACAACCTCGGGGTTTGTTTTGAATTTTTGAATCGTACTGCTCTTTCGCGGGGTCCTCGTTCACCGTTCCGTTTTAAGTTGTGCCACAAACTGCCTGTCTAAAAAGCATGAAACGGTCTTCATATGTGCTTCCATTAAATATTTATGATGATCGCAGCCATAAAATCTTCTAGTGTTTTAGCATTGGTCAAAATAAGATAGCTAATTGAACGTTTTTCATATTTTTATTGTTAATTGTGATCAGGCGGTAGAGAACAAACATGAGAAGTACGTTTTAAAATTGTGTAATGAAGTCATTTTCTTTTTTCCCCTCTCACAATTGTAATATTTTTATCAACCTACTTTATATTATAATTTATATCTTTTTAAATGTATATTATACGTGTGTATTGTTTTTGCACTTTCAATTAATAAAGAAAACAACCCAACTTCATGTTCCTCTAAGACAACTTGCTGACAAATTACATTGAATAACGTTTTTGTCATATATTGTTAATAAAAAAAGCTAGGCTAAAAAACAAACATGGACCGATTATAAGTTTATTAAAAACAAAAAGCTTGCGGGTGAATTTCATAAGTCAGGTGATGACGCAGGCGGCACCCGGTAGTAATTCGACTTGACGTCATTTTGTAGTCTCTCTGACCTCAGATGCCGGAGAATCCATTTGCTGTTGTTAGCTAAGCCGCTGAAAGTTGTGTAAAAGAAGGAGGATACAAAAGGACATCGACCACGGGAGGAATTGTCCGTTTAACTTATACAGAGGGTATCTCCTCACAAACAACCCTCCACGTCCTGAGATTGAATCATAATTCAGCTAAAAATGTTTTCCCTGTCAACGGCGTTTCAGCCACAGCAGGTAAGAAGCTTTTTGATTTAGCTTCTCTTCTTCTTCAGTCTGACAACCCAGCTGTGTTTGAGTTATAATGTCAAAGTGCCCGTGAAAGACTGTTATTGGTGTTACAGCAAGAAGAGGCTCATTCTATAGTTGTTTTTGTCACGTCTCTTCTTACGGTCAATGACAACTTAGCTCGGCTAATGTTAGCATTCACAAGTCAATGGGTCTCCGTTATCACCCCACGCTTACGTCACGTTGCCTCTTCCATGTCACGCTATGAGGCTACGTGCGGTTTCGTTCATGGCTTTAATCACATTATATGTGTGGAATAGCAAGACTCGAATTAAATTGAAAGGTTGCTAAGTTGATTATCTTAAGCGATGGAGTTATATAACTCACGTACAGCTGACTTGGGCAGGGCCACACTGGTTGGCTTCAATAACACTGACATAACAGTCCTGAGGCAGCACTGCCCTTAAATTCAGCTAAACGTAAACATACGTCAACCTGTAAGCGGGTCACAGGGTTCCACCAGGTTCTCCCAGGGCCTTATACAGTCTTAACAAGTATCGATTTCATATATCTAGAAGTAAGCCCTTTAATTGGTATGCAAATGTATAGAATAAAAGTCATGCTTAAAATAATACCTTAAATGGTATTGGTATTAAAATGTATTTAATCAGTCCTTCAAAAGTCTTAAAAATGCCAAGACATGGGGATTGGGATTTTGTCAGACACGTGATTATTCATTGTTGCTTGTTAGTTAGTATATTGAATGATCTGAAATAAAATAATGGCATACATAATTTGAAAACCAAAACATATTTCTCAAGAAGATCTTCATACTTTTTCCATTTAGTAATGCAACATTTTCCCCAATCCAAATAAGTTAATAATAAATAATAAATATGTCATTTTTGTCTACGGTTTATGTTTTTGTAAATTTGGTCATTATGTTCTGTCCGAATGGCATTTATTAAAATATGTAATCTAACTTGCCTTAAGCTGTAGGAATCCTGGTATAAAGTTCATGTTATAAAAGTAAGATTTTAAAACTATACACACATGACCAGACTGTTCATCACCCTCCTCTCTCTGTGCATGTGTCTTTAGATGATACTGCCCCTCAGCCAGCTCATCAATGCCCTCCACTCTCTGAAGAACTCGGCCACCGCTTCAGTCCAGACCCTGCACAAGGACATTCCAGACCACAGTTCATCTCTAAAAGAGGTGAGGCGGATGCTACGGATACATAGCAATATTGTATGAGGGCACAGCACATAATCATCAGCGGTCTGAAGTTGAACGTCTTCACACATACACATTTTTGTATTCATTTGTTGTTGGGAATGCTGAAAGAGGCAATTTAAAACCACTATACAAGTTACATCAGAAAAAAAAACTACAGTAAACAATATATCTGCATCCAAAAACATCATGCAATTTGTTCAAACACACCAGGCAAGACAAATCTCTTCTGAGTCAACTTTAGTGAATATTGCTGCTTTTCATCATTCATCTAGAAAGTTTATACTGTACAAAAACAGAAATTGTATATCTAAGGATGCACCAAGTGAACCATTTTACACACCAAGCCAAGAATTGTTTTCTTAAGCCCACCTTTACCTGACAAGTTATTATGTTCAAACTAATTATTTTGCCGATCTCGGGTTAAGGCAACAGATCTAACTTCTGTCATGTGTTTAATTCTGTATATCTCTGAAAATGTATATATGTATAACAGTTTTTCAAAAGCGGTAGAAAGTCAGGTACCCACTCTTGGGTTACTTTTCCATAACTATTGCCCTAAGAAGGTGTGAATAACCTCCTTTCGCTCTCTGTCTTTCTTAGCCCACTGTGAGTCTGAGGGAGCTTGGCCTATCAGAGATCAGAGGGAGTCAGCTGGATGAGCTGGTCAGCAGGTTGCTGCCGCCACCAGGACCAGAAGAACTCCCTGCTGTTCCTTCACTATGGAGGACCAGTCACGTGTCAGCTGACAGCTTCTATCACAACAAGCATGGTGAGCAGATCGGGCTCAGAGGCCATCCAACTTCTCCTTGAAAAATGGCCCGTGGTTAAGTTTATCAGAAACTGCTGTAGCTAAGATTATTTTGTTACTCGAGAAAACAACTGTTACTCATGTGTCACTATGCTATCATGAAAAAAAAAAAAAAACTCATGCAAACTTTGTCTTGCAGGTTTTGCACACAGAAGGCCTGGCGTAAATGGTTCCCCAATATTCCACAGACAATACCACAGTCCTCTAAAAGATGTTTGCTCAGAACTACATTTCTTGCCTGGTAAGAAACTCAGTGAGCCAGCTGTGTGAACGTTATCAATGTGTTCAAACAGCTTGACGATTAAAGTAGTGTGTAATCTTTTTGGTCTTCTATTTAGTATGGGTCCAGAGTCGTGGCTTCAAGACATTTAGAACCAAGACGAGGAGAATGGAGTCTGGTTATGACGGTCCGGTGGAGACTGATTCCTACACACCAGCCTTCCTCAAGGTCAGCATGTTTCACATCCTGTTAAGTAGGAACTAGAAATGCTACCTTGCGCGTATATGCTTCCGAGATACATAACATTGCTGAACAGTGAAAGTACAGTGGTTGTAGGCCATGCTTTAAAGAAAGTACAACTCCTAAGAAGCTACAATATGGTACACGGTCACCACAACCTGACAATAGTGGAACCTAGTTGTGTTTTATTTGAACATATAAAACTAAAGGCTGAATGTTAAGGCTAACGAACCAACTCACCTTCTGTCTGCAGGGTTTGCTTCAGAAGGAAAAGGGACCAGAGGTGGAATCACTGGACCAACTGATCAAAAATAAGAACCTTTCAGAGAACCAGCACGAGTCTTTCAAGAATGGTTTCAGTGAGGGGTTCATGAGGTCTCAGGCCTACACTCAGAGAACACAGGGTATGTGGCTCACTGATATTAGATGACCAAAAGATTCCTTGGTAGTCTGTTTTCTTCGAGAGATCCTTCCATTTACATAAAGACATTCTAAATTTTTTATTTGATTTGAATCTCTGATCTCTTTTGACAGACTCGCTGAAGAGAACCAGGCTGATCCTGTTAGCCCTCCTACTTGTCGGTATTTACGGCTTGTCGAGGTCCCCATTTCTCTCGGGTAAAGGCTCCTTTTCTGACGCTGGTTTGTTTCAGTTCTCCTTCTTTCCTGTTCTTGTAAATCATTTCACCACTCTTCATTAACACTGCAAATAGAACAACTCTTCTTAATGTCTCCAAGGATATACAGGGGAGTGTTTACCTTTTTAATGAATACCTTGCCAGCTGATAAGACATGATAGCTCTCCTGTGGTGTGCATGTAGAGTGTGACTGATTATTCTGCTATGTACCACTGTGTAGTTGTACTTAGTTATCTATATTAACTATTCATGTTTTTTATCAAGTGTGCTGGAACTATTCAAATAGTTTGAAGTGATGAAAACACTATATGTATATGTGTGTTGCAGTGAGCATATTGTAAACAGCACTTGTATTGTCATTTTGAGACAGTTTTAAGATTTGTCTGTTGTTGCTGTACGGAAACATTTGTTTTGGGTATTCTCACAGTGAGGTTCCGCACCACATCTGGTCTGGACTCGGCAGTCGACCCCATTCAGGTGAAGAATGTGACATTTGAACACGTGAAGGGAGTGGAGGAGGCAAAGAACGAATTACAAGATGTTGTGGAGTTTCTGAAGAACCCCCAGAGGTTCACTGTGCTGGGCGGAAAGCTGCCTAAAGGTATTGTATTTAATACTTTCTCCACATGTTTCATTTCCTCTTGTTTTAATTGTCTAGGAAAACAGCCCAATGCACAGATTTGACAAAGGGCCTTAATATACTGTTATTTTATCCCGATTTGTTTAATCCTCTTAGGGGTTCTCCTTGTTGGTCCACCGGGCACAGGAAAGACTCTGTTAGCGCGGGCTTTGGCTGGGGAGGCCGATGTGCCTTTCTACTACGCCTCCGGCTCAGAGTTTGATGAGATGTTTGTGGGAGTTGGTGCGAGCCGAATCAGGAACCTTTTCAGTAAGTCTCGGGGGTTTATACAATATATTTTTTTTTCCCCCACTGAGCTGTACGGTTCAGTTTAGTATGGTACACCACAGCACATAATTATTTGCGTTTACACTGTCAAAACTTGAGAATGGTACCAAAATAAGTTCACCTATTTTGGTCACCCTTTCGTTCTTCGGTGGAAGCGAGGCAAATACAAGCAACCACCAACAATTACAATATCTCCATTTTTGTGTTTTGCAGAAGAGGCAAAAGCTAATGCTCCCTGTGTCATCTTCATTGACGAGTTGGACAGCGTTGGTGGGAAGAGGATCGAGTCTCCTATGCATCCCTACTCCAGACAAACAATCAACCAGCTGCTGGCGGAAATGGATGGGTCCGTGTTCTGTCATTGACATTTTGAAAACTGCAGTGTGAATAAAATGTTGCTGTCAGCATTCTCACTTCCTGTTCTCAATGTTTTTGTAATTTACAGGTTCAAACCGAATGAAGGGGTCATCGTGGTTGGTGCTACAAACTTTGCAGAGGCTTTGGACAGGTATGTTAACATTTCACACATTTTTTAAATTTCTATTTTAAAAAATAACATTTTGTTGAATAAGCACTTTAAATTAAGGTATTTCCATACAGTATGTAGATATACTGCATTACATAGTTATTGGAATTCTGTGTACTATGAAGCTTAATCTAAACTATTTTGCTACTACTTTTCAGCGCTCTGGTGAGGCCAGGAAGGTTTGACATGCAGGTGACTGTCCCCCGTCCAGACGTTAAAGGACGCACTGAAATTCTCAACTGGTACCTTAGCAAGGTCAAAGTGGACCCTGGTAGGTCTCTCTGCGAAATATTCGGAAATATTAAGGTTATAAAAAGAGAAAATCCTGCCTGTTTTGCAAAACCATTAGCTCTCATTTTCAAGCATTCAAAGCTGTAAGCCTGTGAGAATACCTTTTGTTTGTAGTTTCTGTAAAGGGCACCCTTGTTTATTGAACACTGATCACCTTTTATAAAGAAGGCATTTTCTATTGTGTGTGTTCCCTCGCAGCTGTGGAAGCTGAGATTATCGCCCGGGGCACGGTGGGCTTCACGGGGGCCGAGCTGGAGAACCTGGTGAACCAGGCCGCCCTGAAGGCAGCCGTGGACGAGAAAGAAATGGTCACACTGAAGGATCTGGAGTTCGCTAAGGACAAGATCCTCATGGGTGAATACACACATTAATTAGACCTACTCTGCATCACATGAGACGGATTACATACATGCACTCTAGTTAGGAGACTGGAAGAATGTCTAGGGGAGCTGACATGAAAAAGAGTTTTTGTTTTAATCACTTTTTTTTTTAACCCTCACACCAGGCCCTGAGAGGAAGAGCGTTCACATCGACAAGGAAAACCAAAGAATCACAGCCTACCATGAGTCTGGACATGCCATTGTTGCCTATTACACCAAAGATGCAATGCCCATCAATAAGGCCACTATCATGCCCAGAGGCCCAACTCTTGGCCATGTGAGCTCTAGTTCTGGATCCACAATACATATCATACTCTTTTCCAGCACTGTTGGTGTCCGTGTTTAATTGAACTAATCAGCACTGTCCTGGTCCCTGTCCTCCCAGGTGTCCCTGCTCCCAGAGAATGACCGTTGGAGTGAGACCCGAGCCCAGCTTCTGGCTCAGATGGACGTCAGTATGGGCGGTAGGGTGGCAGAGGAGCTCATCTTTGGAGATGAATACATCACCACTGGTACTTATACTTCCCCTATGTCGTTTTAAAGAAGTCTAACAGCTTGGTATCCTCAAGATATATACATATAATAATCAAAACTTTTTCTATCAAGTAGTAGATTTTGAATTGAGCTTTTCCTGCTTTTTTGTGTGTTTTAGGAGCATCAAGCGACTTTGATGGAGCAACCAAAATAGCTAAAATGATGGTGACCAGGTTCGGCATGAGTGACAAGGTAGATAAACCATTGCTGTCTTGGGGGCCTTTACTGTAGACATTGCGGCACGTTTTATATACATTATATATATATATATATATAATAAATAGCAAGTACACATACAGTATAAAATAACATCTCTTATCAGTGTAGTGTGCTTCTTTATTTTCTTTACATACCCAGTTTGTAACTACGAACCCCTTAAGGTTGTTTCCATTCCAACACCAGAGTAGCTGATTGGGAGACTGGGACAGTGATTGTATTGTTAAGTTTAAATGAAAACCTGCTGTCGTCTTACATAATTACACCTGAGACAAAGAAAAGTGAACAACGGACCCCTGACTGATGCATTTGAAGGTCTATTGTTCATTCAACCTAAATATGTAATCTGCATTTTCTTTTCTTTTTTTGCAGCTTGGTGTCATGACCTACGGTGACGTAACCAAGCAGAGCCCCGAGACACAAGCAGCGATCGAACAGGAAGTCAGGGTTTTACTGAAGGTGAGCCTTCCCACTGAACTCTCAAATTGACTGTTTAATTTAATTTAAGGGTATCCTTCGCAGTTTCATACAGATAAGAAAATCATTTTTTTAAAATGTTTTATTAATGATCTTTCACTTCCATGCAGGACTCATATGATCGTGCTAAAAACCTCCTGAAGACGTACAGTAAGGAGCACAAGACGTTAGCTGATGCCCTGCTACAATATGAAACTCTGGATGCCAAAGAGATCAAGTTGGTAATGGAGGGCAAATCACTGGACCACTAGATACCTCCATGGATATTTTAGACTCTTGTATCATGTGTATGTATATAAAGCTGTGCTATGATGCATAGGCCTTTTGGAGGCCTTGTCTTTCATTTATTTGTATCCCTCTTATTATCTATTTGAAGATGAGACTGAAATGACTCCGTTTCACCCATTACCCATATTTTTATTTCATTCAATTTAATTTGTCTTGCATTTCCTGTAGAGAAGACTTTCAGTTTCATAGCGATTTTTAAAGTTCTGTTTAATTGGATTAAGATAAACATTTGTTGTCCACAAGTTTGTCTATTAAAGTGCAAAAATATATTTGATGTATTCTTGGGGGCTTACTCTAAAGACACTTGACTTTTGTGGTAGTTTTATACCTCAGTCATATTTTGGTATCATAAGAAGGTCATATGAATTTGACGAAGATCATGTTTAATCAAGCTCAGATGAATGATTTAATTTATGTGTCTGTGTGTCATTTTAGATTTGTACATTGGTTGAACACCATAGGACCTTAAAGTACCTCAATCTAGAATGTACCAATTGGCTGTAGCTATACATGTGACACCGCTGTTCACTGTTGAACTGTTCATATTAGGGGTTTATTTCTCCAAATGCTGTCTTTCAGTTGCACCTACCATATGCTATCTATATTGTGTGTTCTTGTTTATTTAAGTGCCCAAAGATGTGTCCTTTTTTTCTGAAATTAGTCCTTATTCTAAATTCACCTATAACTGTTAAATGAGGGGAAATGTGTATATATATACTATGAGTGTGTAAAAGGATTGGGTTTGTGCTTCGGTTTGTCCCTTTAGACAAAGGCCTTCTTCAAGCTCAAATAAAGGTTACTCTTACTCATAAATGTGTTGTACAATATATGACTCAAATCGTTTGGCCACTTGGGGCCAGCAGAGCATTCCTACACAAAGCTGACATGGCTAATGTGTTACACGTCCAACCATGGACCTATGAAAGGCCTCCAACAGACACAAAGAAACACCAGTTAGCATTTGGAGTTGTATTGCCCACATTATCAATGTAAGTAGAATGACAAAATTATTTTTAATTTTGCTCTCTGTTGGCAATTTCCTGAGTTAAATATCTGGCTGCTAAATGCTCCTCTGTTCACAAGCTAGTAACTAGTTGCTAACTTTGTGAGTCTGCTGTTAGTGTGGATACCTATCTAGATACTTGCTGATTACAGTGAATTCACTAAAGCTTTTTCCCTTAATTTAAGAACAGGACACATTAATCAACATTAGTCAATAGATGACAGTGCTTCGACTGATTTCAAAAATAATTGAAAAACTATAAACCCTGAGCACCAAGACTCTCAAAAAGTTTGATTTGAAGTTAAAAATGTTGAGTTTAATTGCAGAGCTAGGGGGTAATTATCGGGTTTATCAAATTAAGCATTGCCACTGTCGAGACAGACATAGATTCATAATAATATGCATAATCTCTTTAACCCTTAGGGCCCGTTGGTCCATTTTACGGACATTTCATTTTTCTTTTTTTGGATAATTTTGGCTGTGTTCATGCATATGGCATGAAAACTGGTAAGGAAGTGTATTTTTATATGATAATGTTATTTCCAGCTCAGCTCCTACAGTAAGGCTAAAATACACTGTATACAAACAAGAGTTACATTCAGACTGCTAAGGTCCATACAACGTCCATTAACACCCATTCAAACACCATTTTTTCAACACACTGCCATTAAAGCATAATTGATGCATTTTTTTATATCTGGGTGTCAATCTGGGCTTCTACCTTGGAATTGATCATTTTTACTACTCTCCACCATGTTACGTCATTATGACCTTTGGCATATGGAGAAAAAACAGGCTATTTCCACTAGATAGCACTGTAACAATCCCCCCTTCCTCTCCCTTTAGCTTTAACCCTGAGGAGTGTGTGTGTGTGTGTGTGTGTGTGTATGTGGGTGTGTGTGCACGTGTGTGTGTGTGTGTGTGTGTGTGTGTGTGTGTGTGTCCATGACCTATGACATTATGAGCAAAAGGCTAGTGGTTTTCAAGTGGCACTGTTTTCATTTACTCTGAATCCTCCTCCAGAGCTGGGATGTTTCCTCTGACTTTCAGTAGTGGAGAATTCAGTTGGCCCCACCAACACCCATACACAGAGATATACTCCTGCAGCCACTGGAATGGTACAGGGACCCACCTGTTACGCGTTAATGGAGGTTTCAGACACAGTGGTTGCGTTCCGAATCTCATACTCTTTCTTTTTTCTATTCTACATACTACATCCGATGATAAAAATAATCTAGTTAGGATGCAGTAGGCATACTATTGGGACATACTTTACTCTCTTATTTCATCATAACATTGCGCCTTGATCTTGCCTCTTGCTTTTATATCCGTCGCATCCCCGTTTGTTTTCATATGGAGGCTTCGTCGATGTTACGTCACTTCACGTGCGCACTGGATTGTGGGTCAGAATCGCCCAAATAGGATGCACTTTTCAACACTAACAATCTTGGCCGCATGAAGTAGGACATCCGGGTACTTCTAACCATCCTAAATCCGGCCATAAGAATCGGGACATCCTAAATCTTTTTTCTACATACTATATAGTAGAAAGTATGCGATTCGGAACGCAACCATTGTCTGTGTCAGATTCCTATTACTCGCTATCAGAATCAGACTCCATCACTGTTTCCAAAGCTTTATGTACTTCTTGTGTAAAGGCTCCCTCCATATTGCCAGGTAAGAAATAACTAGTTCCACAGTTTGCTTTGTATAAACTCTGGTTTCAATGGCAGCTGTGTAAACAGCTCAACGACTTGTTATGTGTCTCTGACGGCTGCACCTTTGATGTGATTGAAGATGGCCCATGTTTTAACTTATTTGAAGCAGTGCACTGCACATGCTTGTGTGTATGGACCTCAGGTAGGTGTGTGTGCTGTGCATTTATACAAAGTCATCTTTAGAGGGATTTTGAACCTCTGCATGAAAAACTACACATGGAACAGAGTGAATGAAAACAGTGCCACTTGAAAACCACTAGCCTTTTGCTCATAATGTCTAGGTCATGGGGATACACACACACACACACACACACACACACACACACACACACACACACACACACACACACACACACACACACACACACACACACAGTCTCTCTCATACACACAACTTTATTTAGCCAATGATGTCCCTGTTACACTGTTCTTGGCCCGTTCACTGTTCACTGTTCACTTCTGGATTATTATAACCTTTATTTAACCAGGAAAGTCTTATTGAGATTAAAAATCTCTGAAATAACAAACAAAAAGAGTGGAAAATGTGCATGGACTGCAGGTGAGGTTCTTTTCCTAACACAAAAATTCAATTTATGATTAGTACTGATGTTGGTTTAAAATTCAAGCCTAAAAAAGTTGGAAAAATATCGATGTATAATATTTTTTATAGCTACCTTTTTCAAAAGTCCATTTTACGTACCTTAGCGGTATGAGTGTCTATTACACTGTACAAAAAATAATAATGCCTAAATATCTGTGTTGCTGCTCAGCATTGACATATCCCAGGCCTAATAATTCAATACAAAAAAAATTAGTTTGCATGTAGTATATTGAAAATAATAAACATTTTCAGTTTTTTCCTCCAAAATACGATGTCATCATGACCAAAACCTGGCAATTAAAGGGTTAACATCTTTTAAAATTCATGACTATTTTATATTAATAGTTAGGGCAGATGTAGGGGAAAATAATTGGCAAAAAAAAGTAAAAAAAAAGATTGTATAACATTTTTTATAGCTACCTCAATGAAATGTCCATTTTACGGACCTTAGCGGTACGAGTGTGAGTATTTGACACTGCACAAAAAATAATAATGCCTGAAAATCAGTTTTGCTGCTCATCATTGACACATCACAGGCCTAATAATTCAACACAAAAAAAATTAGTTTGCATGTAGTATATTGAAAATATTTCAGTTTTTCAGTTTTTGTCATCTAAAATACGATGGCATCATGACCAAAACCTGGCATTTAAAGGGTTAACATCTTTTAAAATTCATGAATATTTTATATTAATAGTTAGGGCAGATGTGGGGGAAAATAATTGGCAAAAAAAAAGTAGAAAAAAATTAATGTATAATATTTTTTATAGCTACCTCAAGGAAATGTCCATTTTACGGACCTTAGCGGTACGAGTGTGAGTATTTGACACTGCACAAAAAATAATAATGCCTGAAAATCAGTTTTGCTGCTCATCATTGACGCATCACAGGCCTAATAATTCAACACAAAAAAAATTAGTTTGCATGTAGTATATTGAAAATATTTCAGTTTTTCAGTTTTTTTCATCTAAAATACGATGGCATCATGACCAAAACCTGGCATTTAAAGGGTTAACATCTTTTAAAATTCATGAATATTTTATATTAATAGTTAGGGCAGATGTAGGGGAAAAGAATTGGCAAAAAAAAAGTAGAAAAAAATTAATGTATAATATTTTTTATAGCTACCTCAAGGAAATGTCCATTTTACGGACCTTAGCGGTACGAGTGTGAGAATTTGACACTGCACAAAAAATAATAATGCCTGAAAATCAGTTTTGCTGCTCATCATTGACACATCACAGGCCTAATAATTCAACACAAAAAAAAATAGTTTGCATGTAGTATATTGAAAATATTTCAGTTTTTCAGTTTTTTTCATCTAAAATACGATGGCATCATGACCAAAACCTGGCATTTAAAGGGTTAACATCTTTTAAAATTCATGAATATTTTATATTAATAGTTAGGGCAGATGTGGGGGAAAAGAATTGGCAAAAAAAAAGTAGAAAAAAAATAATGTATAATATTTTTTATAGCTACCTCAATGAAATGTCCATTTTACGGACCTTAGCGGTACAAGTGTGCCTAATATTATAACGGGCCCTATTAAACAAGTCCTTGTTTTCTAGAAATCTTTTTTTAAGCATAGCGTTGTCTTAAATGAAAGAAAAGTATCTTCTTGTTTGTTTGACCTCTCTAACTTCTAAATAAATGGCATATCCACAGTAGTGATACAATGTTCAGGAATATATGATATAAAAACATTATTTCCTTTAAAGACAATGTGGCCACAGGTTGCAGTTGAAATGAAAAGTCAGATTCTTAGTACACACTGTCTTCTTTTGTCAATTCACGATCAAGAACAAAGGTTTATTTACTGGTCTGCTGCCTTTCAGTTATTTTAAGTATAGCCTATAATAAGTGTATTTAGCTCCTCAAGAAGCCAACTACAATGCAACAAGCCAGAGCATTGTTGTGCCCCATTTCACTGATGCCTGGCTCAGTGTTTATAAAGAGTGAAAGGTACAGACGCACTAGTTCTGACCAAAGACAGAGACATGGACTGAACATTAAGCTTCACTATGGAGAGGCTTGACATTTCATGTTTGCTTTTGGAATAAAAATTCTTCAAAGCAACAATGGAGGACGCAGAAGATGACATAGCTGTTATCGGGATAGGATGCAATTTCCCCGGAGGTATGAATGCTTTATGATTCTGTTGCAAGTTTTTTTGAATTTCTTTTCCAGTCGTCTTAAGGTAAATTACATGTGTCGTGGTCCATTTTGTTTTAAGGTGAGGGTTTGGACAATTTCTGGAAGGTCTTGTTGGAGGGAAAGAACTGTGTCGTGGACATTCCTGTGGAGAGGTTTGATGCCACTTTTTGGTATGATGCTGATGACAGCAAACCCGGAAAGACACAGACAACCAAAGCAGCTCTTATAGAAGGGTAAGCATAAACTGGTTGGACTGAGATTCAGTGTTAATTCTTCAATTGAGAGATCTTTGAATTATGCTGTGTCTCTTTTTATATTTTAGGTTTAATGAGTTTGATCACAAGTTCTTTGGCATATCTGAAGCAGAGGCTGATTTCATGGACCCTCAGCAGAAGCTCCTTCTGCAGTGTACATACAGGGCGTTAGAAGATGCGGGAATAGCTATGGAGAGCATCAGTGGGAGCAGAACTGGGGTTTACATAGGTAACCACTCTCATTCTATGACACATTTAAAACTTAAAGCACAATTTCGTTACGCATACATTGTAACATACTCTGCTTTTGTAATGGGGTTGCAGGTCTTATGAACAGGGATTACGAGATGCTTCGAAGTAACACTTCTTCTACAATCACACACTACAACGGCACTGGGACGGCCATGAGTGTGGCTGCCAACAGAATTTCCTTCACTTTTAATCTCACTGGTCCTTCATTTGCCATTGACAGTGCCTGTTCTTCCTCTCTGGTGGCTCTACATTTAGCCCGACAAGCTATAAAGCAAGGTATTATATTTTCCTTACTCTACAAATGCCATTTTGCCTAAACGCAAGGAAATAAAAGCAAAATCAAATGTTCAGTATATAATTTTACTCTCTTTTTCAACCAGGAGACTGTGAGATGGCTTTGTGTGGGGGGGTGAGCTGTATCATAGAGCCAAGAGTGTTCGTTGCCCTCAGCAAGGCGAAGATGATATCACCTGAAGGGACCAGCAAACCTTTCTCCAGCAGAGCAGATGGTTATGGTAGAGGGGAGGGCTGTGGTGTAGTTCTCCTGAAGCCTCTGAAAAATGTAAGTATTTTAATTAAATAATGTGTGTACTTTCAGGTTATTTCTGATGATAATTTAATCGCATACAGTAGAGATAATAGATAACCTGCTAATAGTGTGACTTTCTATACAAGGCCATAAGAGACTGCAACAAAATATGGGGAATCATCAGTAAAACAGCGGTCAACCAAGATGGTCACTCAGCCACTCCAATCACCAAACCATCCATGATTCAACAACAGGAGCTGTTACAAAGAATCTACTCAGACTCTGACCTTGCAAATGTCCAGTACATAGAGGCACATGGGACTGGAACCCCCATTGGAGACCCAACAGAGGCAGGAAGCATCTCCAATGTCATTGCTAAAACCAGACCTCCTGGCTCAGAGACACTGCGGATTGGCTCGGTGAAGGGCAACATTGGACATACAGAATCTGCTGCTGGACTTGCCGGACTTATTAAGGTACTCTTAATGATGAAGCATGCAACCATTGTTCCCTCAGTTTTCTACTCAGAAGACAGTGCAAGTGTAGATGTAAAGGCTCTGTGTTTAAGTATTCCAAAGAAAGCTGAAACATGGGAGACAAATGAGTCATTAGAAAGGTTAGCTGGGATCAACAGCTTTGGTTTTGGAGGCACAAATGCACATGCAATTGTGAGAGAGTACAGACAGACCAATGTTCCTACACAGCTGGCAAACAGTTCTCCAAAAGTTTTTGTAATATCTGCTGCCACTGAGAAATCACTTATCCTGTCTATCACTGACACCCACCAGAGACTTTGCAGCTATGAAACAGTTGACCTACAGGCGCTGTCATACACTTCAGCATGTAGAAGGAGTCATTCTAGGCACAAATATAGGAAGGCGTTCGCAACATCTTCCCTGTCAGATTTGAATCATCAGTTGACATCTGCACTAAAGACAAAGGTTGATTCAGTAAGGACTGACATCCAGGTTGTGTTTGTGTTTTGTGGAAGCGGGGTTGCCTACAGGGGTATGTGCAAACAGCTCCTGAGAGAGTTTCCTGTTTTCAGAGATAAGGTCAGAGAGGTTGAGAATCTCTTCCAAAGTCATAAACGCATCAGCATCAGTCAATGGCTTACTGGCGAGTATGATAATGATGATTTCAGCCATCCAAATGTTGTCCACCCTATTCTATTTGCTATTCAGGTTGGCATTGCCACTCTCCTAAAGCACTGGGGTGTCAGACCTAATGCCGTGCTAGGACACTCAGTTGGTGAGGTTGCTGCTGCTCACTGTTCTGGTCTCTTGTCTCTTGAAGATGCTGTTAAAGTGTTGTACCACCGCAGTACTCTTCAGAGCAAGGTCACAGGGGGAAAAATGCTTATTGTCGGTAACGTGGACGTGGAAAAGGTTTTAGAAATTCTTCCAGTCTTTTCTGGGAAAATGTGTGTTGCAGCGTACAACAGCCCCCAGTCCTGCACTTTGTCAGGGGATGCAGATGCTATAAACGCCATCCATCAGAGGCTGAAAACTGAGTTTACAAAGCAAAACCTCTTCCTCCATGAGTTAGATGTTCCAGCAGCATACCATAGCCATATGATGGATCCTATACTAGATGACATTGAAAAAAGTGTTGGTCAATTGGATGTCAACGAAAAGGAGTGCAAACTTTTTTCAACAGTGACTGGAGACAGTTGTTCAGATGATGACTTTAGAACAGGCAGGTATTGGGCAAGAAACATCCGAGAGCCTGTTTTATTTGAACAAGCCCTGCTAACTGCCACCAAAGGCAATCAGTCAAGGAGCAATGTGGTCTTTGTGGAGATTGGACCTCGTAGGGCCCTCCAAAGGAACATATGTGAGACTTTGGGAGGTAGCGCCATAGTTCTTTCCTCTATTCAGCCAGAGAGAGATTATGACACAATCTTGTCGACTGTGACAAAACTATTTGAACTGGGCATAAGTGTGAACTGGCATCAGCTCTACAGGGGTTGTGAAATATTGCCTACAACTCTTCCTGTCTATCAGTTTGTCAATACAAAGAAAGAATCAAATTTTGAAGCAATGAGAAAAGGTGATGAACGATCTTCTCATTCTCCCCATATGCTCATTTCCCAAATAAAGCAGTGTAACAAAGAGTACATGTGCAACCTCTCATTAGAGACGTCACCATATCTTTGGGAGCATAAAAACAATGGCGTTCCGATTGTGCCAGGCGCGTTCTATGTCGAACTAGCTTATGCCTCAGTGATGGCAAGTTTAAGGCCAAAGAAACCTGTTTCTCTGCTCCAGCTCAGTGTTAGATTTGAGAGTTTGTTAACACTAACCTCAAACTCTTATCAGTTGAAAGTGACACTCGATCATGCAGAGAATGAGGCTTCATTTAAAATACAGTCCTCTGTCACAATACATGCCTCCGGCACATACAGGTGTATAGATGGCCAGCCACTGTTGGAAGAACCAAGTATTTGTATTGACATGATCTTCCAAAGGTGTAAAATGGTTATGAAGAAAAAGGAAATTTATTCAATTCTTTCTCAAGCGGGATTTGAATATGACTCAGTCTTCAAACAGCTTGATGATGTGCATTTTGGAGATGAATTCAAGGAAGCTATGACAGCAATTCAAGTCCCTGTTGAACTCCTAAAACACCTTCATGACTATTTCATTCACCCTGTGTTATTGGACTATTTCTTGCAAATGACTGCTGTGGTAGCTATTGGACGGCTAACATCCAAGCAGGGATTCCCCTCAGCAATTGGTAGTGTAGCCATATCAGGACCACTACAAGAGGAAATGCTCATGTACTTAAGAACCACTCAGGAGACTCCAGACTTCCTTGATGTATGTGGTTGCTTCTCCAGCACAGATGGCCGTGTACTGGTGGAGCTTAAAGGTGTGAAGATCTCATTTTTGGGCAATTGCTCAAATCGTCTTCAGTCCCTGTTCTTCCACAATGAAATAATTGCAGTTCCTAACCAGAGAGACTCGCAAAATTGCCAAATAAAAGCAATTGTCTTTGAAGACAAACTTGGCATTGCTAAAGTACTGAGGCCATACATACACCCAGAGTCAACACTTGTTGAGAGCAGAGAGCATTGGGCGGCAGACCAAGTTCGAAATGTGGTGTTCCACTCACTTAACACCAATGTGGATTTAAAAGATATCCTCTTCATTTGGGGTGTAGAGGACCTGAGTCACTTGTCGTCTGAGAAGATGCTGGACCAGTTGGTGAATTGCTGTGAACTGTTACGCCAAATAGTTTTAGTCTTGAAAGAGAGAAAACTCTCTTGCAATGTCCGTGTCATAACCTATAGATCAACTGAGGCCACTGTGGACCATGTCAGTCCTGGTTTTGTGCTGTCCGGCATGACAAGGGCATGTGCAGCCGAGATTACGGGTCTCTCTTTTCACTTGATTGACCTTGCTTCTGTTACCAATGAAGACATTCAAACGCTGGTTCATGTGTTAAACAACTGCACACAACAAGAGGTGATGATCAGTAAAGGTCAAGCATCAACAACAAGAATAGTACGGACCTCCATAAGAGAGGGTGCAACATGTGAAGGTGATATGCACTCAGTTAATCCGAGCAACTTTGTTCTACAGACAACTGATCCGTACAGAATAGCTCACTTGTCTGCCATCCCCTATGGCACAAATGTAAATCCTGTCCAAGAGAAGTCAGTTGAGATTCAGCTCACCAATGTATGTGTGCATTCATCTGATTACTTTCCTGTCACTGCTTCACATTTGAACTTCGGAAAGACAATGTATTGGAACAAGCATGCATCAAAGAATCACAATCTTCTCGCTTTAGATTTTAGTGGTATTGTGACAGCTGTTGGGAAAGATGTTCATAATCTAAGAGTGGGAGATCATATTGCTTCCTGTTATCCAGTTGCTGCCACTGCAAAGATTATTATTCCTGAAGCCGTGTGCTACAGCACAAAGAGACTCCCATTTCTGAAAGAAACTCCATGTGTGTCTTATTTCTTTCTGGCATGGGAGATCCTGCATAGAAGGCTGTCTCAGGTAAAACAACAGCACAGAAAGCTGGTAATTATCTCCTCAAACTCAGCGTCTGCGCTGATGAAAGTTTTGGCTCTGACCGCAAACAGGTTGGGCTGGAATGTTTCTTCTGTGCCACATTGCAGGGGAGAACCTCCATTTTTTGATGAGAATCATGCATTTGTTTTTCTGCCCCCATTTGAACACTCTTTGAAGGGGATGGTTGACAGTCACGGTCTTGATAGACACGTTATTTTTGTTTGTAGCAATCACATGTCATCCTCACTCTCAGCCAACATGTTTGCATTGAAGAGTGAACACATGCATGTTCATACACTTGATGTGGCTAATGTTCTCCAGAGAGCCAATCTGCAAGAACAAAACAGGAATATCTCCATTTGGCTGAAGTCATTAGGATTTGATATAGCATCTCTACCTTTGAAACGAGCAACTTTTAAATTATTGAGCACAAAAGAACCTCAGACAAATGTAGATGCTGATTCCTACTTCACAACTAAGACGGTGTACCAACTTGTTCTAGATCACAGAGAATCTGATCGCCCTGTGTCTGATATCCCTTTGCTAACAAAGCCTGGACAATTGTTTAAACAAAGCTGTGTTTATATTGTAACTGGAGGGCTCTCTGGTTTGGGACTCGAGACAGTGAAGTTTATTGCCCACAATGGTGGAGGTTGTATTGCAACACTCTCCAGAAGTACTATGACTGATGAAACGCAATGTGAAATGGAACTCCTCCAGAAAAGATATGATGTGACAATCATGAATGTCCAGTGTGACGTATCTGTGTCAATGCAGGTTGTAGATGCAATCTCAAAAATTGAACAAAGATTCCCCTCTTGTCTAATCAAAGGTGTATTCCACAGTGCTGCAGTATTACATGATGCATTGATTGAAACCCTTGATCAGTCCCTTTTTCGAAAGGTGCTACAGCCCAAAGTGAGTGGGGCTATAAATCTTCACTATGCAACACTTCACAACAAACTTGATTTCTTTGTGTGCTACTCTTCAATCTCATCATTCATTGGCAATCCCTCCCAATGCAACTATGCGGCAGCCAATTCTTTCCTTGATACCTTCTGTCATTATCGGAGAAACCTTGGACTTGCTGGACAATCCATCAACTGGGGTCCTTTGAACCTTGGCCTTTTGTTGAACAAAGACCATTTCCAAAAGTTCCTGGAGACAAAAGGAATGATGGTAATGGATGTATTTGATGTTCAAGAGGCACTTGAAAAGTGTATTCTAATGAACAGACCACAGCAAGTCATATGCAAGTTCAACTTCAAAAATCTTAGCATTCATGTACTTTCACAAAATGCATCTCTAAGAGAGCGGCTGTCAACATTAGTGGAAATTGAGCTCAAAGATGGCGTGACTAATGAGCCCAGGGTTCAGCATTTATCTTCCGCACATGAACGTGTGAGAGCAATTGTCAGTGACGTCAGCAATGTTAGTGTAGATGAGCTAGATGATGACTCAGCTCTGTGTGCTCTGGGTATTGACTCAATGTTGGCCATGACTCTGCAAAATAAGATTTTCCAAGACACAGGCGTGAATGTACCTTTGGTTAGATTATTGGACCCCAACAGTACACTGGCCACTTTGACAGCTATTGTAATGAGTGATTATTAATTTCATATACTTGATCAAAGAATACAATGATGAGTAAGAAAGGTTTTGTAAATGCATTCAAATATGTTGAATTCCTTATTTGTCATGGCTATTTCTGTCTCAATGCTATGGTATGGTTATTTTAGCTGTCATTTTTTTTTTTTTGCAAAAGTTGAAGTTGTTTTACTACTGACATCTTAGCTCAGTCACACATTTGTTAATTCAATACTGTGTTACCTTATTTTTCTTATATGGATATTTATGTTGCTGACACATTCTCTGCAAAAGATTTGTACAATACTTGTCAGTGAACTACTGTATGGTGACATATCCTGTGTATGTTGAGAAAAAAGTGTTCTTAGTCAGCGCATCATAGTTTTACATAAAAAGATAAGCTTAATCATGTATTAAGACAAAATGTTAAAATGGGGAGATGTTATTTTATGCAATTTTGACTAAATATGAGTGAACATTTGTAAATAAACCAACTTTATCAAGTGTAAAGAGACATTGACAGATTGTTTTATTGTGTCATAAATATATTTAAATAACAGACATGTTACCATGACAAGATGTAACAATACATTGGTTTCACATTTCTCAATATGTTTTTATTTTTATGAATGTCATTTATGTCCTCATGGTGGCAATGTCCTCGAGAAAAACTTCCTTGTCCACATGATGTAATAAATTTGTGATTCAAACTGCCTCAAAGAGTCTCATCATATTCATGCATGCCCAATTGATCATTTATGGGATATGCCAGTTTACTGTATCACATGCTTTGTTCCATGATCATCATAAAAGGGGATAATCAATTGGGTGCAGAGATAAAAAGTGACGATGACCTTTAAGAGTTGAGTACATTTCAAACAAAAATAAAAGTAAGTTGACATTTTTATGTGGACTGCATCCTGTTACAGACTCAAAAAATTAAAGACAAGCTTAAACATTTTACATTTGTAAAAAATTAACAAAAATATTTACTTAATTAAATAATTGAGTCACTGTTAAAGTCATAACAACCTGTGTATTTTTGTAATGCTGACTGTTTTTATCATTGACATATCAATACATAGAATGAGTAAACTGATACAAAATATGAATTGACAATTTAGCATTTCTCAAAATGGTTATGGTTATGCAATGCAAAGTAACATTTAACTGAACCAACATATTTGAAAATAAATTCAATGCAATGCAAAATAGGCAAAATACAGTATGAATATGTGACATTGACACAAGAATACGGTTGTACAACTGCATTTCTCTATTCAAGCCAATGAGATATACAGTATACCTTCACATTTCTGCATTTCTCATTTTTACAATCTGGTTGAAACATCATCCATCTCTTTGCCTGGAAAAGACTCTGTGCCATTACTGACATTTTCACTTTGACCTTTTTCACTCAGTAAAGCTACTACTGTTGACATTGTGGCATTGGGATCCAACAGTTTCACCAAAGGCACATTCACACCCCTCCCCTGAAAGATGACATTCTGCAGAGTCATGGCCTGCATGGAGTCAATGCCTAACGACAAGAGAGATGAATCATCTTTCAGCTCACTTTTATCCATTTCAGTGGTCTCACAAAGCAGAGAGATAACATACTCTCTTGGCGAGACAGATTGAGTTTTAGTTTGAGAATCTGCCTCTTTGGACTTTTGGAAAGCTTCCTCTACCAATGTGGATAGGCGATTGGTCAAGGCCGCATTTTGAGAAAGGATGTTGTACCTGATGTTTCTGAAGTGAAACCTGCAAACAGCTTGTTGTGGTCGATTGAGCACAAGGCATTGCTCCAGGCTTTTATGAATCTCAGCCACATCCAACACCATCATTCCCTTTGCCTCCAGGAACCTCTGGAAGTGTTCCTTGTTCAGGAGCAGACCTAGGTTTAGAGCTCCCCAGTTGATTGACTGTCCAGGCAGCCCAAGTTTGCGCCGATAATGACAAAACATGTCAAGGAATGTGTTGGCTGCTGCATAGTTTGTTTGTGAGGCATTTCCCAGAAAAGCTGAGATGGAGGAGTAACACACAAAGTAATCCAACTGACAGTGCTGTGTTGCATGGTGCAAATTTAGTGCCCCATTGACTTTCGGTTTGAGAACTTTCTCATAAAGAGATCTGTCAAGGGTCTCAATCAGCCCATCATGAAGGACAACTGCACTGTGAAACACTCCTCTTATTGGACAACCAGGGAATGTCTTGCAGATTACACCGATTATCTTGTGCACATGCTCAGACACAGATATGTCACACTCTATGGTTATAATGCAGTTTCTACACTGTTTCTTAACATTATGTATTTCTTGCTGCACATTTAGTGTGGGCTTGCTCCTGGAGAGGATGACAATATACTCACCCCCTCTTTGCGAGATGAACTTGACAGTTTCAAAGCCCAGCCCAGAAAGGCCACCTGTCACTATGTACACTGCCCTCTTTCGGAAAAGCTGTTTTTTAATTGGCAGCATTGGAATGTCCGATGTTGTACTACTAACATCTTCTTCCAGATCAACAACAGCCAGCCTTTTTGAGTTGAAGTATGATTGTGGGGTTTCTGAGCTAAGGCTCTTCTTTATGCTTTCAGATTTCACACTCTGAAATGTAAAGCTTTCAAGAACAAATTTCCTGCTCAACCCCAAGGACTTCAGCCAGTGATAAATGTGTGGCCTTTTGGCACTTAATGATCCCTTTTGCAAAATGACTGGCATATGAATTGTCTGCACATGAACACTTTCCTTTATACTTTGGAAAACATCCTGAGCAAGCAAACACTGCATCTGAGTTTCACAGATGAAGACAACATGTTGGACACCTGGAAAGTTGCAAATGTTAGCAATGACAGATTCATCAAAAGGAGGCAGGATGACAAATGCATCCATTTGATTGAAATCTTCAAAAGAGCCAAAAGTGCCGACAATCACATTCCAACCTGACTTTTGAGAAGTGAGTGCCAAGACTTTCATCAGAGCAGAATCAGGGACAGAGGATATGATTCCTAGACTGTGTTTGGCTCTGGGCAAGGCTTGATGCAGGATCTCCCATGCCAGCACAACGTAGGATACACAGGGTGTTTTTTGAAAGAATGGGAACTGCTTGGTGTTGTAGCACACACCCTCTGGGACTCTGGCCTTACTTGCTGCCACCACTGGATAACAGCAAGCAACGTGGTCTCCGACTTTACATTTTTTGACATCTTTTCCGACGGCTGTAATAGTACCACTGAAATCAAGAGCTAATAGCTTGTGGTTCTGTGATGAGTGTTGGTTCCAGTATAGTGTCCGCCCAAAATTCAGATGTGAAGCACTGACAGGGAAGTAATCACTTGAATGAACACATATCTTAGCAGAAAGAATTTCAACTGATGTATCGCCAAGTGGCTGGGCCTCCTTCTCAACGTGAATGGCACTTAGTTGAGTCATCTTATGTGTGTCAGCTGTCTGAAGGATGTAGGTATCATATATTGTTTTGGTGAAACTGCCCGCTGAACTGTTAGTGATTTCAGGTGGTGTCCGGACAATGGAAGGTTTCAGAATCAACCCATCTTTTACAACTAACTCTGGGTACTTACTGCAAGGACACGATCTAAGGACCTCAGACAGAGCCGCAATGTCCTTAGCAGAGATAGTCTTTATATCAATCAGCTGAAAAAAAAGATCTGGTATCTCTGCAGCAAATGATCTTGTCATGCCAGCGAGAGCAAACCCTTCACTTATGTGGTCTACTGTGAGTTCAGATGAACAGTAGGTGACTGCTCTGATGGAGTTGGGGAAGTGTATTCGCTGTAGCTCAAGGACTATTTGACGGAAAATCTCACAGCAGCTTGCCAAATTCTGCAGGACAACATCAGCTGCTAAGGAAGTAAGGTTCTCTTTGCCCCACAAAAATAAGACCTCATCAAAGTTTTTCTCAATATCGATTATGTTGAGATTTGCCAAGAGTGAAGGAAACTCATGGCTCAAGATATCTTCTGCATGTGCAAATGAAACATACCTAGAACCTGAGTCCAAATATTGTTGCAGGCCTTTAGAGATCCCTAAACGGTCACAGAAGACCAACGCCTTAGGAGGAGGGGCAGATTCAATGCCATCAGGGATGACACTGAAGGCGTTATGGTAGAAATACTTCTCAACCACATGAGAGTGACTTCCAAGGTACTTGATTATGATGTGCTTAACCTCAACCAACACTCTTCCATCTTTATCTGCAAAGCACCCACAAACCTCAAACTGATCAACGCCCACATCCATTGCTCTCAGATAGACAATCATCTCATCTTGCAAGGGTTCAAACACTGTCAAGCTTCCTATGTTGGTAGGAAATCCTGGTCTACCAGCAAAAATGTGCTTTACTGTAACTGGAAGAAGCTGCATCAGAAAATCTAGCAAAACAGGATGAATGCAGTAGTCATGCAACTGGGACTGCAGCTCTTCAGGTACTGTGACAACTGCAACAGCCTCCCTAAGATCTTCTCCATAGTGCACATCCCCCTTATTCTGGAAGACTTCTCCATACTGAAAGCCTCCCTGCGAGAGATAACCATAGAAGTCCTGGGAGCTTATTGCAGAATTGCATCTTTTGAAGATTGAGCTTAGTGCAATGCTCTGCTCCTCAATCAGCCTCTCTTTCTTTGAAACGACTGAGCCTGATGCAAATGTTGCGGATGTTGAGCGTACCATGAATGTAGTTTCTGTCTCTTTTTGTTCTAGTTGCACCTTCATTTCAGGTGTATTCTTGGTTAAAACAAACGGATTGTGAAAATTGACACTGAGCTGTAGTGAGCTAAGCGGTACTTTTGGTTTGGCACCGGCCATGAAAGCTGCTAAACCCAACTCAGCATAGAAGGCACCCGGGATAATGGGTACATTGTTGTGCTTGTGCTCTTTCAGGTAGAAACAAGAGTCAGACATCAGATCACAGCTGAAAATGTTGCTTTCACTGCCTGTCTGACAGAGCACGGGATGATTACTTGCTGTACTTTTCTGTGCTGCTCCAATGATAACATCTCTGTCTGAGCAATCGAACTGGTATTTCGGAAACGACAGTGGCATTGTCTCATATCCTTTGTAAAAGGTATTCCAATTTACATTGACCCCCAGTTCGAAAAGCTTAGAAACAACATACATTGTTTCATGATCTTTCTCTGGGTGCACTGATGCAATAATAGCTGTGTCATTACCCAGAGATTCCATTATGTTTCTCTGTAGTGCCCTTCTTGGCCCTATCTCCACAAAGACTGTATTCTTCTTTCCTTTAGTTGCTGCCCTCACCCCCTGCTCAAAAGCTACTGGTTCACGAATGTTTCTGGCCCAGTATTCCCCTTGGGAGAAATCTCCCTGTTGGACTTCCTCTCCTGTCACTGTCGAGAACAACTCTGTGTCAAGATCATTCACCTGTAGGGAGCCAATTGCCTCCTTGACTTCTGTCAGAATTGGATCCATCATGTGGCTGTGGTAAGCAACAGGAACATCCAGTACACGAAGGAACAGATTCTGACTGTTGGCTGAAGTGCTAAGCTCCTTATAGAGGCTCTCAATTGCATCTGCATCACCTGAGAACGTGCAGGACTGTGGGCTGTTCACAGCAGCAAGGCAAATTCTACCTGAATAACGCGGCAGATTAGCAGTTGCCTCTTCTACTGCCATGTTGCTGATCACAAGCATCTTCCCCCCAGTGACTTTGCTCTGGAGAGTGCAGCGGAAGTAGATCACTTTTACTGCGTCCTCAAGAGACAAGAGGCCAGAACAGTGAGCAGCTGCAACCTCACCAACAGAGTGTCCAAGTATTGCATCAGGCTTGACACCCCAGTGTCTGAATAGGGTGGTAATGCCAACTTGGATAGCAAAGAGGAGTGGTTGGATAACATCTGGATTTGTGAAGTCACTACCCCCACACTCACTCTTAAGTCTGTCTAAAATGTTCAGCACACTCAATCTTTTGAAAAGTTGTGAAATCTCTTTGATCTTCTTCCTAAATACAGGCTTGTGTTTCAGTAGGTTTCTGCACATGCCGTGGTAAGTGACGCCATTTCCACAAAAGACAAATACTAATCTTGGATCTGAGTAGGATGGGCTAATCGTTTTGCTTACAGTTGCTCTAAACTCCTCCTTAAGATCATCTACAGAGGCAGCCAAGACGGCTTTTCTGTATTTAAGTTTTAGATGGCTCCTTCTACAAGCTGATGTGTAACAAAGAGAATCTAGATCAACTTTACTATCTGCTTCTAGCTGTTTCATTGTGTCTTCCATCATTAGAGTAAGAGATTTGTGTGAATTTGCTGACATGACAAAATACTTTGCCTGACGATTATTCTTTTGTTCAATTTGTGACTGTTTGTGCTGCTTGACAATTGCGTGTGCATTCGTACCCCCAAAGCCAAAGTTGTTCACTCCTGCAATTCTTGCACCGGAGGCTTCCCATTTTTCTACTTCTTTGGGTATTTTAATGTTCAGGACTTTGGCATTTACACTGGCAGTCTCTTCAGAGTAGAAAACTGAAGGAACAATGATCTCATGCTTCATCATCAGGAGAACCTTAATGAGTCCGGCCACTCCTGCAGCAGATTCTGTATGTCCAATGTTTCCCTTCACCGAGCCAATCCGCAGCGCCATTGAACCAGGAGGTCTGGCTTTAGCAATGGCGTTTGAGATGCTTTCTGCCTCTGTTGGGTCTCCAACTGGGGTACCAGTCCCATGTGCCTCTATGTACTGGACATTTGCACGGTCAGAATCTGAGTAGACTCTGCGCAGAAGTTCCTCTTGTTGTGTCATAGAGGGTTTTGTAATGGGAGAGACTGAGTGTCCATCTTGGTTGACAGCTGTTTTTGAGATGATTCCCCAGATATGATCATGGTCTTGTATAGCCTGCAAGGCACCAACAAAGATAAAATGAAACAATCAGTATAATTATTGTGACATTGTTAAGTGTGTCATATTGGTATACAATGACGCAGAAAGTGAATACTTTTATATGTAGTCCAAGCCCAAGTTGTGTGGTGTTGTAAAGCATTACTAAAGAGCAACAGGGCTAACAGGAACAAGGAAGTTGGTGACTAATATAACATTTATGACAACTGGTCAGACTGGTTAGTGTTTAGAAGAAACACATTGCTTGGTTATAGTAATTCAGTTAATGATTAATTGATATTGTTTTAATATCTGATTTTGTCTGACCCAGTTTATAAAGAGAACATATTCTGACCTTTCTCAGTGGCTTGAGGAGAACTACACCGCAGCCCTCCCCTCTACCATAACCATCCGCTCTGCTGGAGAAAGGTTTGCTGGTCCCTTCGAGTGAGATCATCTTGGCCTTGCTGAGAGCAACAAACACTCTGGGCTCTATGATACAGTTGACTCCGCCACACAGAGCCATTTCACAATCACCTGATAAGATAAAACGTATTTCATTAACCCACATAGTAATACTTGAAAAACCTTTGTCAATTGTCAGGCATGGCTTTCCATCAGAGTTAGCTCATAGATTGCCCTGAAAAGTGTCTAACTTTAGTTAAGACATGTACAGACCTTGTTTAATGGATTGACAGGCAAGATGAAGAGCCACGAGAGATGATGAGCATGCACAGTCTATGGAAAGTGAGGGCCCAGTAAAGTTGAAGATGTAAGAGACTCTGTTTGCTGCTATACTCATGGCGAGTCCTGTGCCGGTCCAGTGGTTGATCACACTTGGGTGCACATGTGCAGCATTTGTCTCATAATCTCTGTTCATTAAGCCTATAATCAAACAAAATAACCCAATAGTTAGTCCATGAAGATGATTCAGAGTTTGATGATTCAAGGAACAGTAGTGAAAAACAGATGAAAATTTAAATTACAAGTACAAATTTGATACAGCAGAAAGTCCTTATACTACACAAAACTTAAAAGCCAGTCACTGGCAACACATTTTTCCAATTTACCAAAAAACACCCCTGTCCTGGTCCCACTGGCCTTCTCCATAGGAATTCCAGCGTCCTCTAAAGCCCTGTAGACGCACTGAAGGAGCTGTTTTTGTTGAGGGTCCATTTGTTCCACTTCACTGTCACTTATGCCGAAAAACTTGTGGTCAAATGCATTGAACCTGAGAACATTCAGAACCATTAGGTAAAATGTTATGATTGAGAACACATATTTAAAACGTTAACTCTACTTTTTACTGCACTTTCTCAAGGCAAGTCAAACACGTGCCATATTCCAGCTCATACTGTATACATCTCACACCATAAACTAAAATCAGTGACATCATAACCAAGTTACAAGGGGAAATGATAAGAGAATACATCAACATTTATATCTAGTATATTTGACACAATTAAGTTTTGATTTAAAGACAATCGAAAAGTAAGTGCCACAAAGAATAGTAAATAAATAAATAGTAAAAAAAAAAAAAAAAAAAAAAAAAAATGGCAACAGAGACTAAAGACATATCTATGAACACATATTTACAAAACACAAAAGTAGGCCTTTCTAAAGGTCATATGATAAGGTTTTAAGGCCATACCCGTCAATTAGTGCAGCCTTGGCCGTGCGGGATTTTCCCGCTTTGTTGTCATCAGGGTCATACCAGCTGGCTAAGTCAAATCTCTCTTTGGGAATTGGCACGGAGCAGTTTCTTCCCTCCACCAGAACCTTCCAGAAATTGTCAAGCCCTTCCCCTATTTAGAAAAATACACTTAAAAGGTCATCCCATGCTACTATAAAAAGACACAATGTTTTTATGAAGTTTTTTATAACCACATGATTTCCTTAACCTTAATGTTAAAAGGGTAAAATTAGTTTTTTTTTAATGAAATACACAGCTTGTTTGAACCAAATAAAATTATTCCACAGATTTATTTGAAAATAACTACGGATTTATTTTGCCAATCCCCATGGTCATTAAGAAGTATTTTATCTCAAGTGTACATGTGTTAAATTCGGAGCTGATTGAACAATGATCAAGTAATCCAGTGTGTATTTTATTTTTATTTTTTCATTTTACTATTGCTACATTCAGAGGTATTGTTAATTTATCTGAAAACACATTGTGAGAGAAGATACATCTGTAATTGACAATTGTAAAAAAATAAAAAAATAAGAAACGCACACAAATAATGAATCAAACTAAAACTAAAGTAAAGGTTCCCAAAGTTGTATAGCTTACCTCCTGGAAAATTGCATCCAATTCCCACTACGGCAATACTGTCTTCAGCTTCTCCCATTGTGACTGAACATCACATCACACACATATCAAAAATAAATCAAAAATCTTTACTGCAATGGGTTGTCCACATCACTTTCTTCCAGGCAATATCACATCCAGAAACAAATGCGTTTTGCGTTCTACAAAACTGTGTAATTAGTCCAGGTTTGTACGTGCACCAGTGCATCCTTACATCCATTAGGTTTTCCCTTAGTGATGGTATCATGCGGTTCAGTCTTATAGCCAGCTTCTATTCTTTATTAAACATTAATGATTAATTGGGTTGGTGGCCATGGAGATGAAGGACTTCAGTGCACACATTTATGGCGCCTTGCAAATAATTAGACCAAGTTTAATAAGCACATAATACACTATCAAAGAATGGGGTGGCTCTAGGTCTTGTATAGTTGTTTATCCAAGTTATACCACAACTACTCAAGCTATAAATCAAGGAAACATATTCTTATGGGTAATGCTTTTAACCAAAGTCTCACAACTTGATTCATCTGAAAATAATAATTCACAACACTTGTTGGATATAGGTTGAGTCATCATGATTCAACAATGCATTGCACACATGTCAAGTTGAGCATGGCCCTACTTTACATCCCTTAGATTTGTGTTTTAATGAGATACAATGAGGTCAAAGTAGATGTTAAAGGATGCACTCAAACAACGTCTTGACAAAGTGGCAGAAAAACCATCTTCAGATGTCTTTTCAACATCCAACAGACTCTCTGCTGTTCACATACAATGCATTGATGGCTAAGAATATATAACAAATGTAAAGTTACTTTTGGAGATATTGTGCAACTTATAACTCCAAATATCATAGGAACATACAAAGATATGGTTTTATTGCCTTTATCAATGCCCTGCAGCCACACGGAGGTCATACAGTGGCTTTAAAGTTATTAACTGTGGTTGTCTTTATTACTTTCTATATAAGTGTGTCAACACAACAGAAGTTATATGAGTGCAATACTGTTTTTAGTTATAAAATAAATTATCTATTTGACCTAAATCACAGAGAAACTTGCCTAGTTCAATAACTAATAACACAAATATGTGGAGGAGAGATAGAGGAATACATCACATTAAAAATTCCTGATATATTTATAATGCCATTGTGAATAAGTATGTTGTTGGGCCCAAGAATGTGCTGTGCGAATAGTTGAAGTATAAAGCATGCTCTCAGGTACAGAACAGACAAAGACAAAGGGATGAAGTGCAGTGCTGGGTTTTAATGTGAACATACAAGTACAGAAAAACATTTGCGACAAATTCTGTAGTACGACTCATAAATATAGGTTTTTCTTTGAAATTGTTATAGCCTACAATTATAACCAAGTATCCACTAGAAATCTAGAAAAATATTGTTGTATTTTCTGTAAATCAGAAAATTCACATTACAAATATAATATTTTGTATAATAGTATTAATATAAATAGCACCATGATAACTCATGATTAAGATGCAGGTGATTTATTGGCAGGAGGTGTTAGTGAAATTAGATGTTTTGCATCAACTAGTAAAGAATGTCGGTAACACTTTATAATAACTATCTGTTGTAACTCGTTAATAGATCATTAGTAAACTCTTAGTTAATGATTTATTAATGATTTGTTAAGTGTTTGTTAGCAGTTTGTTAAGGATTTATAACAATGGTAGATAGTTAATATCTTAATAATTGAATCAGTTCACCTGGGAGGTAATCCGAGATTAATTGATCACGTCACGTTCAAGTACATGGCATGCACAGTGTGTATTGAGTTTATTTAAAAATATATGAAAATGGGGCCGCCCTCAGTTGCCCATGCACTGTGTATAGTCTATAGCCTATTTCAGCCTCGTCGGTATCTCGGATTACCTCCCAGATGAACTGATTCAATTATTAAGCTATTAACTATCTACCATTGTTATAAATCCTTAACAAACTGGTAACAAACACTTAACAAATCATTAATTAAGAGTTTACTAATGATCTATTAACGAGTTACAATGGATAGTTATTATAAAGTGTTACCAGAATGTCAACAGTCTGTGTGGTGAGAAATTGAATGTGAAATCTGTCATTCCCACGTTACAGACAGCATCCGACAGCTCAACTCCCACAGCTTCTGCGCCAGGTCGTCGTCTTTGCCGGCCGCCGAGCAGTTTGCAGGAGCACAGTCGCTGAAGGCACATAAGACACATTAGAACAGGAACATTCAAATGTATACAAATAATTGATCTCCTACTGAGTTTACGGTTCAGTTAATCTGTCTATATAGCCTACGTCAATATAGTAGATTTAAAAAAAAAAAAAAGTTTGACCAGGAAAGGCTTATTTTAATGTGATCAATTATTCTTAGGTAATATGTATTCAGCATAATAATAGTGTTTTTTTAAATACATTCTAATAAACAAGCCACTTATTGTATCCTGTTTATAATTAGCTTACATTAGCTGGGGCTGCTTTTCTACATTTGTGTGAGGGCACGGAATCTTGGAATGGTGATTGATTCACTCACTGCAATCAGGTGTGTTTGGTACTGATAGGCTGATTGAACCCAGGTGTGAGGAGTTTATATGTGCCCTGAGACCCCAGTGCTGTGCTCTGTGCTGTTCAGTGTCTCGCCCTCTTAGATTGGGAGAGTTTCTCTCTGAGTGTTCTCTGGGTTTAGTGTCTCTGTTTAGTTCTTTGTGTGTGTTTTCAGCTGCTTGGCAGCAGTGGTTTAGTTGGTCGTTTAAGTGTGATTTGTTAAAGGAAGCCTGTGTGGCCCTTTACAGTTCTGTTGTGTTTTTTGTTTTCTCCCCTTCCCCGTCATCGCTATAGCGATTTAGTGGTTATCCCTCCGAGGATACATTTAAGACACCCCTGGGTCTCCACACCTGCATCCCAACCCACCCCCCCCCCCCCCCCCCACACACACACACACACACAATTTGTGTTAGGCAGCTAACATAGTCTTGTAGCTGAAATGTATTTTTCCAAGTATATTGTGTATTACGTTTTCTCCAAGAGGTGCCAACTTGATGGTTGCAAAATGATTAACATGAAATATATACTGTATATATTTCTTGCATCTAAAAATTACATTTAGAAATCACTAAATTATTTCTCATTGGTAAAATGTAAATGTTTGTGAGCTGTAGTATAATGCAAACACTATATATTTGGTTGTACCTGTAGTATCCCCCGCTCTCCTTCTCCAGTGAGGGTTCCACTGCGCAGTAGATAGTAGTCTGAGCTCCCTGTGTGGAGTTTTTAGTGAAAGGACTGACCATCTTCATGACAGTCAGTTGTGGGCCGCTGAGATGGCGCCACAAATCCGTCTGCACCACTCCTGGGTGAAGGGAGTACGTTGTTACTCCTGTGCCTGAAAGACCAGGAAAGAAAATATGTTATGTCAAGATATGTCATGCACAACATGAGCAAATTAACTATTCCTCAGTTATTTCCTGTTGCTCAGCAAACCTTTGTTTAAAATCAAATTCAAGGTAGGGAGGTGCTCTTATGAAGGAGATAATACTACAGATGAAAATGAGCTCATAGCTAAGTCTGGTTCTGCTAATGAGCTGTGCATTGTCCTTGTCAAATAAACAAATAAACAGGGGTTGTAAAATGACGCACACCTTCTAGTTTCTTAGCCAGCGTGCGTGTGAAGAGGACGTTGGCCAGCTTGCTCTGAGAATAGGCTGTGTTCTTGTTGTAACCCTTCTCGCTGTTGATGTCCTCCAGATTGATGGAGCTCCAGGCGTGAGCCATGGAGGACACGGTGACGATCCGGGCCGGGGCCGACCTTTTGATCAGGTCGATCAACAAATGCGTCAACAGGAAGTGGCCTGGAGGAACAAGGAAGTGACTGTTATAATCAAATTAAGAGTTTAAGAAAGCAGTACGAGTATAGTGTCGATTATACAAGTGTAACAATACAAGTAATATTAGAGAAAATGACATGCTGTTTAACATTTCCAAGCTTGATTTTTTTTTTAAAGCACAGAGGGGCTGCTGTATATCCCGAACCTAGCAAAAGGCTCTTGTATATTTAGAAGATGGAGTTTATCACAACAAAAATAATAACACAATAATGAACCTGTAGTCCATGAACCTTGGCAGGGACAAATGTTCCTGCTCTGTTTTTCTCTCCGTGACCTATTTGTCTTATCAGACATATGTGCAGCAAATGACAACAACATCAATCAATATTTAACAGCAAAAGGATAAACTGCTTAATAGTTTAGTGTAATAAAGGTCTGTGTTCCGGTGAGTGGGAAAGGATTAAATGTACAAAGTCCTCTCTTTGTGCAAAGTCTATGTCTCGAATACATGTTTTAATTTTAGCAGGTTGGTCCTAAATGGCTAATTGAAATCACTGATTTTATGATATGTTTTCTTTTTTACAAGGTTACACCCAATTTACAATGTTGCGTTCAAGCTCAAATATATTGGTTTAGTAGGAAGTTTTTCCACCACACAAAAAAATAAATAGTGAGGGGGAAAAAAACACAAAAATCTCACAATTTCAGGGCATTTTTGAGAAACTACTATGTTTTGCGCTGTGGACCAACGTAGTTATTACACATTTCATTGTGACACTGCGTTGATATACTCCTGAAATCATTGTAACTGAGAGCTTTTTTTAATGATTTATTAAGATTAAATAAAGCTTGAATGAATGAAAATATAAATAACAGAGCCCTCTTTAGTCACACATTCTGATGGGTCACAGATTTCTGTGTAACATTGGATGCAGCGAGAGAAAGGAAACTCAGTGTGCCTCTTAGTGGGCGTTATGGGATTTATTTTGAATGCTCTGATACTTTCCACCTGGAAACCTGTCTGCTACAAGTGTAGTAAACTAAAAGTAAAACCTTTCAGCTACAGCGATTCACTGAGGTTGATGGTCCAACATGACCGGAAATCTAAGTAAGGCTCTGCTAGGAAAATAAATATTTTTTCATGAAAAGGACACTACATTTCTACTAATTTGGGTGGCATATATGAAAGAAAGTTGGAAAACTAGGCACCACTTCAGTCAGACTCTTGGTGATACTGAAAGCCTTTACTCATGTTAGAAACTACATAGCTTTATTTACCCATGTGATTGACTCCGATCTGCATCTCAAAACCATCTGCTGTTTTCCCATAAGGACACACCATCACCCCCGCATTGTTGATGAGGATGTTGAGTTTTGGCTCTCCTGTAGAAAAAGCACATTAAGAATTTAGAAATATTTGGCTTTTAAGACCCTTCACGTGCATAGCTTATTTTAAGGACTATATCGGCTAACCTTTGTTGATGGCTTCTGCAAATTCTCTAATGGACTTGGTGTCCGATAAGTCAAGCTTCATGCAGACAACGTTTTCACTGCCTGAGGTTTCAATGACTTCTTTCAAAGCGGCCTGTCCACGCTCCATGTCCCGGCACGCCATGATGACCTTTGCCCCTGGACAGAAAATGAACAAAAAGTGAAATACAACAATATATGCAAATAATGCAATGTGTGTATGAACATGCAGGTTATGTGTATGCACTCGCACTTGCAGACACACACACACACACACACACACACACACACACACACACACACACACACACACACACACACACACACACACACACACACACACACACACACACAGGTATGCATTTAATGAGGAAGAAGAGCACCCCCTCGTGACAAAAAGTGAACACGTGACAATAAGGCCCTTTAAACATTTAAATAATATTCTATTCACTAGGTTTTGTGGAGGCTTATACATCAGGCTTATGGATCAAAATTGAGATATAAAACTCTAACATTTGAAGTAATGTCCGTGAATTTTGCTAATCAGCCGCATGGAAAGTGAATAATTATACAAAACAAAAACAAAACATGTATTTTTGTCTAATATTCATATTCTAACATTGTAGAGCTAGTAATTAAACACCAGAATCATTTGAATACAGAGCATGTATTAGAAAAGATCACAGTTGGCAACAAAAATTCTACATCAAAGTCGTATTAACTCATTATTCATTGGATAGACTATGTCAGGGGTCCCCAAACTACGGCCCGCGGGCCAAATGCGGCCCGCGGCCCGCTTTTTATTGGCCCGCGGCCGATTTTAAAAAGATAATGTAATTTTTTTTATTTTTATTTTTTTATTTTTTTTTGCATTTCTTAGTTAACCCACTAGTGCAGGGGTGTCAAACACTGATTGATTGGCCCGTGGCACATTTTAAAAATATAATGTAATATGGCGCTTTTAAATAATTTAAATGCACTCATTATATTACAGACAAATATGTCCCATAAAAGAAAATGAGCAACAAGCCCAACCCAGAGGACCCTGCATAATATTTTATTTTAAATTAAAATTATTATGGAAAATCTATGTGTCCTTCTCCAATAGCTTCTAATTCATCTGACACAGTGTCTCCATTTTTTTTTCATACAAAATTCTTCAGATTTAGCCTCTTAATTTCCCTCTCAAAGTGCACCAAATTCATGCATTTCGCTTTAAAAACTTTAAAAAATCTCCCGGGGGGGCATACCCCCGGAGCCCCCTAGGAGGGTCGGGACCTCGGCTGGATACTATTTTCACCCTGCTGGACATTGGACGCAAAGGCAGAAAACACTGGGTGTATCATTGGCATATAAACAAGAGGGGGAATGTGTCTGTTTAATGTGCAAGGAAAGTGTTGCCGTGAAGAAGGATTACAATTTACGAAGACACTATGAAACTAAACATCAGAGCAGCTACATGTCCTGATAAATGTGTTATTTTAGCAAAGTGGCCCGGCCCTTCGTAGATTTTTCTGTATGTGGCCCTCAGTGAAAAAAGTTTGGGGACCCCTGGACTATGTCATGATTTTTAAGTCACAGTTCTGGTAATATGATGTATAACGCAAAATAAATAAAAAAAAATCTGTGTATTTTCCTTTTGATGTGTGTGTTTACTGTCATAATGCAATGCAAAAAACAAATGCTAAAAAAATTGCCTGAATAGCTCAATGTCTAATAATTATTTTCATATTCCTCCACATGAAGCACTGAACATAAGTGTTGCTGTGGTATCAGTGCAGATAAGGTATCATATTAGCATCATATTAATAAAAGGTCAATAATGCCCAGCCCAACATATATGCAAGTCACCATGACATAGCAAAAAAAAAAAAAAATTGAGGGAAGTGATGGTGAGGTGTAAAGTGACACACCAACCTCTCTTGGCCAGGTCCTTGGCTGTCTCTTTGCCAATGCCAGTGTTGGCCCCAGTGATGAGCACTGTTATGTCGTCCAGTCTTGCATCAGAGGACCAGGCACGGCGGAATAGGTTTCTGACATGTTGAGAAATCAGAGTTACTTCAGTGACTCAGCCAGTTATATGGGTGTGAGAAGAACAATGCAAAAGCAAAAACACAGGAACTTACAAAATAATATACTACTTTGCTTTCAACTAAGGCAAATAAAACGTTTATACTGTTAAATATGTAGCAATGGACTTTTAGTAATCTTAAATTGGCTTACGTTACCACTTAAACATTAGGCTACTGTACATTTAACACCTGTCTTAAACTAAATAATGTATTTACAGTCGGCGTTTTCATGAATGTAAACAGTCCTCACCTTATAGACTGCATCTCACTTCACTACAGCATTCAGCAGGTGGTGGAGAGAAATAAAATATAAGAGCATATGTTTATTCCAGGATTAGTTCGTTTGAAACAACACAGGCTTAACATAAATCGGCATTGGGTTGGGTTGAAAACTAGCGATGCGGAAATGTCACTACATAGTAACATTCGATTGGCTGCAATTTCAGCCAATCGGCTGAGACTCTGTCAGTCTTGAACAACAGGGATTGGCTAGATTTTATGTTTCGGTCCGCCCATTGTGTTTTTTGTGTGATCGATAAGTTTACAGTAGCCTAACTAAAGAAACTACAACTGTTATTTATAAGTTAAAGTAAATCATTATAGTACAGTAAAGTATTTCAGCATAAACAAAACAAAAACAGAATAAAATGTTTAACAAAATAATAAATAAATAAGGAAATACATTTAAATGTGTATCGGTAGGCTAAAACATATGTAGAAATAAATATAGAACATATTGAATCAAGGGATTTTGTTTCGTTCTTATGTTTTAATTATAACAAAGAAATAACATTGACATTTAATTTTGTCAGGAAATGTGTAGTCTGTAAATAGACCTAGATGTGTCTTGAGCTTTTATAAATACAGCATCAGTACTAGGTCTATATGTTTGAATACATATCCTTATGCCCTCTCTTTGAAAACAAAGCAAAATAAAAATCAGACAACCAAATAAGAAATAATGACAAAAGCAAAAAGATCCACTTTCAATAGTCATGAATATCAGCATTTCTAGCTCTGTCCTGCAGGTGGCAGTCAGTGACCACTAACAGCATGAATCAGCCTATAGGGGAGTCTGTTATACTTTGACACCAGCTCTTTGTTATGTCTGTGGACAGATTAACAGGTTTGGTGCTTGGGCAGAGTTTGTCCTTGGCCGAGATCTCACTGAGCTGGTAAATAATTTGCACGGTGCTGAAAAAACGAACGACCTAATCACCTGCATGACTCTGTAGGATTCCCATACGAAAAACTACAAAATGTCCATTCATACTTCGCAGACACAATTACAGCATTATGTGGAATCACATAGTAGACAAAAGGTCATTAGAACAGGAAACATGGTGCAGGTCATCAGCTGATTGTGCATAAGCGAACATTTCCTTCCCTTTTCTTTGCAAGATCAGTCATCGAAGGAGTGTATAGGAGTTTGTGTTTGTGTGTGTGTGTGTGTGTGTGTGGGGGGGGGGGGATTCATTTAATGTAATAAAAAAGTATTGGGCCATCACAATGCAAAAACAATGAGCGACCACAGAAATTACATTGATTAGAACCATGAACAAGGCACTTGTGTTCAAGTAAACAAACTGAAGGAGTTGTTTTGAAGGTTTTGTCAGGTGATACAATGTGACGATCGAAGGGGCGTTTATATTCATTCATTGTAGAGTTAATAATCTAAGGACAAGGCAAAGACAATGAAACCAAACCTTGACTCACTTTATGAACCAGCCTGAGCAATTCATCCATAAACCAAGTATCGCAAGTAGGAAGACCATTAGTGGTAAAAACCACTGCCATTTTAAAAGAAGGGACATTGTTTGTGATGGTAATATTTACTGTAACAAACACTTTTAAAACAAGTCAAATGTCCTCCTAATAGGTTTTCTCCATTTGTGTTTTCTTTTGTGAGAAAAACAAAAAATAAAGTCACAATGAATATGGTTTTTACTGTTGCTTAAGACACAGTATATTGCGTGTTTTTCATTTATTTACTTAATAAAGGATCACTACACAAAACATCAATGGTGGAAAGTAAAGTGTACTTAAAGGGGACCCGTTTTTTTCCCAAAACTTTATTCACAAAGACATGGATATACAGTAGGATAACTATATCTACTTTCATCAGAGAAGATCAAGAAGAAGAAGAAAATGTGGTTCTTAAATCAGCTTAGGTTGCAGCCTTGTACAGTACATGGTTGCATCAAACCCTGGAGTTCAAATCAAGTTTGTGTGCACTTATCCTGATTGTATCCCTCCCACTCCCTGACCCTCTACCGCCCCTTATTTTACTTCCTTTTCCATGTTTATTTAAGCAACAAGTGATGGCAAGAAGCCTACAGGAAGTGGTTGTAAATGGCTGTTGATTAATTTATCATATGCCGTATCACAATATGACCTATTGTTATTTAATTGGTGCTATGTGACTGAATAGGTAGGCTACACAAAGAAAAAATACACTGAGTTATGTAATGTAAGTACATATTTGACTTTTTAGGACAGCTGGTGAGTTTTATGTGTTTTGTGACACAATCCTAATGTGTGTTTTATTTGCATGTCATTTTTTGCTGTTGTCGAGGGACTTCTGTTTCATCATTAGTGGCGAAAAAAACCTCAGACATAACAGTTTACCTAAGATTATACTGGCGCCTTCATTAGCAGCTTCCTAGATGCCACAGACAATAGAAAGGCAAGAGGATGCACTGAATAAACTATGAGAACAATCCATTAGCTATAATGGGACGATTAACTTTACTTTGGCACATGGACAGCAGGACTTTTATTTTTATACAGAGGGGAGGAGAAAACACAAATAAATAAACACAGTGGGTAAAGGAGAACATCTTGTGTTGATATGAGGTTAAGCAACGATTGTGGTTTGACTTTGCTTAAAAGGGAGGAACCAGTTGATTTTAAAGATATGTAACGTTTTACACCAACGAAAACACATCCAAGAAATGTGCAACATGTACATATCCCTGTAAAGGAGACTTTTCTAAAGAAATACTTTGCACAATATGTATATGCATGGGCTAAAAAGTACACAATAAACATTTGAAATACAGTGATTTTAGGAATAATTGTGTTTCATAAAGAAAAGAAAGAAAATGAGTTTTCTTGACCTTTAAAACAGGTCAGTAGCAGAGCAAGCAGCCCGCCTGTTTACATGATAACAATATCTTTCCAAGGTCACATCCCTGACTGCCTCCCCCCTGAGACGCACACACACACACACACACACACGCACACACACACACACACACACACACACACACACACACACACACACACACACACACACACACACACACACACACACACACACACACGTAGCCAGACTACTGCAGGCTGCCAGTAGTCTGCCATGGTTCACTGAGCTCTCATCCCCGTAAACCTCAAATGATCTGAAGCTGTGTGACATGATAAACATCTCCGAGCGTCCTCCTCTCCTGCCACCTTTACTGTACAGACAAACCATTGCACTCGTATTCTGTTTAGTCTGCCCCCTCCATGCTCCTGTATTTAGTTTCTCACTCTCTCAGCCTCGCTCACCTCTTGGAGTGGTCACATAACACATAAACGCTGCCATTCATTTTCTCAGACCATCCCATTTAACCGATCCAATCTCCCGAGCCGTAATGGCTTTTCTCAACTGCTGCAGCACCATTTCCCTGCGATACCAATCTATACTTTGATCATTGTAACCCTTTGGTCAAGCCCAGGTCTTATTTTATTCCAGATGACAGACCCCCTTCAGCTCACCACCACTGCACTGTTGACCTAAAACACACTGTATCATTTATCTCAGTCACACCAGTTCCCTTAATAATGGGGCTAAATGGGGCCTTTTATTTCTCACCAACCATTGCAAAAGCTGAAAAAAGGTCATGTAAAGTTTCCCCTGCTGGATGCAGCCTAGAGCGCATTTTCTAAGGAATGTAAAGTGTTTCCTCCCTCATGTACAGTATCTAAATCCTACATGTGTTTCAAAAATTGAGATTAATGTTACACAACAACTCCTTCCCCTTTCTGGCGAATATTTTATTTTTGGTATTAAAAAACCCTGCATGCAGTCTCACACTATGGGATGTTACAGCGATAGTTGTTTGATCAGAGTTTTTCAGAAACAGTGTTACAGTGCTTGTTGTTTATTAGGTGAACTGACCATTTCAACAAGGGGCTAACTAGACAATTAAAGTGCAGCAAAGGGGAGAGGAAGGGGGGGGGGCATAAAATAAATGTGGGTTCAATTCTTGAGCGTTTCTCTGTCACAGTGATACTAACAGATTTAGATTTCTGCTGCCTTGCCAGTGTCGCTGCCTTCGCCTCCTTCCTTCTTCTTCTTGCCTTCACGGCTTAGACACGCCCCTTGATGTCATCACGGTTCTCCAGAAAAAACAAATATGTTTGGTTCCAGCTGAGAACCAACTTTTCAGAATTCTGAACCAATTTATTCTAGGTGTGAATACGCCGGCCAGTTCAAAAGTAGGTTCCAGACCCGGCACGATGTGAAAGCATTATCACTCGCACCCACTTCAAATCTGTGAGTAGAGCACAGAACTTATACAACTATAGAAAAATCTCTAGCAGAATATTTTGTGCTCATACATGGCCCCATCGCTTGTATGAAAAAGCTGAAAAAAATAGGTTCAAGGCGCCTTTAATTCTTCCCACAATGCCACCTTTCCTTTCCTTGAAATACACCAGAAGAGGTGCACCAGAAGCGTTAATCAGTTTTTTTGCAGATGCCCATCTTTCATTTCCTTCCCATAACATCCACTGTTTGATCATCACTGTTTCATCTTGCTGGCTAAAACCTCTGCGTCACTATGGCACGGAAAATTGGGCAACAACATTACACAGCGTCAGTGTGACGTAGCTAAAAGCCATAATGTGTTCTTCGGCTCTGTCCATCAAAGAGATCATCCAAAATTGTGGCAAGAAGGCACTGTGTTGAATGTAGGTTGCGTTGGCCTTTTTGAAGGTGAACAGACACAGTCCCTAGGGAGCTGCTATGAGCCCCCGGGGAACAGGCATTGGGTGCTATTTATAGAGCTGTCTGAAGGATTCAATACTGGGTAGGGGTGGCCTGTTTTAATGGCTGCTTCATGACATTTACAGAGCAGCAGGAGATCATATTTCAGTGACAAAGTCTGTGAGTATTATCTAAATTAACATATTAGGGATTGAAAGGAGGGGTCTCATAGTGATTTAGTGGACTGTACCCAAATGACTGAGGTGTCGTTGCATAGATTATACATTATCAAGATGTATTTTTTAGTAATCTTAATTGGTATTCGATTCAGTTAATGGGGATTCGTGACTTAGCCACAACTTTGACAAGCAAAAATACATTCATATTTATTTACAATTCTACATTTGCTTTTCCCTATTTTTCCTCTTGTTTTGGCATCATGAAAAAGCCGTCTCACTCACGCCAGTGCCCGCCATCTTTCAGCTGCTCAAACTGCATGTAGGTCAGGGAGCACCCGGAGCGTTCCAAATGCCAAGACGTTGGCACACTTTTGTTTCTTATAGGGGCAGATATAGTCTTTATTAAGGGAGAAACTCCACTGATGTTACGTGTCAAATGATCGTCTACATATCTTTATTATTGTGATTTATATGTCTACTATTCATAATGTATATCAACAGACTGCACGGGGAACCCCTCATATTAGCCCAGGATATCAATTGAAGATATACACAGTAATCTCTCTCTACCTCTAACATAACTGGTACTAGCCTCAATATGAAACATTTCTCAGCTAATTGCAAATTCCCTGCTTTACATCAAGATACACCAAAAAAAACAAACCAAATGTTTTTCTGCAGGTTTTTTCAATGTCCTTCCTTTTTATTATAATCATTCTGTGCAAGCAAGTCATACACATATTGCCTTTTGTACCTTAAATCACTTCTAGCTGGATCTTCACTTGTTTTATGATAGTTGGAAAAACATACATTCCTGTTTCCTTTCACAAGGTATGTAGCCTAATCGAGCCTGTACTATCTTTACATGACACATTTATTTTACCCATCGTCCCAAATGTCGTCCCTTTTGACAAATAGCCTACTCTACACGAGAGCGGTACATTCATTACATCAATCAGTCAGTGGTACTTTTCTATTATACCCTATAATATATCAAGCAGCATAGCCCTGTAAACATTTCCGCTTTATCAATATTCTTTGCTTTTATTGCTAAAGTGTTGCTGTAAAAGTGTAACCTTCTCCAATGCATCTAGTATGGGCTTCCCCTTCCTGCAGACATACTGTATCAGTTGCAGCCCCACTAAAGTATGCACTTGATTCAAGTAATCCACGCTAATTAGTCACACTCAACCCCTCAGCAGCAGTTGACCAACTGGTGTCTGAGGCCTGTGTAAAATTATCAGTCCGTATCATCTGATCCTTTAGATGCACTGTTGACCCCGGCCAAGAATTTCCCAGCAGACCCCGTGTTGTGGCCCAGAGTATTTTAAAAAACAATAAATACAAACATGAATGGAGGATGATATCAGTGATTGCCATGTTGTTCATGTCGGGGCAGCGAGGAACCAAAAATACCCAACACAAATAATCGCAGAGAAGAACAACTGTTGATATTTTGTCTATCAAGGATTTCTGTCTGTCTTAGTTGTCTGGTTTGGTAATCGCTGCATTTTCCATTGCAAATCATGTGTAGTCAGAAACATTCCATAATTGTATCTTTTAGAAAAACAGATGCTTTACTCTGTGACTTTAGAGATGGCCCAGATTTTCAAATTGCTCTGCTGGTTATAATATCTTATCATTTTGGCTACTACTGACATTCTATGTGATATTCCGAATAAAGGACAGATAAAAACCTAGTGCTTTTGAATTAACCATTGGAAGTTATGAGCCCGTAAAATTCACTGTACATCGGTTACTGCATCTACTAGGTAGTTTTTTTCTCAGCCTGTCAATATGAGGTTTATGATTTCAAAAGCCTATAGGAGATTCTGACACGAGAGAATTATTTATACCCCAGTTGTTTGTCGTGTCCATTGTTCCCACACCACCTGCTCCCTCATTTGTCTGACATTTTAAATATATCTCATCTCACAAATAGATAAGAGGAAGCTGGAATTGCACGTGTTATGGTGGCAACTATCTCTTCAGCAACTATTATTTACATTTCAGATCTCCCTATAATGAACAATAATACATTTAGTTTTCAATTATAAGGGTTTTCTATGAGTGAATCTTATCGTTTATAGCCATAGTAATCTGCCCTTAGATAGAGCTGCAGGGAACTAACAGCTGCTCTCTGATGAATGACTGAAGATTTGCGATAAAAAGCTTTCACTGTGTGCCTCCCTTCATGGCTAATCAAAAGGCATTTAAATACTGACCAGAATATATCTAACTAAACACATTATTATCTCTTGGTTGGGATTATTTTGCATGGCCTGGATGTGCTGTATAAAGACCTTCACGAGTGCATAAAGTGTATAGGAAACTGTAATATGTCTAGGAAAGTGATGTTACTTCATTATGTCAGGCATATTTACACACAATGCATATAGTGTGGAGAAAACATATTATTAAAGCACACACACCAGTAGCCAGAAGTGTCCCCCAAATCAACCGGGACTAAAATCTTTAGAAAATATATTTTTGTGTCATTTTAGCTTCGAGTTGGAGTACACTGCTCCTCATAAATCTAATGTGTTACAACGCATTATAACATTTTGCACTGCTCAGTCGTTTGATACAAAGATGTCTTCCTTGCTTCCTTACCACCTGCTACATTTTAGACTGTACAGATTATTACAAGCTTACACCAATTAAGCCATTATACAGGAACCAGTACATCCTGTGCCTTTGGTGGGAAAGGTCATTTTTCGGCCACATGTTCAAACAGACATACGCACGCACGCACGCACGCACGCACGCACACACACACACACACACAAAAACAAACATACAGTAGAAGAAGAAAGGGCCCCAAAACACACGCGAGATTCAGAGCCCATTTTGTTTGAAGGCGGGTATCGGCGACGGATGAGTGACATGATAAAAACATCTGGAGGGGCAATGATAACAAACAGTGCGGCAAAAACCCTGTGACCTCTTTTATCCCTTTACTGAAGACAGACGGGGTCCAAAAATACTCAAACTCAAGAGTCCAGATGATTTATTAGGAGCAACTGGATTGTGCTGTTATGTAATGCGAGTGGGTTACATTACAGACGTGAACGTTGACCGAGTGCAAAGCCTTTTTGATTCAATAGCTGTATTCATTCAGGACCTGAGTTTGACTGCCGGCCTCATCCCTTGAGACATATTGATTATTATGCCTGATAACTCAGACCGTATGCATGTGAAACTTTTGACCCCATCGGGTATACAGGACATCTCAAGAGGCACTAACGTGGAATGAGAAGAATGGTCTGCATAATGTTTAAGTTGAGAGTTATGTTTTCCTTCGGTGTCTCTTGTGTATACTTGAAGGTACTGTATATAGGCCTCACACATCTGGTCAGTGTATGTTTTTTTTTAACGGCCGCTTAATTGCTTGAGCGATGATGCTGGTGCATGTGGACTTGGTTTTTTTCAACGCGTTTTCTTAGGCTGTTTAGTTAAGGTTGGGTTAAATGAAATTCCAATCCACTCCGCCGGGATTTTGATTGGATCTACTTCCCGCACAGGGAGATTATATTATGTAAGAGTTTGCATAATCCCCCAAATGTTTTTTTTTTTTTTTTTCCTTCAAAACTAGATTTCAGCGCTGATCAGATGGATTAAAAAGCACTCACAGATTGTATGGAGCTGTTTAACTACTTTTGAAACAGCATGTCAGTGTCCTTGAATATTTGCTTTTTATTCATCTTTGAATCAAGATAATACACTTTTCCTGGTAATGGGCATGTGTCGTGGGGATACAGGCTGAATGCAGTACTTATGCAGCTTCGCATAGAAAAAGAAAACCTGGAAATCTGCCATATTTCTCCACTGCATCGAGTCCACCAGAAGGTGTTATGTCAAACACTGCACTGCACTGTATTGCACACAAGTATGTACAACTGGTGCTGCGTGTAAAGGGGGGATAAATCTTCACACACATACTGTACATACAAACAGCACACACAGAAGTACTGTATATACATAGGAGGGTCCCTCCCTTCTCAGCTGCCGTCGTCAACATCTCGGGGTAAAACGCACGACATCCTTCATATAGAAGATGAAGAATGGCCGCCATGAATGGACTCAAATACATTATGTTCCCCAGTTGTTACCATGCAGAGCACGTCTGGTCTGCAGAGTTTGGTCATTGTCCAAAAGGGGGAGAGAAGTGGTCAACCGCGAGAGGAGAGCAAAGGAGCTCTTTGCTATTCACCGGACACATTCAGAGAATGAGGCGTGGGGCCGGAGGGACACAAGACTGGACTTTGAAAAGGAAAACTGAGCCGAGAGCAGGAGGCTGAGAGGGGGAACTGGCAGGGTTCATATGCATCTGAATGAGCGCGTAACAAACTGGATTGGAGCTGTGATCCTTGGCACTTCTTTGTATTATCTCAGGAAACACACTATTAATATTCTATTCATGTCCCTGTATGCTTGTCCCTGAGGGAATTAGCAGATGCTTAACACTCACCATCACCAAGGAAGGCTGCTGTACGAACACTTTAGACCATCGATAGCAAAGCCAGATCTTTCAGGTTTTTCTATTTTTTTTTTTTTTTACAAATTTCCACATTTTTTCTCGAACACAAAGGATATTTCTAGATTTCTCATATAATGAGCAAACACTGAAATCACAAGTCAGGTCTGGACTTTTTAAAGCTATGTGTGGCGTGCTGAAAAAAGAAAGATGGGTATTTTGGGTCATGGCCAGTTCAGCCATCTTTGTTTAGATAAATCAAAACTGAAAATGAGATGCAACAACTAAAAAAGTAAAAGGTAATGCTGACTATTCAGGCAAAGTGATGCCTGGTTGTAAGATGCCATGGTTTACAACCTACAGTATAAGACACCCTCTGTCTTTGGACCCTCGGTTCAGATAAGGAAAAACACCATATAAACAACTTTAACTTGAAGACATGGAATAAAACCAATTTAAAGGAAATACGTTCTGAATTTAAATGAAAACGAGAATATACTGGAAATGTTAATATTTACAGTATCCTCACGATAAGAGATTGATTCAGCTCAATAAATTTCACTATACTGTATGTTTTACAGTGTATGTATAGTGTGGCGAAAGGGTCGTTCTGCATTTAACATTCTTTGTTTGATGCTATGGCCGGCTCACAATAGGTGACGAAGGAGCGGCAGGTGGTGATGAAAAGAGCCTGAAATCATTATGCCAGATCAGAAAAGGCACAGATTGCTACCGGCCATAATCCCATCTCATTATCATACATCACAAACTGGGGAGAATTGTGTGTCGCTGCGGGTGTCCTCCTCTGTGCCTTCACTCATTCAGGCTTCACACAATGGGGGAGCTGGCCTTGTGTCTGTGCCTCCCAGTCATAGGGCGCACAACAGTGTTATTTAAGGGGAGACTTGGCACATGCAATGTGTGGGCCGAATCCAACGCACCCGTTATTTCTGGCTTCCTCTTCCCCATCTTCCCCTTGGTCTAGAGTCAAGAAAGCACTCTTAGTATTAGCAGAGCCACAAGAGTTAGTCTGTTTACTTGTGCAGGATGCAAACAAACACAACTACAGTGCTTTTTTGTTCAATTCCCAAGCCTTTATGATTTATGTGGACAAGACAGTGTTTTATGCACATGGACTTCCTCAGGTGACGAGGGAGACCTTCCATCTGTCCGGAAGACCATCTGTTGAAAATGGAAATGTTAAGTGGTCATTGGCAACATAAGGCATCTTTCTGTGCTAAAAACTAGTTTTTAAATGACCTTTGCCGTATGTTATTGTATCAATGCAACATTATAGACTGTATTGAAGTCTAGGGATGTTGGTGTAAACGTTGGGACAAGTGGAGTATTGAGAGTAGTGAATATGCTGTAGGCCTACATACATTTTTAAAGGACTGCTGATTAGTTACTGCCTGAAGAAATGGACAAAAAGGGAGAACACTGATTCCCGCAGGGCATCAGATTCCTGGTAACCCTGTTATAATGGTCATTGTAGGAAATAATGGATTATGCCTTTAGCTGGCCCATATTTTAAAATGGGCACCACTTACATAATCAGCCATGTGCATGGTGCTACTGATAAAATGATCTTATGAATGCAACATAACATCATGATTGTGACAGGACTGTTTGCACAATTGACAATTTTTTAGCCTTTGTTCTATTTTTATTGACTTTTTTTATGCACTTGGTGTACTATAGTTCCCTCACAGATGAATCCCAACCTTTTACTGATGACCTCATTACCTGACACAGATCAATAGTGTGTCACCATATCTTATCTTCACAGGGCTTTGTACTGTAGCCGCAGTCGTATACCCTCTAAGCACAGACTGAGTTACTCATTTAGGTGTAGTAGCAATTGCATTGTATTGTATATACTATCTATGAGCAATTGCGTGTCACTACTATTAGCATTAGCATGATGTGGCAAAACAAGCAGAAAGAGGTGATAGGATACTTGGTCAAATTAAACAAACTGCACCCAAACACCACTCCAACTGTTGTGGAAGCACATGGTTCAGACTGTGTGTAGCCTCAGCTGAACCCTGCAATACTTTACTATACTAATCCTCTTATAGGATTGAAAACCATGCATTAAAGCTTCCATGGGGTCATGTTAAAACCTTGAGACACAGACAGATTTCATAAGTAGATTTCGAACACTCTGGTCATCCAAGTGAAAGAGCATTCAGTCTTAGTCATATGTTGACTTCAATCAAACCCTAGACGATTTCTTTTACGTCTTTTTTATCCCACATACTCTTCTTCTTCCTCATCATAGCTGGAGCCTAGTCTACATGACCTACATGTTATGCTAGTAGCGGCTCATGAAGCCACGAGTCGCTAGCCTCAAGTAAAACTGAGGAGCAGACTACAAAGGTTGCGTGAGAGCTCACTTTGGTCTCCACACAACAGATTAGTGAATTCTCATTCTCTAATTTTTTTAAATAAATGTTTTGCATTATATTAAATGAATGGAATACCGTGGACTGTAATGTTTCAGTCTGATATGCTTGCTTGCTGAAGGGTCAGAGGTCATTAGGAAACTCAGACAAGCCAAAGAACTCATTAACCAACAGAATCAGGTTGAAATTTGAAAATGGAAGTCGTACAGTATTAAGCCCTTTTCTTCTCAGATGTAATGCTCAGTCAGCATGCAAACTCACAGGACCACAGCCAGTGACTGTGACTGTATGTTTGCAGCGAGGCTTCGGATTTAAAGCTGCCGTGAGCGATATTAAGATAATGAGCTTTGCTTTCGAAGGACAGATCTTAACGACCTTCACACATAGCTGAGAATGAGAAACTCAGTAGCTCAGTTCCTTTTATCTTTTTACAATGCTTTTCATTGTTTCTTAAAGAAATACTCAGCAGGTCTGCACGGGATCACCTGAGGCTTAGTTATACTGCTAGGAATTCCCAAGAAGCAAGTTAAGCCTTAGGTGCAAACCACTGATGAATAAGCACAATTAACGCAGCCTAAATTATTGATAAATGCAGACCTTTGTTTACTCATAATCATCTTAGGCTAAGTGCTGCTGCTTTGAGTAGGAGAAGGAAATGGCCTGTTATAATCCAGGTAAACCTGTTGTGTTGTGACCCAAAATATTAGCCTCTGAAACAACCATTGAGATGGTTTGAGGCAAGAGACACGTTTTCCCTTATTTAGTGGATGTTTATTGTGTTTACGCTCCTTTATTGACATGTTGGATGAGACAATGCGGGACTGCATTTCTACATACACGTCACTTATTACAATATTGAAGTGATAAGTGGTCAGCATTGGATGAAATAATGTAAATATAATTTTTTTGAATTAAAAGTATGATACAAACAACTTTATGGACAGAGTCCTTATCAGGCCCCAATGAAATTAGTTATTTAAAGACATTTTTTAAAAGGATCTCTGCACACCTGATTGGTTGAAGGAATGTGCAGTTAAACTATTGAAAAATCTAAAGCAGACTGTTTCATCTCACGGACAGTAATTAAAAAAATAATAAGGAAACGTTTCGGTCAGGCAACATGCACATACACTTCGGCATTATTAAAGCGACAAATGGTCAACATGGGATGAAAATATGTAAATATTTATATATACTGTATATAATAAAGATTCAAACAACTAATCAGCACACTCCCTACCCCTTATGAGGCATTTCATATTAAAATATTGAGCATAGGGTTTCTTATATTTAGTCCACCCCTATATACAGTATAAACATGTGCCTCTGTATCCCATGAACCTATAAACTCTGACGGCCACTCTGTGAACTGTATGATGTACAAACACATACCTGTGGGATCATTATCCATGAACACCCCCATCTTGTGTTTGGTCAAACCTGTTCCCTCATCCCTCATGGTATTTGTACATCAGTCCTTGCTGATACCAGGGTGCCAGACAGATTTGTGTCTGGTTGCATAAGGAGACTGGCCGACCCCTCCCATCACGATTGGCCCCCGGGAGCTCACTGGGGGAAGGAAATGCGATGACAATCAACTGGCCTCTCAACCCTGTCTGTTTTTACTTCAAATGGAAGCACAGGCATTTGTGTTTGCGTTGCCAACATTGACACACAGTCAGTATCTGTTTTTTTGGAGATGGGCGGATAAGGTGGCAGTTTCGGGTGGCATGAGGTGTAGGTCAGAGAAATGTCACACAAAATAAGTCCGGTCTTCATTAATGAATTGGTTGGAGTCGAATATTTGAAAGCATCCTTCAAAAATTGCTTATAAAATCAGGCACAATTTTGAACGGAAATATGAGCTTTTGTTGCTGCCGAGAACCTCATTCATAAAAACCAAACAAATTGTTATTTAAAGAGATTGCTGGGCACAAGACAAAAGCCTTTTGAAGGGAGGGGGGCTGAAAAGACAAAGTTGTGTGTGTTTGTGTGCATGAAAAATATTAGCATCAAAACAATGAATTCAGGTCAGCAGGCTTATGCAGCGGATTTGGGAACAGCATCCGCCAACATGAGGCTCGGCGGTAGTAAACAACACCCAGCCCAGCCCAACCAGATCCCTGATGCCTCTGTTTATTACAGTCCCATAATCAACCTTAATCATCATTATCTACGGAGATGGTCTTCAGGACAGCTCATCAAAGCAGCAGAGGGGAAACACACTGTTCTGCTGTTTGGCCGTTACATAATTTGGGATGAACCCATTCTCATCCCCTCTCGCTCTTTTCATCAAAGTGAGTTCTTTTTTCTATGGCACATGAGCGAGGAAGTAACCTCATTAATGTGGCCTCATTAAAATGTGTGCAGAGCCTCATAAGAATGTGTGGAGAGCGGGTTATATCTGGAAATACACATAAAGTGAACGCAAAGTGGGATGATGCTAATGAGTAGCACACATTATCATCAGTGTATTTTACTTATGCTCCAGGCACGTTAGAATACATTTTGACCTAAACAAAGGCGGTTTATTTTGAACATTTTGAAGCCTGCATTGTTGCCATGGACTACCAGTCTGTATTGTCTGTTTGTATGCATCGGTAATATTGCACAAGGCAGGCAACACATGGCAGCTATGTTTTATTTGATGCATTACCTTGTTAGCTTATATTGAAATCAATAATCATACAAACCACTTTTGAATTATTTGGAAAGATCATGGTCCATCCTAAATATGCAATAGATCAACATCAATGTCTATTTAATCATTTATGAGACTTCAACGCACAACACATGAGATGCAGGTGACACATCCTGGTGTTCAATCTCAAAGTACTTTCTCTGAGCGACCTTATCTGTATGATTTATGTGCAATATGGTAAGGAATCCACACTGAACTTTAATCATGCAGTGAGTACAGTATATCTCCTCCAGAACGCATTTGGTGGAGCAAATGATGAACTCTAGAAGACACTGCTTTAGTATTACAGTATGTCCATGGATTCTCTGAGGGGAGCAAAAGAGACATGCCATTAATCATATTGAGGCTTGGAACATATTAGCTTCATGCGTGTGATGCGTATCACCTGTCATGGGTCCTATACTCCAGAATCTCTGCCATCTCCAAACCTGTCTTACAGCTGATGGGGGCCACGGCTGGTGCACTTTTTCAACTCATCACCCACCGTCGCAGCACGCATGTCTTTTTTCCTTCAGGCACGTTAGAATACATTTTGTCCTTTGTTAATCAAAGCCAGTTTATTTTGAATATTTTGAAGCATGCATTGTTTCGATGGACAACCAGTCTTCTCGCCCACCTTTTGCTGACTCAATGCTACGTTTTTTGGCGCACTTACACATCTCGTTTTCATTTGATATTTCAACAGACATAACCAGTCTGTCACATTTGGCAATTTGATATGCCCAGCCAATTGACACATTCTTTGTCACTTGGATCCCTAAAGGCCAGGACACACCAGTCCGACTACCCGAAAATGGAGACTGCCGATTCAGGGAGCTCCAGTCTTCCCGTCGCGGCCGAAAAAGTGCAAAGAACACACCAAACCGACTGCTGACTTTCGTACGCTCTGCGCTTGCGCGGGACGTAATGTCTCCATAACAGCAGGCGGCGCTAATCTGTATTGTGGCCCGAACAAATACGGAAGTCGGAAATGATGGGACGGCTCTCTAGACCATAAACATAGATAGAAATACGTATTTATATTTATGGACCATAAAGAGCACCATTTTTAGCAGAGAGTGTTGAGTATGGTGTCGAGCAGTCAACAAGGGTTGATGCATGTGAGTACTCGCTGAACGAAACAAACAAACACATTAAAACGATGGCTAACTGTTGTTAGCTGTTTGTGCTACCCGCCTCACTTCCGGGCTTCACTGATTCGCTAGCCCTCCACAAATCAAATTGCTCCAACTGAAAGACTGCCCGCCGCCGATTGAACATGTTCAATCGGCTCAAAAGAAGCCCGACGACATCTACGGCAACCGATTTCACGGCACACACCAAACAGATTCGTGTCCCCGCCCCCTCCCGACTCTACGACGGCGATTATCGGGCCGGTGTGTCCTGGCCTTTAGGCACCTAAACATTATTTGAAATTGTTTAACCAACCAATACTATAGTATATAGTATATTGTTTATTGCTTCCTTTCCTAGCATACTAACACTACCACTTTCTGTTGCCCTTTCTTTGCATAATCATGCAATGCACATGGCAAGCTCAATGTAAACAAAATGAGAGTGGCTGTGCTGTGTCTTGACCTCAATACAATGACACAATGTTCTGTGGTCATCTGAGAACGGTGGCTATCAAGTGGCTATTAACAGAACAGGTATTTGAAACTGCTGGAACATTTGATTGGACGCTGTGGACTAGGGCAATGAAAACTGCAGTTGAGTTGATTATAAAAGGGAGCCTTCTCACATTAAGAGAAGCTTGGATGCACAAGACCATTGCCTCTGTGTCCTTTCGCAAGCTGTTTTTGCAGCGACAAATGCTCATCAAAACATTGCTCTATAGCGCCACTATTTGTCATACACTATACAGAGCGACTTTAATTGTCAGTGGACCTTTTCATGCACACATCAGCATGTCCACTTGATGTTATGGTCATAAGGGTTATTGCTTTAATGGTAGATCAATGAGCGTTATCATAAAGCAAACTGTAGATGCTCAATTGCAAAACCTTTGGAAATCGTGCACAAGATGTCCTGTGTATTACAGTTTCGAGAACAAATTGTGCAAACACACATATGCTGTATAAGTGGAAAGATATGCTTGTCTTGGTGCCAAACGTTGGTCACCGCATCAGGCTGCTGTGCATGTATCTCAGAGAATAAATTTAACATTACACCTGCTGAGGACAGCGCGAGAAGTCCATGTCCAATCGGTGAAACAGCTGTAGTGATTCACTTTGGAGCGTGTCCATGCATACTTCGTGAGCATTCTCTGTTTATCCCTCTCTCTCTCTCTCTCTCTCTCTGTCTGCTTCTTCATGCCATCCACACACACACACACACACACACACAAACACAAACTCACTTGCATCAACATCCCACAGATTTGTAGCCGCGACCCCAGAGGTCTTCCTTGTGTCTTGCTATGTGTCACATCTACAATGAAGCTGTCATTTCCTATCTTCTCGTACAGCCACTGGGCCTGCAGGCGAGGCGCTGTGGCGGAGGACACTTCAGCTGCGTTCAGTTTTTGCTCGACTGCGTAGACATGCTGCAGCGACTCATGTAGTGAGAGCTTATACATTTGAAGCCAGGGAATGACCAATGGAAGGCAATTGAATTATCATAAATGGTTAAATAGTAGCTATAATTGTGCAGTAACACACTACACAATACATAGTTGCCTCACAGACATGTATACTTAAATTGGAGCTACATGTGTGCTCAAAATTCCATTTCATACATGATTAAAAGAAACTGGGAGAATATTTAGTGTCCTTTTTTTACCTATGAAAACAAAATCTAATCTCACCTTTTAGTAGCTGTGCCACAGGTTTCAATTGTAAGCGTATTGGTAAATTGACATACAATTGTGGATTTTCACATTTGAATCGTTCTGGGCACTTTAAGGATTGTTCAATTTAAGCTCGGTTTATAGTTGAGATCTTGGTACTTGGTTAACCTGCTTAGGAAGATACATTTGAAAGCTCCAAAAGAGCTATGTAATGGACCTTGTGGACTTTGTTTTCATCAATTACTTTCGATGTATGTTATTTTCTGTTTACGTGTGGTTTAGGAACACACAATAGTTGAAAAATCAGATGTCTGTCGGAGGCAAAATAACCTATTAGATGTCGAATACAATTATGTATATTTTACATTGTTTTATTTGATATAATATAGTTTACATTTTTTATTGTACATCTAATAAGTTAATTAAGCACATTTGGAGCAGTCTTAAATAATTCATATCGTTACTGTAGATTTGGGCTGTTGTTTTCTCCCTCATAGTCACAACATACAGTAGGTTTTCAGAGTAACTGTATGCTATCAGTGAACCAACATATGGTGCCAGAAGTCTGTAACAGAGAAATACCAACCGCACCCTGTGAAGCATCAGATACGATGCATCAGTTACCATGTACCACACACAAATTGAAGGTTTCAAAAATATAAATACCTTCTTAAGTCACCCAGAGCGCGGGCTCAGGTCACCATCGTCACCTTTACATATTACATTGGTTGTCTGAACCAAGTTAACCCTGGTAAACCATTCACTGATATGTAACTTCACAGAAGCAGTGAGCTGTCAGTGGTTTATGTTAACCATAAATACATTCACACAACATTATACAGTTTGTATAGTCTTTGCATTGGGTATGACATTAATAGAGTGCAACTATCATTGATCAACTTTTGTTTATTCCTAACTGTATATATTTTGTGAAGTCATTATATTCATTGGCTAAAGAGACAAACTCATGACACTTTTTTGTCCTCCACTGATCCAAACACGTCAATCAATATGCCATTGGCACAGCTGTCCCCATTCTTTGTCATTGCTTTCAGTCTGCTAACAAAAGTCTAACAAAAGTTCCTCACTGTAGGATCGTCAGTGAGTAAACATTCTGAACATAGGGAAGAATTTGAGCAATATTTCACATGTCAAATTCACCCACCGTCTTCCTCATGGTCCGTGGGAATTAGAGCGAGTGTCACTTTCAGTGGAAAACCAACACCTCGTCTCTGCAGATGCCTCGACTGATGTGAAACCCACTGCGCCCACATGGCTGAGAACAAAAACCCAACTTCCCTTAAAGGTTTCAGTTTGCGTCAACTGATGAACCCACTGTGTCTGGGTCAGAGTTGATGTAATCATGCCGTAGCAGAAGTGGTAGGCAGATGTAGAAGAGAGGGACTGATAATGTTACTTATCCAGAGGTGTGGGGAATAAAATAAGTCACGCAGATGTGTGGACATACTTTTTCATCATAAAACAAAATCATACTAAAACTAAATGTTTTCAAGTGTTTTTTCTTGACCATATAGCTTTATATTTATTTTAAACATCTCAACTCATAAACAATTCATTATATATACAATAAATGTTTCCACATCATTCAATGCCAGAGTGATAAGGGACATTTGTTCTCTTCTTTGGCTGAAAAAATAAGGTTTTATAATTATGAAAATCATTACACCATAAAATTCCGGACAAAGTTAATGAGCAGACCATGAACATATTTTTGGTTGATTTCAAAATCATATTCATAACAGAATTAGCTGGGGGGTGTCCAATATTTTGAGATAACTGCAGACTTTGACTAATATGGTTGAACTAATCTGCTATGGGGCCCCAAGGCAAAACAGTTGCTGTGGGCCCCTATCGACCCCCCCACCCCTCTAGCTCCCAATCCGTTCATGCATTTTGTATGTGCTGTATTGTCTTTATGATCACATCGGTTACGGTGCACAAGACAAGCAACGCATGGGTTAGTCAACTCAAAGCACTTTGGAATGAGTTGGAAAGATCATGGTCCCCCCTAAATATGAAATTAATTAACACTGAGTTCTGCCACGCCTACCTAATCACCCAAGCAAGAGATTTATTAGACTTCAGCGCACAACACATGAGATGCAGGTGACAAATCCTGGTCTTCAATCTCAAAGTCTTGTACTTCTTCTGAGCGACCTTATCTGTATGATTTATGTGCAATATGTTAAGGAATCCACACGCAAGAGTACTGAACTTTAATCATGCAGTGAGTACAGTAAGTTTTCTCCAGAACCTATTTGGTGGAGCAAATTATGAACTCTACATGACACTGGTATTGTTATCATGTCCCTGAGGGGAGCAAAAGAGACATGCCATTAATCCTTTTGAGGATTTGAACATATTAGCTTCATGCGTGTGATGCGTATCACCTGTCATGGGTCCTATACTCCAGCATCTCTGCCATCTTCAAAACCTGTCTCAAAGCTGATGGGGGCCACGGCTGGTGCAATTTATCACCTCATCACCCAGTGTCGCAGCAGCCGTTTCCTTTGCCTGCTGTTCGGAGGAGCTCACTGAAGCTATTTAGGCTACGTTGGTCTATCAAAGCCGTGATCTTACAGTACATTGCTGTTTACGTGCAAAGGAATTTCCTTCCCCCTATGTGTACTGTACATGGCGCCAGATAAGTGTTTCTTTGAAATGAGAGGGACTCTTTAGATATGTCACTTTTTTGTTGAAGCAGTGGATACGTGCAGAACCTTTGATTTGTCTCTGTTTTCTTAACTTGTCTTTATCTGTGTGCGTTTTCCGTGGAGAACAATGTGCAATGTTTTCGCCACATAATGGGTTAGATGTGTTTTATAGAAATGTACGATATCTTTAATGCGTTAACGTGGACAAAAGAACTGTCAGGTAACTGTTGAGTTGGGACAATTTGTTTCCTACTCATTTTACTGTTAATGCTATGTCACCATCAGGATTTTTCAACAGCATTCACGGCTGCCATTTTGCTGTCATCGACCTTGACATCTTTATTTTTGGGAATCTGATATTGAGTGATAGATGGTTTTTTTGAGATTTATTTTAGGTTGTAATAAATAAAAAATACAAAAATACATACCTCTCACAGCCCGCTTGCAGATGTTGGTCTTGGTTTGAAGTTAACAATCACGTTAAGTGCTGCCAAATAATTTGCAAGGAGAAATGACGAATAAAAAGTAGATTACAGTAATCACCTGATAGCAAATGCAATTCAAGAGTGAGCAAACATTATATCTTTAATACATAATCTTAAGCAAACACAAACACACCTCTAAATGCTGATGGCGGCCATGCTCCGACCAGTTAAATCAAATGCACTATTATGCAACAAAAAGAAAAACACTAAACACTCTCTCCTAACATTATACTATCTTAGCTGTGACATCAAAAGGGAGTTTTACCGAAATAAACACTTTTTTCAAAATGTGCAGCTAAGCAGCGAATGTTACAGAAACGTCCTTACATTGAATTCCACTAACTCATTGAATTCCACTAACTCAAAGGCCACCATAACAGGCGGCAACATGAGATACTTGACCTCCTGCAGGTCCACAGGAAACACTACTCCCATGGGTAACGCTAGCCAGCATACCACCGAGAGAGAGAGAGCAGGAGACCATGAACACAAATCCGGCCCTTGGTTGGTTTCATTTGACTTGTGGTCTGGAGCGGTGCACAGGGAAAATAGGTGGATTATACGCAGAAGAACAAGAAGGCATTGGAAAATAGCAGTAGCTGTAAATGCTGTTATGCTGTACATTAGACATGTGTTGTTCATGTTTCTATGTGGTCTATCTATCTATCTGTCCCTATCAAATCAACATAAAATGAAATGAAAATGAATACGCCAAAGATGTATTGCCTGGGTGACTGGGGATAATGGCACAATGAGATGGCAGGACTGGGACAGTGAATGACTGACTGTTGTTATTTATTCAGGCGAAACTTATCCCTCTGCCTTAAAAAGTTTGTCTGTGTGTGTGTGCGTGTGTGTGTGTGTGTGTGTGTGTGTGTGCGTGTGTGCGTGTGTGCGTGTGCGTGTGTGTGTTCATGCGTGTGTGTGTGTATGAGAGAGAGAGAGAGAACAAAGGGCAAAAAACAAAGAAAGAGTCAAGAAGCTGACACTCAAATGTACAAAGGCAATGGCTTGGACTTTCACTAAGTAATAAGCCGCCAAACATAGACTCATTCTTCTTATCAGTGTGACCAGCAGAGCGGGAGGAGGAGGTGAGGTTCAGTGTAGGGGACCTAGATAAGGTGACTCCTGCTCCGTACGGTCCATGTGGGGCGGCCTCACCCCTCCATTATCAACCCCCTTCACTCTGTTATCACTGTAAAATTCTGACGTGTTAGCATGAAGATAGCAGCAAGAGAGCCCTCGTAGCGCCAAAAAGCACATGTTCGATACTACAGTATGTTATGTCATATAGATTTCGCCGGGGCCCTGTCAGCTGCGGGATGTCACATTCAAAATCAGCTATGGGGCTGTATGTTTAGGGGTTATAATTAATGACAAATGTAATGAAAAATTCAGATAATTCCAAAGTCTGATTTCTCCACAGTTGAACAAAGTTGTGTATCTGAAGATCTAACAACGAACCACTATTTTAGCAGAAACAGGATAAAAACAGAACAGTCCTGTAGCTTGGAATGATGATGTCAAGTTTGCTTCGTATCCATTTGAAACAGGCATACCTTTAGAGCACTTCAGTAAACTGAAAGTAGAACACAAGTTTTGACTTTCCAGCTGGAATTACACTATGTCATGGCTCGGGTTTAACTGGTTGGAGCCAGACCAATGGTGGGATCCAGTTCAAGTGCAGCTAGCGTTGATGTCAAGTTCCTCAAGGCTGTGTTCCTTGTATATAGAAAGAGACACAACTGCTATTCTTCACCTACAGTCATTCAGAGAGTGTCCTGTAAATTGTACAAGATTTTGTGCAAATACCTCCAGGTGCCCAAACAAACCACAAGTTTACTTACCCTGACTTTCCACTCAAGCAACTGTGTTCACAACCAGGCTGTACTGCTAAATAGTACTGTATGTTTTTTGACCCTTAAAGGTGAACGCTGATAAACAAGGTATAACCAAATCATTTGGTAAAGAGGGAGATTTATAGATTTAAATATGTATCATTCTGGATGCTTAATGAGTTGATTTCAGGCCTTCTTCCTGAATTCTGAAACTTTTGCACAATACACTTTTTGTTTTACTTTACCAATTGCTTACCATAATAAGCCTATTAAAGCCTAATAAACCTAAGTTTTTTCTTTTTCTTTCGTTGATTTTCTAAGAAAACGTTGCTGTCAGACTGACTGTGCATGCTTGAAAGAATGCAGTGGCTTACTGAGTTGACTTGGAAGCTAAAGCAGACTGTTTTCTTTGGAATACAAAAAAAGCCCTGAGTTGTTAGCATTAGGAGCAATAGCCACCATGGCTGACAAGACAGTCCAAAGTCAGAAGCACCAGGAAAGGAAAACATGCAAAGGAAACGTGTGCACGCCTCATTAATAACAGTGGGCATCATCTCTGAACCAAACTTGGACTAAACATTTCAAACACTGTTGGACGGGGATCCGCTATTGGACGAAGGTTGTGTAGTGCCGTGCCCAAAGACGTCAGCAGAATGAATAGACATCTTGTGAATTATGGGTTTGAAAACGGAAAGAAGCCCACACACAAAATGCACAGTCATCATTTTCCAGCCGGACCACGTTGACAGGGATGATCATTCAAGTAAAATCCAAACAGACGCTGGACACGGTGTCACCGTTAACGCTCCATATGGCACAATAATATGTGTGACGAGCCATGGCGTGATTGTCACAGATAGTTAGTTTCAGCAGCAGTTAACGGGGATTATCCCATGATCTCATTAAAGTGAGAGCTTGTCATACATAATGCAGCATCACAGTCACCCTGATGGTCAGCAGGAGAACGGACGTGATCCTATATATTTTTTTTAATTTTATGTTTTTATTGCTCCTTTTACAAGATATAGCCCCACACTGATATTTGGTTTGTAGGCATCATAATCATCACTATTTTTTAAAGGTGAAGCAATCCTGTTGAACGCCTGTTGTCAAAATCCCTTTTTGTCAAAATCAGTGAATATCTCCTTTCTCCTATATGATATTTTACTCATGATAGGCCTACTGTGTGCGCTGAAAAAAAATCCAGTGTTAATACACTAGACACTTGTCTACATAAAATAAAGGGGGTCCCCCTTTGTTAAAGTACCCTTTGTTTACATACCAGTTTACAGAGCCTAGGCAGTGTATTGACAGCCTTGGCAGTGTATTTACACAATTGTTCCCAGAGCACATATCGTACGGGCAGGTAGCAAATCGTGGTGAGATATGTTCGATTTTGACAGAAAGTGATTTTGGCAAACAAGCGTTCTCCAGAATCACTGACTCCACCATTAGCTAAATTGTTGACATACTAGACATGTAGTGGGATGAGAGAGGGGAAAAAGAGGGCACAGGAGGTGAATAATATCCAGGCTAAATCTAGCTTTTGGATAATGGACAGGATTAAAATGAAAAAAACAAACAAAGAAGTGTTTGTTTGCATTTCCTCATGAGAAACCAAATAGAGTATTTCCATTTCATGAATATTTGCATTTTTTTGTTTTAAGCTTTGTTTATTGGCAGAGAGCATGTTTTCTGTCCACCGCCCCACGGGTTAACATGTAAAAACACTGTTGTTGATGTTTGAGACAAATATCCTGCAGATTATATATACAGTGAATGATATAACTGATTCCCACATTATTTTATTTTGGCTTCGACTAATTGATTGTCTTACTCGGGGACTTTGCCTAAAGAGGTTTCAGAGTCACACACACACACATGGACAGCGTTTGTTAATACTTGCATGTTTGGAATATAAAGTACACACCAGCGTCTGCTTTAAACAAAGGACCCATGTCCGTGAGAAGTGCCATATTTGTTCAAACTAAATCTGTCAAGCGCCATAAGCAGTTTAAATACCAGAAGGTGTTTTTCACTTCTTTCCCTATTAAAACAATAACGATAAAACAAATGAAACACACTTTACGTGTTCGATCTGTTAGGTTCAGCTTCTTCTTTTGAAGTGGATGTTTACATAAAATGGCCATGCACACTGAGGGCAGGAAATTACAAAGGGAAATTTGCCACTGAAATGTTTGTTTGAAGAATGCTTAGTGCGCAGTGGAGGGCTTCCTGTGTAGGGGATCTTTGAACTGATGACTTGTAGATTCTGCACGTGGGCATGAGGAGTTTTGCAACAGAAGCAGATATGAAATGAAAATGTCATTCATGTAGCTTTTTTACGTTATCATTTGAGGAATGTTTTCCAAAGCAACAGCAGTGAATAGCAGGAAACAACATGGATCCAAGCAGATATCTAGAGCAAGTTAAGGAACAAACCTGCATGGATGAATGGATGAACTTCTGTTTATCCAGCTCACAATCATCGGCCAAACAAGTTGACTCAAAGTTGATTAAGTCTATCAGCTCCACAGAACTCTCTCTGTATTTCTCAGTATTGCAGAGTTTACAAACTGCTGTCGCCCCCCCGACACTGACGCAGGAGCTCAAGAAGCGGCCACAACATTTTTCAGTTGTTCATTCACACCTCATGTTGATGCGCCGACAGTGTCTTTGTTATTACTCAGAATTCCTTATTGGGGTAACATATATTTACGCACTATAGCTTTAAAGTCTTTAATTTTCAAACACATTGTTCTTTGTCGACTATTCACTATACACTGACAGATCATTGTAAGCAGCCACAGATGTCTGTCACATGGCCTCATGATTGATCACAAAACACATGACCCACCAGCACACATAATACATTTACCTTCAAAAGCACATAAGTGAAAAGACAAGAAACGTAAAGGAATACATTAACATCGCACGCAATAGTTATACTGGCAAATACACAGTCTCTATACAGTACGCTGAGAAACTTAATTAGTGCTGTAACCTGGAGGCATCAGGAATGTAACACTAAGGGTTGTTTAGACCTTGTTTTGTGTCCTTGCAGCATTGGATAAACTAATATATTACACAACTTCAATTGGTCCAACCCATTATTGTCAATGCAAAGGTACAAACAAGACCCTTCGTGCAATGGATCAACGTAGAATCGCAAGGATCCTTGGGGGATGTTACCTCCTGAACCAGAGGTTCTAGACACTGCAAAGACATAAATCCACATGGAAACTAATTGTGGGACGTTAATCATGTTTTCCTGTAGGGGACAGGATGATTGACACCTGATTTGGAATAGACAAGACCACACCCCCTCACCATGAAACGCGTTGTACTTGATTCTCTGACAAATTCACAAATTGATCCATAGAATGATTTTACTTAAGTTCTAATGTCAGTTTAGAAAATGATCTCCCCACAAGTTCAGTAAGTTGTATTCCACATATGAAAGATCCTTTAAGCCCTAGAACATTATTTTTTAACATGATTGAGAAATGGTGGTCAGACCCTTTGTTTATTGTAGCTATGAGGAACTTTTAAATATTTCTGAAAGAGTCAACTTTTTCTTTGGTATCACTTTACAATAAGGGTACATTAATTAACTGTTAATTAATATTCAGTCAATGCTTTTAACGGTTAGGTAATGCTTATTAGGGATTAACTAACTATTAATGGTTAGTTTATGGTTGGTTGGGCATTAACTATGCTTGGTTAAGTAATGCTCAGTTTTACATTAATTAAACATAACAGTTAGTTAATGCTTGTTAAGCATTACCTAAGCATTTATCAACGGTTAGTTAATGATGATTTAATGTTGAGTATGTGTTTACTAAGCATTAACTAACAGTTAATTAATGTACCCTTATTGGAAAGTGTTACCAGTGTTTTTCTTTATGCTTTTGTCATGGGGTATACGCTCACCAAGAACAACAGGTGGCGTAGTAAAATCACTACCTCTTTTGTCCAAAGGGGGTGCAATAATTAGCACAAACTAAAAGTTCATAGGAGCACCTTTAACAATCATCTTACTTTTCTAACTACCTTCTTTTTAATTTCCTTTCCTGTGTTTGCCATCCCGACTGAATAAGACTAAGCAGCACTGCGTCTCTGTTGTGTATTAATGCATCCTTTCCTCTGAGAGGAAATGCAGTGTCAGATGTATTGACTGAATACTGCGGCGCTGTGCATTCAGTCGGCCTTATCCTCTGGCTCCCTCGCTCTCTGTTCTCTCAGATTATGGATGGGTGCGTAGCTCCTGTCTGCTTAATATATGTCACTCGCCTGCCGCGCTCGCTTATGCAACAAGCTGCAACCACTGTCCAGAAGCCTCGGGCGAAAATATGTGACATGCTGACCTCGCTGTGTGTCAAATCTCATATTATGACCACTGGCACTGACCATACACAACTAGCCCTGATTTGTTTGCGCTCACCTAACATGTTCAATAAAAAAGCCATCTACACAACAATACACCATTTGCCACTGTGGGTTTCCCATGTGATGCTCAAACCAGTGTCACTAACAGAAATCTGTGATGGCATTGACGCTTCTGACCTTGAAAAAAACGCTGCTGCAGACTATGACCGGGCCATATTCTCACCAGTAAACAAAAGCATGAGCGTCAGGGAGACACAACAATGCAAATAAATGAATGTAGCCACGTGAAGGCACCCAGCAGGACTCTTCCTCTCTCAACCAGCTGTCACAACACCAAGTGAGATGAAAAGACGCAACACAAAAACAGCACTGGTGGGACAACACCACTGTGGAAACAGGAAGATGTAGTGAAATGGCCACAGGGGATACAGGTGATCATTGCAAGTGTTTTTTTTTTCTTTTTCTTTTTTTAACAATCCAGCAACAGGACATCTTTATGTTTTGCTTTTTGTTTAGTTTGTCTTATTGTCAGCCAAAACACTTAACTTTTGTTAAAAGACAGCAATAACGAGGCTTGTCAAGATTCAGATTTATCTAGCAATAGTATATGTGTGTATGGAGCTGTATAAGAGTAATGCTAAGCATTTGAAGAGTTTGGATGGTGGTGTATTTTTACGAGTCCTTTTGAAAGAGTAAAATTGTTAGGAAGGGATTACATTCGTTAGCATATCTGGGTGCTCGTTGTGGCCTTTCTATTATTACATTTCAAGGCCAAGCAGCAGTTTACTATGAGAAGCTCGTCCCCTGTGCAGTGTTGGCTTACTGCATGGAAGCTGCTCCTGGATGCAATCAGAGGTGAGGGTAACATTAGCAGCTCTTTGGGAGATTAACACCACAGTCCCACCAGCTAACTTCACCAGATATAGGGCTACATCTGCCAAACAGAGAAGTGAGTCCTCCTGATTATATAATATTTTATCTTGCAACTCTCAAATTTAGACTGTTAAAAAACACAAACAAGTAGCCCGAGCAGCCAAACATCATAGCAAAGTATCACATATAGTATGAATCCATCTAATATATTGTAACTCAAGACTCTTTTTACTTTCAATCAACTCATGGACCTTACGCCGGCTTAATTAGTGGGATACAGTATGTACTGTCCAGCTGTAATTCCAGCTAACGACCGACATATAGGGCTACATTTGCCAAACAAAGTTAGTCCTCCAACCTATTACCCTTTTGTCTAATCATGTTAAAGGTTTAAACGGCTACAAAATACAATCAAGTATGGTAGCAGAGCACCGTTGACACACACACACACACACACACACACACACACACACACACACACACACACACGCACACACACACACACGCACACACACACACACACACACACACACGCACACACACACACACACACTGTTGAACAGTCTGTTTACTTCCTCATCACATCATATTTGTGTTTTACTGTCACTTTTTACTGTTTTAGTTGCTAAGCGTTTTTTTTTTTTTTTTTTTTTTACTGTTTAGGAATATATATTTTCACCGTTTACGGTAGAAACAACGGTTTACTGCTGGGAATGCCTGCTTTTGTCCACCACTGTCTGAAATCAAAGGTCTAATTGTTTAAACCATTACTAAGACAGGCTCAGCAACATCACAGTGGAGCTGGATTTTCACAAAAAAAGGTCAACTCCAGGAAACAACTGCCCGAATTCCTTGAAAGTACATCTGATATGCACGCTTCCTCATACTTCACCAACCTCCTGACATGACAGCCTGGACTGATGCTCATTGTTCATACTGTATGTGGGTTTTGTAACTGGTTCACCCGCAGAAAGCTTCACAGACATCACCGGGCTACATCTACTGTTGTGTCTCCTACTGCATCCAACATAGCTGACCTTTTGGGGAGATGGTTTATAAAATACTTCAACTAGCATGTGAACCTAAAAGACCTTTTCCAGTCTGCTTTGTATCAAAGAGTTTCGTAGTTAATTATACAAGTCGTACTCGTTATTGATTTTGACTGGGGTTTTACTGGGGGTAGGCCTAGTCCATCAGACATTTCAGCAGTCGATAGCTCCTAATGTTATTGATATTTTGGAGGACACATGCAGCACTGGTCTAGTGAGTGCACTTTGGGGACTGAGGGTGTTCTGTCCAGATCTATTCAGGGCTCTGTGCGGTCAAGCCAACTATTACTGTACATAGTAGGCACACACATTCCTCCACAGAGACTCGAGACTAGCTGAACAAGTGGTAACACATACCCTCAATATTAAAAAACAACAACATAGTACAACAACCCAGACCTGATAATATTTACATACGGATACACAAAGTAAGACTGTTAAACATCTGTTGTTGTCCATTATATATCTTGTGAGGGTGTAAATCGTGTTGGGTTCTAGGTGTTGACAGGTGAAAATAGAGTCACTGAGGGGAGTTTCAGCTGACAGCCTGCAGACCGCAGGAGATCTAGAAGTCTAATGAACTTACATAGGAAAATATCTCAAATACTTAATTTTTCAGCGATCCTGACATTGCCGTCTTGGTCAAGCCAGCTACTACTGTACATGGAAGGCACACCCATTTCTCCACAGAGACTCAAGATCAGCTACAAAATAAAACACCCACCCTCAAGCAGAGGAACCCCTGTTGATTAAACCCGGTCCCATCTTCCTGTCAGGAGTTTGTAAGAAAGGCGAGAAGTCAAGTGTGTCAACCTCACATTTCTCTGAGGGTGAAATGCCACTGCTGATTAAAATCTTGAGTGAGTCTACACACCGAGGTGTTAGCAGCTCCCTGTGTTTTCTGGCCCACAAGTGATGATGGGAAATCATCACCCATCTCCCGCCATGGTAGGTGGTGGCAGTTCTAATTCTAAAATGACTTATAATAGAAATAAAAATATCACAAGGAAAAGGGTATATTGTGAATATATTGTGCTATATGTGGTTTATTGGAGATGTTTCTCCAGTCTGCAGTTGAAAGATGATTCACTAAAATAGGTTCAATCACTGATATCTATAGGATTATGCAGCATATATGCTCATGAGGTAATACAATACACCTTCCACAATGCTGACAGTGCAGCACTTTGTAGCCTACTACAGGCAGTCATTCCCTGCAGATATTTTCACAAGTACTTACAAAATCCCACCAAATGGAGCCCTCGCTTCTCCTAACAATGCCAACAGAAAAAGTGCATGACTAAAGTACTGCACTTAAGAAGAAATTAGAGGCACTTATACTTATCTTGAGCATTCCCATTTGTAATGAATATTCATACTCAACTACACACCTTTGGTAAATGAAACCGTTTGTTTGACAGTTGTTAATAATATTCAGCTACTGATTTATTATACATAGAGATGAAGGACTTGTAATGTAGTATTGTTTACATTTTGTTGTTGCTATTTCTACTTAAAAGAGTAGTTTGACATTTTGGGGAAATACATGTTTTAACTCACTTGCCAAGATATAGATTTGAGGATTGATAATACACTCATATCTATCCAATACATAACTAACTAATGTTAGGATAGCTGAGCTTTACTGTAAGACTTGGATGCCATATAAATACAACCTGTAATTTTTACACTTTGGGCTCTTGGTGATGTTCAAAAGGTGCATTTCCAAACATTTGAGATACGATCTCAAAAGGTTCATCTTTCAGTAGAAAATGGTGCCACGATTTGTTAACACCATGACATGAGGCCCTTGCACATTTTCCACAGAAATTTCAAAACCACCAATTAAGCTATACTAAATCAATCCAGATGTGAAACTTATTAGATACAGATATGTAAAGGTATTATGTTGAACATCAGTGTTTGACCAATATGTAGTTTGTGATGGTGTTATTCTTATTGGGTTTTAGGTGTTGAAAGGTGAAAATAACATCACTGAGGGGAATTTGCAAAAACAGCTGACAGCCTGCAGGCCAGAGACGACCAGAAGGCTAATGGACTTGAATAATATACAAATCTCCATCACTTCATTACACATTAACTGATATTGTCAAGTTGTTGAAATGTACAGAAAGAAGCAAAACACTAGACACTTAGTAAGTCACAAAATATATTTATTCAACTAGTAAAACGTCCACTTCCAAAATTGAATGACGACAGCACATACTCATGGGACAGCGTTAAAAGGGGTCGGCATAAGGCGTTCTGATTTTTCATGATCATAACAATCTTTCTGGAAATACATAGCCTTTTTTCAAACTTTTTTATAGTGTCAAAAATGCATACATGGCTACAGCCAGAAGTCTTTGGGACCCCACATGGCCTTTTGTTAATTATTCCCCTATACAGGGCCTGACAGCAGGCTAACACTATAATCTTATCTGTTGGCAGGTCAATTTCTTCCTTGGCTTTGTGCATTAGCCAGTATGGCATCGCCTACAAGGCGTTTGTGCGTTTTAAGCTTTAGCACTCTAAACACTGGGCTTTCAAAACAACACACAAAGGGATTTTTTTTTGTCCTTAACATTTCATTTGGAAAAGGAGGATCATTCCTCTCTATTGCTATATAACCATCGAAAAATGTGGCTACAAAACATCATTTAGGAATCACTTAAGACTTATTTTGCATAAGCTAAGGCTAAAAAAGGACACGATCCATAATAAAAACACAACACGGGATGACTAACACATGGAAGAGAAACAAGTCACTGTCATGATGTTCAGTAGCCATGCAGCACAAGCAGATGGATGTCCTCATGTCCTCTGCTGCTGTGTACTGAATTCAAATCAATAAGCAGGTCAGTGCCTATAGGCCTAATGTCTGCATGAGACGAGTAGTGCATGCGATGTTGTTCGTCTGTGTGTGTGTTTGTGTGTATGTGCCAGAGGGGGATTTTCTGAGTCAATCGGTTGTGATGGAGGCGGCTGCAGCGTTTCATTAATCCGCTGGCAGTCGGTCAGAGATTACAGACAGACTGGCAGCTGGGGTCGAACGTGCCTTGTGTGTGTTCATCCTTTTATCTGCATTTTTCCCTCCTCACATATGGTAATATAGTTTTGTCCAACCCCCTCTTGTCTAGGGCAACTAGCCCGTGCTTTCTGCTTCCTACTGGGTCTAGAGCACCATCTTTATTTGAATCATTGTGGTGGTTGTTGGCCTACACACACCGCTATGATTTCTCTAAAAAAACATTGGCACCAGATGCTTTAACGGAGTAAACGTGTCACAGCCACCTTGAAGTGTTTTTCTTATCAAATAAATTATGACAGGGCATCTTTGCTGGCTCATTACACAGACACAAACAGAGATGCAAGCTCACAGCTCACGGTTACACTGCCCAGCTTTAAAAGCGAAAGGAATTTTAATTTCATAAAAAAAAGATTTTGGATGGAGAGAGATATGTGTGCTTTGTGGCTCACTGCTAGGGAGGTAAAGGGTGACTAAAGGGAAGGGGGAAGGGAGAGGGCAAGAGGGCATAAAAGGGCAGCACAGCTGGGGGGGAGGGGTTTTCACTTGAAGGAAGAGCGGACGGGGCGACCCTTGAGCGGCTGGGGAGGACGGTAGTTGTCCATCATGCAGCACTCTTTCTCGCCCTCAGCGGAGAAGAGCAGGCTGCGGAACTGAGCCATCTGTGAAAAGGGAGGAGACGGTCACGTTAGTCATTCCTGCTGACCTCCTGTGACTGTCACTCAGCTGACACATAGTTAGTCCCTTGGTCAAGGCACAGAGGTGAATGTAGAGCCATTCTACTTCTGCTAAAGGTATTAGGTCAAAGGAAAACTCTGACACCAAATATGAAGTGAATGCGGTCGGTTAGTTTTTTTTTTAAATCAGAGAATATCTACGTTTTGCTACCTGTCCAATCTGGTATAAATACTCAGTTTATTGGCTCTGTAAACGGGTATGTTAAGTGGCTTGGACCAACTCACCATAACAAGCAACAATGCTATGTTTACATACCTGTTTACAGAGTCTGGGCTGTATATTCACAGCCAATGTTTTTTTCAGCGCACACACAGTACGGGCAGGAAGGAAATATTCACTGATTTTGACAAAAATTGATTTTGTCAACAAGTATTCTCCAGAATCCACATTTAAAATGCTATATCCTATTTTTATCTATAAAAAACCTATAAACTGTGGTTATTTCCTGCTTCCCAGTCTTCATGGTAAGCTAGCCACCTCTTGGTTGTAGCTTCTTATTACTCCAACTGACATGAGAGTGGTATGAACCTTTTTTCACTGAACTATCAGCAAAAAGCAAATAAGCATATTTTGCAAAAACTATTTCTTTAAATCAGGCAGGGTAAGAAAAACAAGTAGGCGGCTACATGACTGTCAGATGACCTACATATGTAAGGGATTTATCATTAACTCTGACTAATGAATTAGACCATGGAGATAGCACTGCTTCAGCTACTACCTCAGTATACAATGAGTTACTTTGCACAACTGGGTCACAATAATTCATCTAGTGGGTGTTTCCTGTCACAATTAGCTGATAAAAACTCATTAACTAATGGCTAGTATAACTTTATATGAAAGGCTTCTGTGTCATTATCTGCTTGACAGGACGTACTTGGCTACAAGTCTAAAGGTTATGATAACACATCTCACGTGTTTACCCTTGAGGAACCTACTCGCTGGCGTGAAATAAACATTTGACAGGGTAGTGTTCAACTTCACGGTGGCTAAGGTCTCCAACCACAAGGACAAAAAAGAGACTGTTAGTTTAGATTAATGGGTGGTTGGAAGTCAAATATGCATATCAGTGGTAGGATTAGGTGTAGCTTTAGGAGTAAATACCAAGCAAATGCAGGTATTGTGTTTACTCTGTTATGGATGAAATCTCACTGAAGCCGTGTCTCTTCACCTGCTTTTGCATGAGGCATGATGCATGTGTGAGACGCATAGCATTTCCTGTTAAACACCCCACATACTGTATTGACTCATACACAACACTGTGGTAAGCCCACATTGGCACCACCATCTGTGTGACCTTGTATTTGCCCTCATTTCCTTGTCTCTGAAATAGGCTGCTGTGTCTCCCCTCTCCTTCCATTACAGAGGTTTTCTTCTTCGTCTCCAGCTAAGCTGAACAATTAAGCCCTTGACTTAGATCGAAAACATGAGAGAGGATTTGCAGACAGGGCTATTTTGGACCAGTAGGCATGCAGCCAATCCCCTATGCTGTCGCTGAATAGGCTAAATGAGTGGATGACAACAGTTACCTGTGCGGGGCTGACACTGATGGACTGCTTGCACACGATCCAGGTAACACTCTCCAGCAGGGGGGGTGTGGTCAGGGAGCCGTCGTACGTCCAGTAGTCTAGGCAACCGGGCAACAAGGAAGCAGGGTCGAAGCCAGTGAAAGAGGTCTGCTTGCCCTGAAAACAGTAAAGATAGATAACAGGTGAGCGAAAGGCCTTTTGATAAAGAACCAAATAAAAAGAGGATTTGGTTTTTAGAGGAACATACTTTGGCTTTGATGGCGCCGAACATGTCAAGAACCTTCTGGAGGCTAGCATTTTCAGCTCCAATCTGAGAAGAAGAATGAATAGTGAAGGTTAATAACGCTATTATCAGCAAACGGCATAAATTACACAATGTATTATGTTGGTTACTTTCATATTGAACAATTTGCTCTAACGGTTGCTACTGACCTCCAGGAATACTCCGACAACAGCCAGTCCATCGGGCTTGCTGGCAGCATCACCAAAGCTTGGGTATTTGGTGTTCCAGTGCACCAGATGGAGCTTGGAAAAAGAGAAACAAAATAAAAAACAGTGCACATCTTATTTTTGTAAACCATTTTCAGAGCTGTTGATTCATTTCTGATCTGGTAACTGGACCTTAGTGCAATGTGTTTATGAAAACAAATGTGGAGTTCCTATTTAATGGTAAATAATGAAGTTAGAAGCAGATGGGAAGAACTTTCTTTGAGAAGAAGGTTTATTTTGCCTCAGATTACTTTTTAGTACCAGGTAGGGGTTTGGGATTGAAATGTAATGGAAATATTTTCATAAAAAAATTGCATTTAAGGAGAAAAATCACACGCATTTGCTGACAGATTCTCTGTGGTTTAATAGTCTTATTAGTTTAGTAGGAATTCATGCAATAACAGGCAAAGAGCATTACGTTTTCTACAACGGTCTGATTTTTTCTAGAGTTTCTCATCCCTTCTCATCCATTAGGTTCAATCCAATCATTGAGATTGTATCTTTCCTCAGAGCAGTTTTGAACTTTGAAAAAACCTTTACAACCTACAATACAGACACAATTACAAACTCTAATCTGCCCCTGTATATGTCCCTGTTAGTGTACGTCAACCCTCCCATCTGTCAGATTCTATCTGTGTTTGCCCCGAGCGTCATCTCCTCCTTACCTCAGCAGGATACTTGGTCCCGGCTACGGTGTGCTCAGAGCCTTTGTCGTCGCACGCTCCCCAGTGGAAATGAAACTGCTTGAGCCTGTAGGTTCCTGAGATGGGTCCGTCTTTCAGAGCTGCAGAACAAAACAACACACATCGCCCACCATTAGTTCAACCTCTACACTGAGTGTGGGCTGTGCTGCAGTCAGCCATAGAGCATGTCTTTGGTAGGAAATGATACAAATTGGGTAGAAATGTGAAAACAGAAGAGAATTTAACATAAAGATAAGATGTGGGAGTTTAGATGCACTACACACGCACACACGTATAGACAGTTGTGTAACCGTGGCAGACTTCCTATTATATGGAAGCAGACTCAGTTCCTGTTATGTAAGACGGTCAAATTGAGGGTGACAAACAGTCTGGAGCGATGTCCAGGTATTGTTAACGTCAAACCTCCGTTCAATGTTACATAATATAGCCTATCTATTTGCAGAATACCGGGTATTGGCAGATAATCCTGTATATTGTTATTGTGCTATGTTTAGAAAGGCTGAGGGACACACACGCATGCGCACACATATACGCATGCGCACACACGCATGTGCACACACACACGCACACACACACACACACACACGCGCACACACACACACACACACACACACACACACACACACACACACACACACACACACTGGCCTCTCCAAACAGATATGATAAGAAGATGCAGAACTGGTAGGGGCGAGTTAAGTGTGTGAGGGGTTTAAAGGGATTACTGGAAAAATCTAAATAAAGAGATTGTTATTTGTCTTTTTTTCCACTGTGCACGCACATGACACATGACATGATGTATGACCATGACATGCAGACTTAGCTTGCTCCTTTATTTAGAAGGGCAGGGTGGAAAAAGAGTGCAAGCATTCAAGAAAGAATTAAGAGAGAGGCTCTAGCTCATATTGTTAGCTTTTCTATTTTAAGGCATGTCCACTAGAAATAATCTCTGTCTTTGTGTTGATTATGTAACAATAAAGATGATTGTTTATTATATTTGATCAGATCCACTGAAGAGAAAAACAATCCAAGATGCCAAACATAAAATGAGCAAAAGAGAGTGTTATCTTTCCAAAATAAAATCCTTAATTAATTCATTAAATAAAATAAAGAAAAAATATTATATAAGGGAGAACAACAAGTGTTTTTTTTTATATGGTAACTCATTAATACGCACGTTTTGAGCATACATAGTCCACCCAGCCAGCGTTTGTTTGCAGAGTAACCTTTGTTCTATGCGTTTTCGACCTCACTGCCAGCAGAAACGAGTCGGCGTGGGAAAGGTTTTGCAGGGGTTACATTACCAATTCAATTAGTAGCTGCATGCTTTGTGCTCGGGTTTTCAATGGAGCCCTTAGCCTATACAGCCTATTCGCCTAAGTGTCTTGTAATTAAAAGCAATATAAGAATATATTTTTAAAAAGCAAAAATAGTAGAAAAAATATATATATTTCGTCTGTTTGATCATTATCAATTCCCTGTCGTTTGAATCTGGGGCGCATGACTAATGCATCCATCTAATTTCAACAATATTTTCTCTAAGCTCGAGGCTGTTGGAGCTGCTGGTTGAAAGCACTGAACCTGAATGCCGCATTATGGAGGAGGTTACTGCGTCCTGTAAATCATCAGTAGGACATTGTCTTTGTTTGCAAACATATGAGTCCAGATAGCTCACAGCGCCTCTGTTATCTCTGCAAACACGGCAACAACAACAAAAAAAATGTATGTGGAAGTATAAGGGAAAATGTGGCGTTTGAGCCGGAATATTGCATATTTCTCAATCAGGAGCGCTGATGCCAATCCGTGTGCAGACTGTAATGATGAGCGGCCGCGTTCATGCAATATTAATGAGTGTCACACTAACTTGAGCTGTCGTTGTCATCTACGAAGGTCACTTGGAAGGAATGTCCGTTGTTGAGAATATCAAGGCAGGTGGAGGGGTCGTACTTGAGGTTGAGCGGCTTCAGCCCCCCGTCGAAAGGCGCGTTACCAGGTACGATGTCAATGGGAGACTGGCGGGGTCCATCGGCAATAGGGAAGTTAGCAGCCCATTTGTCGGGTCCTAAAAAAATGATATCATCATACAATTGTTATTATGAGAATATTAGTACTGAAATAAGGGGTTTGGTAATGACACAAATTGCGCATTTGGGGTTGGAGACGTGCTTCAAACGCGCGTAAAAAGCACCCCAAAATGTGCATAATTAAAAGAAATCTCAGCAGTGACCGGTGCTTTCCATTCATTCTGCACACTTCACTCCCCGGTGGTATGACATGGTTTCAACATTCCTCTCAGTAATGTCATTGTAGCTTGTACGTGCAATGAATGAGCGCCTCACCGTTATCTGCGGCGTATCCCCAAGCGTGAGCCATTGCTATAGTTTGGATCTACCGAGTGTCTTGAGCTGTAATTCCCTAAAGCGAGTCGTCAGCCAGTGTCGTCCACCTGACAGCTGCAGAGTTTATATAGGGCCCCCCCCGTGAGTCTGTCAGGCTGTTGCTGGCCACATGACGTGCGCGCAATAACCGGGAGGAGTTTAGATGGATCAATGATTCTCTCTCTCTCTCTCTCTCTCTCTCTCTCTCTCTCTCTCTCTCTCTCTCTCTCTCTCTCTCTCTCTCTATTCTATTCTATTGTTGAAAATGACTTGCAATTTGGACAGGTTAATGCACAAGAGATATGCACAAACTGCACCGTATTTTAATATATACAATAATATATATTATTTATATAATATATATTTAATATAGCAAATAAAGTGGTTTTGTAGAATAGAAATACAAATGTCTCTCTCTCGCTCTCTCTCTCAATTCAATTCAAAAAGCTTTATTGGCATGACTAGAAAACAGTATTGCCAAAAAATTACTTATAGCCTATTACAAATATTAAAATTAGAACAATCCCCCTCCCCGTGAACACATGCATATACTGTACATAACAAATGATAAGGCATATAATGTCAGTAAATAATAAAATAATGTCATTGTCAACAGTAAGAATGCTCTCTCTCTCTCTCTCTCTCTCTCTCTCTCTCTCTCTCTCTCTCTCTCTCTCTCTCTCTCAGTTTAATTCAATTCAATTCAAATATCTCTATTGGCATGACTATTGTGGAAAACATTATTGCCAAAGTCTTACAGATATGAAAACATACCGACGTACTGTGCTGACAGGACACTACTCTCTTTCTTCTCACCCAGCAGGATCTGTAGCTTATCCTCTTCTTTGAGGGGGAAGAAGTTGGTCTATTGCTTCTTTATTACAAGCATGTGTGTTGTCCAGAAAGCTGTCATATTTGTGGTTGAATTTGTGGATTCCCCCGATTGCTTTCTGGAACTCTTGTGCACTGTTTGGGGGCCCATCTGAGTCTGTTATCATTTAGTCAACTGTTCTACTGCCAAGAGGTGAGCAGAAGGTGGGTTTCCCAAAGACTCTCAACTCTAAACCCAGACCCTTAACAATGTACAGACCGAGGCTTTGGAGCACATCTCTGCCGTTCCTCTTCACCTGGGGATCAGAGTTATGGTGGGGAATGTTAAACGATATTTACAGGGAAGTTTTGCTCAAGTATTTATTGTCCAAGTTTGATGAAAGCAGCCGGTGGATGCATTAAGGTTCCCACAGATCAGCAAATTTCCCCTGGGCCTGGAATGTGCAGATCTGTGTGTGGAGGTTTTGGGAATATTTCTTCAGTTTAGTATGGAGATTTATTATAGGGGATATACATACTGTGCACAGAAAGAGATCTCTTCCTGTGTCGGCTGTTCCATGCTGGCGTCATTTAAATGGGAATGTCTTTGAGTGTTTTTGCACAGAAAGACATTAACCATGTGTTTGTGGAGATGTATGTGATCGTGGAGGCTGCTGATGTTCGGAGTGGGGTGGTGGGCCACATGGACGTTTGGCATCCTCTGGAAATCTCGGCGTTGACTCATGTGGATGGTAGCTGGGCTAGAAGTCTCTCAGTGGCAGGATGGTGGAGATGGTGAAGTTGGTTGGAGGGAAGATCTCACACCCCTCCTCACCATCTCCACCATAGCTTTATGTGCCACTCTCTCTTCACAACACTCTGCCACTCTCTCCTGCTGGTGCCCTCAGGTTGTTGGTGCCAGTGTTGGGATGATAATGTGGCCGGGCTGACCCAGGGTGGACTCAGCAGCTGCAGGGCATTGTCCGTTCTTGGGCACCATACTTTTCAGACTTTCCATCGTGGAAAAAACTGTTCTTTATTAATACATTTACCATTTGAGTCAATTAGAATTATAATTTTTGGCGTCTTTTGGTATATATCTGGCTTTTTTTTTTCCTGTTGTGCTGGTAGGAAGGGGTGTTGTGGTGGTATTTGTTGGTATTTGTGGTTGTGGTGTGGTGGCACTGGTTGGTATAGGTTCGAGTTGAGGGGGTTGGTTCTGAGTGTTTGGGGATTTGATTTTTTTCTCTGAGGCTCTCTAACTGCTTCTGTGCCGTTTACTCCTGCCAAACAACAGCACTAACGAGCTGATCCGCCATATCACTCACCTCTGGATTTTGACTGCTCACGGACACAGTCAAAGTGAATTAAACCTTACTAATTATCGTCCAGGTATACAGTTTTCTATGTGTACCTGGACAATATCCTAATTTCATCTTATCGAGAGCATGTGTCCCATGTGAAAGCATTACTGCAGAAGTTGTTGTAGCACAAGCTTTAGGTTAAGGCAGAAAAATGTGTTCCATGCCTCCAACTTTTGAGTGTACATTGTATTGCAGGGCAGCGTCAGGATGGACCCCAACAAGGTCAAGTCAGTACTTGAGTAGTCTGGCTGAACCGTTTCCGCCAGCGTCTATTAGCGCTGGCGTCGGCTAACAACGCTACGCCTCCATTTCCTGTTGCTGGCGTTCCCGTATTGAGCTCCCCCTCAAACTAGGAAACAATTTGCTCACAGTCAACCTGTGTGCTTCTGTGCAGCGCTCTCCCTCTCTCTCACTCACTCTCACACACACACACACACACACACACACACACACACACACACACACACACACACACACACACACACACACACACACACACACACACACACACACACAGGGTGTGAGAAGTCACATTACTGTAGACAGAAATTATACTGTTGACAGAAATAAAGTGTGGCGATATTTCGGGATAATAATATTGGCGGCGGTGGTCCGGGACTAGCCTAGCCTAGCCTAGCTGTCCAACTTCATTGTACAACTTCCCCCGGGCAGAATTACCCTTATAAACTCTGGAAAATGAAGCGTGGGGGTTTGAATTGAGCACCGGATCTTATAACCAGCTAGATTAAGGTCCGCCGTTCCCTTTCTTTGGTGATTTACAGGATAGCGGGCCGCCGATGATAATGTTACCAGAGATAACTGCGTGACTAGTTAATTCCGGTTAAATTATCACGTGAGCTCCTCGGGGGCTAAAGTGTATGGTGTCTTGACATGCTAGTTAGAAAGCAACACACTATGTGTATTCCTTTTGTCTTTAATAGTTTTTTTGTGGCGTTTGCGGGTTAGATTTAGCCATTTCTCTTACAGCCTCTGGACGTGAAGACCTTCCATCAAAATAAGTTCTCCCCCCGGCACTATTTTGCAGGACACCGCTGCTGTTTCCCGGGGTTAGCCCCGCCCTAATTGATTGTGATTGGTTTAAAGAAATAAAAACAGGCCAGGCCAGTTTCCCCCCGAATAGACGGCTCTAAACTGAGTGCTTCCAGACCATACTACTTGCTGTAGTTTGGTCTGGCTTTGCGAGACTAGTACTTGAGTGGCCTCGGCCTGACTCAACAGAACAGCTACAGTGCTTTCTTGGGTTCGTGAATTTCTACCGCCGCTTTAAGTTTATAAGGAGGTTCAGTCAAATCACAGCTTCTACCTTGGCCTTGACTTAAGGTGCCTCATCACATTTAGTTGGTCCTTGCAGGTCGAGGAAGCTTTCACTGAGCCGAAGACACGATTTACCCCCACACCCTTCCTCATTCACCCTGACCCCAATCACTCCCATTTGTTGTTGACATCTCCGACATGGGAGAGGGGGTGGTCCTTTCCATGCGCTCTCCACTGTACCAGAAGCACCACCCATGAACCTTTTTCACCTGCCGTCTTCTGGCCGAAATGATGACATGCATGGGTAAGAAGGAGCTCCTGGCTGTAAAGTTGGCTTTGTAAGAGTGGCGCCAGGAGAGTCAATTGATGCTCCCTTTCATGTGAAGGCGCACAGAGCCTGAAGAAAAAACCCTGGGTTAACAAATCAGGTTGATAACCACTGTCATGAAACCCATTATCTCTGATCATGGGAGCAGGCTAAGGCAAGAGAGTGCTCAACAGTGTTGAGCTAGCTTCTTGGTAGGCTACAGCTCTCAGGTATGTGTGTGTGTTTGTTCTAATAGCTGGTCACACCATGGTTGCAAAAAAAGTTAAATAAAACACACACAGTTTAATGAAAAAGATCCAAATTAATTTGTTATTTTCAGAGGCACTGTGTGAACAAAGTCATCGACCCTCATGACAATTGCATTAAATTACATTGTTCAGAAAGAAAACTTGACTGAACCACAACAGGAGGGTTAAAATGATGTAGGCTAACTTTGGAACGAGGACTCTCTGATAAGTAGGCTGCCTTGGAGTTATCTTTCTGGTTCAGCAGTAGACCTATAGATAACATAAACTGAATGTCTGCTGAACATGATTTGTCTACCAGTAAAAGAGCTGCCTATAAGTTAACCAACTCAGTGTTTCGCCCATACAGAAAAAAAACCTAATGACTCAAACACAATAATATTAGTAACCTGCCTAACAAGCATGCAATAATAAAATAAAATAAAACAATTTAATAAGTAGGCCTTTAGAAAACAAAGTTAGACTTCAATTCACGTGTGCATCTAAAATAGGCTATAAGTGGGCAACAATCTAAAAAAAATTATATATCCCATGTCTCTCCACAATAGTAGTTTGAGTGCATCCTAGTGGCCAGTACAGATCAATGTACAATCATAGCTCGGTTAAAAAAAAAAAAAAAAAAAAAAAAAAAAAAAAAGCATACACCTGTGGTGAGCACAGCTGTGGTGGTACTATGGCGCCACCTGCTGTTGGTCAATGAGACTATGAGGCGTGTGGTCGAAGGAGATGTAATGTATTTCAGTTCCGTTGTAGTCAAATTAATGTATTGTATAATTTAACAAGCATAGTATTAAATATTGTTTGGAATTACATTTAACTTTCTAAATTATATGTATAAATTTGAGGTATCTTTTCATACTTGAGTGGAAGGTGGAAGTGGAAGTCCCTGCCGGTCGCACATTAATGACGTAGCTGCGGCGACACATGTGGACCAGCCAGCGCGTGAGGATATAAACACCAACCAAACGCTCCTCAAAAACGGTCTGTATTGACTGATATATTGTTAATTGTGAAGCTGTATACGCACTGTTTTGTCTTAGTAATGTTATTCCGTGAAATGAGTCATCTTGATTAGAAACTAATGATATTAGCTCGCGCAAAGACACATAGTTAAGTTACGCAGACAGCTGAAAACAACATGATCTGCTAGAATTGGGAATTCATTTAGTTTATTGAATGTTTAGAGGGATGTGGATAACGTTTAATATACGTTTGATTATTTAGCTTGTAGTTGGACTCTTGTTTTCCCCATAAAGGCTGGGTTACATGGACCTAAAATTAACAGTGATACACAGTTTGCTTCTGTATAGTTGCAAGCACTTAATAAGTGGCTAACCATGTTGTTCACAAAATTGCAAGGACAGGTCAGTTGCAGAACTTTTAAATTCCTTTTTCTTTTTTTTTTGACCTTAAAGGGACACTGTGTAACATTTTAAGTAATTTATCAGCTAAAATCAATATCCTCATTCATAAATATGTCCTCATTGGTGTAAAATCACTTCTGCCAATAATCTGAATTATCCTCCTGAGCAGAGAATTACAAATATTAATTTTACATTTTGTACATTGAGCAGGCAAGTCTTATGGAGGAATCCATGTTTTTGGAATGTCATCAGGTGCATTGTTTAAAATTTAGAATTGTTCTTGTCCTTGAAGGCCACTGTAGCTTCTGTTATTATTCTAAAGGGTTGGGGTTACCCAGGGAGCGTTGCATTCTAGAACTTTCTTGATGATGTCATATTACACACTGCACCTTTAAGATAGACAACATTCAGGATCGCTTCTTCACTTTTTGTGCATGCATCATGTGAATATCTTGACTTTGTTTGAGTTGTAGGACACTGACTCAAGGACACTTGTTGTATTCAGATGTGTTGATAATTGAGTGGCTAGTGGTGACGTGTCGTAGACATGTTGAGAACCTGGAGCAAACTAGAGCAGTGTGAGCCTGCAAATGTGCGTTTGAAACCAGTAAAGGAAGAAAAACAAAACAGAAGCTATGGCGGTATAGAAATGAAATCTCCGTTGCTCATGGTTGTTTCTCTCTCCCCAGGTAACATGGGGAAGAATAAAGGAAAGGGGAAGAAACAGAAGAATGTATTTCATGTAGTAAACAAGCAGCAGAAGCACAAGAACAAAGCCAAACCTGTCACAACGACGCTGAAAAATGTAAGATCTCTATTTTTTTCTTTCCCACATAAGCTACTGTATATTTGTGTATTCTCCCTTTGTACCTGCTGTCTTTTCGCACGTCTGCTATAGCTTCATTTTGTGGCTTCACAGATCAACGCAGTGAAAAATGAAAAGGTGAGAGAGAACCTCAATCAGATCTTCACAGAAGTCCAGAAGGACGTGACAAGCATTTCAAAGTCTGTCGCGCCCGAACCCAAGAAACTAACAAAGGTAGAGGTGTTGAATTTGAAACACATATTTAGCATCCAACGTTTTAATCCTCACACTATAATTAACAAGTTATATTTATTTTATTTTATTTTAGGTCATCAGAGAGCCACCGAAGGAAGCCGTAAACGTCGACAATGCTGCTCAACTCTTCTCTCAGCTCTAATGGAACATTAAAAATGGACTACGACGGACTGTTTGTACCGTATGTCCCTCAATGTTGGACATATGAAAGACACTTTACTCCTAATGCATTCTGACTGTTGACGCCAGAATGAGGACTGCAGATAAGTTGGAAAAATCTGAAGAGGTTACTTTTATTGCATGGTAGTAAAAGTTTGTTTGTGATTTAAGCATTCTGTATATTAAATGCAAATAAATTAAATCAAATGACAGACTTGGTGCTCTGTTGGTTGTGAAAACTTTTCCGGGACATAGAGTAGACAGTAGTTCTTTATTGATCCATAGTTGTTTTGTGTTGCAAAGTCCTCTCTTTTAGGGTGGCAACTAATGACTATTTCATCATAATTTAATCTGTTCATTAATGTGTTTTATAGTGTTTTGATTAATTCTCTAGTTTTGTGTTGAAAACTTGTCCAATATAATTCCTCAGATGCCAAGATGACATCTTTTAAATTGCTTAACCAACCATCCCAAAACACTTAATTTTCTGTTGATTACCATAAAAGACAAGAAAAAACTCACTCTGATGCTTAGCAAATTTATCAAGAGTATTTCTTGAATAATGGCTGTAACGATGAATTGATTAAAAAAGATAGTTGCTAATAAACTTGATTAATGGACTAATTGTTTGGTTCTATTTCTTTATCCAACCATGTCGGTGTAATTAAAATCAGCTTGTACAGTTTGTTTTTAATCAGTGCTCTGGAACCCAAACATTATCATACCCTCTTTGAGTTTGGTTTTGCTTGTCAGTTCAAGGTTTTCACACTTTTTCGTCTTGCTTTTCATGCCTCTGATTAGGTGTGAATGAAGTCCCGAAGGAGTTCTTTTGCGACGGCGGTTTGCAATGATGAAAACGTTTGCTTCAAGGAGCTTTGTTACCCGTCTGTTCTGGTGCCATTTTCTTGTTGAAATTGTGATGACAAAATCTGCAGATATCATTTGAATTTCATCCAAGGTATCATTTGCACATTGTAATGTATAATAACATGCAACATGTTACATGTGTAATGTTCAATGTTGCATTTATATCAGACATGCTTCGATTCAACTCAATTTGAAGCCGTAGTTTGTGTTGTTGCTTCACTGGCCTAAATCATATTGCCAAGTGGTTCTGATATTTTGTCCATCCCTGTGTGTACATGCTATATTTCAGGGCGTCACACTCATCATTTCTATCAGGACTGGACCCAGAGATGGAATATAGATTTTTTGGGGGGCAAGCTGTTATCAGTATTCTGCTGCTGCATCCTGCTCCAGGGGCTTGACAGCAGAGGTCATGGGTGTGCTTGTGCCCGGCTGATTGCTTGTCTCCGTGGAGACCCTCTGACTGAGTTAGTTGGTCGATATATCTGAAGCAAGGTGAAAGCACGAGTGAGGCTGGCAAACAAACCTAGGCATGACTATTGAAGTACTGTAAATAAGTTTACATTTTTCGAGGTAAAATCAAATTTAATTTTGTCTTTTTAATTTTTTTTACATTAAAATATGTTAGAGCTCCTCTAATGATAGAAATGTGTAACAATTAAGAGGGATGCTGCTAAAAAGGGAATCAATGGCCCTTTAGCATCAATACAGTTTCCAAATAAAACCTACATCAGAAACACAGCAACTCTCAACAAATATAACATATTTATACTTTTTATCAACGCAGACAGGGATGGAACATGTATTCCTAATCTGGAGAAATATGCGTTCAGTTTGAAAACGATTGGAGAGGAGAGTGTAGCAGATGCTGTGTTAAGGTATCAGGTGCTCCACACTGATCCAGATGGCTGCACCACTACCGACCCCGGGGAGACAGATATCATGCCAGCACATGCACGCACTGAATGTCCAATGTAATCTATATAAACGGTAGGGAGGGTAGTCTGGGTGTCGAGATTGTGTTTGCTTTTTTGTTGTTGCTTTTATCCATTCACAAAACTGATTTTAGAGTTGGTCTTGATGCCATAAGATAACACTTTACAACTAAAACTGTAATTGTATAAAGGCTATGCTAAGTATGTCTTCCTAAGCTAAATGTTTAGAAAAGACTTAATTGGATGTAATCAAGAGGGACATTTTAGAAGAACAGAGCTGGACATGTCCACAAGATGGTGCTCTAGATGGGCTTATCAATATGCATGGTGACAGGCGAGGAAGTGGAAGTGTGTGTGTGTGTGTGTGTGTGTGTGTGTGTGTGTGTGTGTGTATGTGATTGAGTGAGTGAGTGAGGGCAGAGAGAACTGATAGGCTCGCTGAATGCCAATAAGAAGCTGAAGGCCTATTTGCAGTATGTCATTCCCGGCGCACAGCTGGGTTTTTCACTCCGACAGGACTAGCAGCAAAAAGGTTACAGCACCTGCACTCCTCCCACTGACAGAAATACGAATCACTCTGTTTGTCCAAGACCAAGGCACAGCAAGGGTTTGCCTGTATGCAGATTGAAATTTCCACAGCCATTTTGTAGAACAGCAGTCATCCTCACCCTGATATTCTCTTCTCTGAGCTTCTTCCCATTCGGCTGTTTTAAAATAGAAATGAATGCCGTGGGTGTCAATGTCAGCTATAATGACCCAATGAAATATGCTTTTAAATGATTAATGCTTCCCTGACAGCTTGGTCTTATTTGCTCTGTCAAAAAAAAGAGGAACGCGGTGAACTATTCAGAGCCTAGCACCCCTTGACGTTTAAATGTAGCCATGCGAAATAAGGGATGCAATTAGGGCATTCGATAAGGTCAAAATGCCACTCAAATGAAATGATTAGTCATGGTAAAATGTGAAAAGTTATCTTTACATTCCCGTTAAACAACTTAAATGTGTCACTTTGCAGCATGGGCTAAAAACCAGAAAAACCTTAATGGTGCATTGTGTAATAAAGGTGTATTTTGGCATCATTTAGTTGGGAAATTTCTAGATTTCAACGCTCCGTCTCTACCCCTCCGTTAGGTTATAGGGTTAGAAGATGGGTTGAAGAAGCATCATCCACCACTGCCTCAAGCTTTTCTGAAGTACCAAGTGATGAGGTGAAGATTTTTTTAGTAGGTACTTCTTCATTGTCTTCCAACAGGTGTATTTCTGCCAACATCCTATATACAGTATAAAAACACGTACGGCTGTTAAGTTTGTCCATTCTCTGCTATACTGTAGAAACATGGCGGGGAAACATGAAGGCGTGCCCCGTTAATTTTGGCAGCAAATTCTGATTTAGTCTTAGTCTTAGTCTTTTGAATATCACACCATTTAGTCTTAGTCCTATTCTAGTCATCTAAAATATTTTAGTCTTAGTCTAGTCTAGTCTTAAATATAAGCAGATTTTAGTTTGACTAAATCTACAGCGGACTTCGTCGACTAAGTGTTTTTCTTCATTGAATGGTATTAAGGTTTGAATATGCAATACAGACACAGATTTAATGGTTGTAATACAAAACATGTATTCTATTTCATTAGTAATAATCTCACATAAAATCAGTGTACCTGACTGGATAGGGGGGAGGGGGAGCTTTAAAGGGGACATATTATGCAAAAACTCAGGTTTAAATGTGTATTTCCGAGGTCTACTAGAAAAGGTTTTAATGGTCTATTGTACAAAAAGCCCATTAGTTTTCTACCAATGCCCATTTCTTCATTGCCTTTTCAGGCCTTTTTTGGCCTCTCCCTAAAAAATTTGGTTTTGACATCTACCCCCCTCCTATCTACATGGGCGTGCATGCACCGCCCTGCTCATTTACTCTATACCTACCTATATGGGCATGGCACACGCCCAGCTGTCAGTTTTGTTTACTTTTGGCCAATGCAGCATGGAGATCGATGTTACCATGTTTACCTTCATTTCTACAGCAAATATCAGCACACTTATCACTTCTAAACCAAAAGCTTTACAACTGAACCTGGTCAGGCAGGAGTCTGAGCTGAAAACTGTGAAAATTGCATCAAGATTTCTGGTTTCCCTGATATTATCCTCAGGTAAATACAGTTTAAATATGTCACAGTCAGTAACAGAATATGAGCTAAGTATTTATGAATAAACTCTCTAAACTTGTAACATACAACGTTTTATGTATGTCTCTACAGGTTAAACTGGGGAATGATCTACAACCCAGTGGAGTGAAAAAGCTTTGGTTGTGAAGCCATGCTGTAAATGTACAGTAACGTGGCAGGAAAGGAATGTATCATGTCAAGATCCACTGGAAAGACATTATCTTTTGTAAAAAAAAAATATATATAGAAACAATTACAGTCAGAGCTGCAAATTATCTGACACCCTTTCAATATCTAGTAGGTAATGTATCATTTGTATTGTGATCACTCATTTATAATAAAGTTTTACTGTTAAAACATGTATTGTGTTGCTTACCGTCACTGTTTGCTTCGTGTAGTAAAGGATTACTTGAAACTCACATTTTCATAGTCAGGATGTTGGACTAGTTTTCAGACCGATCTACATGCATTGACTTATACGTTTTTTAATTCAACCCTTTATCTCTCTGAAGATGTTTTCTTTGAAACAGTATCATTACATTTTAAAATGACCAAAACCATACTTAAAAATAAAGCAGTTTATTCATAGCCAGTGAAATGGAAATATAAAGTGTACATAATTCAAACAGAAGCAAAGCCATATTGTATGTAACTGTCCAGTTGTTGCTGGTGGGCCCTGAAGAAGACCACCTGTTCCACCCAGTGAACAGTCCTCTGATGGAACAGATAGTGTGACGGTCCTTGTGGGTCAACGCTCCGTCAGGTCACCCAGATAGCTGTAAAACATGGCACATTCAATGTTACATCATGTGTAGCCTACATACATGATACATCTGTAGTTATGGCAAAGCTACAAACTAATGAAAATATATTTTTTCTTCCATTATTAAATAAGATGGGCCACTAATAAGTTCAGTATAGCCCTTGCTCAAGAAGAAACGAGTTCTGAGTGATACTGTGTGCTTTTTGAAATATAATGGACAGGAAACAAACAGAGGCAACTTACAGTAGGCTATTCCTGTCTATTATATGACACTGGAGATGTAATAGGCCTACTGCTGCATGTACCACAACTGCTTGCATAACTACACACTGTCAACAACAAACAAATACTCTTCAGTTTCCAACACACCATACAGTTTCACCGTGTTTTCACACAGGGGCTGTCACGGACAGACTCACAGATCTAACCGTTAGCATAAAAGCTAACGGGCGCTAACGCTAACTACTTAACCCAGAGACATTCTCTCGTTTCAGTCGGCGTTGGTTATTATAGGAGGGATAAATTAAAGCACATTACACACATTGAACTCATAAACGGACAGATTTGTTTTTAAATAGGACTACTTACATTTCCAGAGGAGAGATGGTGTCTCTCTGTCTTCCAGGCACAATCTCCTCCACACTCCAGTATAACAGCAGATCACACTAGATTGCCAACCTTTGCTGGGCATAGCCAAACAAAAAATCCATTCAGCCCCGGTCTGCTTCGAGGCTGGGGTGTGATGGTAGCTTGAGGATGAGCTAACACTGCAGCTTGCTTCTCCTCTGTTGTTGCATGAGCGAGTGGAGGCTCAGCTGTGTGTGATTACCAACGGGGCGTCTTGATTTGCCAATCAACTACCGAGTTTCTGGTAAGCTTTCCCGTGGGAGTATTTATGGTAATGAAAACCGACCGGTTCCGTCACCAGTCTGTGTTTTTTGGAAGAAACCTTCAAATCCCCCTTTTTTCTAAAAAAGCATCCCTGAAGAAACTGACACATTTGTTTTTTTGAAGCTTGTGTGTGCTGGTAGAGACCCCAATAACCTAAAAGGGTGCCCAAACACCTGCAATGTTTTGTTTTTCATAATATGTCCCCTTTAAGAGCCTGTGCCCGGGGGTCCATTATCTCATGATCTGTCTATGAACCAACTGGATTCCACAATCTTTTTTCTTTTTGCGGGGAGCATGCACAAGCATTATTTATAAAAAAAATAAAAATAAAGAAAATATTTTAAAAAAGTGGGGGGCCCCACACTAGGTCTTGAAACGGGCCCCGAGATCGTTAAGGCCGCCCCTGGGCAGCAGCAGCAGCACGCAGTTGAGGTGCTGATACATTTGAGCAACTGCGCCTTCCTTTAAGCAACACTGCTGCCGCTGTGTGTGTTCGGACTTCTTTTGCATCAAAGCCTTTTAGATAATACAATTAGAGGTTTTAATTGAACGCTGTCCATGCGTCGGAGTTGATTGTAACTTAAAAACAGAAACTAACGGACGGAGGCGGCAGTTTCACATGGCTCTGTGTATTCAAACTCGAGACAGAGCCTACTACAAACAGATCGCGGAACTTAGCCGTTCCCCTAGACATCGTTAACGGGCAGGATATCCCTGACTATCATTTTTGTCCATCATGCCGCAGAGTTTTTCAGCACAGCGGCTCACTCCACCCGCTCACACCTGCGCGGTCTCCCGTCGATTTTCACCGACACAGCGTTGCATTCGCTGCTTTGCACTGATTGGATTTCTTCCCAACTTGTCCCACAAAAAGAGTAGTTCTGATTGGATCTCTTCTCCATTCGTCCCGCCCTAACAGTTTCGTCTAGTTCCTATTCGTAGACTATAGTGTCAGTTAAAGGCCTACTTCACCGGTTTGAATATGAAGGTGTATTGAATTCTGAGATCCTATGTAGTATAAATGTGCAAAAAAAATTAAAATCGGTTCATCCTAGCCTGAGAAAAGGCAGAAAGAGTGTTTTTTTAACCCTATATTTCTCCTTCTCGTGACATCACAGAAAGAGAAATATAGGGTTAAAAAAAACGTACTTTGTAAATATTACTGTCACAGTAAAAGACATCACAGTAATATTTACAAAGTAAGTTTTTTTTTAACCCTATATTTCTCTTTCTGTGATGTCACGAGAAGGAGAAATATAGGGTTAAAAAAACACTCTTTCTGCCTTTTCTCAGGCTAGGATGAACCGATTTAATTTTTTTTTGCACATTTATACTACATATGATCTCAGAATTCAATACACCTTCATATTCAAACCGGTGAAGTAGGCCTTTAAATTAGTCTCAGTCTTCGTCATCACATCTGCCTTTTTATTTAGTTTTTATTTAGTTTACGTCCGTGAAAAAGGTTCGTAGACGAATATTTTTCGTCATAGTCTTAGTCTACGAAATTAACACTGGCCCCGATCCTATGTAGATATAAAATACCCATTCTAAAGGTTATACATTAAACAACTTTTATTTTCACACGATTATACACAAATTAAAACATACTTATTCCATTTCTACAAAGTCAGTTCTGAAAAAGGTCCGCTCCTGTTACACACTGCACCTTTAATGTATATTTGCTTATAAAAGTCTCTCTACTGAAACACATTTTATCTTTTACTTTTGTCACTTTTACAAAACGGACACTCTTTATATATGGGATTCTTTTCATTCTCTCCCTCTAATACCTTTGAAGGCATTTTGCCAACACCTTTCGACAGCCAAGATTCGAATCATGATTACAATTTTCTCTTCGGATCAGAGTTCAGTTGAGCGATGTCTTACTGCGTCGTCATGGTTGCTAAACATTCTCCTCACGCACCCTTTGCCTGCAGACTTATCTCATGTGGATCTGTAGATATTGCTCCAATCTTCAGTGTTGAAGTCAGGGGGATTTTGGGCTGCTCCTGTGCCCTCGGTGTGATCCGCTGTTTGATGGAGAGTGTGTCCCTCCAAAAGGTCAGATTAAACCTACATGCCTGTGGTACTTTCCCCCAGAAACACAGATAACATCTCTGACTGACGTGGTCTCTTTGCTAGCCCTGGCATTGTAATTTTACTCAAACAACAGAACACGTACTGGCTTACTGATGGAGGTATGATACAGAATCCTGATTCTGATCCCAAACCCTTTGGCATTTTGGCGCTAAAATAAGAGAAAACAACTATCCAACTTTCTTTTTTGTACTACCAAACACGGTTTAGTTCATGTATGTGGCTTTTAATTCTACTTTTTATTCTACAGTTCCGTCTCTGCAGAAATGTTCTAAGAATAGTTTTGATAAAGCACGTTGTGATTTAATCAAAACATTTACATGTGTGGGGTACAGTTTGAAAAAGTGTTAATTAAGATGGCCCTTCGCTGAGTTCATTTAAGGATTTTAGTGCCAGCCATGATTTTAAATGTTCTAAATTATCTTTATGCCTACCGGGAAAGGTGATTTACTGTTAGTTTTTCTCCTTAGAAACCAGAGGAGGAGATTCAGAAATATATAGAAGACAATGCCTTTGCATCAAGGTCTGGGGTAGAAACAGAATTTTGAAGATGGTATAGATCCAACCCTAGCACTCTAGCACTGGAGGGTCTCTGACTGGGGAAAATCAAAGAAACTAAAACAAAGATTCTGAGATTCACTGCTTTAAATCTGGTCATTGTTGGTCTTTGTTTTGCAGTGGGAAAAACATCAGCATGGCTGAATTGGTTGATAAGAAGATATTCAGTATTGCCATTACAATGCTGTTCCATCAAAACATTCAGACAAACCTTACTCCTCAACCAAACAATGTCAAGATTAACCTACATACTTCTCACCTGTAAAATCATCAAGACCAGGCACAATACTGCCTTTAAGGAGGCTATTTGAAGACACATCAGTTGTCATACCTCAACTTCTGGTCTTCATGCCCAAATGTCACATTGATTCTCGTCCCGGGGTGACAAGTCCCTTCAAGTCGTCATGCCGTGACAAAGCAATAGGGACATTTTCTCCTCAGCCAAGATTCAGTAACATTAAGGCGACTTCTTTTATAAGGTTAGGTTGAAAAAGAGAGGGGTCGAGCTATATCAAGAGATATCTTAGGGTTAGGGTGTGGTAGGCCAGTCAACAGAAAATGAACTGGCAACCCTATCTGATAGGGTAAGGGTGAAACTTTTCATATCAAATCAAATATCAAATATCTGCTTGCTGCAACTTCTCCTTTTTATCCTTTCCTGTCATTTTGTTACAATGAAGAGCTTTGAGTTTTGAGGACTGTTTGAGGATGTCGCCTTGGTTTCTTGGAGTTTCTGAATGGGTATTTTCACTTGGACATTTAATAGATTGAAAATGCATTGATGAATTAATTTTTAATTTTTTTAATATTCGTTTTTTGTTGGCCTTCAAATGACAAAAGATCTGAAGATCACACATAACCATTGCTTACATTTTTTAAAAAGATATTACAACCTATATCAGGTCCTCTTACTCTGTATATCTAATTCATTAAGATTTAGAACGTTGTGCAAAAACCAATCAAATGTAGTTCAGTGTAGAACTCAATGCACAGACATGTTTTTGAAGAAGTTTTCTCTTTCAGAAATCCCTTTGATGTGTTATCCAGCACATCTCAAACTTGGACAAAGGATGAGGGAGAGACCACTGAGAGCTTATTCTATAGGTTCAAGCCTTGATTCTCAACCAAATTTGACCCCCGGCGCCACAAATTGTATCTGGATCACGACCAAATGCGAAAAACAAACAAACCCCGCTCCTCTGCAGCTCCTGTTTTCCATCCGCGACGAACCACCGGAGCGACGAGTCACTGCAAGCTGTTTGGCTCTTAGGAAAAACGAAATAGGCTTTACACTTGAGAGAACACAGTCCACACAACAGCGTTTTTAAATTAGGATCCCGGGTACATTGTCGGAAGTCACCGGTGAGGTGAGGTTCCACCTGCAAGGCATTGTGGGCCGGCTAGTGTCTGAGGGACAGGAGAGGGAGGAAAGAGGTGTGTAGGCTCAGAGGAGATTTAGGGAGAGAGTGAGTGCATGCTTGCTTGTCAGTGAAGTGGAGAAAATGGGAGAGAGCTTTCGGGTACACCTGTCAGGCGCATGAACAAAGCACATCTGTTCATCCATCCCCTCCTCATTCGTCATGTGTCCGTGTCTAAAAAACAGGGGCTTTCTAAAACCGCAGCACACTTATTTCTGCCTGCCTCCCTGCCTGTGTGTGTGTGTGTCTCGCTGCCTCTTTGTTTTTCACATGCCTATGTGAGCAGGCAGAACAAATGCACACACGCAGATGAACACAGACAACGAAGACGTGGTACAAATTGTGTGTGGAACAGCAATTTCAAAATGCGAATATACGTTTACAGCATTTTAAAATCTCATCATAGTCGTAAAAACAGGCCCTCATGCTTCGTCCCCGGTGGTACTGGCAGGCCCTTGTTGTTGTCCTGTTTGCTGATGTATCATATTTCCCTGCACCAATCAGAGTTTAGGTAAACTTGAACCAAAGCGTGATGGCAGTTTTTTGGTCGTTTGCTTGTGTTACCTAGCCTAGTCCAACCAGACCATGGTACTTCATTTCATTTGTACAGAAGTTCTGGAACTGCTGTAAACGTTCACTCACTTGGAGGCGGGTTTCTGTTTAAGTTTAAAACTATTGGATCTGCCCAGTGCCACTCTGGATTAGCCAACCAATCGCACCACGTTTGGTCGTCACGTGTGTCATGAGCCGGCTTCTGACGGTGCGTTCCAGTTGGACAGGGAACTCCGACTTCACTACATATTGTAGTCTATGGATCTACCGGTACCTGGCAACGGTAACTTGTTAGAGCCTAACGTTTAGTTATTTGGACGAGAAAGGTTGTCGGCGTCCATACTTTCGCGAGCAGATGCACTGGAACACAGACAGGTTGGAACTCGGAACTACCAAGTCGGAAATCTCCTTCTTCCGAGTATAAAGGAACGCAGCATTCAACTGAAACTGGAGCGCGACTTCAACGTCATCGTTCTCAGCCACTCGCTCTGTTCGCTGATTGGACGGCTGTAGATTAGCCGGAGAAAACTGAGAAATTCACCGCACACCCAGACTGACTACTGAAGGGAAAATTAAATTTGGCCGGAAGTAGGTAGGCGGGCGGAGCCAGGCTATGTGTTACCACCACCGTCAGTCAAATCTGATCAAACGACAGCCACACAGTCTGAGTCATAATCAAAAGCAGAGTTTTAGAGTTTAACTCTCAAATAAGGATGTTGGCTGTTGCTCCAAACTTTAACATTAAATGTTGCTATCCAGTCATGCATGTTTCCTGCTAGGGAGAAATATTTAAAACCATGTTTTTTGAGGCTTTAAAGCGAGTTTTTGATTTTTCTTTTCAAGAGGTTGTAATTATAAACATGGACGTATCTCCCCTTGCTTTAGATCTAAAGACTTAATAAATATGGAACTGGCTTGGTAAGATATGTTGAAATGTTATCCCCATGGTGTTGTGAAGCACCAGGGAAAATTCTTTCATCATTTGAATTTCAAAAGTTGGTTGAAGTGTGTTTTGTGTGTGTTTACTTATGCAGTGTGTTTACTTATACTTTAAACTTAGTCCAAGTTGCATACCAGAAGTTTATTTTTTTCAAATTTCAGCTATGGCGTTGCTGCTGTGTATAATTTAGTCCAGGTTTGATGTATTTAACAGAGTTTTTGCCTGTGCTATAATTGGCTTGCGGTCTGTGCTTTGACATTAAAATCCTTCAGCTGAGCAGTCCTCTTTTTCTAAACAGCTGCAAAGGCTGTTCCCTTGAGTACACTGGGCCCCGGTTGGTGGATCTCTTCAATAGCAGGCAGAGGATAACTATAGCACCATAGGGAGTGTACCAATGTAAATAAGTGTGTGTGAATGTGAAGTTGCTGAATTCAGTATGCCCTCTCAGCAAAACCTCCCTGCACGTATAGTACGCGCCTAATCTCTCACCACCAATTTGTTATAACAATACAGAAGCAATGACTCTGTTCCAGGGTCTGCAGTCTGTGTTTGCATCGATATTTAGCCAATCAAAAAAACTCGGTTTGTATTGTTTTGCATGATTTCTTATTTTGGCTAGAATTCTCAAAGGTAGAAATTGAAAACTGACCTATTTGCATTTGCATTTAGCCCATGCACATATTACAACCATCCAGTCGTTTAGAGAAGATATAGAAGCTGTATAGAGAAAAAATGTTAATCATACATTTCAGTAAGAAGGCAGAGCATTTTCAGAGGGGGGCAATACGGGAGTGAGGTAAAATAATGGATGTGAAAAGCTTGTAAATATGGGGATTCCTGAGTGAGTCCGGGGTGAGCAGGTCAGTGTGGGAGCTGAGACTCTCCAGGAGCAGTGTGGAGGTTTACATAGGAGAGGGGTGAGTGAAGGAGGCTGGGCAGGGAGACCATACAGGTGGTACCAGATACAGCCTTGTACATTATGAAGTTAATATGATGTTGCATTTTGGTCATGATGAAGTTAAAATAATTTAATGAACATATTTTTATATTTTTATTTAGATATTATTATTGCCTTTGTATGGGCACGATTCCTGCAAACTTAGATACATTGATGTATGGCAGGCAGACCAGAAAATGCACAGAACAGTACTAGATCAAAGTTTACTTTGCCTCACAATCGTAATTTTACCATTGCTAATCATACATAGTCACATATCAATACATTGACTCATGCATCCTGCCATCTCTCTTTCACTCGCACAAAAACACCTCCGCTTTTGTCCAAAGGGGGCGCTAGAATAAACAAACAAAAAACAAACAAAAAATGCTAATCACTGAAACAAACCTCTATAAATTGCACAAAAACAATGAGCCTTTACCAAAATTGACAGAATGAACAATTTAATATATGCAGACTAAATGAACAAGTAACTATAAATGATTACCTGGAATCCTATTAATAATTCTTCAGTCTATTCACTGGAAGTCTGACATTTCAACTCATAAAAAAACCTTAGACTACTCCATTACTAGAAGAGGGGTGTGAGCAGTTATAGTTTCCTATACAGAAACACTACGGGAAGATTGCACATTATTGCACGCAACATTTGATTGACAGGCAATACCCGGTAAGTGACTCCTTGGCTGCTTTGCAACAAGGATGTAACCAACATATGATGAAACCTACATAAAAAGGGTTTAGGGCTAATAACGGAAATTATATTCAGCAGGTGAGTTGCTACCCCTGTTTGAGTCAAGGTTTTCAATACTGTCCTCCCAACCGGTGTTTAGTCCTCTTCTCAACCGGCAAACAGGCAGAAAGCAGAGATAATGACAGCAGGGCTCACCTGGCCCCAGGGAGGTGAAGAAGAAGCCCAGAGGCGTTGTGTGAAGAAATGAATTTCAGGAGCGCTGCTGTGCAACCAGACGACTAAAATGGAGGAGGGGGAAGACGTACGGATGCGAGAGGCAAAATGGGACGCACAGCTGAGAGTGTGAGGGGAGCATGCAGGGGGAAGTTTCAGATGAATACACTGTATCAACAGGAAGAATAAATTACGCATTTAGGCTGACTGTGTGTAACTAATTACAAGTCTCCCAGTCGATAATATAGTAGCGGTGTAGGACAAATGAAGATTTTGCCAAGGACCAAAACTCAGTTTATATTTTGCATTCATTGATTTTTTGGGGCAAAATTTGGGGAAGCGCGACAAAGCTATAAACACAATCAAGGTGATATAGGGAACATATTACAACAGTGGTTTACATACTAATGAGCAGAAACTGAAGCTGGACAATCCAAGGTTGGACGACTGCAGCAAAACTTTTCTGCACATGCCTGCAGTTTTCTGAGCAGAAGTCTGATTAGCTACAAGACAAACTGTAGTCCTGTGTCAGCGGGAGAGTGAGGGAGACATGGAAAATGACAGCTCTCATTGCCTCCAATATGTTGCCTGAATGTCCTAGATTTTTTTAGAGATTTACAGCAGGAGCAGACAAATGTAATGATATATAATACACAGGCAGGATGTTTCAATTAATGGACAGTTTTAAGTTAAAAAGGGGGAAATGTAAAGAAGTATTTAGCGTTTTTCATTCCATCAATTGAAAGCTCCAAAGCTGTAACTCCTCTCAGTTAGAGTTTGACATGTTTGAGGAACAGGAGGCTTGTGGGAACGTTTCTGATGTATTATAAAGTGCACGAAGAGTGAAAACTCTGGGACTGAACTCAGTTATTTTTTCGTTTAATGTCTTATTAACCACAGTTTCACAGTCTGCCAGTGACATAATCCGCTTTCCCAAAGAGTTGCATTGGACCAAAAAGGAGAGAAAAAGAGAAAAACACAAAAGCTCAAACAAATATGAGAATACAAGCACACACATCTGAAGCTGAACCTTTCACTTTTTAAGCAAACTTTATAAGAACATACGTGGGAGTAGTAATGTCACAGAGACATGTCAAGAGGAACCAAAGTAAAAGATAGAGAGTGAGTGAGCTTTGTAACAGCCAGTACACTAATGACTAGCTCTGATTCTCTTCTTCTTCTTAGGAAAGTTATATACTTATTTTTCTTCAGTGTATAACTTTGAAAAGCTGAAAGCTCTTTTCAAACTGCAATACAAAGCCACAAAAGTCTATTGTGTGACTTCATTCAAAATTTCAAAACAGACTTTTTTAGGCTTTACTTCACGAGGCATATCATTTCTTTCATTAATTTGTAGCTTTCAACATGACTCTCAGCACATGTTAAACTAGTAGACTATTTAACTTAGCACTGTATTGTGATACATTAGCTCAACTTTGGATTCTCTTTTTAGTCTGCTTGGATGTGAATGTTTTTCTTAACATTACATTTCATTTTGCTGCGGCTTTTATCCATAGCGACTTCCAATTGTGCATTCAACGATTAGAGTACAAACCCAAAACAGCCAGAATCATGGGAATACATACAAAGTGCTACATATAAGTGCAGTTGAAAGAGACTTGTTTTTTGCCTGGTAGCTATACAGTATTTTACCTTTTAGAAGATACACAGTATCGCTCTACATGTTTGCAATTTTAGAGCTCTGCTTACAAATTGAAATCACTGTATTTTTGTTGAAAAAAACTTGTCAATATTGCATTTTTGATTTAAACCCTCCATGACGTTCTTCAGCTGCCTGTAGGTATCGATCAACACTCCGATCAAAATGAAGGTATCAACAGGAAACGACTGACTCCATAGCAACGCAGATTCATTTTTAAACTGTGGAAATCACTCCGTTAACGTGCAACAACAAGACAAACACCACCCAGTGATGTTACACTACAGGTAGCGGTATTGTCTCTCCGTTTCACAGCTGTCCATTTGTTGTGTGCAGAGCCAGAGCATACTATACACAAACCCACACATTGTATTTTCACAATTCTGCGATGAGAAAACAATTTAACTAATGAACTGTGCAAAAACCCATCTGTGTTCCATTTTCAATTTGGCAAAACTTTGTGATGCTATTAACGACCCCGCAGACACGTTTCTATGCAACGTGATTTGCAATGTCCCATCTTTTCCCAACACACGACATGTTAATAAAAGTTGGGGTATCAGGATTGGATTTGGAAATAATGTTGCATGTGGTCGTGTAATGTCCTCACAAACAGTACATTCAGAAGTCATTTTCCAAAATAATAAATTATTTGAAAAACACTGAAATAGTTGGTTGTGTCCATTTTGGGGTGATTTACATTGAATTCCATTCATTTTTGTAGGGCTAGGGTTGCTATCTCCCACAAGGAAAGTCTGACGCCTATGAAACTTACTCCACTTATTAACATCAGTCATGCAAAAATGCCCACCAAAGGATTTGATTCTCGGATGAAGAGAATTCAATTTAGAGAGGTGAGCTTTTCACAGCAAGCTAGTCCATTTTTGGGCTATTTACATTGAATTCCATTCATTTTCATTACACTGTTGATTTTTTATCTCAAAACGTCATAGGTTACATTGTAATTTTTTCATATAAATATTTTGCAGTCACTATGAAACTTTACACATCTCAGGGTCTAATATGTGTTCCTATGTGGTGTAGTGGCTCCATTGGCGACTGATGAAGACACTGTTTTACTGTAACAACACCAAATTCCTCAAGAAGCCTCGGGGGCCTACGATCAACATGACCGTAAAAGATTAGTAGGATAGCTTTAAAAACATGGCCGCCATTGACCAAAATGTTTACGCAGGGGCGGGGCTTAGCAGCTAATTGGCCATAACTCATTGACCATAGGTCCTATCATCTTAAAACTTGTTGGATATGTGGAGAAGACATGTGGTAACATGTCCCGTAATGCTTGTCGTGATTAACCCATAGGGGGCGCCACAAATGCGAAAAAAAACACAATTCCTAAATGCAATGTTTGACAGGCCACGCCCCTTTCCCCCTGACTCTGATTGGCTTGAAATGTCACATGTACTGTAGCTCATGGTGCTCTACAATAAAGCCTCATGGACCATAGGGGTCAGCCATGATTTTATTTTTCATCCCAAATTTGCATGACCTGAAATAAATCTACTTTGTGGATTTCCAACCTATCATCACCAAATTGTATACACAGTCTTAAGGGACCGACATACACATGTGTATAAAGTTTTAGCGAGATAGCTAAAAAAACTTGGCCGCCGTTGACGAAAACGTCTTCGCGAAAGCGGCCTTTTGCTAGAAGCGTTTAAGCCGGGCCGACGGGTGGGGCGCCGGCGATGCGGGGGTGGCGGTCGGAGCCGGGGGGCCGTACTTTTAAAATCTCAGCTGGATTTTCTAGTTTGTTTTTAAGTCTCCCTTGCGATAACGATTGTATCTTAGTTTTCTTTGCTAAAACTTGCAGACTGCCTATGCTAGAAATAAGGATAGACTGAATCAAAGCAGTGCAGTATGGGCCATAAAAACCAAAATAATGAGCTGACAGATGTAAAAACACTCTGTAGAGCTGAGGGAAAGTAAAACCTATGTGTGGGTTTGTTACATAGCGACTCCTTGGCATTAGACAAAATCATTTGACCAAATGTTTATGTGGAAATATTGATTAGTGCAGCTTTAATGTAAAAAGCCTATGCACATTTTGGATAAATATGTGTGCACCAGTAGTGATTACTTAATTTTAGACTCAAATTTGTCAATTAAGTCTTCCCCTAGAGGGGTGTTCGAAAACAAGCCGTGTTATCTGCAGAGACAGCGCAGAGAGATTTTGGGCGTGTTTGTTTTGAATTTGAAAGATGGGGGTAATGTGAGAATTTGACCTGCTGTTTTCAGTAATACCAGCTACAGCAATTTAATCCCACCTCATTTAGAGCGGCGGACACTTCACACGTGGACAGCCTCGAATCGATCACGGCACATCCTTTAATTAAAAAAAGTCATTAAATCGGACCAGATTTCTAAGCTCATCGAGCCGCAGACCCATAGATCCCTCCTCCCTTTCTTTCCTCGTATCCAGTTCCATCTCCTTCCTATAAAGTTCTCCACATTACCCGCCGAGCAGCTGTTTGGGAAAATCAAATTATGCATCGAGATGAAATTAAAATTCAGCCACCAACCCTTCAGTGCAACTCATGATTTATTAATAACGTTGGAGCGGACATTAACATTGTCATTATGATGGAGACTCATTTGACTCAATTTATGACGGGCCTTCCATCGTAATGTCTTAATAATTTTTCCATCAGTTTGCGGGGAGATTAGTGACTTGTGTTGGGACCACACTGATTGTCAGGCAGTATGGGTTTACAGTACAGTATATAGGCCTTTCCTTGTTATACCTAACCTTTTCGAAAAGGTTGCACCCTTTCATTTGACATTTCAGGAACAGCCCATTTGCTATAACAGGCACGCCATCATAACATAACTTCTTTCTCAGACGTGCTGCTGGAACCTGGAACAAGAGAATTGTTTTGTTGGTTAGAAGATTATTTTTATTTTTTTTACAAAGCGCTACGCTCTTTGTAAACATGTTTGGCCTTTGATGTTCTTTAATAATTAAACACCATAATTCAGTTTACTAAACTCAAACAAAATGTCAATGAACACTTTAATATTACATTACATTAGCTCAACAGAAATTTAAGAAACATAGTCAAGACCACAACTTTGATAACTTGATACAATAGCTATGGACATAGGGCTGCACTGATCAATATTCGTATAGTTAAATGATTATGCATAATGTGTCCAAAACAGAGCTAAGCTAAGGGTGAATATTGAACTGACATTCCAAAGATAGCACCCTAAATGGATGCCAATGCTGTTGCTGCAGTGTCCGCTTGATTTGTAGATAGGCTTCTGTTGCTGTACAACTCAAGGTACAATGTTAACCAGTGAAATGGAATAAGGTATGTAACTTATCAGGCACTTTCCTCACAGGACTTTGTAATTGAGTGACACTGCAATAACCAGCCAGTTTAAAAAACACATCACACTTCAGCTGTGAAATTAAATTTGATGTTATTATCCAATATGATTAGGTATATGAGAAATAAAAAAACATGAGCTAATCCCATTTCATGGTTCCGTATCTGGGAAATTGAGAAAATACCAGCTATATATCTGAACGAGATGAGATTCCTTTTCATATCCCTCAATAAGAGGTGTGTTGTTAACTCAGGTGTGGATGTTGGAAGAATGCTGCTAAGACTAAAGCTATAGTGCGTACATTTTTCATATAAACGATTGCCGTTTACATCCAAGCCATCGCCAAACGAGTTGACACAAAGCTGTTTAAGCCCATCAGCTACACAAAACTGTCTCTGTATTTCTCAGTATGGCAGTGCGTTTACAAACTGGTGTCACCCCCCCGACACTGTCGCAGGAGCTCCGAAAAATCCAGAGAAGTGCCCAGGAAATGTTACAGTTGTTGATTCTACTCTTCCTACAGCAGAAGGTTAAAATCCATGCGCGATCACCAAACGCTTACCTCATGTTGATGTGCCGACATTGTTCTTGTAATTACTCAGAATTCCTCATGAGGGTCACAGAAGTTATGGTTGGTTTTACAGGGGTGGGGTAAGCTTTAAGTGAAGAGAGGGATCTTTGAAAATCAATGGTCTCATTTGAACCAGTGAAAGTCACCAGCCTTAGAGCAATCAAAGCGACTGTTGTTCACAGTGGGGGGATTTTCCCTTTCTTCTGCTTCCTTATAACACCACAGTCTAAGTCCCGCTTTAGCCAGGGCTCCGTCATTTCTTTCTTCCGGTATCGATTTCATCAAGTCCCTTCCAAACGGATGAATGGAAGAAACTTCCTCGCTGTATCCATTTCCTCTCCAACGGAAACACAGACAGTTATATGGGAAAACCTGGGGGCCAGAGATACATGGCAAACAGATGAATGGGCCCTGTGTGGATTCCTGCTCTACCGATCATGTGAATCGACTGCTTTAGGCTTGATGGCAACCTCACACAATCCCCCTCATCCCCCTCTCGCATCAACCTTGGTTTGGCCCGGTCGACCGCAGCTCGCGCACAGAATCAATCAGCATTGAGATATGGCAGCCGTCGCGGTGGTGACCGATTTTGGCATGCAAGACTCTCCCTTAATAGACAAAAGAGACGGAGATCAATAGACAATTTGGCCCTGGAATGAGGCTAGAATGGATCAGGGAAAATTCATTTCATTCTCCTCTTCTTTGCCCCAGAGAGACCGGGAAAAGTATGATGAACGTTTGAGACGAGTGCTGTAAAGGAGTGAATCCATTCATGGGCCGTATGTGACTAACCTTGGCGATGCAGATACAAGTGTAGGATTCCTTTGAGAACTGTAGCTTTGGTATTGTGATATAGTATATTGGGGATGAGATATAGCACATGATGTGTATGTTTGACCTTAAGTCTTTTTTCGTCTTCTTCTTACAATATACCAGATTTGCTCATTTAGGCTCTAGACAGAAAGGACAAAGTGTGAAATATTGTCTGTTTTCCTTCACCACCACCAACATTTTCAGCTTTAAAGCGCGAAAAACGAGAGAGGTTTAAACTCTCGTTATTCTTACTTTTATAGACTTGGCCAATTACTGCACAGTACCGTGTGAATGTCAGACTGTCCACTTTGGAAAGTTACATAATAGTAGGACAACAAAAAAAGTGTGGGGTTTCTAAAGCTGTTCGACCATCCAACATGCTGTCAACCAAGAAGGTAATAGACTTATAGTAACTTAGGAGTAATTTTGCCTTGTAATCGATTGTTTTAACATTGTGTAATTGCTTTGCTTACTTAATTAAATCCACCCTTTCCATCAATAATATAACACACACATAATCGTTAATACAACATTAATTTTCTTTTTCTGAAAGTTTTGTAGCAAAGTGAATGATAATTATGACATTTATTGGGACTAAAATGAGAAAAACGCATGTCTTTGCATGGATGGACTGCGGCTTCTCGGGAATTTAATTGGAGCAGGAGCCCATTCGGTCACGAAAAACCTGAAGGGTTCCTTTTTCTACCCACTCAGTGCTCATAATTATAATGTGACAATTCTCTGTACTATGTTATCATGTCCCCCATTGAGATGCATAATAACCTTTTTTTTTCCATTAGGCGTTTGCCTCCGTGGAGACTTTAACAGGCGGTGATACTGCTTTTATACAGTGTTATCAGCGGGGTGAAAACCGTGGCCTCGGGACCCTGGAGGTGTTCACGTCGTTGTACCTCGGGCTCACCTCAGTACAAAGGAAAAGGATTCAATTATGAAGTGACACCTTGAGGCTTGTAGCAAAATCAGGCGGCTTCAAAGGGGATCACTCAAAAACATATCCGCTGCCTTTATCTCTCTCTGTCTTCCTGCCTGTCTCACCCATTCTCTCATAATACCTAATGTGAATAAAACTGATAAATGTGTCTCCTCTCTTGTGTGTAAGGGGCCCCCAAGGTCACCATGCCCTGAATGTGACTGAGAACTTTTCCATTGGATATTACATTATTATTGATTCAGAGCAATTAAGTGTAGAGCTGGAGGGATAACTCAGCCCACACAGCTGCATCGGTAATGAGGATAATACTCCCTTCTTCATTTCCAACAGTCACATCTTCCACTGCAGGCGGAGATGGGTTTTATCCTCTTTCCACTTTTAGTACTAGCCATTTTATTTGAGTTTCTGCTTTAGATTTGTATTCAATATATCTTTATTTCTGCAGTCTGTATTGTATTTGAATAATAATTCCAATGAGTCATACTGCAAACATAGCCCAGAAAAACTGTTGCTGCATTTTCATTCCGCTCTGCAAGCTGCACTAGAGAACATTTTGTTATATTAGAAATGATTAGATCAGAGTCAGAATAGGTTTTTTTGTAGTTATTTTCTCAAATTCAATGAATTTCCTGGGGTCAAACTCTTCAGTTCCCCTTCCAGAGTCTGTTAGTTCATCAATTTGGTTTTACAACCAAACTGTACTATTGCAGCAGGATGCTGTTTTCTGTTAAAAAGGTATCTGTAATCCAACTGTACGAAAGTTTCAGATAAGAAATGAGTCAAGTCATTGTTTGCATTTGAAGCAAGAAGTTTTACATCCCATCACAGTATAATGACAATAACTAATAGATCAGACGCACAGGCAATTTAATTATATTGTAACCAATTCTGAGACGAGACCTTCAAAAAGTGGTCTGGAGGCTGAACTGAAGACCGAGATCGATCTCTACTACAGCATTGCCATGAAGTAAGGCCAACTATAACATTACGTTTTTTGGTCTTGATTAAAGCCAAGGAATTACACACTGCTGTACGCTATCAACAAAAATTGGTATTGTGAGTGAGGTGTTTTTTGTTTACTTTTCCACCTTCTACACTGTGTAGCATTATTAAATATGGCTGATTCGTATCAGAGTATTTTCTATTAATGTCATAAAAAGTATTCCTAACTCAAATCTACTCATTTTACAACAACAACTACTTAATATTCTACACGTGATCACATTCTACTTTCAAAGTTTCCAAGTGATGCAACTTACATCTCGGCATGAGGATCAATACACTTGATTTTCAGTCCCTCTGTGACATTTCCACTTCTGCTGAAGCTGCAAATCCAAAACCCCCACATACACAGAATGGCTGTCGCTTTCTGACTTAGATTTAACAGGATTAACCTTTATGATGCAACCTGCTTTCTGCTCCACCCTTCGCTATACATCAGCATGACATGTTTCCAATCTTAAATTACCTCGTGATGGATGTCATCCAAGGAGCCTGACGACTTCCGCCGCACCGGGACAGAAGGAGCGATCGTTCCCCCGCGCCCCTAAATCAATGTAATATCATCCGATAGGCATACAATTGCACTGGCAATAAAACAATTTGTGGAAGATGTACTGTAGCTTTCAAATGCTTTCATTCCTCACCGAGTGCTGCATGTAGGCCTACTGTTAATGTCTATCCCTGTAGCGTTAGTAGAAACTTTGTAATCACGCAAAACATATTAATTTGACTTAGATCGACTGTATGTTTCAATGCCTATCCGAAGAGATTAACCACCATTAAGAGCTACAAGCTATGGTTAGCCTGGCCTGCTAGCTTCTAACTAAACTTAATGACTTGGCAACACCTCATTCTTCACCTCTGTCATGAATCCTACTGATTTGATTAGATCCGTCGCAGAGATGGAAATCGTGGCTCTTCAATCTGTTTTTGCAGCCTCGACACTCGGATTATAGGCAACACATACGGATACATTTAAATATTTCTTAAATCAGAGCGGGAAAAATATGCTCATCATGCACCCCTGAGCTAACACAATATAAATGTTAATTACGTTATGTGCACTGAGCTGGGGAAATGAATATTTGCAATAAAGCAAATGCTGTGCAACTTTGGAAACTGAGTACATTATTACTGGTTTGTTATACTGTGTACATATTGTTTTAGCGTATAATGAGATCACACATTTATAAAGATATGGTAAAGATGGGAGCATAAGTTAGCTTATCTGCAAAATGCTGCTTCTGAATATGCTGTATATTGGCTTAGCTTCAAATTATGTTCTCTTCCGGCGTTTGCCATTCTTGAGATAATTCCACGATTCAAATCTATATGCAAACCCCAACAATGAGCTTGAAAATGAACTGCTCACTCGATCCATTCCCGCATATGGAGAGTCAGAGAGACAAGCAATCAATGAGAGAATTGAATTGTGTCAGCTGCTGTGAACACATCTGAATTGGTGGTTGCGGGACCAGACTTCGTAATACATTTGTTGGAATTAAAAATATATACACACATTTCCAGGTCACCAACAGCAGTTATTCTACTCTAGTTTGTGTTTCCACACGGCCGTGAAAGTGGAAAAATTCAATATTACAGAAGTTAAACAGCTCCAGTGGAATCAAAACCGTGTAGTCATTTTCGTCCAGAACGCTCACTAGCCCGGGTGAATATTTTATTTTCTGTTCTTCACTTCGGAAGCCTCAATCATTTATGTATAAATTAATAAACTCCAGTGCATTAGGCAAGGGTGGAAAGCTTCCTCATATGCGGGTTAAACGGGAGCAGCTGTGTGCAATCATGCCAGCACGCATGGCGTTGTGGACCCTAATGCAGGCGGCTAATTGTGTGTGGCATTGACGTTGGCCCTAATTAACCTTACTGCGTTACCTTTTACTGTGAAATAAATGGGGGGGCTTTAAACCTGCCATCTGTTGCTGCCTAGCTACCTTTAACAAAGACGCTAACAGAGTGGAAGTGACACACCGAAACCCTTTCAAGGACATTAATGTTGTCGTCGAATAATGAGGCCATTTTACACAACTAACTTACACACACACACACACACACACACACACACACACACACACACACACACACACACACACACACACACACACACACACACACACACACACACACACACACACACACACACACACACACACACACACACACACACACACACACACACACACACACACACACACACACACACACACACACACACACACACACACACACACACACACACACACACGGAAAGCTCAACCAGAACCTTTCTCCATCTTTTAAGTCACTCCAAGCATTCATTTATGACAGGATTTAATGTCTGAAGGTTTTTTGTTGCTTTTGACTTGATGTATTTTAGTTTATTTATGCTGTTAGTGCAGCAGCTGTTGATTTAATCATTTTAGATCCTCTGCAAAGCACCTTATGTTATGAGATATCCTGCATAGTCATCACTTTTCTTAATTAACCACATTTTTAGACAGGTGCCCTTGAGATTAGAGGACAACATGTCCAGCTGTTGTTTATTTTTATTTCGCAAAGTGGTAAAGACAGGATTTCCAGAATATAGTTATGAGAACTAGAATACTGTCAAAGGGCTGCTGTGAGTCCCACATTTAACTGACTTGCAAAATGAAGATTTCCCTGGACCTTGCTATTTCTTATCTCAAACTACAGGAAAATGTTCGACCCCGGCATTTACAGTTCTGAGAATGATTTGGGCAAATGAAGGGCGAGACAATGTAGGCTGATTGTCCCTGTTATTTTGCAGATTCTTTGCACAAGTCAGAGGGCAATCTCTCCACAATCACAGAAAAAAAACAAGGTCATATCAGGGTGATAATCAGCCTTTAAGTCAAGTCAAGTGTTCCAAAGTGCAGAACAAGAACTGGACCGTTTGTTCATCTGAGTGAGAGCCAGTTGAATGATTCCAAAGACTACTGTTCATCAAGGACAATGCTTTTTTTTGTCATGGGTACCCAGGAACTACAGCTGGCGTCTTCAAAACACTACCGCTTTTGTCCAAAGAATGAACAAAATCTGAAAGTTCCTCGGAGCACCTCTGATTAATACAGTTGTGATATCGAGATAACTGCATATAATATAAGTGATGAGTTGAAACAAGCTTTGTTATCTCTGTCATATATGTGTTATTTCAGAATTTGAAATTGGTTATTTAGTTGGCTTATTAATATGAAATAACCATGTATTTTGTTTGAACAGTGGCAGGAAGTTTAGTTAACTCATGTAGGATCCCAACACTTATAGACAGAAACTGAATGCACAAGTTTTCAGGGCCATTAAGAAATCAGACAATTTTCTCATGACATTAAACACACCATTAAACATCTGTCACAGACTCACTACTATAATCAGAGTTTTCACTTGATGTTACATTAACTTGAAATGAGATTCCCTTAAGCATCAACATGGAGATACCTACCTTTTAAAAAGGGTTGTTTCAATTAGTTTCATGTTATACATTTCCCCATTTTACACTATAGTTCATCATCACATACTTACCATTGTTTTATTTATTTGTGTACTGGGAATAATTCAGCAAATAAACAACTTTTAGTGGAGTGAAAGAGTATAATCTCCCATTACTTTAGTTGTTTGATTATTGGAGCCAAAATATATTCATTGAAATTAATATAATGTAAGTGGGTCAGAATTTCCCCATGAGGCTAGTCTTCATCCACTATCTCTGATGAGAAGAAAATAAACCTTTTCTGAACTTAATAAATATGAACTCTTTAACAAAAGTTGCCATGTTTTGATTGTGTTGGTGAATTCTTCAAATCCTCCCACTGTTTTTAGTCAGGTGCAAAATAAACAGCCACAGATGGACATGTTGCTGTGGTCGTATTGTATTAGTAACACAGTGATATCAACTGGCAGGCGGAGAGTCTGGTGCCATTAGCGAAACACGAGATGACAAGCTGCCGTTCTGGTGTCCAGTCTTATGTTGACTGATGTTAATTTGACAACTTTTCGTAGACTGTGGTTTCGCAGCTTGTTTAAGTGTCATTTTGATGGCCACAGGGGGCACATCGACTGCATAATCAAAAATATAAAAAAAACAAGTTAATAAGCAGTCTGCTTTGAATGAAGACAAACATTAATAAATGGAGTGAATGGATTTCTCAGTGCCACGTCTCGATGATGAACCAAATATTGACATGCAAGTAATTATCACGTCTGTTTACTTGACAATAAAGCCATAAGGTTTCTTTGTCCTTCAGTTCATATTTATTTGTAAAATAAAGTGTTGATCATTGAAACATTTGACAAGTTAAATATACCGTATGACACAAACATTTTACTGACCGTTAAGAACACAAATATAGTCATCTACCGTGACGATGAGTTGTCTAGCCTTACAACAGTTGGAATATACCGTTTTTTTTAAATACATGAACTGAAAAAACAAAGATACAGTAAACATGCCTTTTGATAAAAATATCTTTACAAAAAAAATGTACATTTTTATACAACAGTTGTCAGTCACACATCTCTACAAGCCCCCACGATCCATGGTTAAAACCTGCAACAACCTCAACAAACTGTCAGTATATTAATTCAGCATTACTTTTAAACTTAATAATAAAGTGTGTCTTTCATTCTTTTGATATTTGAAATAAAACATGACAAGGACTATATACAGGGTTAACAAAAAGTAAGCGATGAGCCAGAAATGTTGTTAAGGTGACCCAGATAAATTACAACAGTTAAAAGCAATGGAGTTTTTTTTGTCTTTCAATGTTAGTATTTTTGCAAAGTATTTAACACATCACCATACTGTTCATTGAATAACAGGCTACCAGCAAAAAAAGATAAACATGTAGCAGAGCCATTTTCCCTTTAAACATGTTTTTCTGGATACAAAAATAGTGCTAAATATTACACAGTATCATCATTCACCAGACACTTATTTTGAATGAGCTGCAGGACAGATATTTTATTTCAGGTATTTTTCATCCCAGGCAACACCGCTGAGGGTCGACTGTTGTGTTCGTGAGATTGTGCGTGGTTGCCTTTTGCCTCATATTTAATGAATTCTCAGTCTGAAAAGGCTTCTGTTCAACCAAATCACAAAACAATATTGTCTTGCTCGTCTCTGTTGGTTTGGCTTTTATTTGACCAGGTTTTGTGCTAGAACAATACAATAGAGGCGGAATAAAATGTAGTTTACGGTTCAAAACACCAAACAATTACATATACAGAAATCCCACACGCCATTATTCAGGTCATTAATCCACAGTTTTTTTTTATGGGAGCCATTTTCTACCCGAGGTCAAATAAAATAGTGAAACATGTCTACAGTGGCATCTGTGTATTGCCCAGACGTAATAGGATATCATTTCTGAAAAGAGACATCACTTTTGCCATTATAATTTGTAATGCTTTGGGAATAGAAAATTAACAATTATTTTACCTTGATTGCACTATGGTGGCCCCGAGGCTCAAGTCCTGTGCAAATAAAACCCCAACTATATCAACTTGACACCAAGTTCTGATTTGATTGTAACTTTGGAGACACAACTTACTGAATCCAAGGACTCAACTGTAAAATGAATTAAGGATTAAAAAAAAGTTATTCCAATTACAAGAAGATGTATCCCAATGCCTTTCATGCTTTCACTTCTAGTGAGACACTGCTCAATAGTCAGCCAGTTCAACAGAGGGGGTGGAACTGACCCCACAGTCAAGTAAATGTAATTTCCAAAGGCCAAATCACAAATAACTATTTGCTTCAGAGGGAAATATTGACTTTTTATATTGGATACAAGCTGAAGAGGAGAGATGTTAGTTGGCTGAAGTCAGTGCAAGCACATCGATAGAGGTTCAAGTCAATAAAGTGTTTAATAAGAAGCTGTAGAAGTTACAACTTCAATGAATGTTGCTGTTGTTGGCCCACTAGCCTTGTTTCTGCTTATGCTTACAACCCAAACTACACAAGAAAAACAGGCAAACTTGATGTGAATATTTAACACTAGAACATGTTGGCATGTACACTGGTGGCATAATGTACTTTCCTGCAATTTTTATATAATCAAGTTAATTCTATGTTGCTCAGCTGAGGCTCAATCTGTATTTGGCAGGTTCACATGGCTGCAAAGATGGCAGCGTGACGAATTTGACCTGGTAGATATCATGGACATCATGTTGGTAAACTGCTCTGAATAATCATCCAATGATGGCAAGTTCAGTTTAATACAGCCACAGTTTGTAATTTAATATAGACTTTTAATAAACGGGTAATGGAATACCATTTTGTTTGTTCTCATCACTTATTTAGGTTGTGTTTAAGGCAGCATTAGCTATGTAACGTTAGATTATTCCATATTTATTCAGAAACATAAGCGATCTGGATCACAGATCACACACTGTACATATGTATCTAATTCAAAATAATACAGCTTCCTCCACAGTTTCTAAAAACCTTGTCCATATAAGGCAGAATGGATGCTGTGTGCAGAGGGAGATAATAGAGAAGGAGAAAGGGTGTTGGCTCAGTCTATGTTGTGATGCACGGCCTGCGTAGAGATGAACGCATGGGGACGTTGGGCCACTGATCCCTGGCATGGGTCCCTGTGCCAGTGCTGGCTCTCTACCACAGGAAGCCCACTCTGCTTCTGGTAACTTGGCAGGAGTTTGAATATGTGATGGAACGGCCCCGCGAGGGGAATTTGTGTGATAAACAGATAAAGCCGGATAAAGTTATGCTCACAGCTATTGGGCTTATGCATGAGTCAAATCCTGAAAACCAGACGGCAGCGATGTTCCATTCATTCTCTGAAGATTACTGCAGTCAAATTGTACCCGACTGTCGTTTATTCATCCACTTTTTTTTTTTTTCCTTTTTACAACAACAGAAATTCATTGAAAAACAGTTTGTGAAATTACAGCGCAAACACATTTCATAAAAGCAGCAACACTTGATCAGCAATGTCATGTTCCCTTTCTCTCCGTGTAATTCGATCTATAAAATCAGAATAAAACCCCTTTTTTCATTTCATTGCCTTCTGTTTTTTTTAACAGGATTTAGCGCATGATACAAAGTCAAGTCTCTTGCAATGAAATATGAAGTGGACAGAATGTCCATGGCCAAAGCATTAAAACGGGTCTTTGAATAATTTTTTTTTAAAGAGAGCAGTCACCCTTGGCTTGTGCTGCACAGTTGGGTTTTTTAAAAATGTGATTCAGCATCTCTTGAACACAACTCACAGTCCAGAATGGGTGTCGTGATCCCTCAGAGATCCTCTTCTCATTTGAAGGTGACGATGAATACTAATAACACTGGCCTGCTGCCTTTTCCTGGTAATAAAAAAGGAGAAAAAAAATTATGAAAAACATTATAGGGCTGTGTCTCCTCCTCAAACATGGTGGCTATTTATAGTGCTATTAATCTGATGAGGATTAGGATTTGAGTTTTAAGGCTTGACCGTTTTGAATGGCCCCAGAAATATCTTGGGGAAGTGCAGGAATATTTTGCCGGTAGCTGGAGCTGCCTTGCTAATCCCTGTGGACAAGACTTAGTGGAGGTTCTTCTCAGCGATTTTTCTATCATTGCTAGGCCTGCAAGCAAAACATTCATATATTCTCAACGACCTCAAGTGGGATTTTCTGAATTTGTATTTATGTGTTGTTGTGTGAGGGAGGTTTTGTGGTCCGGCTGCTGCTGCTGGAATTTCAAGAAGGCAAACACATGGAGAGGAAATGGAAAAACTGAAGTGTAGCATATGGTTTAGTAAGGAGGCAGGTAGAATAGGGACACCCGACAGGCAGTTCAGGGAGTAAGGTTTCAGGTGTGAACATATTTTTTTCCACAGGTAATATGTCCATATTATTTTTACAGCAGTGTTTCTTTGTCACCAAAAAGTACAAAAAGGATTATATAATATAACTTGGACAAATATTTTTTTTGTTTTCAGGAATATTTTCAGAAACTAAATAAAAGTAACTCTAAAAAGTAAAAACTATATGATTAAATAAAAGCCATTAAACCAGTAGTTCTTCTTTATTTCAAGCCCTGTTTCAAATGCAAATCATACATTGTAGGCTATGTCCTGGGGTTGAAAAGCTAGCGAAAGTATATGTAAACTGACGTCACCAGTTCTCTGAAGGTACAAAAAAAAGATTTGTGGAAGAAAGAATTTGATCAAGACACATCTAGAATAGGAAAAAAATATGCAGCCATGTTTGGATCAGGTCATTTATGATTGTCGAGAGAAAAATGAGAATTTGAAAATTGATAAATTTCTAGTAGTCTCTTTAAAAAAAGCCCTTTTTCTGGATTTGCATTGCTCACACAGTAGCAGAGGAAGACTGTAACAGAGCTTAACTCAGTGTTACATCAACAGCTTGTGAATCACAAACACCGCTAAACAGCTGGCCTGCACCGCGCCAACTGATGATGTGTCTGCATCATTACCCACACCCCGGGAGGCCAGAGGCAGGAGAAACACTCTTTACCTTGGGCCTATAGCCACTCAGACGTCCTTCCACAAAATTCAATTAGATGGATGTTGTTTACGGGGCAGTTCTGGCCCATTGGAATACCATTATTGCTCTCACTGTTGGATTTGGTAATTAGCTGCCCTTCAGTGGAGCTGGCCTTCCAAATGTCACGGAGCTTATGACTTTAGGAAGATGATTAACAAATGTTTAGAGATGGTCGAGACCCAGTTCATTGGTCACAGCTTTAAATGAAAAACAGGATGTGAGGCCTTTTAATGAGGACTGGCCGCAAAAGCCTCCAGGGGCCGGTTTCCCAAAGCCTTCGTAGAGCCTTCTTAACGCTACGTCATTCGTAACCCCTACGTAGAGTTCCTACTTAACATTTCGCCTGTTTCCCGAAACGTTCTTTGCTACGAATCTCTTTCGTACGTCCTACGTTGGTAAGGTTGGTCTGGAGCGCCCGCAGAGCCTTCTTAGCTCTACCGTAGGGATGTTTCAGCTCTCATTTGTGTCATTTAACTAATACATCTGACTGTATTTCATATCAAACGGACACAGCGATGACTGTATTAAATAACAAACTGTTAAAAACGATAACTGTATATAGCGTACATTTCACATTTAAAGTAAGCTATATATTTTAGCAGAATACCATTCACTCTGATTCACAAAGTGTTCAAACTATAAGTAGCCTACATAGTCATCTAACTGACTTGACAATCAGCATTAACTGATTGGATGCGATGTCCGTCAATATGAAAATAGGCTACTTTATACGTGATACACTACAGCCTACAGTCGGATCGTTTTTATCAGTTTGATATTTAATACAGTCATCGCTGTGTCCCTTTGATATGAAATACAGTCAGATGTATAAGTTTAATGACAAGTGAAGTCCCTGCGATCGCTGTGGCATCGCCAGAGATAGGCTTAATTGGCTACTACAGACCCCCACATTTCCTTCCGTAAGCACCATGCGTAAAACGGACACGAGTGACATCCCTGTTGCGCATGGAACTGCCACAAGTCATTCATGAAGAAAATAATTGCTGGAAACAATCTTAATCTCCTCCGCTGTTTCTATATTTTTCTATAGCCTAGGCTACCTTTTTTAAATCAGTAGGCCTATAGGCTATGGTAATACGTTTGACCAAGGTTAACACTAGAACCATCGCACTGTGTTCCACACACTGCGGAGCTGTCAGCTGAGCGTCGGATTCTCCGCCTCAAAACATGTAAACGTGTGAAAAAATTAATGAATAATCAATTAAAGCTTACCTTAAAATAAGTGTGCCATGTTACTGTTTATTGTATTTAGGATTTTAGCTCATTTGGACGCTGTTTGGGCCGTCTGTTTTTATTGATAAAGGCCATTGGCGATATTCTACTTTCAGTTTCCTTACTGACCCACCACGAAACGTGATTATTGTTCTTAAAGATACTTAGATTATAAAGCAAGAGGTGTTCAATAAATGTTTCGGCTTAGAAGGATTTCTAGTAATCTTTTATTCGCAAAGACTTGTCATGCAGCTTCGCATGAAATAAGCAGGAAATGGAAAATCGAACTCTGAGCAATCGATTTCAGCAGTGTACGTACGACGTATGGAGTGTTTCTCCTAAGAGACCGTTCGGGAACCACGACTACAGAGGTAAACAACTTTGGTAAGTCATAACGTAGGAGTCTTCGTAGCTCGCTAAGAGATGACGTTATTGGGAAACCGGCCCCAGGACTGTATGTAGCCTTGTAGAACAACCTCACAGCTGCTGTAAGGGACACGTCCATTAAAGCCTCTGGAAACCTGGTCTAAAATAGTACAAATCAATATATGACAACGAAGGTACGTGTCTCAATAGACTTTTAAAAGAATCTAATTGAAAAGAAATGTTCATAAATATTATAAAGCGGAGTTAAAAGACGACCCTACACTGTGTAGACCATTTGACAGGACTGTTTGGGATCAACCGGTCACCAGGGCAACAGACATTGTTTTGGATTAGGATCGATAGACCTCTCTGAAACTCTTTTGAGATGCTTACCATCCTGAAACTAACTCCCTCACAACTAACTAATAACATAGTGCTAAGGATTTTGTGGAATTTGGGTTTACAGGGGGCTTTAAAACAGAAATCTTCCTGAGAGCTCTTACCTGATCTCAGTTGTCAATGTCCGATACATGGTTCTCTATCTGAAAAGAGGAGAGAGAGAGAGAGAGAGAGAGAGAGAGAGAGAGATAGAGAGAGAGAGAGAGAGAAGAGAGAGAGAGAGAGAGAGAGAGAGAGAGAGAGAGAGAGAGAGAGAGAGAGAGGAAATTAAAATCTGGGCTACATCGACGCAGTGTTTTGAAGTGAGCACACAGGTCGTATTTAATCTCTTCTAAAAGGTCAGTGCTGATATACGCTCATGCCATTCTGACCTGCCCCACAGTCTTTGTGGTACACCATCGCCATCTGTAATCAACGTGACCTTTAGGAAACAAATAATTCTCTTCCACAATGTCTTGGAAAAATGGCTTCTATTAGCTTTCATCAGGGGGGGTTAGCATGCCCATGTTGACCTGGTTAATGGCTTATAGATGTTGTATAATAGCAAAAGCACAGTCAAATCTGAACCAGAAGTAATGGAGGATAATAACTTTGATTTCAGTGCTTGAAATTAAACAATGGAGCACCTGTACAGGTTAAAAGTTGAAAAAGAAAATTATATTTGAATTGCTGTATAATAGGAAGCACTGTGGGTGCTTGCAAATAACTGTTATTAAGCTAAATAATTATTTCAGAAAGTTAAAAAGGGCTAGACATTTGAACTATACTTTGAGTTTAGCTGGTCAGACGGCCTTCATTAGAATAGTCTCAACACGATGTCTATAGCAAATTTTCCATTAACATTCTCTTGTGGTTAGAGGTCATCTCCACTGAAATATGGCTTCATTTGTAAAATAAATGAGCACTTATGTGAAAAGACGGTGTTTCCAGGTTGGAGCCAGAACTGATTAAGGTCAGATAATTGTGAATAGTTGATTGAAAAAAGTCTATAAAAGGCTAAATAAACCCGGACCCTTTATCAAACTGGCTGGACACTGGATTATATGGTGATATTTTGTGCATCAATGTTCAGATCAGACTGAAGGAGACAAGTCAATTGGCGTCTGGAAGAGAATGTGACTTGTGTCCAAATGAATGGGCTTAATTAATGATTGCACTGTCAAGATTATTAATTAGTCAATTACAGTGGACTCCGATTATTTTGATAATAAAGTAATCATTTCCAAACATTCCCTCATCATACCACAGGAGTGTGAATTTGAGTCAGGAAAACTGAATATTTTTGAGTTCTTTATCAGACAAAACAATTCATTTGATGACTTCCTCTTAAGCACTAAGACATTGTAAAAACATTTTACAGACCAAACAACTGATCAGTTAAATGTAAGAATTTGTTACTAATAAGTGTAATCGTTGATTGGATACAATACTAGTTTCATTCATTAAACCCGCAGCAATGAGTGAAACTGTTTCTCTGAATGAAATAAATGGCAGTCCCAGTAAAAACAATTATAATTAAACCACTGAGTTTCATGGGAAAATATATTTTAGCAACATTTTGTTGAGGGACTCCAATAATGTCCAAACTGAATTATGAAGCCATTCAAGATGATAACATTGAATAGGCAGTACTCAACAGTGTAACAAGACCAAGCATTGTGACAAGAATTATTCTTTGGATAGAAAACATTTTTGGATTAATAGTTATTCCTTTAAAAGAAGAAATTCACCTTCAAGTTAAAATAAATATATTGCTGCTTTCTTCCATTTCATAAACCATTTCAAATGAAAGAGCTTTGGGAGGTTGGTTGAAAAAAAAGAAAGAAGAGTGGTCACCTTGGGCTCCTGAAATTTCTAATGGCCATTTTTCTCATACATATTCTTGTGAAATGATTGTATAAAGTAATAGATAGAAGTCCTCTTAACTATTTAAATGAATCAGCGTTGTTGGCCATCTTCTACTTCGGTGCTACTTCTCCACTGAAAGAGAGCGTCTTCATACTGTTCTACATCCAACACTTCACGGTCAGATTCACACCAGTCCACGCAGGTCTGGTCTTAAATGTGTCTCGAGTGGTGTGCTTTAATTATAGCCTGTAAGAATGTATGTATGTGTGTGTATGTGTGTGTGTGTGTGAGAGAGCGTGAGTGTGAGCGAGCCTGTGCTGGTGTGTGTGTGTGTGTGTGTGTGTGTGTGTGTGTGTGTGTGTGTGTGTGAGAGAGAGCGTGAGTGTGAGTGAGCCTGTGCCTGTGTGTGGGCCTGTGAAGAGCTCTGATCCGCGGTCGACAGGGGAAAAACTGTCAGACCGGGCGCCCTCACCGTTCACTCAAGTATAGCCCCTGCCTCTGCTCAGATCTGTGGCCATGAATAATTCTGGGAAAAATCAACTTTTAGCCTGCCTTGCCTTGCCTGCTTGCCCACTTGAGATCTCCCAGAATGCCTTGCTCTCCCCATCAGGCCCCTGTCAAAGGCCTTAGCTCTTACCAGATGGTGGCTGCCCTCCTCGTCATAGTCGTCCTCCCCTCCATCGGTCATCTCTCCGGCCTCGGCGTCCAGCCCTCCGTCTCCGGCCTCCTCCCCGGAGTTCTCTGCCGTCTCCGACACAGACTCCTCGTGCAGGGAGTCACAGTTGTCCTCGTATTTCCTCTGAGCTTCTGAGCAAAGCACAGAGAGAGAGAGAGAGAGAGAGAGAGAGAGAGAGAGAGAGAGAGAGAGAGAGAGAGAGAGAGAGAGAGAGAGAGAGAGAGAGAGAGAGAGAGAGAGAGAGAGATTTCTTTCAGCGAGTGATCCCAGGTTTTTTTTTTTATTTGCCTCGCACATTGCGTGGTAGATAAAGCTTTATTTTTTTGACGATTCTGGTGAATGCTAGTGGTCAAAATCACCTTTTTTTGTCAAAATCAGTTAATTTCTCCTCATTATCCGCTACCTTTCCGCAATGTGTTTGTGCGCAAAAAAAAAAAAAATGACAGCTAGCCACGGTTGGCCCCTTTTGCACCAGTTTACAGAGCAGAGATTGTGTATTAACACCTGAATTTTTTTCAGCGCATACAGTATGGACAGGTAGTGCACTGGGAGGATATTCACATCACTGATTTTGACAAGCGTTCTCTAGAATCGCTGTCTCCATCTTTAATGGACATACAGTAGTTTTGAAGACATAAAGCATTGTGTATTTTTAAGCGATCCGTAGAGTCTGTGCTGTGACCAAGTGACGTTTACCACGTCAGCACACCAAAACAATTCTAGACTCTGTTCTTCACTCCTCCATCTAACACACTCCCCTAAACAAATGCAGCCGTTAAACACCAGCTGCCAAGTTACTGTATTTGACTTAAGCTTTTCAAGCGTAACTGCAAACCAACGCATCTATTTTTAGCTTTTAAATGAACCCAAGTCAGTGCACAATAGAATTAAGCGAATGCAAAAAAAAAAGACTGCTGCTGCTACAGCTGTGTCAGTAAGCTGTGAGCAAGGCTTACATATTTGGAATTCCATTGAATGCAACAATTGTGTGGAATACAAGTCTAATCAAAATAAACTATTATAATATGTGTTTAACAAAAAGAGGACATTTTACACTTGCATCTTTTTCGCCTAAAGTATTTATTTTCCCCCAACTGCCAAACTACACATTACCTGTAAAGCTAGCTAGCAACTGAGACACCCACACTGTGTCCTCGATATTCTCATGCCTGTACCGCCTAGCTGTCTGTCTGATACCTTTAAAGTCCTGAGGAACACAGCCCCAGGTCATATTCAAATACAGACAGGAGAGAACAAACAAAACAAAGCTATGAGGATTTCAGGACAATTTGAAAGACCAAGATGGTTATATTTTTTGTGGTAAATTACCTTGTCAAATGTCTCCTTTGGCACAATTTGGCTTCTTGGATTTATACATATCTGCATATCTGTAGCTGATACAAACAACTATCTCTTCCACAGTTGAATTTTCAATGATAGTATCCAAATTCACTTGGTGTTCAATTGTCATTGACTTAAAATGGAAAAATCCCAAAAGTTTGACTAAACCATAAACCACACTCCCGATGAAAAATTCTAAAATGCGCATTATGGCATAACGTCTAAATGACCTTCACAGTGAGCTGCACTCTGAGACTGTCCTTTGGTGTACTGTAGGGCATCTATAAAGACCATGTCTATATAAACTGAGTCAGCGCGGCGTTGACACCTGTCTGCTGTTATGATGGAGAGCTTTGCTGCTCTTATCTCCAGGAATGTCACAGAGACTTATTGCCAGCGTGTGCTCCTAATTTCTCTCCTTCAGTGGTTGGTGTCCTTCTCCCTCCCTCCCTCCCTCCCTCCCTGCTAGCTCTTAAGCCTCAGTGTGGCTCGGCACATATTTTTTGAATTTCCACTGTCGAAACTTAGAAAGGGTACCAAAAGAAGCAAACTGTGTCACACTTATTTTTGTCACCCTTTCCCAAAGGGTCCCAAAAGGGTGGAGCTAGACCCAGCTGCTATCGCTGTGGGGCATAAAACCGCCTACCAAGTAAGATTACTGTCGGCAGTGGAAACCCAAGCCAGATCTAGTGTGCCATGCCGAACCAAACTGTGCTCAGTGGAAACAAGGCATTATTCTCCAGTCTGTTTCTCACCAGTATCCACTCTCTGCTGCTTCTCGATTTTCTCCAGGCGTCCCAGCAAAGAGTCGATCTTGGTCTTGATCTGAGTCAGCTCCCGTTTGATAGTCTGGAGCTGGTCCGTCTTCACTGCTGAAACACACACAAACACATTCATTTATAGCTACTTATTATTATTTCTTAATTAATGTGTTCAAATACTTTAAAGCTGTACGACGTAACTATGTAACAGAAATGTTTGCTCTCTTTATCGACTGCTCTGCCAAGGTCTGAATAATTACCCAAACAAAAATATATATATATTTTAAAATTGAAAATCTTCCATAGCACAGCTTTAATGATGCCAGATTAGAAAACAGTTGGTCACAGACTGGACTGCAGGCTGTCATCTGCTAATACTCATTCAAGTTTGTGAGATCATATCTTCACACTTTCCTCGGGGGAATAACATCTCAATCTGGCCAACCGCAGCTGAATCTGTGGAGACCTGCTGCTTTCAATCTATGGATTAGTGTGCGGTTTACGCCCACCACGCTGTGCCGCGCTGCTCAAGTATCTGAACCAAAAAACTGTATGCTATCGTTTAGCTGGCATTCAGACGATCATACAAGAACACGGAGATTGTTTTCACTTTGGGATAGAATCTGCTCGATTGAGGGCATGGTGTAAATATCTGCTAAAAGCCTTGTATCATAAAAGTTCTAATCAAAGCAAATCCAAAAGTTTAATTAGAAAGTATTTCGTGGCCATTCAATGTATTTGCATTTTGTTATCAGTAGTTGTCCTCGCCTTGAGGCGGGCTCCTCAATTTACTGATTGAATTGCAAAGGAAAAGCAGCTCACAGATCACCATTTGAAACATTCACATCAATCTGTTTGCACAAACCTTGCAGGGAATAACGAGTAGCATGTTTATATGTATATCGTAACATATTTCAAAACAGTGAATTTTTTTCTTTGAATCCAGATTAGGTAAAGATTTACTAGACATACATGTAGTAGCTTGAAACTCATATGACTGTGTTTTTGTACTGCATTTTTACATTTCATTCACTGTGGTGTCGTTAGTGAGCAATGATCAGGCAAAGTTGCCAGAGAAACAGTGGAGGCACAATTCGCCCTCCCACAGCTTCTGTTTACTGCTTTATGAATAATTGCTCTCTCCCACTTCCTGCTCTGGGTCTTACACTCTCACTCTACACCATACCTATCTGGGCTATGGAGTAAATGAAGCATAACCCTATCACGTCAAAGTTTGAGTCTTAACCTTGATATGTCGTATTTATGCAAATAACATCTGCTGAAAATGAAAAAAAAAAGAGAAACAAATCATCCGTAGGACGTTATCGTTAATTCAATCTGGCACGTCTCACGGATGCCGACACGATGGTGCTCTCTTCAGCAGCCTGAACTGAGAAGATTATAAAAGAAAATTTAGGCCATACAGTAATACCATAATCTTGTTCCCCAGCCCCCCCCCCCTCGGCACCTGAAATGTGTCGTCCTTTATTTTTTTGGAGGAGGGGTATAAAAAAAACAGACATCGAAAGTTGAGTAGGAAAACATTAAATTCTCTTTGACACCTATCAGATCCCGTCAGGGCTGGAGACAGGATGGAGGAGCAGCTCGGTAAACAAAAGCCCTACCACGAGCTCCTGTTAGAAAGCTTCAGCCCGGATTTATTTTTTTTCCGTTGTGGAGTCAGGCAGACACGCACGGAATCACAAAGTTCTCTCCTTCTCTGGCATCATATCGGCACGCGCCTCTTTAATTTAGCTTATTTGAGGCACATTTACACCCACAGCACATCACAATGCGGTGACCCCTCCTATATCTTTGGGCTATTATGTATGTATGAGCGTAAACAAAAAAACATGCATAAAACATTAACATTAGGGAGGTGTGTGTGTGTGTGTGTGTGTGTGATAAAACATTCTCGCTGTAAACAGGACATTTTAATCTTTCACTAGAATTCCTACTGAACACTGATATATGATATTTATCTATAGGTCTATTAAACCGGGCAGGAAGATTAATGTGCAAGCGGTATATAATGCCACACTGAAGGTATATAAAATGTGTGTATGTGTGTGGGGGGCAATCACAGGAACACGTGTCACGTTTTGTAAAGTTAGCCATCGTCCCTACAGCTGCAAAGAAGCAGAAAATCGACTTTTCTGGAGGGGATAAGGTTAGAAACCCAGGTATATATAATGCTATCTCGATGGTGGGACACACTGAAGTGTCTCATTCTCAGTATCGCAGGCTTCCAATGTGAACAAACCGAAGCACACGCACCCACCCACCCACCCACCCACCCACACACACACACACACACACACACACACACACACACACACACACACACACACACACACACACACACACACACACACACACACACACACACACACACACACACACACACACACACACACACACACACACACACACACACACACACACACACACACACACACACACACACACTTCCTTATTCCACCTTTATCTGCGCTTGCTCTGGGCAGCTTACTAGTCGTCCTTTGATGATAAGAAAGTGTGGAACAGTTTCTAATTTATCGCAGCCTCCAGGCCTTATTTTTTTCGTCTTTTGTGCTATCAGTCACATAAGCCTCGGAGAGAAAACATCCACATCCTAATCCAACATCGTTACATCAACGCAGCATCTTTAAATAGCTTGGGTTAAAAGGAAGAAGGGAGAGAGAGAAAGAAAGAAAGAGGCCATTATTTAATAAGCATTGGGGAAGATTTAGGGAATGAATAATGGATCTAATTTTAAGACATCACAATGAACGGCAAAATGAAGTATCTTGGGGATAGTGATATCTCCTGAATCACTGGTCTATGAAGATTTAACCAGACAAAAGTGTTTGGGGGGGCTGGTGATTCAGACTTTAAGTAGTGGTAGACGAGTTACAGGCTTGGACATAATTACATTAAGGCGATACTTTAGACATAATGGAAGGAAAACCATTATTTCTTTTTTTAAACATTTTACATGATTTAGAATGGCAACCGAGTGAATTCCAACTCCAAAATGTGCTTATTCAAAAAAGAGAGTGCATAACAAAAAGCTTGAAGATTCCTCACATTTAAAAAAAAATTTGCCTCCATCAAATAAGGCTATTTACAGGGCCGATTGTTTTTCTGGACTGATCTTCTACAAAATGTTACCAAACTTTTAAAAATGTCTGTTACAGTTTCCTAGCTCTCTCGATGAATTGTCCAATCAATTGTCCATTTAGATAGTCAATACATTTCAATACTGAAACGAAAATAGAGCTCAACTTGATCCATCATTCTTTCATTAATAGTCAAAATAGGCCTAAAGCTGAATCCAGTCTTCATAAACTGACAGTCACAGAGAGTTTAATGTGAAACCTATCCATCCTCACAACCTGTGTATCTGACTGCTCTTCTTTTTTCCCCCTTTCCTATTCCCTCAAGTGAATTATTACTCGCACTGCCCACACTAACCCGCCATGTTGCTCGGACAAGCTAACCTTATTTTTCTGTCCAATCTATCTGGGCCTAAAGTCAATACAAACAGTGATTTCTCACAGCTGTGGCAGGGAGCAAATTAGTCTTCCAAACATACAGCAGCAGCACTGCTTCCATAGACAGAGGAGATAATTCATTGCATCTGTCCAAAAAACAGGATAGGAGATGGGGCTTTTTTTCTTCTACTTTAACTCCAACTGCAACTATAACTACTGACAGACCTCACCCAAGCTGCTCACACTGATAACACTGGCCCAGACAAACAATGAAACAAATACTGGAGCCGACGATTACATATGGCTACGGATAGAGACGTATGTTTAGGAAAAACACAGCTGACCACGGCTCCCCAATCTCACGTTAATTACATTTAGGAACGTTATAATGCCTCAACAGTTAATCAAAGGAGCGAGAGGGATGCAGATGGATCCTTCATGACAGAAATAGCGTCCGTATGCTGAATGGATGCTGCTCGCAAAAAGATGGGATTATAATTGTGTTTGCGATTTAGTGTTTTTTTTGTTGCTCTACATTGCAGTGGGTTGCCATGTTGTTCTGAGCTGCCGGAGTGAATTAAATTGCTTTTATTAGTAAAGTAGTATTCTCTTTACAGAGCCACGGTTCGGAAGAGATTTACATTAAGCCTTCAGTTTCATGAAAAAAGGACAGCATTCCATTAGAGTAATTAGGCGATAAAGAGTTTCCTTTTGAAAACTAAAAAGAAAAGATGAAATAAAAGTAACATCCAAGCAGTCCAGAGTGCACACAAGGCAAGTAATGAGATTGTACGTACGTTTGAGAGCAGAGGAGGATGACGTGGGGAGTCTGGAGGATGAAGAGGAGGAAGAGGAGGAGGTTTTGAGGGGGAAGGAGGTCTTCCCGCGGCGGGAGGAGGGAGCTAGGACCCTGGAGCGTTTGATGGGGATCACGGCTCGGGGTGGAGGGGCCACTCTGCCATGGTAGTCGAAAAGCCTCAGGAAAAAAAATATAATGTATACCATGATATACCATGATAGAACAGTTCACTTCTGACAATCATAAGTCAGTGTCATTGACAAGTGGTACTATAGCATTCAGAAAAGTGTCCATCTAGTAGAGCTAATGGGTTATAGAAAATTAAAAATATATTATTGGTTCCCAGCATTGAATTTCAAGATAGATTTTCTATGCATTTATCTAATTTTTATTGTAAAATGTACCACTTGGCAGATTCTGTGGGCACTGTTGTAGCCCTTTGAATAAAGCCAATATGGACTTTTGGTTGTATATGATATCATTTTGGGGAAAATACTGAAAAGTATAAATCGAAAAAAAAAGAGATAGACTTTTTTTATGGATTTCTCGTAGGTTCTTCTTTCAAACAGCACACATAAAAAGCTACCAAAAAAGTTAAAATACCAATATCCCTCTTTCTATACAATTACCCAGGCCATTACATGCATGCACATATCTTTTCAAAATGTGAAGAGGGTGTTAAATGTCAAATAAAAAAGGGTGTCAGCTTCAACACTTCTCGTGACAGTAGACTGTCTGTCACAGTTCTCAACAAGTGTGACATTTTGAAAAATGTCTGGGCAGATATGCACTTTGATCACTGGAGGATGAATAAGAGGCAAAAACAAGTGTTGGGGTGGCATGCTTGATCTGTTCAGCCATTTCTGACAGGGTTGACTATTTGAAGGAGCCTGTGTTGGAAGGCTTCTGAATTCTGATGAGGGAAACTTTTAATGAGGGAGGGCCGTAAATCTAAAAGGGAAGTCTTAATGACCTCCGCTGAACAAACAGTTGTGTAAACATAACTAGAAATGTTACTCAGAGTTCACAGATTAAGGTTAACTAAATGTAATACTTCTAAGATTTGTATATTTTTATACAGCACTTAATTAAATTAAAGAACTATTTTACCAAAACCAAGACTGTACAACAAACTGCATCAATTACTTTGGGTCAGAGGACATTTTGCAGTTTAATAATGCATGTAATTCAGAGCTTAGCTAACTTTTGTCTTGTGAAGATAATGTTAATGATACATACCTGCTGTAGAAATCATCTCTGTAGTACTCGTAATCAAATTCATAACCACTATATGAGAGAAATAGAAGGAAGGAGGGGAGACAGTCAAAAATGCTCAGACATTGAGCAGGAGATAAAGAAAAGGTTACATTAAGAGAAGCCATTTTGAATCTGTCAAAAAAAGTAAGCAGATCAAACTCAAGCCGTTTTTGACTCAAATGGACACGCTCTAGTTTACTCCCCACATCTCACCAAAAGTTAAGCTGCGAGCCGAATCCGCGGATCGACAAAAGAAATATTAATAAAGTTTCAGAGGGGTAATACAATCGGAAAATGAAAGAAAAAATATTTTTTTAGACCCTGGAGGGAGTGTGTGTGTGTGTGGGGGGGGGGGAAGGAGGGGGGAAGGGGAGGAATCAATATTAAGCACACGCTCAGGATGGCAACTTGTTCAGGATCCAGAGAGAAATACATCAGGAAGAGAAGAGATACGAAGAAAAGTTTTGGGAATTTTAATTGGGATAAATGCATTTCTATTTCAGTTTTCGAGTTATGTAGTGTTGTTTTTTTTGCCTCTGCTGTTCCTGTTCTATAATTACCATAATACATCCTGGCTGTGTACAGCTGTAGCCATAACCTGCAAATGAGGGTGTATACTAATAACACAATGTGCACACAATTATAAATGAGCAAGTGCAATGCAACACACCGGCAATTTGGAAAGGAGGAAATTGGTGGGTTATATATAAGGTTATACTATGGTCATGGGCGGACACACACACACACACACACACACACACACAGTCCCAATGAATACAAAATAAAAAACGGTTGTGCCCCTCGGTCTCATAAGACGGCAGTAAACATGGACTGCTCTGATCTGTTTGTGGCCAGGAGATGTGTACGGGGCAGAAAATCAGGGTCATGCTTAATGAAGCTTATACAACAGCATGTCCTTTGAGCTTTACGGGCCTGGGCTGAACAAACTTCAGTCAAGGCTGCTGGGGTATGTGGAGAACATTAAAAAACTCAATTAGAAATTCAAGGTCTCAGAGAGAGAGAGGGAGAGAGGGGGAGAGAGAGAGAGAGAGAGAGAGAATGAATCATTTTATTTGTATCAGTTTATTCAAAAAGATAGTTACGTTTTTATGGAAAGAGCTGCACCGTTGTAATCAGAAGGAATGTGTTATGGAAAATCTTACCTGTAAACAGCTGAGAGCGGCCGTTTGTTTCCTGGTTTAGGCCTGTATGGCTTGGGCTCGCCCGCCATGTTTATGTCTGCAAAAAAGTAAACAAACAAACAAATCACTTGTCAGCCACGCTTGTAAATATCACTTGTAAATCATGCATGAATAATGATTAACTGGTAATGCTTTATAGTGGATTTATAAGCAATTAATATACTTATTTATTAACATCTGTAGGTGTTAATTAATGTGAGAAAACTTCCTGTAAAGCATGTCTATGGGAAATATTATGGAAACCAAGAAAGGCCAGAATAACTTGAGGTTTATCCAACCAGGACAACTTGACTTGATTAAGTTGACTTGTAATTTGAGATAACATTTTATATTAATTTGAGGAACTTTATTTTTATTTTTTTTGTGAAAACATAATTTGTTTATTGTATTTCCATGCTTAATTTTTGTTTTGTATGTTTGATATGTCTGAAATAAATTTAATCAAATCAAATCAACTTCACCATAGGTTTTTTTTATTCTGGACACTCCTGAACAAAACAATTTTTTTTACATTTTTATTAATCAGACCCACATATATCTACATTGTCTTGTTTAACAACCTGGATTAGAATTGTAACTTTCAAAAAATGAAATCTAATATTACATAAATTCAGATAGATGGTTTAATATTTAATAAAAAATATTCTGTTTCTATACATTTATCTGTGTTAGGTATTTATTGGCTAATAAGATTCAGATCCTCACAGCCTCTGATGTTTATTTGCTCCTAATTATGGCTAAATAAAGAGGTTTAGAACCAGCAAACTTTTCCCTACTGCATGTACGGGCATGCAAAGGATTTCATTCAACACCAAGGTTTCCTACGCTGCAGTGTGACCTCATTTACAAGTTGGGAACTGTATCGATGAAAGTGGGTCGTTTTGAAGAAAAGAAAGTTGTTTGACAGAGCAACGTCTTGTGATGTTAGCGATTGAACAACATAGCAGTGCCTCAGCACAAGGGAGCATTAAAGTACTACTACATAACAGGGAGCGTAAAATATCCATTCAAGCCCTGTGGAAGTGCGCTATTTCCAATGTAAAACTGGAGTTTACGTGCCACGTTTATATAAGCAAACGCACAAAGCTGCAGTAGGACACATCCACTAACGTCAAGGTGCATTGTGGGAGCCACTATGCCAAGGCAAAGACTGGAGGCCTTGCCACCGTGCACTGGAAAGATTACAGAATTACAATTCTTGTTGCAAGGCAGAGGGGAAACCTTGAGAACAGAAACAATGAAAAAGAATAAGCGCATGAAAAAAAAAAAAAAACTACAATAAAAGCCGGATGTTAGGGAAGCTTTGATTTATAGCCGGCTTTTTGTTCTTTATGTAAAAAATAAATGCTACCATCATCAGGTGTAGTGTTAAGTGACAAAGCCGGCCATTGAGGCGGAATTTTTCAAATCGCTATCTGTGCATTGCCAAGGGTGTTTGCAAGGTCCTCGCATTTTGCGCACACATAGTCTGAGTGGCTTCCGGGAGAGCAGCCAGTGCGTCAAAAAACAATCACCCTGCCCAAATTTAAAGCACTTAAAAATGCGAGAAAAACTGTCCAGAAACGTTTTATGGATGCTGCCATGAGGCTGTCTCCATGATAATCAGCATAATAACAACTCCTTTTAACTGATATTAAAATTCACTTTTTCCTCCTCATCTGAGGTCAGGTATGAAACTACACAATAGCCATGTCATTTTATTTTCTGGAAGAATGAAGAACAGCATATTAGAAAAAGTGAGTAAAGACTTTCTGCATAGTCTGATCAAAGACAGCAGAATAATCCCATCATCATATTTTTTTAATATCATAAAAACCCTTTACAGGCATCTGTATGCACACAAGCAGTGGTGGGGTGTTCACTAAGGCCATCTTATAACTGGCAGGATAAAACTTTTAAGGCCGGGAACAATATACCAATCAACAAGGTGCCCTTGAGAGAGAAAAAAAGCTCCTCGGTGTTGTGAGCTCACTCTGCATAAATGCCTTGGATAAGTGCCTCATAGGTATATACATCACTTAAGAAGGCACTTTCTGACAAATTGTTTTTTTTTGCATCCTAGCTTGGTCTCCCTATCATTTTGTCCCCCTCCAGCAATGCACATTTGCCTAAATAATGTATTCACAATATGCCACCCTGCGCTCCAAACACCAAACAAGTGGAGGCACCCCAATCTCCTGAGAGTGGAATTGCACTAGGGTGAAAATAAGCCTTTGGCAAACTCTTGCCTCCTTCACCCAGTGGCTGCTTCTCAAGTGCTCATGATGAGAAATGGGATTAAAGCCTGGTCTGTTTGTATACTGCATGATTAGACGTGCTACAACTGCATCTCCAAATGAGTGAACAGGTGCGTGTGTGTGTGTGTGTGTACTTGATAGAGCATGTTGGGATTGGCCATGAAGTTGACTGAGCAGATTATAATGATTTTTCTCATTGACCTCAAGGTTTATTTGGAGAAATTTAAAGACCAAAACTTTAATTAGCCCGCAACCAACCGACTAAATATAGTTGGCATCTAAAACCGCATGCATCTGAGACATCCCTGTCCCCAAATCTAATTTGTATGATTAAATTGTCCGCATTTAATTTAAAAAAAAAATGACTAGAATGAAAAAATAAAGTGTGTAATACATAAAACAGCATAGGTGGTTGTGTCCATTAAAGATATATAGTCTTAAATGATCAATCTTTCAAAACCAGACAGAATTTTACCGAAATATTGACTTTTTATTTTTTTTTTATTTGCAGTCTAAAGTCCTTGAACACAATATTGGCTACCAGCAGCTTTGGTACTAAATCCATTCTCCTTGAAATAACTATTGCACTGCTATAGACAAGCTTCTATGCTCTGTGTGAAAAAAGGCCAGAAACTTATTGCAAGACCCACTGTTAAGGATAATCTTCAATGCAGCTTTTTAAACAGAATCTGTGAACTCAGGACTTTGGGATGAAAGAGACGTACCCTGGGTCAAGGTCCCCAAACAAATTCAATTTATTAAGTTCAGTTTGTTAAGTTATATCTCACATCTTCCATTGGTTTGTGCCATGGCTCTGTCTGCAGGCTCGTTCTTCAGCTCAGTCAGACAGACAGGGACGAGGGTGGAGCTGTCCATGGTGCTGAACCAGTTCACAAAGGGTTTTTATTTTTTTTCATTGCACTGCTGCTCACTCGGCTTGTGCGGCAAAACGAAAAAAAAAACAAAAAAAAAAAGGGCCTCGACCTTGCAGCTGTGCAAACATACACAACATGATACAATTTGAATTCGGCAGCCCTGTAATTATTTATACGCTTTTGGAGCTCGACTCGACTATTTTTCTTCTCCTCCCGAGATAGCGAGGACAGCGTCTGCCTGTCTATAGATACTGAAACAAACACAACCCGGCCATGCATAAGTATCCAAGGTAACAACACTGGTTATGATTGGCTGAGGAGGGGGTACGGGGGGGAAGAGGGAAGGGGGAGGTTTTTGGAGGTAAATTGCAGTGGAAAAGACAGAGGCACAGAGCGTGAGTAATCACTAAGGACAGACCTGTGTTCCCGTGTCAAGAAAAAACAAAGATCCGTGACTCCCCGCGGCAACCTGCCCCATGTGTTTTATTGGTCTCATTTGTTGCGTTACATCTCCGTCTGCCTAAGACTCTTGCTCTCGCTTCCTGCTCTGCCCTCACCTCTTAACATCTTTCTCCATCTCCATCTCTCTCACTCTCTTTCCTTCCCCTTCTGGCAAAGAAAATACCACACACACTATATCCATCCATCACTCTTTCTCACTTATTTCTTTCCTGCACCGAGGAAGCTCATTATGAGACCTTTTCAGCGCAGAGCTTCACCTGTGGGGCCATTTTTACTCTCTCTATTCGACACCTGTGTGCCGCCAAGGAAAAAGCAACTGCAACTCTTATTCCAACCCCTCCGTTCATTAGCCATGGATGAATAACGGCAGAGCAATAGGAGTCGAGGCTTTGAATAAATCAGGGCTATAAACTGAGCCATATGGAGAGACATATATTGCAGTGGAATCGCTGCTGAGATGAGAAAGCGCTCCTGTGAAAATCACCCGAAAAACAGAAGGAGAGCTCGAGTGTTGTGGGGATGGAGTACCAGAGAAGGGACAAAGCCTGCTGGTCAATGCTGAAGCCACAACAAATGGGACTGTAATCTTTCTGTCTCTTTCACTCTCGGTGTCTTAACAAAAGGAGACGGTCTACCTTTTTACTTCCCCTCTCAAACAGGAAAAGAAAGAAGAAAGCTAACAAGGGTCACTAGGAGGTCAGGTAGAAGAGGAGACTTGTTAGATGGAAAATGTCACATGAGCCAGATCACATTTTCAAGGGGGTTGAGGGGGGCAGTGTTAGAAGATGGATAGAAAAGCAGGGACCTGAAAATATATTACTTATCCAAGACGCTTTTCTCATCAGCCGTACTCCTTCGCTATTGAAAGCAATGAAACTTCGATCAGTCAGCTTTCAATAGCTTATTTGGCACAGGCCTGTCTTTAAAATGTGCTGATGAACACTAATGTCTAAACATATGGAATGTGTCAATGATCGTTGTTAGCAACATGTAAACAGCATTACTCATAACTACATACAGGCTTAAAACCATTTACTTCAACAAGAGTAAGCTCCTCTTTAGACCAACCCCCTTAGAAAAGTGTCTGTCTGTATTTATCCAAACTGTTTGGCTGGAAACACACCAGAAGCAGTAATTGGCATGTCAGAATCAGATACTCTTATGTCAAATTTTCCCCAGCAGTTAGAGGAAACCAAGCTACCAAATTGCAGCGGATTTTGGTAATTTCTGCTGCTGCAAATGGGGCCTGTTTTGGACTCCTGTTGTGGTGCAGCACATTAGCAAATAATTGAACAGAAACAACAATAGATGGGTTATTTTTCAGCTTAAATATGTCTCTGGGCAAAGGGTAGGGATTTGGTATCTTTTTATGGACACATGATCCCTAACAAACATACCACTTACTAGATGTTGTTGTAGATATATTGTAAATGTATGATATGTTGGAGAGAATATCTCAATACGAAACTATTTTGGACAATCAGAATTGCAGAAGTATTTTATTATTAGCAATATTCAACTCAATTAGTTCTTAAGGTATTTTACTGGTGAAGTAATGAACAAATTAAAATCTTCACTTTTGTATGTCTCTAGATAAAACATAAGGGGAATAAGGGGAGCCTCGGAACCATGAATTACACGGTTAATTAAAATTTAATTAGTTTTGGATTATGGATTACATTTGGATGAATTTTGCAACAATGGCCCTGTGTTGAAGTGTTCTGAATGTAACAGTGGCCGAGGCTCATGGGTATTGTAGTATTTGGAGCTTCCTCCAATGCGTTACTGGTAAAGATTCAATCTACTAGAACTATTTCAAAGTTGAAATTATTGTTGGGCTGTGACAATAAACCTCAAACAAAAATGTTTTAGATGCTTTCAACATTTCAAAGGGATATTGTGATGTGTAATTGTTTAGGGCAGGTGTGTGCTAACCTCCAACCACTTGCCTCCATCAAGGTACAAAAAGCATTTTCTCCGCGTGATTACCTAAAAAGCTTTTTCTTGTTGTTGACTTTCGAGTCATATTGCAAGACATGAGGCAGCACGACAACCGTGTGATTGACTGCAATAAAGTCCCTTTCAGACATATCAGCGAGGAGGACCTTGAAAGGAATGAGCAATGTGTCCTTTTCTTTTCCCAAAAAAAGAGAAGAAAATTCCCCACAGACAGCCTTTCTCTGACGGCACCACAACACATTTGTCACTTCTTCACCTTCCTTTGTGCGTGACTTCATTTCATTTCCCACTATCTATTTGATGAGATAAGACAATAAAAAGCACAGACGGTGGTTGTTGATGGAAAAAGGAGAAAGAATTAGAGCAGGGGGGCGCAGGGGGAGCTGCCCATCATCTCCGCACGGAACGAGAAACTCCGTCGCCAATCTCCCCAACGTCTTAATTAATTGAACAAAGTTAGTGATCGTGCAGATTGTTCCGCGGCAGGGAGACACGTAAGCAACGAGACAAGAGAGAAGCCAAAGTAGCTGAACCAAGCAGGTGATGGACGCGCAAGTTGAGTGTTGATAACACATTGGAGAGCTGTTAGTTGTATTTATTCGTATACCTGTATTTATTCGTCACAGGGCAATGCGTAGTGAAATTCCTATGTACCAGTCCGTCTGTAATTCAACTAAATAAAGTGCAAAGTTATAATAATGATTGGTTGGCGGGCTGTTAGTCTGGTTTAACAGTCTGATGGCCTGGGGCAAGAAACTCCTCCTCATCCTCTCTGTGTTGGCCTTTGGCAGACGGTAGCGTCTCCCTGAAGGCAGCAGTGTAAACAGACTGTTGTTGGGGTGGCTGACATCACTAGTGATCATTTTCGGCTCTTTTTCTGCATCGTTGGATGTGAATCGCAATACCGTGATACTGTGAAACCGTGGTATTTTTGCTGAAGGTTATCATCCCATGCCTAGTTGTGGAGCAAGCTGGACCAATCAGAGAGAGGGAGGAGGTCTGAGATGAAGGGTTTGCCACATCTAATCACCCACCGGTGTACATCATGACCCGCAGACACAACCCTGGCATAATATTCCAGATACGCCTTTCATCTTTTGCTTCTCTGATATATTTTCCAGGACATATACAAGAGCGTACTGTGGGTTTAAAATGACATTCTAATTGACAGATTTCCCCACAAAATCTCAAAGTGAATTACAATCAGATATGCCATCCTGAGAGGATCCCCGCTGTGCCCCCCCAGACGGCAGATTCTGATTTCCACAAAAGCCTTCCCCGCTCCATGCCGATTCAGAACTCACATATGATTAACTCTCAGACATTAGACTTGATCTGGCATGTCTGTGACTGGCGAGCCCTCAATTGAGGTCACAACAAGACATGGCAGTCCCTTCAAACGGAAGTTACAGTTGACTTTCTCCTCTCGACGGCTTGTTTACTGACACCACTCAACAACGCTGTGGAAGGCTGTTTTCTAATTAATGACATGGACAAAGTGGTGAAGAGACAGGGGGACATCTGCACATCAGATGGGAAGTTCTTTGAAGATCAAACATCAAACAGAGAGAGAGAGAGAGTTCAAGGGGAGGTGAGGTGTCTCGCTGAACTTTTCTGTTTGAATTCAATTCAGTGTTTTTTTTTTCTTGTCAATTTGCAGAGTCCGGACTAAAAAGTAAGAAACCATACCTTCTCTTTCTTATCGCTGCGGTGCTCCGGCTACGGATTATTCTTATTGAATATATAAAAATCTCAAAAAATAGCATGAGCCATTGACAAGCCACAGCTAGACAAGGATGACTAATGCACATCCACCTTCCATCCCTCCACTAGTCTGTGATACGGACCAGAGTTCAATAAACAGCCATTTTACATGACTACAACATCTGAGTGAACATCCCATTACAAACGTGTGCCTCTGTAAATATTCAAGTGTGACTTTCAGTGTGCTGTGCTGCCCTGCCCGGCGGAGACCAACGTCTGTGGGGATCAGCTCATAATCCCCCGGCCCCTTCAGGCTCCAGCAGAACAGATAAAGCCATGGAAATCGCTTTGAGATCACAACCCTCTGTCTGTGACTCTGGAAGACCCAGAGAAATATCTTAAGCGAGTCAACGAGGGACAAAAAAAAAGAAAAAAGGATTCAGGCAGCAGGGTGGAGGCACACGGCACACTGAAGAAGCTTAGTGGTGTGGAGCAAAGCATGAAAAAGAAATATTGAGCAGAAAACAAACACACAACAAGTGTTTCCTCTGTGAGTAAATCGTGACATTGGTTAATAGGGGGGGTGTCAAGTTCTCCATTGTTAGTCAGAAATCGATCGAAAATGACGTCACAATCTCGATCTTCCAGGTGGATGGTGGAATCATAGATTTAGGCCTCCCACAAGTTATCTCCTACTTGCAGCCAATAGGATCCATCTGCAGCCAAAAAGACACCATGGTAACTGCTCAAAGTCAACCTAACCTGAGCCACTCTCCTGCCCCTCTGAAATCACCAGTGTGGAAGTATTTTGCGTTTCTGGTGAGTTAACCACAGTTTGCAAGCTAGGCTAAATGCACGTGTAGCATTCTGGCCCGGACATGCTTTCCTTGCAATAATTCAAACATTAAATGAGTTTATCAAACCAATGATCTTAGACTAGACTAGATTTCTCTAAAATGGCACTGACATCTATCCTTTAATAATCAGGTTACCGCCATCAATTCCCTACCAAACCAAAATTTTTTTAACCATTCTGACATCATGCTGCTCTTTAATATCCATTTATGAATGTATATTTCATTTTACATGAAAAATAAAGAGACTCAATGATAGAGGGGAATTTCACAGGAGGACTGTTGGCCTACATGCATTAAAATGTGATGGGCTTTTGTTCTCGCCTGTCAGATACCATGTTACACATCCCTGCATATAGGTGGAGCAGTGTGCGAGTGAGAGAGGAGCGCCGTGACAGGAGGAAAGAGACGAGAGTGAGGTGTTACAAGCTCTTTAATTATTTCAATGTACCTGCCATGGTGCTAGACAGTCATTTCCCCCATTCTCCAGACCGGTACAATCATATCCCTGGACTGTGCACATTAGATCCAATATTAATAAACGCCACTCAAAAAAGCTTCTTGCTCTAAATATTCTGTTATTCACGATAAGACAAACAAAAAAGAAGAAATCTGCCCTTTTTGCAAGATTTTTCCGTTTCCCCCAAAATGCTTATTGCACTCAGGAACATGGATAATAAGGTGTCATTTACTGGTGAGTGCTGGTGGTTTTTCTCCGTGCATCAGCGCGCATACACATGCAGATATCAGTGTGTGAGTGTGTGAGTGTGTGAGTGTGTGAGTGTGTGAGTGAGTGCGTGCGTGTGTGTGTGTGTGCGTGTGTGTGTGTGTGTGCACGGCTGAAGGCTTGTCTTTATTTCACACCGATAGCCGCTTCTCCTGGCAACAGCCCACACACGGCCTTAACTCCCCTAAACGTGATTGGAGCCGCTGGTGGGAAGGAGACATGGGGTCTGGGGAAAGCCACATCTTGTGTCATATTATTTCACCATCGATAGAGAAAACTCTCGTTAGGTTCGTTATCTCAAGGTTAAAATACATTTTTCAGGACAGAGTGACGCGGCGACTAATACAACAACAAAAAGGTGTGAAGGAACAGCTGGTGAATTTCTTAGCCTGTAGCAACTGCATCTTAGGTGGCAACTAAAGTATCTGGAACCGATTGGATTCTGTAATTGCTGGTGATTTATTCAAGAGAAGCAGAGCAGCAGCACCACAGCAGCCCCTAACAGCTCCACCAAGGGTTGTTCTATACTGCGCATGATTTGTATTCCTTCCCATGGACGTGCAAACTGAACATTTTGGGAGCAAAAAGGAAACAAAGCTAGAAAGAGGTGTAGTCAGAAACACACACAGTCACACAGACACACACACACACCCACACACACACACACACACTCTCTGAACCACAACTGCCCTTGACACATGGTTGGCGATACATGGGGGACATCTGACAGAAGATGTAACGGCCTGCATCTTGTGTCAGCACCCCCATCCCCTGCTCAGCAGCACGACACACACACACACACACACGCACGCGCATGCGCACACACACACACACGCACACACACACACACACACACACACACACACACACACACACACACACACACACACACCTTACATCTGCAGCAGCACACTGAGAGAGACACATTTATTTGTAATGCGCTGCAGCCTTCAATCACGTCTGAAACAAGAAGAGCTCAGGCCCAGACGTGTGGAGGGGAGAAATAAAGAACATCAACAAGAAAAGAGTCTGAAGGGCAGGAAGTGTTGCTTTAGGAAGACTTTTCATTAGCACCAGTCTGTCCCTCTCTTTCTGATACAAGATAAAATCGCACAACCACATACTGTGCACACAGAGAAAGATATGACACACGCATGCATGGAATTTTTTAAAAAAATGAATTAAAATCCCAGTGGTGCAGAGGGCTGGAACCCCTATTTGATCTCCAAGGATTCCTGAGCTGCAAAATCTTAAATATTTATGGACTTCTTCCAACTCAAATACTCTCATCGCTCGTCGCGGGGAAAAGAGGCCGAGAGGTTCTCTTTCACCTAATTAAGTTAATCACCAAAGGCAACATCATAAAAAAATATGAAAAGAAAAGAAAAAAAAAAAGACTCGGCACACTAAGGCAACAGAGTTCACCTTTTGATAAAGAACCAACAAACGCGAAAGATTAATTTCCCAAATGGATTTACAGGCATTCAGGCTTTCACACAACAACACAAGAGCTATCTTCCACTAGATAATTACCTTCTAAATCACAAATGATCACTACTTGTAAAAGCTATTCATGTGGTATGTTTTCTTTATCTCATCTGTGCCGCCCTGTCCTAGAGAGAACATTTTAAAATAAGACCTGATGGAGTTAAAGAATTATAATTATTCATATATTTATATTTTTTTTTATATATTTTTTTTGTTTATATGTAACCTGGAGAGGTCACTCGATAAGCCCATTCGGGTTTCTGACCTCTCCAGCACATACTCTTTTAATCTTTACATGAGTTAATGTATTTGTTGAGTGTGTTGAGTGTGTGCAAATAAATAAATAAATAAATAAATACATCTTAAAGTGACTCATCCCCAAAGTTACACCTACGCACACCTCTTCAGTAATAGGCCACTCACACATCCATCACTGTAAATGCTGCTGTAAAAAAAATCAATTAAATAATAATAATTCCTCGCCTCTAGCCTGTAGTGCTTGTCAGTGTTGTTCGCCATTAAACCCACTGGGCCTCCAATTATCACAATGCCTGATGAAGCTGGTAAGCAGCTGAGGTCACATCCACACGTCCTTGCTGTTATTTTACTCATTATGAGACACACTGGGAGCTAACAAACAAGGTGCTTCATGAGCTAGCTGTTGAATCAATTAAGCGTATCCCTGTCATCTTCACCTGTTGATTAACAGTTCACCTAAGGACACAACACCAATACTGTTAGATCTTATTTCAGAGCTGTTAAACCGAGACATTAACTTGACTAGTTGGTAAAGAATATCAATAGGCTCCTGGACAAACAATAGTGCTATTAATATTTATGAAATGTGTATTGATCAGAAGTTATTACATAACAGCATTGTCAAATTCTTAACCGTCTCCTAATGTTGACGAAGCTTCCGCATTGTGTAACTTCTGGTTCTGTTCATGGCTGGGCAACACGTCCAAAGTGTGGGCTCACTTTGCTATATTCAATCAAATGAAGCCAAATGTAAGATATGTATTTGCATGTATATAAGCAATTCACACCAGTAACCTCATGAGAAATTACAAGTACATTTGAAATCCGAAGCAGTGCAGTGTGTTGACAGCTTTAGCATATTTAACTAGCTATTTCTTTAATATTTTCATGTCATGTCCTCATTTCCAAATCAAGGAAAGTAGTATCAATATTAGTATTGATAGGTATATGAGCAGTATCAGTATTTTTTTCAGTATCAATACAATCCAAACAAAACCAAACCCTAGTAATAACACACCTAAACATCAGCAGCTTCACATTGCAACCAGTCCGTCATTGTCAAGCACCAAGCTTGAAGTTTGTCCATTTCTTAAACAAACAGTAGACAGCAGACTGTAGCCACTGGCAGTCTATTGAGCTTCATAGCTGACAGATAAACTTGAGAAAAACCTATTCAACAAGCTCTGCATACTCACCAATTAACAACTACGCACACTTACTTGGCTTTTATTTATTTATTTGTTTTACTGCTGCTGTCTGAAGAGCTTCTGGATGTATTCGCCTGCTCTGTCTCTTGACATTGACTCTGTGCTTGGTGACAAAATGTGTGTTTCCTACCCAACAAGCCGTTCATCCTGAAAGTTATGCAGTGCGGTCTATGTGTAGCCTACGCAGTGCGTCGTATATAGTTTTCATTTCCTCTGATGTTGAGGAGAAAATAAACATAAATCAAGTTTTTTCTGAACACTGAACAAACTAAAGCCCTCCAGAACAAATCACCTGTATAACACTCTACAGACTCTACAGATGTAAAGCAAATTGGACGAAGATGGAAGTCATATAGGCCAACACCAAACTGTAAACTGTGCCAACAACGAATTAACTAACAGGTACTAACAGGTAATTATGAGGCCAAAATATCCACTTGCTTTATCAGAGCATGCTCCAACTACATGTATAACACTAATACAGTAATAGTTGTTAATTGACAAACATAAATCAATAATATCCACATAGTAATTACTCCTGGTGCTTTCCGGATCATAGCTGCTCCATGACTTTGGACTTCACACTTTACATCATGAGCACATTGTAAGGCATCACAAGAGTGAGGTCATTAATGTGTGTGTGTGTGTGTGTGTGTGTGTGTGTGTGTGTGTGTGTGTGTGTGTGTGTGTGTGTGTGTGAAATACTCCTGTTTATTGTGTAAGGTGGTGGATGAACGTGAGCTGAGCCTAAAATGACTGCTTTCATCACAAGCCTTGATGAGTCGACACATTTCCTTGATAATGTATGCTAACTTGAGCAGAATGAATACATTGCATTCAAAACAACTGCGCAGGTGCACGGATGCCTTTCATAAACTATAATGGCTTGATGTAAACACTACTTAGCCCATCTGGAAACAGGTGAGCTCACTTCATAATGTACTATGTGAGTTAATCATTGAAAGATAAAAACTACAACAACAACAAACAGCAGTGCGTTTTTTTCACTTTTAACTTTGGCACACTTCAACTGTATCTGCGTAGGTAAAATCATATTTCATGCTATTTATAACAACTTCAACAGGCCTGCATCCGTTTTTGTTTTTTTAACATGCGTTTCGGATGCATCTAGTATTAAAAAGCATGAATCACGGCTGAAGAATTGCAACTTGTATCGAGCCACTAATTCAGTGTAAACTTACATCGGCGATTGCGACGCTTCCCCTTGTACATGGTCATAGTGTACGGGTCCAGCTTTGCGCTCGGTCAGATCCGCTTTCAGGTGCTCGAGAGACAGTAGGTGCACGACTACTTTTGGTGCGTGTGTGCAGCGGTACTTTGAGGCTGGATATGAATGATCCCTTCAGACGGGAGAGTCGCAGAGCGCTGCTTTAAGGGAGGACCGTACCATTTGTAGGGAGAGGGAGAGGGGTGGCCGGGATAGCGTCTCATCCGCCTCACACACACACACACACACACAGGTTAGTACCGACCCACCACTGATCAGCACAATTAGGAAGCAAGTGGCTTAAATAAGAAATACTTGTAATACATATAAATTACTTTTAATAACTGGGAAGTGCTTTGTCAAGATTTATTTTCATCATGGAAATCTTCAATTTATATTCATTTAAAAAATCGTTCTCTTTGGATTTACTTTGTCATCTCAGTTATTTTGACCACATTTTATATAGCAGAAGTATGTAAAAAAAACACTTTTATTATCTATTTGTAAGGGTTTTATTTTCTTCTCTCCCCCCCCCCCCCCCCTACATTCACAGTGTAGACTACATGTTGGCTACTTGCTGTATATTTATCTGTTTCAAAGTTTGTTGAAAACTGAAAATTGTCATGTTGCAAATTGGAAAACATTATGAACTATCCCTGATCTCATGATAAGAATACTATGAAGAAATCCCTCATCAACTATTTTTCCAAAGAATATCATTTCTCTATCTTCCAAGACGTACACATAAATAACTTTTAACAATTTTTTTAATAAATCAAGACCAAAACAAAAACATACTTCAAACCGATGACCCATAATAAATCACTCTAGATCAGTGTGTCAAGAGTGCACAGCTTAGGCTGATGGGCATGTCATGGGGTATTAGAGTATTAAGGAAATGAACCATTATATATTTTGAGATGAGACAGTGGATGAAAGTTGGAGCATCACCAACGTTATTACGACTCATCATTGTGAGGGTCATGCAAGTCGGGACTGAATCTCATGGTTTTCTGTCCAAACGTCTTTAAAAGCCAAACATTTGTACCTCATGCTGGCACAACAAGAACATGCCAGAGTCAGAGTCAGTAAAGGTTAATCCCCTGGGGTAAATACTTGTCTGTACACGTTTTCACAGCAATCCATCCTCTAATTGTTGAGATATTTCTGTCTGGTGCAAAGTGGATGACAGACTAACAATGCCACCAACATGACTTGGCACTAGTACTGGAACTTACCATACTTCAAAAATGCTTCAAATCTATTCTGACTTTCTGTAGGGCAGTCAGATTAATCCATGGTACCTGACCTTGGCTTGTACGTTTCTGCCATCCAATCTTGGAGAAAGGGCCAAACCCTGAAATGAATTGTGTGTGTGTGTGTGTGTGTGTGTGTGTGTGTGTGTGTGTGTGTGTGTGTGTGTGTGTGTGTGTGTGTGTGTGTGTGTGACCTTCAAGTTGACACTGTTTTCACAAAGCAGTGAAGGATCCTTTTCTGTAATAAGAATAGAAAAGAGGAAGCGTACCACTCTTCTCTTGAAATACTCAGTCTGATTATTGTATCACTCCACATGCGCCTATACAGTGACATTGGCACAACAATAATCTCCCACTCCCTCCGTTACCCCTGGGAACACTTCAGACAATACAAATCTCATCTTACTTGCAAAAAGGGGATGTTGTTGCTAAGGAGACACGGACAAAGAATCGGCCTGTATGTTGATTTGTTTTGTGTGTGCGATTCATTATTACATTATTGTTGGTATGTGGGTTGAATAACAACACTTCCCTTTCTCTTCTCCTTTTTTTGTTTGTTGGCCAAAGATGAATTGTGCAGTTAACAAACACACTCTGAAAGCAAACTGCATGAAAGTAGTAGGAATTCAGTCAATATCGCTCTCTTGTGAAACTGCTGCTGCTATACTCTCAAACTTGTAAAGTATGAAATCCCCCGAACGGGATTTTGATACGCCAAGTGTGAATGCTGGTTCATGCATCGGGCTACACATCAGTGATTTGCTGTAAAAATTGGCTTCTAAGCACTATGAACTTTTTCTTTACATTTTAAGATGTATTTTTTTGGACGCGGAAAACAGAAAAAAAGTAGGTATAAACATGTTACAATCATCAGCGACCAGCAATGAGGTAATTCAGTTTTTAAAAGTAAAGCAGGGACATCTGCTGTCCGGGATGGATTAATACATCAAACGTCCACAAAGGCACAATAGGAAGCATCTGCTCAATGTCACATTCAATGAGGACATTCGAATCCCGGTCGTGATTTATCTTTCTTATGGGCTTCATTTTCTTTCATTCTATAATTTCTCATTTACTTCACAAGGCCTGCTGTTCTTGGCTCAAGGCTTTTTTTTATTTTTTTTTTAAATAATCATCATACAGAATCGAAGAAATTTCAAATAAATATGAAGATTTTTTTTCAAATAAACGCTCCTTTGTAAAGCAAGGTTGTGCAGCCTTGTGGTTAGAAAAGGGCAGCGCTTCATTTCTCTGAATATTGAAAATGTTTCCAGTTAGATGTGCGATTAATAAGCACAGCATTGATGTTAAAGAAAAAAATATAATTCCATATCTGAAAAGCTACACAGGATCAAATATGAGCTTTGAGCGTCTTCAGTCACTGCAGTTTGGATAATATAATATATGCAATGTCTCTATCAGGACCTGATGCTGTTAGATACATTGGCTTTGATTGAATAAACCTTCTGTGCATTTCCATGAGGTATTTAAAGCTGCTATAATCAATATTCTTGCGTCAACACTATGAGGAAGTGGCAGAAATGGGGTTGCTCGTAGTGAGAATTGTGACCCAGTTTTGCATCTCCCCTCAGTTCAACAGAGCCTTCTTTATTGTTTTTAATGTTTTGGTTTCACTGCTCTCACTGAGTCACTCTCGGCTACAGCAGGAGGCTTTCTTCAATCAAAAATATTCTTCAAGCTCCCTCTACACAAAGGGACCATCGCCCAAATGGTAAATGGAAAAAGCTATAGTAACTACCTCTTAACTGCACAGAGAAATGAGCACAAACCCTTAAAGGAATACTTCACCCATACGGAACATGCGTTCTATCATTATAAAATCACTATTATAATATAATGAATGAGGTTTTTCTTCCCTCAGTCTTCCCTTAGTCTTCCCTGGGCCCAGATGTTCTGTTTATCCTAATCCTTACTGTGATGTCACAAGAAGGAAACTGTAGGGTTAGACAGTGAGACCATAAAACATTCTTTCTGCCTTTTCTCAGGCTAAAATGATCCGATTACATTTTTCTTTGCACATTTATACGAAATAGGATCTCCGAGTTCAATACACCTTCATATTCCAACCGGTAAAGTAGGCCTTTAAGGGACAGGTTTTACTCAGGAGTTGGTGGATTTAAAGACAACTGAGTTCATGGAAGAGTAAACACTGCGTCTAAATTAATTATTTCTAAATTACACTGAAAATTGTAAGCTGTGATAACTCAAAAGCTAATAATACTGTATGTCAATGGGTGCACAGCTTTTTTCTACAAGGTAGCCAATACTAAGTTGGTTCTAATTATTCATATGCAGTATATCCAAATCCCTAATATTTATTCCAATGCAAGGGGTCAAAACTTAAATATACCCATCTAAGTAGAGCTGATTGTACTATATTACAACCACTCGTATGCAGCGACACTATTTCCTGCACCACAGGGCTGATTAAATCCAGACAAACTGACTTCATGTAACAACCTGCTCGCTGAATTGGCCCTTAGTATGGAAGGAAGATTGATGAGGCATAACCAACTACAGTTATCTTGGATTTAGCGATTTTCTTGAGAAGAATATTTCTAGGAAGCTCATAAAGTCTTCAAAGAACGAAGCACATCATTACCCTCCGCGAGATAGGAAGGGCTTAGATTAAGTTGGTACATGCGTCAATGTCTCTAAAGCGCCCTGGCATTCTCTGCTGGCGTTTTGAAACACTCCCCGTTAACAAATGACCCTCATTTAGAGCTGAGATGGAGGGATGCTGTGGTGGATGCCCCCGGGGTGGGACGATTTTCTACATGATGGATATAAATCTTTACCAAGACATCACATCTCATTGGCCTATGGGACTCGCAGCCTCTCTTAGCTCATTAGACACAGGCACTGCTTTTGGCACTGAGCGATTGCAAACGTATCCAGTGTGTCCACCGCAGTTGCAACTGTTTAGCGGCCTATGACAGCAAATCTGCTCTCATTTTGCTGATACTGGCCACGGAAAGCTTCAACAAAACATTTGTTTGGATTCTGTCCAATTTGACAGACAACATATAAAAAAACAACAACACAGGTGATAAAACAAAACTCTCTCAGGCTCTGAGGCTTTTAGTTTTCTGTGATGAACTGCACATTCTGTTCATTTAAATTCTCTGCATACACAGTGGCAGCTCTGTCCAAATAACCTCTGGTGTACCCTATAAACCAGTGCCACATTATTGCCTTGTTAGCAGTGTTTATGCAAACATTTCTCATGTACTTGTCCAAGTGTATTAATGCATGCACATTACCCTCAGTTACTCCAAGAGGCACTGTGCTCAAAGGGAACCTTTGAAAAAAAAACTAAGAATGCTTAAAGAACTTTATACTATTCAGTAGAAAACAGCAAATCCTATTACACACATGTCGCTACCAGTTACTGAGTACTACACTCAGTGAAAGCAAATACTGCAGTAGATCTTTTTTCAACAAGAGGGTCCCAATCCCTGAGAGGGCCAGTTGTGCCCTCTAGTGGAGACCAAACAGAATGACAGCAATGGCTGTTTTCGACCCCAGACATTTTAAAGAGAACATTGACATGACATTACCTTTATCATTTTTATATTGTCTGCTTTGTAAGTGGATTGTCTTTTGTAAGTGGAACATCGGAGAGACAGAGTGTACTGATGATATCATGTAAGGCAGCAGTGAATAATGGAACAGCAGCCCTGGTGATTTTATATGCATGGGCGCACTTTCCTATGTGGCTGAATGAACCCTTCATTTAAATAGACCTCCCACGGATACTGTGTCTTTAAATCATCAGTGTCAGTTGACTCAACCTCTTTCATATACAGTCTATGGGCCCAAAGCAAGAAAGCTGTGTCACCTTATGTTCAGCTTAAATTTGTAGTGGAAGAATACAATTGTTCTGTGTTTTTTACATTTTGACGATATTGTCCGATGTACTGTACTCCTATTAAAACTCAGGTGCAAGCTGTATTTTTTTCAACTTTATTTTGAAAGGGCCTGACTACCTATCATTGAATTAAAAGTACATTTGCTATGTTCTACTCCTGCTTGTACAGGGTCATGTGGTTCTGGAGGTTGGAGACTATTTAATACTAATTTGATCCTTTGCTCCAGTTTTTATTTTGTTTAAAAAGATAACTGTTTGTGTTTGTACAAAGTGAAATCACTGTTTGAAGTCCCAGGAACAGTGCAATATAATTGATGTTTTTGGGGGATGTTTATTGCTGGGTCTACTTAATTGGAAATGCTGATTGTTAATCCATTATTTTCCCATTCTATTTAAGATCATATAGTGGTGAGGTCTATCCCAGCATGCCTTGTACCAAAGGCAGTGAGCACCCTGGCAGTCAAGTCAGTATGTCACAGAGAAATTACAGACACACACACGGAAACATAGAAACTCTTTCACACCTGTAGGTAGAATGGAATCTCCGGCACATCTTTGGACGTCTTTGGGGGAAAAAAAGAAAAAAAAAAGAATTGACAGAAGATATTTAATTAAAAAAAGCAAATTAAATCATCAGGAAAAGGACATAAACCCAAAAGAGCATTGGGTTAATCTGACTTGATCAATATCTCCAAAACACAGCACAACATCTTTCCAATAAATCAATGTTTGTCAAAGTATATTAGTCATTTTTTCAAATTAAATCACATTTAATCTGACTTAATCTCCTCAATTACCGATAGCTGAAGCAAAACACTTTTGCATTTACTTGAGGGATTATTTCTAACAGCTGGGCAGGATTTTTTTTTTTAAATATTTGTACCCATTTTTTAATATGCCTCTCTTTTGCATACACTACACATGCATACTATTTATCCAGCCTACATCCTCTCAAGTAAGACCTCATTAAGTTTTATTTAGGCTCTAATCTGCATCATCCTTGTTTTTCTTCCCTACTCCCTCCTTCTCTCTCTCACTCTCTTTCTGCTTTCCTCTATCTCTCTCTCTCTCTCCATCTGTCAGGGTCGGTAGCAGCGCAGTGCATAGAATCACATTAAGAAGTATTCAAATGTTGAACTCGTCGCAATTGCTATTCATACAGGCATTCCAGGCTGCCAAATCTAATTCAGCTCAGATAGTCTCGGTGCCATGGCCATCCCCCCCCCCCCCAGTCGATGGAGATAATACAAACCACACATGGCGGCGGAGGGGTTAGAAAAAAAACCCATACACACAGACAATATTGTCTCCTGGATGTAATGGAGCCACAAATTACTTTAGAATAATTCTAACAAAAAAAAACCCCGGGAGAGAATAGAGAAAGACGGGAGGTTTATTTTTCATTTCACTTCATTTTTTTTCTGCACTTATATTAACGAGTCTGTTATTTATTTGCAGTGAGAGTGAAATTGGCACTCTTAAAGAAGACAGTTGTATTAATGCTAGCAGGATGAGGAATGGCAGTCTGTCATATAAAACAATGGACACATGTCATAAGAGATGCTCTACATCTGCAACCATTGGGGTTCAAAGGAATGAGTGTTAGCATAGGCTATCTCTGCTCTCACTATATTCATCTTAACTTTTACAATCATCTATTCCAATGTTTGCCTAATTTCTATTTATATCACAGACCTGGCATGAACACACAACTTTTTTGTGTGTGTGTGTGTGTGCAAGGCAGACATGGACAACAGAAGAAAAACATCTTAGCCTAAAAGAAACACATATTTAGGAATGGATGCCCTCAGAATCGTCTGCAAAAACATGAAACACCACTGTTTAAGATACAATTATTTTTCCTATCTATAATAAAGGGCCAAAAGCATTATAAATCCTGCCCACAAAAATATCAGGACTACATATGTTCCCTCTTAAGTACAGCTTTGTTAATAAAAACACCAACAGGAAGAATTACAACAATGAATATGTCTATGTCATGGGGGGCACCGAGGGTATCTCACAAGCCATGTATAATGAATACAAAAAGAAAAAAGACTACTGATACTGAGATATAATTCTAATAATGTAATATATCAAAAATAATAATTATAGTCTATGAAACCAACTGTGTGCTGTCTTCGGAGATCATCTCTTTGCATGCACCTCCTCTTGTCTCCTGAAGGGGTCCCCATTGTACTTAAATCCCTTCAAAGATGTTCTCTTGTCATGGATTTTAATGAAACTCCATGCACCTTAACAACTCAGGTCTTCAATTTCAAATGGAAATCAGCTATTCTTCTTCTATCCATCAGTTATTTGACAACACGCTAATGTTCTTTGTCAAACAGAAAACAGATTAGTGCTGAATTTGACGGTCTTTCCCTATCTCAAAACTTAAAGACCTACTTCACTGGTGTTAAGCTCTGAGATCCGTGGTATAAATGTGCAAACATTTTTAGAAATCGGTTCATCCGACCTAGCCTGAGAAAAGGCAGAAAGAGTGTTTCTATGGTCTCACTGTCTAACCCTACATTTTCCCGTGTGTGGCATCACTCATCTCTCTATTTCACATCTGTATAGAAATGTACCTTTGTACTTTGGATTCCAAAGAACAAACTTTCTGTCGACCAAATTTGATAAGGTTTGCACATGACAGAAAATACACTTTTTAAACTTTGAATTGATAATAATGCACATGTACTTTCTAATCAATAAGGTATGATATGAAATTATTTTTGCACATGTTGGCTGTTATGTCCCTCTGTTTGCCTAGTTGTGCCAAATCCATGCACCAAAATCCAGACTGGTATCCAGGTAACTGTTTTTTAGAGGGTCACACATGAGTCAAGATTAAACATTTTCTATCAACAGCTGACAAAAATCAACTATTTTAAAAAGGTATGTATTTAATAAAAAAGTATTTTAGGAAGAAAGGCATGAATTAAGAAACTGTAAAAGTGGACATACACTTATGAGGCATCGATGCAACTGTAATGCAGTTGCAAGTGGTAGTAACTGCAATGTACCACAGTGTGGCGCTCAGTGACCGTAGAGTTGCAATATAAGGCCCACACACACACACACACACACACCTACACACACACACACACACACACACACACACACACACACACACACACACACACACACACACACACACACACACACACACACACACACACACACACACACACACACACACACACACACACACACACACACACTCCTGATTCCAACATTTTCATTGGTTCCACGCATTAGAACAGAAGACTGACACTGCCTCGACCCGTCATTTCAAACCAAATGAGAACACTCATAAATATCCCCCCTTTTTGTTCTAACAAGTGCTCATCTCGACCGAGGCTCAAACTCCACCTGACAGGACAGAAGGCAGCCCATCTCTCCCACGTTAGATGAGGTGCATAAATAACGTCACAGTTCATTAATAACTCTGTCACACACACAGGTGGGTTACTACGGAGAAGTCATCACCTGCAAAGACCCACTTATGTATGTTTGCATACTGCGCCCTGAAAGCTAAGACGCAAAGACCTCAGTACTGATTTCACATCACTTACAACACACAACAGCCCTGCTTTGGGTTCTTCTTAATCCATCTTTCATGTGCTACATTTAAATATCGGTCATCCTTGAGTGAATATTCGGTTTGAAACTGCCTTGTTTTTGCTAACAAATGTTCTCCCTTTTTTTTATATATATTATGTACTCATTATAATTCCGCAACTTGTTTACCACTTCTTCCTCCACCGGCCAAGGCTAAAGGCTAATACGATTTTGTGAACAAGCCATAAAGGAGTTGCCAAGGTCAGAAAACACACTTCAAACCAGCTGCTATCTACTGAAAGACATTCCCCTCCCCGCTCGTGTTTGTCAATTTTTTCTTTCCACCTTAGAGACAGCGAGCAGACAGCTGTGTGTTCTGCTTCCTCTCCCTTCAACAGCTGCAATAGACATTCGGTCATCCCTGTCGGCTCAGTAGTAGCGTACACCCTTCTTTCATGGAGAGTATACTCTCCGGCTCAAACAACTCAACTCTTCTATGCAAAGTGAATTCCACCAAGCGTGCAGGCAGTTGGGCCGTTTTAATCCAATCTTCGGCAGAATATGCAAACTATATATGGGGGGGGGGGGGGCTTTTCTTATAAAGAGGTCAAAGCAGGTAGAAGTCATTATCTCCTGACTGATGAGTCCCACTAATTAAATCTATACCAAATCTCAAAGGAGGAGACACCGATTAAAAAGTAGAAGCAGCTGAGTTTGAGGAAAGCGTTTGAATATTTAAGATGAGTGAGATTTTTGCGAAACGGTGCCTGCAAATAATATCCCGACCATGCATGCGACCAGATGTTGTCATGCTTTATCGCTGCATATTCAATTAGACACATTTTTGCATGTGGGTACTTTTTGTCAGGAACAAAACTGTGCCCTGTGGAATAATCTTTCTAACTGCTCCAACACCCCCCCACCACCACTTCCCAAAATAGCTCAAGATTAAGGCCTGAGGAAAGCCAAGTTGCCACTTTTGTCATGCGGCAGTGCTCTAAACTGTGCTCCGAGTACCTTTGGGATGGGTACGGAATGACTGTAAACTGTGTCACTGTTAGTGTCAGAGAGGTTACTCATGGCGGGAGGCAGACAGTGGTGTGCACAGACTCTAGGGGGCAAGGGCGGAAAAATGAAAAACGGGCACCTTCTCTATGTAAACAAGCCTAGTAACTATTAAAAGTGGAGTCAGCAATTCTAGAGAAGGCTTGTTGTCAAAATCAGTGAATACCTCCTCTTGATCTGCAACTTGTGCTGAAAAAAAAATCCTGTGTTAATACAAAGCCTAGGCTCTGTAAACGGGTATGTTACTAGCTATGGTGGGCCCGCCTTTGTTTACATACGATTTGTTCGCATGCCAGTTTACAGAGCCTAGACTGTGCATTAACACCAGATTTATTTTCAGTGCGCACACAGTACGGACAGATAGCAGATGTGGACAAGATATTCACCGGTTTTGACAAAAAGTGATTTTGGCAACAATCACATCACTGGTAGCAGCTAATGCAAAGGATTGATGTCAGCATCATGCTCAGTGTGACCTTGACTGGACAGTGGATTTTAATCCCAATTTCTGTCATCCAGCTGTGAGTCAGTATTCCCCCACTAACAACTGGATGCATTCATTCGCAGGTCTCTCAGCTCTGCAGCCTAATTGGCCCGTATAGGCCTTGTGAGCAAAAGGATGAAGGAATGGGGGAATGGTAGAAGCAAGTGGCGTGAGAGAGAGAGAGAGAGAGAGAGATAGCGAGAGAGAGAGAATGAGAGAGGAGATGAAAATGGGTTGTAAAGAAATAAGGAAAAGTAAACAGATGAGAAAGCAAGAGGTAGCTGCAGGCCAGATAACGGGCTGTTTTGAATGTTATTTTGTTTGTACTGTCCGTCTTCCTTCGGGGGGGGCGGGGGGGGGGGGGCAGAACTACAGAGCGAGGAGTCTGTCACAGTGATTGTTAATTTGCACACTAAGCACGGGGCCAGTCAGAGGGGGGTTAGCCTATACCGCACAGCCCCCACAAGGAACCGGTCCAATGAAAACCCCCCTACGGCTTCACAGTGATTATCGCTGCATGTGTAATCGCGAGTCAGAAGCCATTACTTACACGATGCATCACCTTTTATCCGGCCGATTTCACTTTCTTGGTCATCGAGCCCGAGGTGCATTGAGCTACAGTATAGTATCGACGATTAAGGCTCGAATGAAGGGACAGACATCACTGAGCGGATCAGTGGATATTATGGGGTGTGAAAAAAGGCAGATTTTTCTATTCTGGGGTTCCTGTGTCAAGTCTGTTATGATGGCCTGTCTGTTTGGGTGATGATCAGCGTAAAGGTCGCACTGCAGGGGTCTAGTGTCATAGAGCAACTGCCCACCTGACACACACACACACACACACACACACACACACACACACACACACACACACACACACACACACACACACACACACACACACACACACACACACACACACACACACACACACACACACACACACACACACCTACCGAAGCGTTATCTCTCTGCATGCATGTAGAGCATTTGTAAGAACACTAATCCTACACAAAACAAGGCTCATTACTTTCTACACACGTTACTGGGACTCTTACAGATGAAGTCGTAGTGAAGACAAACCTCTTTAGTTAATGTGCTTCTTCCCAAAAATATTTTAGAGATCTTTTCTTTGATTAATTGATGCCTTTTATGCCCTTAAAGGCCTTGTTATTTAGTTAATCTTTTCAATGGCTAATGGCTTGCTTTCTTTGCAACGTTAAGCCCTCTATTTTATTTTACTTTTACCATTATTATCATTGCTATGTGTATTGTACAGTATGTCTATTTTAACATGAAGCTTGTAATGCATGACATTTTATCATTTTAAAGAAGCCTACCTTGAGCTGCATTTCCTTAATGAAAGGTGCTATACAAATAAGGTGTATTATCATTTCTATGATAAACCAGAACTGGAAAAGTTTGCCAAGGTGCATAGCATATCCAGTGTACAGTTTTACTTTTTGCATTATTAGAATGTCTCAAATTTCTAATAACCATCTCTTCATTCAAACCCATGGTGTGTGCATCAGCATGCCCTATGTATGAACCCAAGCTCTCCGGAGGATACAGGCATCTCTGATTATGCACAGGGAACAATTATCCAACTCCATTCTTCCTCAGTGATCCAAGCTACTAGCTCTCTCTCTCTCCATCCTCTCTCCATCCTCTCTCTATACCCCTCTCTCTCTCTCCATCCTCTCTCTATGTCTCTCTGTTGATGAATGCAATATTAATGAACACATCTCAGCCCCGGTGCTTGTTAGGCTTGAAGCTAATCGTGTTAGTTTGAAGACTCACTGTCCACCGTCCGTATCAGGCTGTGCTTCCATCAGTTGATTTATAAAAAAGACGTGGGCTTCACGGCTCCCCGCTCAGCTAAAGCAGAGCAATGTGGCAGCAGCCTCTGAGGTGGCATGGTCGCTCACATGGAAGATATGAAGACAGGAATGAAGATGGATGTGTCTCTTTGCTACTGACTCATGGCAGTGTCCTGTCATGAGCAATGGCAGGGCAAGTTACTACTCAAAGGAATGAATCACTTGACTTTACCGCCTTAAAAAAACATATTAGATGCATGGCAGTGTCCATCTGCAATTAATGTGTTCGATTTGTTTTCTTGCAAACTGACAGAAAACAATGACATTCATTATAGATTGTTTTGCATATTTTTCGATTTTCTTCTTATTAGAGCCCTATATTTAGATAGTAGGCCTATTGAGCATATTTGTTGAAAAAAATACAGGAAATTATAATATGGCTTGATTTTCACAATAAAAAAAGGAAACATTTGTGATTCATCATAAGTTATGTTAGCATTATATACATGTACATTAATATATCTTACCATACTTATGTTAGGGGTCAGTTTGACCCTCTGGAGACTTCATAAGAACAATAACAGTAATACAACTCAAATACTGTAAATACAATCCAAATAGACTTATTTTGAGATAATACCCCAAAAAGAAGCATTGTGGGTGTTATGTAGCTACGTTTGTTTTAACCTTAAATAAGGTTATCAATGTTTTTTTATGTGATGAAAGATAGCGGCTCTGCTTTCAATAAACAGTCTTTTTCGTATTAAGCAGGCTTTGATTGTGTTTTTTATGAGCAGCCTTTCATCTGTGTGTGCTTACATAAGACCTTCTGCTATCACCATGGTTTTGTGTTTCATTTCAGCTAACAGATGTACTGTGGAATAACTTCTTGATCAGCACCATTTTAACTGAAATAGACAAAGCAAATGTATTGGAAAAAAAAATGCATATCTTAATGTCATAAATATTTCAATCAATCTCAATGGCTTCATCTATTTTCAGTATATTTTACCAGTTTAACTTGAACATTTAAGGACTTTTGAAGGGAAACAAATGTGTGGTTTTGTGTCTTTCTCACTTGAAAATGCGAGTCTGTTTTTATGCTGCATTGCATACACATTATTGATGTGTACGCATATGCAACGGCCACAAATAATAAACCCCTTAATTGCTGTGTAGTGTTCGTCTTTGAATTAGAATGTCAGTCAATCAATTAGAAGGAGGATACAGTTTATATCTTATTTGCGGATCGACTGTTTATCCCCAGTAATATCCAGTGGCTATTGAGTCAATATTACATTTCTGCTTGTGCTGAGGAAGCATATTTATTTGTTTTTGCTCAAGGGCACTTTGACACATTGGCTTCTGTATGAGAATCCAAATTGGGACCTGCCAGAAGACCAGTGCACCGCCCTGCACTGCAAAGGTTATATTTCATATATTGTACCGTATAATAACTGGCCTGTTTCTCTGCAGCAGAGGTGATGAAAAAAAAAACTTGAATGATGAATGAAGTCATTTTTCTCTTATTCATAATGACACTCACATAATTAAACTATATTATATATCACTGCATAACCTATAAACTATAGTATGAATGTAAAACAGACACGCGCAAACTAAAGCAAGCTAGTTAACTGAAATCTAGCATATGCACACACACACACACACACACACACACACACACACACACACACACACACACACACACACACACACACACACACACACACACACACACACACACACAAAACACATACATGCACGTACACACACACAGACATGCACGTACACACAGCTTCCTGGGACCCGCTCAGCCTTTTGCGCTGCGACTCTGATTCACAGCTCAGTGTTTCTCTACCTTCTGAACCCAGATTTTCTAATCAGAGAATTAGCTGCAGTTTCTCCTGCCAAAATCCACACGGTTAATCCATCTCACTTTGTCCACACTGTGGCTCATGCCCCGCTAAGGCATTTGTCAGAATGCATGAAAGGAAGAGAGAGAGACAAAGAGAGACAGAAAGAGAGAGAGAGAGAGAGAGAGAGAGAGAGAGAGAGAGAGAGAGAGAGAGAGAGAGAGAGAAAGAGAGAAAGAGCATGGTAGCCGGGGGAAAATGTGCTTTCCTGGGTGGCTTTATTAAAACCTATTGTAGTGCACAAGTGACAATCTTGAAAATGTCTTCAGTATTGTTTCCACAAAAGAAAAAAACACGTTCTTATATCCGGAATACATTAGGGCTCAGATAACTCCCCCGACTTCTTTGGCTATACTGTTGATGCTACAGTACGCTGTGTGAGTGCAAAAGCCTTGAGCACTGACTGCTGCTCTGTATATACCTGCTGTTATGGATGCTTTTGTGGAATGCTGCTGGGTCAGGCCAAGTGTGCATCCCACGTCCGGTCCCCGGTTCCTCAGAGCGTGAGTAATGAGGGAGCAGACGGACAAGCAGGGTGCATTCTAATCACCCACAAGGACAAGGAGAGTTATGGAAAGGAGGAGAGGAAAAGGGACTAAAGAGAGCAAAGAGAGAGAACGAGATTATGTGTTGATATTGTTATAATGTTGAATTTTTGTTTCTTATTTATTGCATTCAATGTCTCTTAAATGTTCTGAATGTTTTCATAAAGTCTCTGGGAGTTCTACCTACATTTCGTTATATTTTTGTCTGACTGTCAATGTAATGATATAATACATACAAATCTTTTTTTGAGTGCTGCACAAATCAGAATTCTTTAAGGTGTTACCATCTGCAAGCAAACATAGAACCCCCCCCTCGCCACATACGAATAACACACACACACACACACACACACACACACACACACACACACACACACACACACACACACACACACACACACACACACACACACACACACACACACACAGGCTCAAAGACACTGAATACTCTCACAGCCTCAGAAGCAAACACAGGGACATGGAAAAGACACAGAGGGGGCCTTAATGGGGTTTCTCTTTGGCAAGGCTCTGTCCAGTGGATCAGGGAGAATTATTTGCCCATCTAGAATCTAGAATACCCATGAGGCATCTCACTCGTGACTTCTCATGCCAACAAAACCTGGCTCTCAAAACTAAAGTTACTGAGCTGTGCGGTTATTGTAGACATAGTTAGGAATTATCTATGCAAATGTGAAAGTGAAAGCGAGCTGGTGAATACTAATTGTGAGTGATGCAGAGGCATTACAGCAGCCAGGTGGAGGAGATGCAGGAGGATTGGTTTGGCTACACATGAAAAGGACTAAATCCCCCCATTGGGTATTCACTTATGCCTGTGGTACTCAGAGCATCTTAAGGAGTTGTATGTATTTTGTGAGGAATTGCTGCAAATTATGTTACAGCCTCATCTTTGTTTGTGTGAGTAACACATTTCCTTTTTCTCCCCTTCTAAAAAATTAAATCTAGCAAAATCCCAGATCCTCTTTTTATAACCACAACTTAAATCAATTAGCTTCGATGGTGTGGGATGGGATATGTTATTACCATAGGACAGAGCCACGCTAGTCCTTGTGCTAAGCTAAGCTAACCAGGCACTGGCTACAGCTTCATGTTTAAGGTGCAAATATTGCAGTGATATTCAACTTCTCATATACGTTTTGGCAACAAAGAAAATAAGTTAACTTCTCGAAATGTCATTGTTTTACCAGACAATCTTACAATTACTGTTTGGCAGTTGGCACAATCCGATAGATAGGTCTAATAAAGTCTTGGTGGCAATGTGTGTTTGCTGTTTGATATTCATTTGAAATGTTACAGTTGATGGGGGGGGGGAGGGGGGGTGAAACAATTTCTATTATATACAATGTACGGGAACCAGAAAAAGAGAAATAGACGGAGGAGACTTTAAAGTCGGTTGTGGTCAGCAGAACAAGGGGAACGTGAAATGCTGAATAAACAAAGTGAGTGTGAGGTTTAATAGTTTGTACCCTCACTAGCCAGTGTATTTTGTGTTATTTACTGTCATATTCAGATGGGGTCGCTTTGACTGATTGATTAACTTAATTATCCTGGGGGGAAATTGGTTTTCCAAGGTGGTTAAAAAGAAAAATAATCGAACATAAACAATAAAGACAATCTATGACATGGTCCACACTTGGCAGACTACCAGCAGAACATATACAGCACAGTGCCATAACACACGAGCGGAGGGGGGTGAAACAATACAGCGATAAAGCAAACACACTGTAAGACCAGCATTTTTCTATTGACGATGGAAGTTTCCACCACATATCTCGTACACGTGTCAGCTTTTATAAAAGACCTTGAAGAGAAAAGAAACATTTTATTCTCTCAGAGTGCGCTGTAGGAGTGCTGCAAACACCCCGACAACACATTGCATCAACTCTTCTTGGCGAGATATCAACAAGAATAAAACATGTATTTTAAAAATCCACAACATATGCCTGCAGTGGGAGTATATCTACGCTGCCAAGGCTACTGCCAGCAACACAAACACTGTGGCCAAACTAAAAGCAGTACACTCCCTGCACACTCTCTCCTTCTACCTGTCTGTGTCTATAGTCTTCTGCTTCTTCCCCGTACAGCTCAGTTTCTGCGTGCTGCGCTCCTTGCTATGCATCGCGTCGGCCCAAAATGACGATTGATTGCAGTGCCGCTTGCCTTTGTAATCCGCTTAGGATGGATTTTGCATCTAAATCACTTTATTATTTATGTGTCTAACTCTTGCCAATGCCATTTGGAGACAGTATGATTGGTGATCCATCACACATTATCCTTCAGTGCGGTCATTAATATTGTAATTGGGGATGGACCTTCACCGTGAAACTTGCAGGTGGAAGTTGATCTCTTTCTGCGAGGGTCAGGCTTCTCAAAAGCAGGAGTCAACAGCGGGAGGATTATCAGGTGTGCTCGCTAGCAGACGGGCTCTCCAGAGATGTTGTTAGTTTGCCCTCACTCTCTCTCTGCTATTAACCTCTCTCTATACTTCTCCTTCTCTCTCCACAGCTCCCAGGTTACACAGCAGCTTGTATCTTCATACATGGCCTCTCTCAGAAAGATACGGGATGTTATTCTTTCATTGTCCTTTTCCATGAGGACTTCAATCACTGCCTGCCAATCACACGCTCCCACAGCCTACAGGCAAACGCACACAAGCACACACAGGGCCACATCAGAAGGACGCAGTTCAAACAACCAACTCTGTAGATGAGAAAAACATGATAGGCTCTCATCTTTAACACATAAAGGGTTAGAGCGATTTGCATCACAAATTATTTGGTGCAAAATTAATCAAAGAAGTCTGACGATGATACCTCCTCAAAAAAAATATTTAAAAACGTTCAAAAACTGATTTTAAAGTAGCAACGAGGAACTTTCAGTTTTTGTTGATTCTAGCGGCACCTTGGGACGTAAACTGTAATGTTTTTACGGCCCTAGCAGCCAAGCGCGTGCTTGCGGCGTGTGCATTTGTTAAGAAAGTGAGTGAAAGAGAGACAGCAAGATGCATTGCAATGAGGAAATGTATTTATATGTTACTATTTAAGATTAGTAAAGGTAATATGAGGCCGGTAAATCGAAGTAAACTTTAAATTTGGTACCATTCGGGAAAAACAGTATGTTCCGCTCTGCTTGCCAGGATACATTTTACCCTAGCAATGGCATTTATAATAACTATATAACAAGTGTTGTTTTTTGCTGATGGTAGACTGTTCCATAAACATTTAAGAGTTCACTCATAGGAGGTTTAACATTATCAGGGTGCAGTATACAGCAGGCAGCATATAGGGTTATACACTATGTGTGTACATTTGGAAAACTCAGCAGTATTATGATCAGGCTTATTGCATGCTGGGAAGGCTGAGGGCAAAAAACCTGTCAATCTTTGTGTCTGTGGCAGCCCACCGAGCCAAGTGAGGAGCGAGGCCGTGTAGATACAGCAGCTAGATCTAGTGTGTGGAGACGCAGAAGGCTTGGATGCTTGTGAGGGGTTCACTGACGCCAGTAATCATCATGTCACTGTGTCAGGAGGAATTCCCCCCCCCCCCACCCCCCAGTCAGCGTTTAGCCGGAGGGGAAGGAAACACACAACAACACAAGCCAGAGGTAGAGAGATTTGTACTTAACTCCCGTCGCCCTCAGATGGCTGACATACTTTTTTAGTGCGCTTGTAGTGTGAAACGTAAACTGGCAAGAGACTGGTTCTGTGTTCCAATTACAGTTCATGGAATACACTCATGTTGAGCAGGATATGAAGTTAATTTAAATGAGAAAACACAACAAAATTGAGTTTGTGTCTAGATGACTAGTTTGTTCACTTAATCTACTTATCACACAATGTGATTTTAGTTACTTTGGCAAACTACAACTTTTTTTAAAAAAGCAGCAAACTTTCACATCGAAGTGGAGCACAGCCATTGACATTTCCCTCACTCTCTTGTTAGCATGTGACCTTGCTTGTAGCTCCGACCAACAGAGCAGAGGTCTAATCAGCCCAAATAGCTGAAAACACCAACATAGGTCTGCCTTTCTCATGTTGTGGTTATGGTGAAACATCTCCAGGGACATCTAACCAAATAATTATATCAAAGTACAAGCATTTTGCTGACATTGCATTGCTAGGAGTGATCCATGATTGTTTGGTTGATGTATGCACGGTAGTATCATTTCAAGGAAAGAGTATTTATTTCCTGTACACTGAGTCCCAAGGCACTAGACAGTACACATATGATGCATATTTATGCATGTCTATTGTCCTTCCAACAAAGCCTGTTTTTAATTGAAATACATTGAAATGAGAGGCAAGACTGTAACTAAATGAAAAGAAAGCCAGTATGCATACTGCATGTCCATGATTTTTGCATGTCTGCATGTCTAAAGCCCTGCAAAGGAAATTGACGTATCCTATATTAACTGCTAACACAGTGTACTATACATATATTAAAAGGAAAACTGCGTGGGTTTAAATGTTTCAGCACCATGGAGAGAGACATAAAAGCACATGGAATGCTTGGTTACTGGTCTTAATGGACTCAATCATGCCACAAAGCCATTCACATAGCAAATGAAAGAGCTGCTCACAGCTGCAAAACATTAACACTTTGTTCATATAGCAGGCTGATTCATCTCCAGGGACATGGCAGAAAACAAATGCTAAAGTTTTCTAGGTGCAGTGTGTAAATGGCAATTAATATATTGTGGGTGTCAGCCGGAAATGCACCTGATGGAAGATGAAGACTATAGAATAAATAGCTAAATCTTCACCTCATCACTTGATAGCGTAGAAAGACTTGAGGCAGTGGTGGATGAATCCGTGTACCTTCCGTTCAATCCATATCCGTTTGGAAATCAAAACACGAAAAACGAAAAAAACTGTTTGATTTAATTTTTTAATTATTTGTTTAATTAAAAAAATATATATATATGCCTGTAAAACATGAATTGATTGCCATTTCTTATTTTTTATTTTCCATGTCGCCCTTTACATACGAAAATGGGAAAGGAGACAAACAGAAAATGTGCATTTTCATTTTTGAAGTTCCAAATAATAATTTATATTAATCAGCGGGTTAAACTGTGTCCCGCTGCCACAATGCCACGAGCTATGCGCGGCCAGAGCCGTGATGGCTCGGACCCATAGACTGTTTTCTGACCGTGGCTATCTCCGTCTTTTAAGTAGGCTAAAGCCTCTTGTCGGTAGTGGAAACGCATGGCAGATCTAGTAGGATAACCCTGCCGAACCGAACTGTGCTGCTCAGAGGAAACGAGGCATGATCTAAACAGCGACAGACATACAGCTGTTGATCCAGATCAAAACGGGACAAACCACCAAATGTTTAATCTTTATTGAGAGGGGTATTTTGGCTGGCTGCCAAAGGCTGCTATGTCATTGTCTGTCATAGGCTACCATCAAGAGCCTCGACACACACACACACACACACACACACACACACACACACACACACACACACACACACACACACACACACACACACACACACACACACACACACACACACACACACACACACACACACACACACACACACACTATCAATAATGTAGGGTGTGTCCCTCAGTTCCCAGTGTGATGCTGACGTCCGCACGTAATCGGTGATTAATGAATGAAGAGTAAAACAAACATGTATTAGATGATTAGGCTATGAGACCCAAGGCAATTGCCTACCTTTGCGCAATGGTTAAGTTCGCCTCTGGGCGCGCTCGCACACACGCACACGCGTGCGCACGCACTTCTTTCACTAAATTGAAACATGTATTTTTCAAAATCAACATTTAGGCCTTTATTCTCATATTTGATATCCTGGTCATGAATTGTGATTAAAAATGGATAAAAACGTGTTTTAGTATAATATATAATGTAGATGAGAGGATGACTATTAAAAAAACAGGTCACTTTTTGTTTTTCGTGTTTTGATTTCCAAACGGATATGGATTGAACGGAAGGTACACGGATTTGAATGATGCCATCTTTAGTTACTAGCTTTTTGTCCTTGAAGGACAAAGGTCTATACTCTGAATGGGAGGGTTTAGCGAGGGAGTGTTGTAATCTTAAATTTCACCACTAGATGCCACCAAAATACCCCTATATTACACACTGTTTGAATGATCAAATCTTTTGGCAAACCTTTTAGCTTTCTGTTTATATCCACATTTGCATGTGTAGTCCTAGACCCTTTGATTAATGTCGGTGTCATTCGTGTGTGGTATAATTTCCTGCAAAGTTTATTAATTTTGCATTCATGATTAATTGGGACACAGTGTGGTTTTGAATGTTTCAGGGCGGTGGAGTGAGAGACGACTGATGCAATATTCTTCATTTCTGCTCTACAAGACTCAATATTCAACATCTGTGTCCTTTCAGAGAAACGTCTTCACGCTCCTGCCTCTGAATTGCGTTGACACTGCACTGCACGTCGGTTCGGAATAGCATTGAACGCGTGCGCTATTTAGTAATGATTGCTCTGCTCACACTCCTAGATCTGATCTCATAAACTCCTATTCATATTTGATAGGGTAATGGAGCATCCATTGTTTCACTCGGAGGATGAAGGTGCTGCCAGCTGTGTTATAGTTTTTTTTGTTGCATTCTTTTTTCATCCAAACACACACACACACACACACACACACACACACACACACACACACACACGGTGATAGTCTCATCTTCTGCAGTAGCAGCGGCAGGCTTTAACCTTTGACACTGGAGTAACGTTGAGTGTGAATATTAGTCATCACTAGTGCGTTGGAGCAGCTGAGGTGAATCCGTGCAGTCACAGCTTGATGCGATTATTCCACTGACCTCTTTTCTCCGCAGACCACTGGCAGTAAAATGCCAGGCTCTTTGAACGTACCACTGCTTCCACAAACAACATGCTCGGCCTCTTTTCAAGTGGGCCTTGGATGATCTCAGTAAACAATGGTCTGAATGCCGACATATAGGGGCGACTGCATAATACCACTGTGCAATTAGGCTGTCTCCTCCATAAGGGCAGCACATCAGTGGACTAGAGTAGCACAATCAATCAGAGATCCCACATCATATAACTCAATAAAGTTAAATGCAAAACAAAAGGCTAGTCAACAACCAAAGATGCAAACTCTGATCCATCTGATATGCCTTTTATATTACTCACATGTCTGTTTCATAAACTGTATGTATAGATTCACGTTTTTGAAACTATAATGTAATGTGCTTTTGTTTGATGTGCATACAACTATGATGAGTTTGATCAGATTTGTATTAGATTCAATAATGTAGTTAGATTTTATCTGATGAACATGTATTTGTTTTTTTTTATGTTGTTTTCACTTTAGGATGCCTATTCAAAACAAGTGAATGGACTACCAATGAAAACTAGCCTTTAAGCTAACTCATTTACATTTTCTTTTTCAAAGAATGTTCAATTGATGTACACTGTCCCTTGAAATTAGAACCTGAATGCAATTCCTCAGGTAACACAGCAATATAAGCTGAATCCAAAGATGTGATCTTTGGAATTGTGGCGCAATTAACTGGCAGGTAATAACATTTTAATGAAACGTTTTTGAAACAGGAAGACGGATCCTTTGCCGAGGTCATTCCTCAACTCCAAACCATTATGTGGCTGATTCATTTCTCCGCCATGTTAATATAAAAAGCATCAGCCTGGGAGGATGAGGGACTGAGGGTGTCCTTAATTGTCAATTAAGAATGCATCTCCCAGTCATACTCTCGCCACACGACCTGTGGATTGAGCGATAACAAAGAAAGCCGCATCGCCTCGCCACAGGGCCTGTTTCAAATTGAACTACGGAATAATGGAAATACTTTTGATTATGTTTGCTTCCTCAACCAAAAACAAGCAATCACACGAGAAGAGAGGCAAACGATTTGCAGAAAAAGTAACAAATAAATCACTCACACTATTATTACGGCTATGGACGAGTGCTCCGTGATGGGTTTCAGCTCTGACCCGCGATATAGTCCGGGATGAGACGGGGTTTAAATAACTGATGTGTTCTTCTGCCTATTCGCCCATTTCGAAATCCATAATGCCAACTATCAAACTAATGAAAGACTCAGAGAGCAAAAACACATTAGCCGCCATCAATCAGGCAAATAGCTCATCATAATTTGTTTGTTTCATTAACTATTGTTGCTATTTTTTTTTGCAGTGATGTCGGATCAGAAAATCTGTTGTGAGTTGAGTGAAAATTGTATAAGGAAAGGTAACATTAAACACCTATCCAAACACGCAGCCAGGTGGGGAAACCCCTTAGGTCAATTAGTAACCAGATGGTTCTAAGAAGAGGTGGCAACGGTCAAATCCCCTTGAACTTGGATTGTTAACTTCATCTGTGTTCATTATCTTTTATATACTGTACTATATATATATATATATATATATATATATATATATATATATATATATATATATATATATATATATATATATATAGTACAGTAGGGGAAGGTGGGGTGATTTGTGCAACTTTTTACTCAAAGTGATTTTAAAGTGAGGCCTTGACAGTTATGTCTCCAACTCAAATATGTACATATATTTCAGGATGTTGTGCATCCCTGGCAATAAAAACTTTGGATCTGGAATAAACTGTTTAAGAAATATAGCTTTCGGAAAAAAAGTTGTCTTGTCGCACAAATCACCCCACGTAGTGGGGTGATTTGTGCGTCATTGTGTCACAATGACAAAGTCACCATCATCATCTTTCTGGCCATCTGAACTCTCATCAGTGGTGTCGTTAAGTGGAATTGAGATGTCACTCTCTTCTGAGCTACTGTAGACAATCACTTTCTTTTGGTGACCAGCGTATACAGCCATGCCACTGGCACAACTCTCAGAAATGTACTTTGCACTAGTTGCTCCGTGCTTGTGGAACCAACTGCCACCTGACAAATGTGATTCCCCCTACATTTCTGCCTTTAAATCAAGGCTCAAAACCCATATGTACACCCTGGTGTTTCCTCCCCATTAACCTCTGCACTACTTACTTACCTCTGCACTACTATCTGTGTTTATGTGGATGTATGGGCTTTACGTCTTTTATTTTGGTTATTGTTATTTTACCTTCATTGTTTACCTACTGAATGCACTATGTACAGCACTTTGGACAGTGCAAACTGTCATAAATGTGCTTTTATAAATACATTTTACTTACTTACTTACTTATAACTCACCCAGGCCCTTGCGCACAAATCACCCCATCCCCAGAATTTTGGATAATAGGCATGATGCAGCAATTTAGGGCTGACATTGTGCTAACTATATAGACTCAAAGTGTAGCATACCAAAGCACTAAAACATGTGTCAAATGTTTTCAAACGTGTCTATAATTGTTCAGACACAATAATCAAAAAACCTTGATCATGGAAATTTTACTTTGAAAGGCAAAACACAGTTTTTTGAGCTTAAATGTGCTTATATCTTATTCCTTGTGTCTCCCTTCTTTACAGGATGAGTCAAATGGATGGCTCTTCTTAAATATGTGGTCACATTTCCAATTTCTTCCACGGTTTTCTAGAAACAAGGGGTTTTGCAACTTCCAAAATGCACAAATCACCCCACCTTCCCCTATATAGTATATATATATATATATATTATTTTTTCACTAACAACACTCACCACCCTGAGGAAACTGGATGATGGAAGGGGCCGAGCGTTTGAGCAGTTAGAAAGATTATCTTCAAGTTGGATGACAAGAGTTGACAAACATGTTTTCCTGCTGCACTGTCTAAAGTATATCTTCATACCAAAACATGACTAAACCAAAAGACTAGCTTCCCCCAAGATTGGACAACCACTGTCAATGGCATCCATCAAGTAACTCATTATAATGACTGAAAGCCTGTGGGCCGGTTCTGTCAACAAATGTTTGATGCCCTCACTAACTACCATATCCTTGCTGCGTAGAGTTCGGTATTACCCTAAATTGAATGACCATCTTAGAGCTTACATGCCAAATATAAGCTGTATGCATATTCTAAATTCACATAATAACTAATTCCAGTTGCTAACCAATGTCCGTTTCACACCTGCACTTTGATTTGATTTTATCTGGGTTATTCCACCCATACTTCACCTGGACTTCACCCTGGTGGCCCCCCTAGCCTTAAATCTGGGTGAACGATATACATGTTGAAATTTACATAATCGATATGCCAATGTACATTTCAATATGTTTATCGCTCCCTTTTGGAGAAATTTAACTGTCCGAGGCTGAAAGGGTCATTGTTGTACACCATGACGAAAAAAATGTCAGGGATAAAGAGATCCGCCAGATCTGGTGGTTCAGGCCGTACAATGTTCTGTAAACACAGAAGTCTACTGTATGCAGTGCACCTTTTGCATCATATCCTTCCTCCTGCAACCTCCTTTCCCTTAGGCCCAAACTATCTGTTCTCTATCCAATATGTCTGAACAGATAGATCTGCACATTATCCAAATCAGGATATTGTCTGGATATTGTCTGGAGGGGCTTAAACTTCCACTGTTCCTTACTCTCTTTGATCATCTCATTCTCATAACTTCCTTGCACCCACGTTCCCTGCTAGAAAAAGCCCAACAATGTTTGCACTGGGTTGCACCTCCCCCTCCAACCGCTCCTGTCTGTCCTGATTCTACGTTCCCTTAGGTGGGAACAAGTTATTATCGTCACTAACCCATTCTCTGCTGGCTGGGCTTGCTGTGTCACGGTGGGGTGCCAAATACCAACTCTGCACATCTTCTAATTAACATAATAATAATGCAGTTTTCTGACACTAAACTTCCGTCGTGCACTTCTCCCTTTGATCATCCCATGCTGATATTTTTAACTGTGTGATATACTGAAAAGCAATGATATCTGCACTCTGTTTACCCCCAGGTTCCTTTGTTGAAACACCAAACACAGCATTAACACAAGGGCTTTAATCAAAAGGGGGTCTTGCCTGTACCTATTCTTGCCCAGTCATGGTCGTTTTTTTAAAATATGTTGTAAAATAGTGGTGTGTGAGAATGTGCGTGGATGTATCTTTGCAATTCAGTCCTAGGCTTAAAAAAAAATCTTAAGGATGCCCTTCATGGACAAAACTTATTCTGAGTGTGCAACGCAAATGTGAATTTAAAAAGGCATTTAACAGTCGTCATCCACAAAACCAGAACATTGCAAAGTGCATGCACAGTAGAGCGTCGATGCTTGAACTGCATATTGTAGCAGCATCCCATGATTTTTTAACATATTATGCTGTGTATCTCAGGAACTTTGACACACATTTTGCGAGTTACTCCCTGGTAAATGTTATAAATCAAACTGTGCTTAAATTCACTAGTGGATCAGTTGAATGATTCAGCAAGAATTTTTCTCCATAAAAGTTCGGCAACAATCAAAGACAATTCTGCATTTAGGCGGCAAGGGAAGTTCTAAAAGGAGAGCTTGAGAGGAAGCCTGAGGCATTTTTGTGTTCCCAAGAGAGACAATCCACTCCTGTAGAAAAGAACCGGCTTTAACAAGAAACTCTGTATTTCAAAGGGAAAGTTTTTTTTTTTGCAAAGTACTGTAGGCTACACTGTATCCTACTGGCCCATCATGAGTTCCTATTATGGCTATCTGCAATGCAACGATGCAGAAAATACAAATTTTCACTAAAGACATAAAAAGAGGAAAAAAAAACAAAGTAGACTCACCGAGAGGTTGTCCAGCAATGACGCGGGTGTTTTCTCCCGCCACAGCTGCCCGGGCGTTCCTCTCGTTCAAGTACTGTACGAAGGCATAACCCTTGTGCACGGAGCAGCCCACTATCTTGCCGTACTTGGCGAAGATGACCTCTATGTCTGTCTTTTTGACGATGGCTGTGTTGAGATTGCCGATAAAGACTCTGGAGTTGAGGGAGCGCGGGTCATTCTTGTTGGTCACGTTGCTGGTCTGGAGTTTACCAGTCATTCTCCTCCAGTTGCCCTCCTGGGACACAGACAGAGTGGGGGTGGGGGGGAAGGGGAGGACATGGCTTTAGAGGTTACAAACAGGCCAATATAGAAATGAACCATTTCCGCTGTTAATTTAATTCATTAGTGTGACATGTCATTTTATCATTCTCGTTTTTACATGTGCCCAGCTTCCCAGCAGGCCCGGCAACCACCTGCTAGCCTATAAGCTGGCTCGTTTTAGCTAGAGAAACCACAAAAAAGGACATATATAACTATCTACATATATTTGTTTGCTTTTCAGAGTTGCTAGCCTTTGATAAACACCGCCCACATGTACTGCTGTCATTAACACTGGCTCTTAACTTTGAACTTTAAACCACTTTAAGTCAGTTAGCTAGCTACCCATGGCGCAACTTTTGCCTCTGTAGCCTACCACATTCACCATGTTAACTCCAGTTTACTAGAGATACAGCGGTCCCAAAGTAACTGTATATAGCTGGTAAACAAAGTTCACATTCTAAACTCCCCTTTTTATTACAATATGATAATATTTTACTCAAATAAATTGCACAACTCTGAAGAGCAAATACACTCCTTATATGTGGTTCCTCTAGTCTACAGGAGACAAAAAAATTATAATTAAAATACATTTTCTTACAGAAATGAAACAATTCAATACAATTGTACTGCACCCACAGTGTGATATCATTTCAAAATAACAATAACAATTTTAAATATTGCTTGCTTATTAATCTTTTGAATTATGCTACTATATTGCACTCTCTTTAACCACATCATTGTTAATTAAAAGTGTCTTATATATTCATTTTACAGTTTAGGCTCCACGAAACACAGGGTTTGTAGGTTACTTGAATTAGCAGTGACAGGATCAACATAAATGACTTTAAATAGACACTTTTTTTGTTGCGGAAGGCTTTTCTTGATACAGGTTTACCTCATCTTATTTGTGCACAGGGTCACCAACAAGTCAACCGCCACATTTTATCACGGTTCAGTTACTTCCACTGGATGACTGAGTGGGAGAATTAGAGGGATAGCAACAATATGTGAATGTGTCGCAGCAGTTTCTTCTTGCTTCGGGAGACACCAAATACAGTAGCTTTGTCAGTGGCAAAGCTTTGCTATCTCAATACCCGTATTGTTGCATCCCTAATGCTTTGTGTGCCGTTTCACTGATCACAGAAGGCGCGGGCTGTAATTCTTGTTACAGTTTTATTTTTTTGTGCTGTCAAATTATCAGTGTATCAGTGTAAAAGCCTTGGCTTTTGTAGGCCGCCCCTGCAATTATTTCGATCTGGCCTTTTCATAACCTCAATGTTGGTTTGTATGAATGAAAAATTAACAAGTAAATTTAATGTCCCAAGGAAAGGATGCACCAATGAACAATGTATGGTTTATATTTAATTAGAGTAATCATAAAGTAGATAGATAGATAGATAGATAGATAGATAGATAGATAGATAGATAGATAGATAGATAGATAGATAGATAGATAGATAGATAGATAGATAGATAGATAGATAGATAGATAGATAGATAGATAGATAGATAGATAGATAGATAGATAGATAGATAGATAGATAGATAGATAGATAGATAGATAGATAGATAGATAGATAGATAGATAGATAGATAGATAGATAGACAGACAGACAGACAGACAGACAGACAGACAGACAGACAGACAGACAGACAGACAGACAGACAGACAGACAGACAGACAGACAGACAGACAGACAGACAGACAGACAGACAGACAGACAGACAGACAGACAGACAGACAGACAGACAGACAGACAGACAGACAGACAGACAGACAGACAGACAGACAGACAGACAGACAGACAGACAGACAGACAGACAGACAGACAGACAGACAGACAGACAGACAGACAGATAGATAGATAGATAGATAGATAGATAGATAGATAGATAGATAGATAGATAGATAGATAGATAGATAGATAGATAGATAGATAGATAGATAGATAGATAGATAGATAGATAGATAGATAGATAGATAGATAGATAGACAGACAGACAGACAGACAGACAGACAGATAGATAGATAGATAGATAGATAGATAGATAGATAGATAGATAGATAGATAGATAGATAGATAGATAGATAGATAGATCCCACATATTTCAATTTTTTTATCATAAGCTTTTTCATGCTCACACATCATTAAATTGGCTAGTTACGGCTGAATACATTAAGGTTTTCAATTGAGTTTATATTGCAAAATGGATTACACCTAGAGCATTACAAACTGGGAAATACTTTGAAGAAAACAATGAATATTCAATATTAGGCTCCTTTGAGTCGCTGTCCCTGACACACGCTGATAACAACTACTCAGCTTTGAGACCAAGAACCTGAATAATGGCTCCAATCCTCAGTAAATAGGATTAGTAACCAAGGTATCACTGACGCTGTTGGAATACGGCTTTGGATACACACTCATGCACACATTTTGCCACGAGCAGTTATTTCTCTTTTTTCCTTTAACACAACTACATTCTCCATTCCAAGAGTCTGTTCCTGACGTGAAACCGTGCAGCTTCAGTTTCCCCACAATTGCACAATGCAGTTTTAAATGGAAGTGCTGTACTATAATGGGGTTGTTCCACTTATCATAGCACGGCGTGCGATTATGTGGAAAAAAAGAATGGCGACAGGATGTATTTCACAAAAGTGAGTTAAATTCTGTCGCTGGGTCGTCTGCTCTATACACACAGTAGAGACGGAGGAGGAAAAATGTCCAGTCATCCAGGAAATGCAAGAGCAGCCATGTGATTTACAACAGAGAGATTCTCTGTCAGGCATCCATTTCACCTGAGACTGAGATCATGCTAGACAATCCGCGGCTCATTCATGGATAAACACATATTATTTCACTTGGCAGCGCATATTTTTCAAGCATTATATCACACACAGTACAATGCTATTCGGTTTACTATTACTCTTAAACACCCACTACTATGGGCTCGCTGTTTACACCGCTGCACTAGTGTGGGTGTGTGTGGGAACAAACTTCTGTTCACCATCTCTCAAGTGGCCTTGACATTTATCAGCAGCAGACAGTGAAAATGAATGCGGCGCTGGCAATCACAGACACACACACACACATACATGCGCTAACTCAAATGAGCTCCACAATGACCACCTAACGGTAGTTTAAACCCACAGTCTGACACCCTTCCCATATTGATGTTCTCGGACAGGTCACGGGGAACATGACAAATCAGTGCAGAAGAGTTAGATTGCCTCTCTTGTCAGATAAATCAGGAAGGGCTAACCGTCACGGCGCCCTTTTTTTACCACTCCTCCTTACAGTGATATTTCATGTTGTCTTCCCTGTTTTTTTTCATCCTTTACAGCAGGACACTAATTTATTCCATCAGTGGTTTTCCTGCTGACCTTGCCTGCTTAGTTTATTTACAACCTCCATTAAGCTGCTCATCCTACGAGGTGATAAGAGTCACAGGGAAAAACATGGGAGAAGAACAACAAGGAGCGATAGGCACCGGTAGTGTAATTGGCAGAATAATTGTTCCGACTTGACATTTGTTATAGAAAATGCTTCATCCCAGTAATACAGTCCACAAACTGCTTATAGAGGGAAAATGATGACCTGTTGTTCAAAAGCCCACACTATATAATGATTACACCTTCTGCGGTAATGCCTGTTTTGTCCGAATAGAGCCGAAGACAGATACGTCTTCATTTTCACTTTCATGCCGGGCGCCGTGGTCGTGTGTATAAGACTAGGTGTCACATTTTTCTAAAGGTTGATGTCTCCTTTTAAAAAATGAAACGCTGCTCCACTAGCATTATACGGTCACTCCCGGCATGCTTGGGCCTTAACATGGTGTGAAAGAGCATCCTAATCTCAGGGCAATGCTAGAGAAATACGGAGAAGGTCAGCAGGAAAAAAAAGCACCAAGGTCACGTGATTGACAGCACTGCAGCGTTGGGATTTAGTGAAAGAAGTGGCCACACACACATTACTGAGCTGAACATTGCTCTGAAATGCATTGTGCCTCCATCGGCAGACAGGCTTTTAAAAGGTTGTTGTTTGGGTCTGGCCACCTGCCTGATTTATAGACTTTTTTTTTTTCATGGAGGGAGGGAACTCATTGAATTGATTCCTTTTGTAATTTCCAATACCACTCCACCACTGTACATTTCTCTCCGCCATGCCTCGTCCACTCTGGCTCTGATTGTTGCCAAGGCAGCTTGACTGGCAGAGAGAACGCCGGAGAAGCTGCTCACTGAGACAGAACAACAGACAAAGGTAGACCCGATACACCTTCTCCAATGGTGCTGCTGCCATGTATTGCAGAGGTGGAATAATTGCTTCATGGATTCCTTCCATTTATATCTTGTCTTAAAATGTGTCTCTCTGCCCGTGAAAGCAACGGCGGCAACCCAGAAATAAATTCCCTCTATTTGTAAATCAATGCCTGCTATTTGTATTGCAGGCTGCAGAGCGTTTCCGCGGTGCAACCAGCCATAAATCTGTGCACTTTTGTGTGTGAAGCGCGGTCACAGGCTAAACTCATTTTTGGCCTCGCAAAGACAAACTGCAGTCACACCATTTTGTCTGATTTTAAGGGTGAAAGAAAAGTAGTGCAATTCTGGAGAATGCTTCGTGTCAAAATCCCTTTTGGTCAAATTCAGTGAATATCCCCTTGCGATCCGCCAATTGTCTGTTCTGAGTGTGCGATGAAAGAAAATCCATTGTTAATAGACAGCCTAGGCTCTGTAAACTGGTATGTAAACAAAGGGGGCCAACCGTAGTATACTAACATGGCCATTTACAGAGCCTAGGCTGTGTATTGACACTGGAGTTTTTTGTCAGCGCACAAACACAGTACGGACGGGTAACGGATAGTCTGGATATATTCACAGATGTTGATTAAAAGTGATTTTGACTACAAATATTCTCCAGAATCGTTGAATGCACCTTTAATGTGATAATGGCCTGAGAACAATTTAATGGCATATTGGACAGTCCAAGTTGCTGAACAATGTGATAGAGGCAGATAAATGGAATGGTCCTGACATTTTCAATCAGTTGCTGCCCTTTGGCTTTACGAATCAAGGTACAAAGTGTTGGGCTGGAATTCAACTCTGTAAATAGACAGCTACAGCAAAGAGGGGCCTATAAAAGAAGAGGAACAACTGTAATTTCTTTCGCCAAGGGTGCTTGAAGGGCTGTAAAATCATGAATGAATTATGGTGAATGGGACATTTATACAATATCACTATTTATGACTATTACAAGTCATAACTGACGGATCATTTATTTCTTCACAATAATTGTACAGAGAAATGTAGCAACATCTCCGGAGTTGAAACATGCTGATCAGACATTCAGCGGCATGTGCTTTTGTCTGCTATGACCATGAAACTGTATTCACCCTTTTATGCACCTCTGCCAAATATATTTTCTCTTTTGGAAAATAGCCATGAAGTTATATGACTTTGGTTTGGATTTTAAAATGACTACATGTAATGAAGCAGAATGGGTTAGCATAAAGGGACTTTATGCTCCAGCCACAGCAGCCAGTTTGTTCAGCAAAAAGGCTCAGATAAACTGACTGTATGCTAGCTGCGCACCACCATACTGACACACTTAGTGACTAGCTATCTGACTTAATGGAACATATTGCTGCCAAACAGAAAATAAAGAATTGGGAGATACCAAATCAGAGCTAAAATGAGAGTAGGCCTATACACCAAACTGACATCAACAGCAAATACATGCCAACGCGTCTCCAATACGGTTACATTCAAGAAGGTAAAAGTTTGCTAATACATGTTCAGCATATTAACTTTAAACATGTGATATTATGTTTAGATTGTTTGCTATACTACCCCTAAGTGGCCAAACAATTAATTAATTAAGAACTGTTGCTGACGATATATCGTAATATTTAAGGTCATGAGCTTGATCCAAAATAACACAAAAGCTTGTGTTGATATCTTGACACTGTTGGACATATCTTTAATTAATTCACTATTTTTCTTCTGTGGTTTATTGTATATATTAATTTCTTTATCGTATGGACCTGATACATTTTTATCTAACCTGAATGCCACAGCCTCTCTGCAGGGCATTTTCCTCTTACCTGCAGCAAACCTCATTTCATTACAATGAATGGTTCTAGGCTTTGCAGCTCCAACCTCTCCTTGTTTCCTTCCTCCCGATTTCTGTTCCCAGAAAAATTAATCAACTACTAGAGAGCCCGGAGCAATTACACAATTAGTTGAGATGCAAATGGAGCCATTTCTCCGTTGGCCCTCATTTACCTGCAATGGGGAAATGGGTAAAATGAGTTGGAAGAAACTCATTTGTGCCGGTTAGGGCATGATGGCAGACATTGGATGATGTACGAGTGGAATGTGTTATTGTCCGAGGGAAGTGGGGCTGTTTGTGATGGACAGGGGGACATTTCCACTGCAATGACATGATTTCATTTATGTCCATGGTAGCCAGCAGACACACATAGTTGAACCTACAAACACAGTGAGCTGTCGAACGCAGAATACATCAATCCTTGTCTTCTCCTTATCCAATTTGATTGGTGGCGATAGCACCAGGCTGTTTTATGACGTAAAACCCACTCTGCATGATTGTTCTGAAAGCCTCCTCTACACCATGGGACAAAGCTCAGAAGAATGCTTAAAAGCTTTCTCGCTCCACAGTGCACTGAAATTTTCTCCCACTTCTCAAAAATGGGCACACTCTCAAATAGCATCTGTTTCTGAGTAAGCAAACACAATCATGGTGTTCACGAACTTGTCAGGCATATGTCTTTTAAGCATACAATCAACATAAAGAGAATCATGGTGGAAGTGTCAGAAAAGTGTTGCAATCCTTCGTTTAAGTACAAGTATGCGGCACTGGATCTAACTATTTCATGTTGCGTCATGTTTTATGTAATCATCAGATGTGTTGAAAACGATGATCTCCGAGAGTCCAATTGAGGCATGACAAAATGGAATTGGTAAAGTGCTAATGCAAAGTTGCTTTAAGTACATTCTCCTGGAAATGAATTGTGAATCAAATTTAAACTCATCCCTGCACTAACACACTAATAACCGCATTCACTCTCAAAGTCCTGTCTATAAGGTGATCAATTCTTAATATAAAAATGTTCACAGCTACTTTCAATATTAAAAGTTTTGCAGACATAACTCTGACTCACTGTTTGAGAAAGACTTTATTTCAATGTGACTTTTGTCGTAATGTCCAAAAACCAGACCAGCATTTAATTAAAAGTGAAGGGGACAGAACAAATCTCATTTAGACGGGTGGGACACTGCTGTCCAGATTGGTGTGAAGACTTGTTGCTGATTGTTTACTGTGGCTATTCTGTAAATCAAAATCCTATTTGTGCAGTTACATAAAACTCCTTAATGATCAGCAAACTTTATTTACTATACCTTTAACATAAAGGAATGTTTTAATGTGATGGGTCTGATGTATTTGGCCGTTGACCATTCTGCTCTTCTAATTTAATCTGGATGTATCGTCATTAGCACTCCAAATTGCAGCTGCAGCTGGGACAAGCTTTTAATAGGGGCAAATTAGCATTTGTTAACAATTTACTCTGCAGGCGAGGTAAAGCAAAGTCCCAACTCTTCATTTGGAGCATTAATCTTCACTCTAAACAGGGGACTGAAAACACAACCTGCAGCCTAGGCTTCTGTATCTAAAACATGTGGACAAACAGCAGTACGTTTCGTCAGAAAGGTGGACATTTCATAAAATCTTGTTCCCAGTTCCCTACAATTAACAGTTTGCAGAAGGATATCTCTTATTTATAAGCACCTCTGTGTGATCCGCTGTGCTCAATAGCCTGCATTGTAGGAGGATGACAGGCAATTTTTTTGGCTTCAAAGGCTTGGCAACAGCTCAGTGGAATTTAAATGACCTTAACATGCACAGGCTCGTTAATGGAATTACCATGCAGAAAAGCAGGAATGTTATCTTTATAATGGCATAGAAATAAGCAATTTTTGTTGAGAATTATACAGTATACACTTTGCTTTTTACTGTGTGTTATGCATATTAATGGAGTTCTGCTCTGCTTTCATTTCAAATTCCAAGAGGTTATGGGGAAGATATATTTGGCTTAGCCCTTGTCTCTGGTGGTGCCGCACAGAGAGGGGCCTGGCCTGGCCATCTGTAGCCTTGCCACGACCTCCGTGTCAGCAGAGGCCTCTTGCAGCAGCAGCTGCCCTTGCCTGTGGCATCCCGCCGGGTGCCCAAACACTGTCGTGAGAAGGCGCTTGCCCATCGCCCTGTTTGCGGGTGTGTGTACATATTTCTGCTGGTGGTTTGGGTGGCTTGGACTCGCACAGAGGCAGAAAGTCCTGCTCCCCTGCTGCTGTGAAGTGCAGCTGGCCCGACCACACAACTTTCACACCGCTAGCAAAACAATCAATCAAGTCCCCGGAAATTAATTCATGTCATATTGGGGTAAAGCAGCCAGAGAACCAGCCACAGTCTACACGGGCAACACTTGGCCAAGAAAAGCTGGCCGTGGCTCTCCTTTATGTGGCCATCAGGCTTCAGTGAGCAGGTTCTTTCTACTTTGCTGTTTCCAATGTCAGTTTCATTTTTATTCATAATCATTTTGCCTGCCAGGTGCAAAAATGTATGAGAAGTTTAGTTATTCATTGCCTCTCACAGGACAACCAAACACTTCTTAAATCCATTGGTTTTTGAGGTCAATGGTCCTTTTACACAATTATTATTAAACCACTTGTTTGGTAACTAAATAAACGCCAATAAGTCAAAATAAGTTCATAGAATATGGGAAAGTATCCATGTAGTTCTCTTTCCTCCCAAATAAGGACATGCTAAACACAAAGGACAGCATTGCCCAATATGATGACAGACATCAGTTTGAAACACCCCGTCAGTTGGACTTTGATGATACAAATCTCCATCATGTCATGTTTATGCCTCGGCTGTTACTACTCCCTCTCTGTATTGCCTGGCTAAATGTTCAAAGGTAGCAGAGACTTTGTTCGATGCATTGGCAAGGAAGGAAAAAAAAGAAAGGAAAAGAAAACTTGCATCGCCAACTTCAAAGAATCCCCAACACTTCAAAAGCTTCTTCATGGTTCGGTGACTAATCTTCAAAGTCATGTCAAGGATTGAACTGATAGTGCCGCTGTGTCTAGCAGGTACAAACATCCTTGTCAGTGCCACTGAGGTGTGAGGTGTAGAGAGAAAAGGCAGTGGAGATAAAACGGAGAAGCTAATTGAGACAAAGTCTGCTCATCTCCCATGTGAAATACAAAGCCCCCCTGGCTCAAGACATTTGATAATTACAATTGCCACCAGTCGAATGGATACCCCATTAATGGGTTGAAACCATGGCATTAAGGTAAATTGGAGAATTATTGGTGATCCTGCAGGTTTATCCCAGTCAATGTGGAGCTTACAGTAGATCTATCTCACCTCTTTGCTGACTTGGTTTGTCGCAGCAATCTCTGTTAATTATCCGGTGAAAATTGGCTATGGATGTTACGACTTGAGAGAAATACACTTCATGGGCGTATTTTTTCTACAGTTCCACATGTTTTCAATCAATATTCCTCATCTAATTGGCTTTAGATGTATCCTTTGAATAAGAGAAGCTGAAATAACTCCACAACAAATGCCATTATCAAAACTTTCACTGGCTCTTTGTTTTACCCCTGCAGTAGTGAAGTGGTACACCAATCAAATCTTCTCTGTGACCGAGTTAATGGCAAGTGCTAACTAGATGGTGAGTAAGTGCCAGATGCAAATAGGGGAAAGATGTTTTCCTTGAGATTTCAGTATTGGCGACGCGAAAAGCAATAAGAAAAGAAAGTTATCAGACTGATACGGTGAACATAAGACCATTAGTTTACATTTTCAACATTTATCTTGAGTGATTTTGGAAACATATTCTAACTCCATATCCATTAAGGTTCCATTAGGAATTCAAGCAAGTCTTTTTTTCCATTGAGGCTGACTATCTTTTCAAGATGTGTACACAAGACCTGGACAACGATGGGCATTGGGCATGTATTTTGAATCCAAATGGAGATGGCAGACCTCACTCAATCAAATACTGAAGTAAACATGTACAAGTACACCAAATGGATATTGCTCAATACTGTTCATAACCCTAACCTAAAAAGGTTGTTTTATATAAAAGCTGCATTGAAATCTGCAGCTCAGCTGACAGCGAGCTCTGGTGAAGTGGCTCTACATCAGAGCGTCATCTATTTAGAAACCGAGCCATTAATATTGTTTATCTCTGACCTTAAAGGTTTAGGCAACATGCATTACAGTTATCATCCTCCCCTCCATTCAACACTCCCATACACGGGCAGACACTGATTACACATTACAGGAACATACAGAACTGCAAGGTAATACGTTCAATAAGGTCAAACACAGGACATTGTGTGCATGTATTGAGATAAGATAACACTTTATTTGCCTGTTAACATGGAAATGTGTCTAGCCTCACATGTACTCACAATAACCAACATCATACAAGAACATCTGACATAAAACAATATCTGCCATGCACAACTATATTCCAATGTCTGTGTGGGTAGTTGCACAGTCCCAGAATGGTGGAAGTGTGTGTATGTGTTTCCGAGTACTTACGTACGGGTAGGGTGTGTGTGTGTGTGTGTGTGTGTGTGTGTGTGTGTGTGTGTGTGTGTGTGTGTGTATATGTGCGCAGGTGTGAGTTTGGGCGCAAATTGTTGTAAGATCCCACAGTCCGTTGGTTATTATGTATTGTCAGCTTCCCATAACACAGGGATAATCAATGCACCCCCACCTCTTTACTTTTATAGATCTGATAAACATACAGATATTCAATGAGAGATCAGACTTTTGTTTTTGTTTTTCTTTGTAGCAAGCATCGATAAAGTCAAGACAAATGCAGAGCTTGTGATGTGTTCAATTCAATTGATTTTCTCCATCTAAAATATGTGCATATCAAAGTAGCCTCTTGCAGTGAAGGGCATAGTTCCCAACAATTCAAAGGAGACTCAACGGGGCCCTGCATTTAATTTAATTTAAATTTTAAGGGCTGGACCTCAATAATGCAACATTCCAGAAGAGCCACAACACTGTTATACCACTATATATATTGATATAATTGTTTCTATTTCCCCAACATTTGTTATTAACAGGTATTGCAATTGTCATGTAAGGGAACGTAGAGGCAGAAATAGTACATACAGTAACATGTCTAAGAGAGGGACATCTAAAATTCAGCAGCTTAATTTAAATAGCTGCCGGGATGCGTTGGTGTCTCCACTTATAATGGCTCCCGCCCTCTGTGTCTGTGAGTAGACGTTTCATCCCGCCCCCATCATTTCATCTCCCTTTAATTGCACAGCGTTTGTAATTTAACAGTAAAGTACAATTAAAACAATCTCAATATTTGCTGACAGCCACACCCTTTAAAGAGTTCACTCGACGTCTGAATAATTACAAATAAAGAACTGGGGAGACAATACGATCAGCTTGATGAAGGGGCTGATACCTCACTTATACTCCTTCTATTTTATTGTGTCCCTGTACAAACACAATTGCAGAAGATTGTAATTGCCCCTAATTTCACCTATTCTCATCAAGATGAACCACAGCTCCCTTACTCCGAGCAGTAATTGCAGGGCACAGTTTCAGATGTATAAAAAGGGCTTTGCTAGTTGTAGCCCAAGGGAACCCTCGAGGGGCCTCCCTGGGCAATGGAGCAGTGATTGTGCCTTATGAAGTGTAGCAGTTTTTTTTCCGTTCTGCTAGCCCTGGCATGTTTCCATTTATCAGGACTACTGACAAACAGCATCAGAGCTGCAGACTTCAGTATTGTGGATCAGAGTCGAAGGTTTGTCATGACAAAAGAGGCGCACACACACACACACAAACAAACGTATGCACACACACACACACACACACACGCACACACACGCACACGCACACACACACACACGCTCAACTGTGAACGCACTTGTGCCTGCAAACACAGGTGTGTTTGCAGGCACAAGTACGCGTAAGCTCATGCATAGTCACTCATACAGAACACACGCAGAACGTAGATAAAAGCGAGGGAGAACCTCACAAGGCGAACGGATCACAAGCCGTGGAGTATAGGTTTTGACAGTTTGACAGCGCGTGGCATCTTTTGTGTAGCGGAAGAGGGTTTATGGAGTTTGTCTGTTGCCCCTCGTCGCCTCTTCTCCTCCTTTTTACAGTACTGAACAAACACACCCTATACGGCTGGATGCATAACACTACAAGAGTTTGAGAGACTTCACTTGCATTAAAAACAATATATATATATATATATATATATATATATATATATATATATATATATATATATAAATAGACACACAAAAGAAATGCTCAAACACTGGGGTTCAGAAGGCGGCGTCTGCATTTGAAGGGGTTTCTTTTTAAAATAAGACATCACTCATTAGGGGGAAGAAAATTTGACAGCTACACTGTCAGAATGACATCTGTAAAACAGGAGGGCACAGATGTTTTAAACATCTGAGAATGTATTTATATCTGAGCTATGGATAGGCAATAAGGCCTTTACATTAATATCATGGTATTTTTATCTGTTTGGACGGTGACTGTATTTTTGAAGTTTTGGGGAGGAGTCGCCTGTTCTGTCCCTATATGCCAATGAAGTTAATATTACATGTCACTTGTGATATAAAGCGTGATTGCCTTAGTTATATATTTATATATAACTCTCACTCTTGTCATAATGTGTAGCATCAGTAAACGAAGCCTGGTGCAACACCGAGTAGTGTAGTTGTGGGACAAGCTCTGTGCAAAGCCTAATGGTATAATGACATGCTAGCTGTGGATGAATGCTTAGGAGCCATGCATGAACTCAAACAGTCAAATTAGCATATGTCACTTATGAGCTGAAGGTTGCTTTGAGGGTTGCTTTGAAGGGGGTCGGGCCACCATCAAATGGAAAAATACATCCGTTTTTCAGCTGCACTTAGACATCCATCAAGTGTGGATGTGACAACTATTCCTCATTCTAAAAATATTAATAAATACTAATAATTTCAAAAAAGATTGTGCCCTCTGGTGAAAAAAATGGTGACACATGAAATCTTATACACAAGGATTTGGGGTCTCTATAATTGTCGAAAATATCTAAAATGATCTAGACCTTTGATCTTTCTCTTCCCTTGTCTCTGCCTCCCTTTCGAGCCTAATCACATCATTTCCTCACTCGTTTTGTTGCCCCGAGTGACACCTTCATAATCAGCCTCATACAATATCTGTCATATTGTATTACTGTGTATATGATGCTGAGAAAGTCCCGGAAAGAAGTGGTGGATAAACTGCAGCGGAGGAGGACTGCAGAGAGGTCACACAATGTTCAAAGAATTGAGAGGAATTAGATGACAGACTGGGTGTTTATTGTGCCTCGCTATGCACACCAACCCTCGGGAGTTAAGACATACAAAGATAAACCGCTTTCTCACGGTAGGCTGAATCCTGTTCATATGTTGTGCTGGTGAAGTAATAACAAAGTATCACACAATACTAAGCTTCCCTGGTGTGGATTGTCTCTTTTGCCACTCGACGTAAATGTTCTACAATCCTGTATGTATTCACCGACATAATGAATCACCCCTCAAAAATCAAATTCCCCGCTCGTCACATGCTGTCATTTGGTTACATGGTTACTGTTATGGAGTTATGGGTTTTTGGTTTAATAAAAACTATGAAACACTGTCTTGGTGATAATGATAATGCGCGTTGATTCCCTGCCTTCCAGAGTTGAGGGGGGATTACGCCTGGGTTGCCTTCATCTCTATAACCCAATAATATGTATGACAGAGCTGCAGGCGGCTTAATGTTTACTCCCTCACATCTCTCTGAGGAGCCATGCGGAGGTAGCACACAAACAGCCAGGACTGATGTCTCTCTCTCTCTCTCTCTCTCTCTCTCTCTCTCCGTCACCTCTGCTCCTTCTCACTCTAAATCACCACCCATACCTGCTGCACTGCACCGCTCCTCCAGCCTCTATAATACAAACAGCACCAGCTCCATACTGCAGCCATTCTGGTCTGTAATACATAGTGGGGTATCAACACACAGTGCAGTGCCTTAGCTCAAAAACATACACACAATGTGGTCTGAAGTTAAAGCTTAGTGGTGCTGTCCTGTGAAAGCCATGTATTTCCGAAATGTCAACTTTTGGTGAGCTTAAAAAAACAATAAAATGTGTGATTTCCAGCTGCGTGATCATTCATTGTGTAAATCGCTTATTCAGCTTTAATTGTAACTGGATGTTCTCAATAATTATTCAATATATTTTTCACAAAGGAACACGTAATCACTGAGTATAAAAAATTCAAAATGCGGTGATACAAGGTTAACTCTGGAGAGCTACAATATTTATATCTTAATATTTTCACCATGTAATGTGCATACTAAACATTATTCTGTCATATTGATGCTTTAAAACTCTCATTTATGCTGAAACAATTCTTCTAAACATGATTTTTGAAGAACTCTGCACCAGAAACAAAGCAAACAAGTTCCTTTCATAATACAGAGAAATGATCCAGATCAAGTATTAGAACGGATATGTAGACTTTTCAGCTCAAATTTATATAAAAAAGTTGCCTAAATAAAACAGCCAGTAACATGGCATGGTGTTTAAGTTATTTGTTCCATACAGTAGTTTACAAACCTAAACCTCTTTTTTGAATAAAGACAAATCGTAGAAGTAGAACTGCAGCACATACAGTCACTGCTCGCTGGCTTTGGAAGCCTTTGTTGTCTGTCTCCCGAGTTAGTCATCAGACGTCCTTGGCTACATGACACACAAGCTGCACAGTCGTAATTTAAAAGGACAGTGACAGGACAGCCCACACAAAACGGAAGCTGGGAGATGTTATCCTCTCCTGTGAGAGAAATGTGATGCTTCCTAACGAGGGTTAAGGAAAAGGAAAGAGTGTGTACAGTACGTACTGCACTTTGTCAAATCCTGATGTGTGCCACATGTGTGCACTCTGCAACACATCTGAGGGAAATCTCTTTCCTTGTTTAGCTTTTAGTCAAAGAGACAACATACAGTATCTCACAAAAGTGAGTACACCCCTAACATTTCTTCAAATATTTCATTATATCTTTCCATGCGACAACACTGAATAAATGACACTTTGATACAATGTCAAGTAGTCAGTGTACAGCTTGTATAACAGTGTAAATTTACTGTCCCCTCAAAATAACTCGACACACAGCCATTAATGTCTAAACTGTTGGCAACAAAAGTGAGTACACCCCTAAGAACAAATTTCCAAATTGGGCCCAAAGTGTCAATATTTTGTTTTGCCAACATTATTTTCTAGCACTGCCTTAACCCTCTTGGGCATGTAGTTCACTAGAGCTTCACAGGTTGCAACTGGAACCCTCTTCTACCCATTCATGACGACATCAAGGAGCTGGTGGATATTAGAGTCCTTGCGCTCCTCCACCTTCTGTTTGAGGATGCCCCAAAGATGCTCAATAGGGTTTAAGACTGGAGACATGCTTGGCCAGTCCATAACCTTTACCCTCAGTTTCTTTAGCAAGCCAGTGGTCGTTCGGAGGGGTGTTTGGGGTCGTTATCATGTTGCAGTACTGCCCTGCGGCCCAGTTTATGAAGGGAGGGGATCATGCTCTGCTTCAGTATGTCACAGTACATGTTAGAATTCAATGAACTGTAGATCCCCAGTGCTGGCAGCACTCATGCAGCCCCAGACCATGACACTCCAACCACCATGCTTGACTCTAGGCAAGACACACTTGTCTTTGTACTCCTCACCTGGTTGCCGCTCCACACTCTTAACACCATCTGAACCAAATAAATGTATTTTGGTCTCATCAGACCACAGGACATGGTTGCAGTAATCCATGTCCTTAGTCTGTTTGTCTTCAGCAAACTTTTTGTGGGGTTTCTTTTGCATCATCTTTAGAATAGGCTTCTTTCTGGGATGACAGCCATGCAGACCAGTATGATGTTCTAATGATGCAGAGTGCGGCGTATGGTCTGAGCACTGACATGTTGACCCCCCACCCCTTCAAGCCCTTCAGCAATGCTGGCAGCACTCATACGTCTATTTTCCAAAGCCAACCTCTGTGTACGACGCTGACCACGTGCACTCAACCTTCGTAAACTGGGCCGCAGGGTGGTATTGCAACATGATAACGACCCCAAACACACCTCCAAGACGACCAGTGGCTTGCTAAAAAAGCTGAGGGTAAAGGTTATGGCCTGGCCAAGCATGTCTCCAGACCAAAACCCTATTGAGCATCTTTGGGGCATCCTCAAACAGAAGGTGGAGGAGCGCAAGGTCTTTAATATCCACCAGCTCTGTGATGCTGTCATAAATGGGTGGAAGAGGGTTCCAGTTGCAACCTGTGAAGCTCTAGTGAACTACATGCCCAAGAGGGTTAAGGCAGTGCTGGAAAATAATGGTGGCCACACAAAATATTTACACTTTGGGCCCAATTTGTAAATTTTTTCTAAGGGGTGTACTCACTTTTGTTGCCAGCAGTTTAGACATTAATGGCTGTGTGTCGAGTTATTTTGAGGGGACAGTAAATTTACACTGTTATACAAGCTGTACACTGACTACTTTACATTGTATCAAAGTGTCATTTCTTCAGTGTTGTCCCATGGAAAGATATAAAGAAAAATGTGAAGAAATGTGAGGGGTGTACTCACTTTTGTGAGATACTGTAATTGGTCGGCAAAATGTATTTGTTCAGTTAAAAGGTGCTCCGAGGAATTTTCAGTTTGTGTTAATTCTTCTTGCATTCCCTTTGAACAAAAGCAGTAGTGTTTTACTATGTGGCTCCTGCAGCGCGTAACCATGACAAAGGCATTAAGAAAAACTACATAAAAATAGCATGCTTTGCACTGATGGTCTCATTTGCTGTTAAATGCAATTTACGATCATCAGAGGAAAAACTACTGTTTCAGAAATATTTAAAAGTTCCTCATAGCACCTTTAAAAATTGAAGGCACATACTAAGATTGTCCAAAACAAAAACTGAGTGTGTGTTGTCGGTAAAAGGTCCATGTGTGTCTTTTTGACATGGCTGTCACTTGTCACATGACTAACACTGTTAACACCATCATTTCAATACAGTTAAATGTCTGTCTCTGTGATGGAACGACTGAATTGAACACAGCAATGAATGTAAATTAAGTGTTTTCGGAGCTTTTGCTGGAGTCTCCTGCTGAATCCACTCGGAAATGGCGCATCTTGGTTATGAACATTTTAATGACAAAGACGACTAGCACCCGCTCCATTATTCAGCATGCAGGAGACATGTAATGACTTTCTCCTACTCAAGTCTTCTACTAATGACTCACCCGGGAGCTTATTGATGGAAGTGTGTTTGGCTCTAATAGACGGGAGATGAGAGAAACTATGATGAGAAATACTTTGACTGAAAATGAATGTCACTTTCAGAACATGAATAACGACACGACCAAACAGTTGTTCTTCTACCAATAGTAGCTTAGTTTGCATATATACACTCTCACCGATTGCGCAAATGATTCTGTGGTCAAATTAGCGCTAATTCCACAAGGCAAAAACCTCTTTTGATTAGGTCCGAACACACCTTTGACCTAGACGATCAATTGAACATGGAAATATGATCCCATTGATAATGACACAGTCCAACATTTCAGTATTTTTTTTTCAATTGCAATAAAGTAGCCTAGGGAAGGATTGCCTGGGGCTGATTTTCTTTTAGACAAACTAGTCAGTCAAACCTGTGGTCCATCACTGCAGTAGAGGTATCCAATATGTTTCTATAGTCACCTCATCAAGGGAGTGACACATTAGAACAAACTACTGAAACACACTGCCTTTTTGGGGTATTTTTTTTACATTTAGCCATTTTTCAAAATGGCTTCATCTCATATCAGGTGGGTAAGCCTCTGTATTTACTGACCCTTGACTGCTGTCGTCACCTGCTCACATCCGTCACCTTCTGCACGTGACGTCACCTTTCCAGGTCATGTGATGCTTTCTTGGGACTAGCCCCAGTGTGTGAGCCTGAGGAATGCCATTGGGCTATTGATTTTATGGCGTTCATTAGAGTTGTAACAGAGTGGCAAACGGCAGATTGTTGTTGCAGCAGCCATTCAGCCTCCAGCATGTACATACAGTACAGTAGATGACCTCTTTAGCACCTTGTCTTCTCTTCTCTTCTCTAAAATGTTTTCATTGCCGTTTCCTTGACAGTGTGTTTTCTTATCCTTGGAAAGGGCCCACTGGGTCTGGAACTTATAGATTTCTCTCTCCCTTTTGCAGTGGAAATGGTTCAACAAATATAATACTATGCTAGGAAAATCACCTCAATCCCTTTACTTACCTCGTACCTTTTAAAATACTTCCAGCCAATTAGGGATAGGAATGAGGAGAGTGTGATATCACTCTTGTGCGGTATACACTCTGATGTATTTTGGCTTTGTTTACTTCTCCGGAGCTGGTTTGCGACCCAGGCAGTTAACTGTACGCTTTCAGCTCTTGCAGTGTAGCACTCCCATTCTTGGTTTTTCGTTTTTGTGTTCGCTGTAAATGGTGTCTCGAAAACGGAAGGTTTGGATTATACCCAGTGTGTGCTCAAACAAGACGGTGAGAGACTGAGGGACTGTGTGTGTGTGTGTGTGTGTGTGTAGGTTTTCTAAACACCTCAATGTCAAGGTTCACTTCTTCCCTCGAGCAGTCTCAAACCGAAATGTGTTCATCTTGTTCATCATACGCAGCAAAGGTAGACGAAGAAGCATTTAAAATCTACTTTTATGTTTTAAAACAGCATCACTCAAAAATGGAATACTCATTATTAATTTAATTCACATCAGTTTTATGAACTCTGAAATGTGTGTCAATACCAGGAATACACACATTGAAGCTTAGCTGTATCATGGTAGTACAATAAGCAAATTATTGGACTATATATTTGTAGATTCAAAAACCAGTAATGATACTTTATAAATATTAACAACACTGGAAAAAGGTGTTTACATAAAATCAAGAGACCACCTCGAATGTTAAGTGTTTTAACATGTATAGGTATGTATTTGAGTAAAATGAAAATGTTGTTATATTCTACTGACTACTGACAGCAGTTCTCCCTAATTCAAAATAGAAATATTGTTATTTACAGCATTTCCATTAATAAATGTAGAGAGGCTGATTTAAGATACATTTGGAGAGGTATCTTTATTTTTCTCAAGCTATAGCTCAGATGTAATCAGGGCATGTACAATGTAAGTTACTATATGTGCAAACCAGTGGCTCTCTAGTCTTTAGTATGAAGCAGTTATGATTATATGCAGACGACTAGGTCATTAGTTTTGGGATGTAAACAATGTTTGACCCCCAAAAGTAAAATTTCAAATCTCCATTTCTGTAGATTCTGTCTCATTATGTCCAAATTATACCACTTTATTACCCTTACAAGGACATGATGTGGATAGTGAACAATTGGTGAGGTCACTGCACACATTTAAGCTTATACTACATCAATCATATGGGAAGCTATGCCCGACAGAGTACGCACTGCTCTACAACCCCCCTATGTGTCTTTGCTAAGCTAGATATCCCAGGTTTTCTTCAGTGACAACTGACATTTGAGCTGCTTGATTCAGTGGTATTAATGGTTTTGATTCAAAATGGATGACAATAAATCAAGCTCATGCTGGGGAGGTTTTGAAAAAGAGTCCACTATTGTGTTATATACAGCGCATCAGAAAAAGTACTGCATTTTCAAGTTCAACTGGATTTAGAGGTAGGCTCATTAAACTGCGTCTCCCAATGCTACATTCTTCATTCTCAGAAGCTTTGGACTGTCCAATTGAGTCTTCTCTTCTTCAAAGGATTTTGTTAAACGATTGATTGAGATGTATATAATTGCAGATAGGTGCCCTCTGACTTCAAAGTTTTCTTTGTTAATGAAGTTACAGAAATGTGAGTATAGGAGTCGATTGGTTGGTTTGAATAGAAAAATATGCCTATTCACTCTCTTGCCGAGAGGAACATGAAAGGATAGACACCACTCTCAGATCTGTGCATTAACTATGCAGCATAAACACTGGAAGCCTGAGGGGAAAGTAAGCCTGGATCTGCCCATATATCAAAACTGCACCTACCAGCATTACACAAGTTCACTAACTTAAATGTACTTACATTGAAATGTAAGAAAACTTTTTCTTGTGAGTTCCCCCAGTCTTTTTTGACTGTACGTTAGCCAGCTACTGCCCCTTAATAAGTAGAACTTGTTTTTATATTTTCCTTTTATGTTGGGATTAAACAAACAATATCCATGGTGTATTTTTAAATTGGGATTCTTGTTAGTTAGTTTTTTCCCCCTGGGTCCAGTCTTTACGCTAAGATACTAGGCTAACCAACTCCCAGCTCTCTACTGTACGTATTTAAAACATAGACATAATATGTAAATGTCCTTTGGTAAAAATGACTTTGTACAGGCTCTGTGTGCATAGAATAACATGCAATAGCTGCAGAGGTTTCCAAAAAGGGTGGGAGGAGGCCACAAACACCAGCACCATAAGAAGCCCTTACTATTGTAACAACTATGGCACCCCCCCCCCCCCCCCCCCACCCCTTGTTGATAGTCAACTTCTGCAATAGTAAAGTATTTCTGCAAAGTGAAAATCGTCTAGTCTTTCCAAACCCACCTTAGTAGCTCATGAATATGTATGGAGCCAGACAAACAACAGGACGCGTAATTATCATCAAACACAAGAGTACACAATGGCTGCAATCAAGCCACTTCTGTCTGTCTGTCAGTCAACTCAAGGGAAAGGTTAAGTTTTCCCTCCTACTCCTACTAATTTCCGCTGACCTTTCCGGGTTGATGTCTCAAACTCCGGCAAAGTTTCTTCACATTTCTTGACACTTATTAAATCATTTTCAAAAATACAATCAGCGGGTGGGCTGTCTAAAAATAAACAATGCTTCTGACAGCGCGTGTGTGTGTGTGTGTGCAGCAGGAAGCCCTTAACAGATTCCTGTGAAATGGGTTGACGATGACACATCCCGACACGTTACTGTGACAGTGGCAGACATCCAAAGCAAGAGAAGAGACACAACAAGGCCACGGGAAAGCATCTTGAGACTTAACATGTATTCTGTTGAGTGTTTCTGTGGCTTTTTTAAATGTGTTGATTTCCCACACGAGACAGCGTGACTCAGCATCGCCCTGGAAATGGTTTGCATTTTTGTATTGCTTCGCTTCAGGGAAAGTCTTTGTTTTGGAGGGAAATAAGATACATGCGTTACAACATGTGGCCTGTAGAATTGCCATTTCTGGATATAAGAACTGTAAAATATGCATCACTGCATCACTGACTACAATGAATGGGACAATGTACACTTTATTGGCAAACGTGTCCCGTTTAAAAAAACTCAATACTTTTAAAAGATAATAGAAAAAAAGAGTCGTTGCTGTATGTACACCTCACATGTTGTTCAAATCGGAATCCACTTATGGTGATAAAATGATAAATTAAGGTTTGAGCATTACTGTAGTATTCCTGGAAGTGGGACAAAAATGTGAGAAAAAAAAAAACGTTAAATTAGAGCTATACGGGTTATTCTGACAAAATGAAACATGACAAATCTAAGGGATAAGGGAAGACACAGGCCTTATTTTTGATTTGACGTTAGTGGTGGTTGTGTTGCTGTGCTTCTGTGACCTGGAAAATCCCGGCTATGGCCCTGGCTGTGAACAAATCATTTTTGCTGGCTCGGTGTCTGACTGTCCGGTGGCACCAGTGCAATCTTGCACAGCAGGCACAAAGTTTACAAGATGCTGCAGCAGAGAGGAATACATCATCAACAGGAGACAACACAGTATGGACGGGTTCGAATTGGGACAGAGCACAGCTTCTAAAATCTCCTTCACTTAATTGGCCAGGAGACTCAAAACCTTCTCTGGAGTATTTGTCTACTGGGTATAAAAACACACACAACACTAACCTAATTATATCATACATAATCCGGTATATTAGTGAAGATTCTATTTTAAAGATACAAGGGTGAAAGCAAAAGAATAAATAAAGATACAATACTATGGTATGAAGTCCATATAAATCACATTTATTTTATTTTGTGTCAGAGTCTGAGGCTGAGAAAATTGGCTCTAGATATCTGGAAGGAAGGGCCGACCCCTCTGGCAATTTTTTTGGACCTGCTTTTGGCAATGTTACACTGCCCAGGGTAAAATAACAATTTATTTAGTAACAACACACTACTCAGACAATGCAGTGACCCATGGGTTGTTCTGTATTATTCCTTCACAGTATTCTGCAACCCTAAAGCCTATACTTTTTAGGGGCAAAATTATTATTATTATTATTTTGTCCCTTCGAATTTTTGTAGTTTTACTTCATTGCTTTCACACAGACAGACACAACTGCTAACAGGCTGTTATTCTGTTACATGAAGCCATTTGTATCTCAGACACTTACGTACGTCTAAAGAAGATAGGCTTTCGCTTTGAGTGAATAGGGACGTGAATGTTTTCCAGACACATTGTACGAGCAAATAGTGTGGTGCCTCAGCTCATGAATGAGTAAGCCTGCTCCTCATGGTCACACTTCCCAAACAAATGATGGCCTTGCATCGGCAGCCAGCTCAGAGATGTCCTGCTGTGCCTCTGAATGGGAACATTGATTAAAACAACTTGGTCACTTTCTTTTGGGTTTGCAGCATTCTTTGCACTAAGAGGCTGTAGCCATTAAATATAATTAAAGTGACCTTCTCCACTTCTCTCCCACGCGTGCACTTTACATCAAGTATGTGAGCCTGACCACGCATGAGCCGGAATTTATTAGCGGCAAAAAAGATGTGAGGGAAAGCAATAAGCTTCTTGTCAAAATCACATTTTGACAAAATCAGTGATTATCACCTCACGATCCGTTATAAGTACTGTGTGTGCGTTGAACAAATGTAAATGTTAACACATAGCATAGGCTCTGTAAACGAGGGTGTTGCTAGCTGCAGTGGGCCCTCTTTGTTTACATGCCCTTTGTTGACATGCCAGTTTACAGACCCTAGGCTGTGTATAAACACCAGATTTTTTTCCACACACACACAGTACAGGCAGGTAGTAGATCCTGAGGAGATATTCACTAACTTAAATAAACATTTATTTAGACAACTAGCGTTCTCCAGAATTACTGAGTTCACATTTAATGCATTCGCTGTCTGATAAAGTGCAGGTTATTTGGTAGTTATTGACTGAGCAATTGGATGTTTAACACCCATTCCATCCTGTGGAATAACATGCTTGAAAGAGTTAAATGCGATTTTAGAGGCACAATAGACTTCCAGTAATTACACAGTGTGTTCTTAAAACATCGATCTGGGCAATTTGTGGATCACAGCAGCTTTCTCCCTTCAAATGTTCTACCCTACTATGCACTCTTATATCACTATGCCTTGCTTTAACAGCATCCCAAGCCACTCTCACATTTTCACACCTCCTGTGGCACCTCACTGCCCACAATTGTGCCCCCGGATGAGAACAATCTCGCTTAAAGGCCGACAATGGCAAATCAGTCCCTGTGCCGTTCCAATACCCATACTTTCCTATTGCTATGCTAGAGTGGTGGAAAACGATTTAGGATGTCCCAATACATGTGGTGAGATGCAGCATGCTTAAAATAAATACCTGGATGCCCTACTCTATCCGGTCGTGAATTTTAGTGTTGAACTATCTGACCCACAATCCACTGAAACCGGACGTTTAGTCACATCGACGGAGCCTCTATGTGGAATCAACCAGCAATGGGATGGATATATAAGCAGGAGGCATGTTCATAGTGTGATGTTAGGAAAAAAAAATCCTACATACTTTTTAAGATCAGCTGTGATATGTAGAAAAATAGGAGTCTGCCTAAATGAAACAGAGGGAGTGAGACAGTCTGTAGAAGATATACTGCCCGTGCACAACAAACAGAGCTAGAGGTTTGCACATCTGCAAAAGCAGCTGGTGATATAAAAGACAATAAAAAGCGTCAATAAGAAAAAGAAAGGCAAGAAATGCATTTGATCCCATTATTCTAAAAAAACTAAATGTGTCTTCACAGTAAACCTGCTGTGTTGTGATTTGCTACACAACTTGATTAATGGCTTGGGCTCACCAAGAGGCATTCTCCTCATGTTACCGTTTAGATCTTCCCCATTGTGTTGCTCTTGTAAATTCATTATTCCGAACACAGCTAAACGCTTTGGATTCGCTTGTCATTTGCGATACAGCGATTATTGTTTTAGTTTTTTTTCACAGTGAATGGGGAGCTAAAATAAACCTAAACCTGGCAGGTCAATTGCTTTTTTTTTAAACCGGTTTCATTGTTTAACGTTGACAGCATGATGTTCGAAGATGGGGAGTCTTATCTGTGAAATGTGCCGCTGTCCTGAATCACAGCTAACACAGAAGAAGTGGCTCGACAGTAGATAAAGAGAGAGAGAGAGAGACAGGCAGACAGCTAAATAATCAGCCTGCAAAAAGGCCTGGCACTGGAATGTAATTACTGAATGAATGGACAAAGCATCTGTCTCTCTGCAGGCTTCTGGTGGGGTCTCAGAGTAGAGGTTATAGGGGAGGTGGATAGCCAGGGATGAGGGTAATGTATGGTTGAAGGTGAGGGAACAAAGGGCAGGAGAGCACTGAGGGTCTGTCTCATTATATACTATCACCAGTGCACTCTAGTTTATTCTCTTTGAAAACATTTTTTTATATAGTTGGATGTAGTGAAAGTGAGTGGTGCCTTTGCTGGAAGGTTTATCTGCATACAAAGCATACAAAAACTGCTTGAATCATGTACATTAATTATTAAATAATTAAAAAATAAGCATTTAACTTCTGAAAGATGAGTCTAAAGGGTGCAACTGTTTATGGTTGCAGATGGAAATGAATAGAGGAATCTGTGGAAGTCAAACTCGAACCTGAACTGAAGCAAAAATGTGGTGAAAACTGAAGGATGTTTTTTGAAAATAATCCTCAAATTACAAACAGAGTATTGTTTTAACCATCATGACCTTAGCTTTGTTTTTACCAGGCTGAGGACTACTGCACTAAATGGAGGCAGGACAAGTCCCTATACTGTAGTGCATAGTGTCTGTGCAGTGGAAAAGAAGAAGACCAATCTCACTCTTATTTTGAAATCCTAATGTTGATGAATTTTTTTTAAAAGGTGTTAAAGAAAATTGTAAATTCCTCCACCAAAAATACACAGCTACAATGTTTTGTCCATATTGTTTTGCTGTCATATCAAACCGTGACCCAGAATCACACGTTGAACTAGAGCTTTAGCCGAGACATCTGTCTTGTGTGTTTCTTGAACATTGTAAGCACTCTCCAGCGGGTAATGAACCCTCCTAAGTGGTTTGTTTTGTATCAGAAAAGGTGAAATAGTGTTTGGCTTTCATTTGACACTGTAGCACTGAGCCAGTGTTCCTGAGATGTTTTCAAAAAAGCCATACAGAAGACAAACAAATCACACGGACTCACCTCAACAGCTGAGGTTCAAGCTTTTCTCAGTCTGGTTGCGAGCCTGTGTATCATTTTCTGAAGTTGTATTTCTACAATCAACTATATCGCTCCACACATTTGCATCCGGTATTGCTTTTATTCTCCTGGTTCGAGGAATTAATTGGAAACTGAAATTGCTTTTCAAACATGCACGGGCTGACCTAATTGGTTCAATGATTACTCTCGCCGAGAAGAGATCCGCGCCTAAGCGATGCGACTAATCAGAATGAATATTTCAAACCTGTGTCTGCAATTAATTCCATTTACATACATAATGTGTCTGCTTGATTACCTAATTATGTTTGTGCTCCCCGATGATGTCACTGACAGGTGTTTTTTAGGGGATTGTCAAGTAAGAAGAGAGCCAAGCAGATGTCCTCTGTTCTGTTGACTTGTATATGGAAGTTGCAAGGCGTACAGAAAACTCTTGACTCCTGCTGAGTTACAGAGCTGTCGAGCTCACGCTGTTCACAACAACTTTACATCCAACCCTGACAAATATAGTCGCTGTGATCCACTGACTTGTCAGAAACCGACAGATATGGATTTTCCTTGCGGTAAGTTTACTATCGGCTCTAAAGAAAAATACATAAAGTAAAATAAACAACAAATCTTTCTTCCATTTTAGTTTTCTGTTCAAAACTTTGGGCCGTTGGTGTGTCAAAGAGTTGAGACAAGGAACCTTAAATGATGAGGTAGTAGGTGTAACATTTGGTGCAAAATACTGTAACTGCACCAATTGATGTCTCTTGCAAAGCTGTTCCAATTAGTTCAGAGGAATTTCTTTTTTAGATTTTGAACTGAAATGCATTTATTCCTAAGCTGTAGGTTGAATTATCAGTGAGCTGAACATGACAGGGCAGCTTCCTCTACCAGTGGGAGCAACATGGTCTTATAGGAATAGTTGTAAGAAAAAATGCAGCGAGTTACATGACAGATTGACACTCACATCTGTACGTTAAGGCCATAACCAAAGAGCAACTTAGTTTAGCTTAGCATAACTATCCATGACACCATGTTCTACTGATGAAACGGACGATACATCGCATGTTAATGATTAAGCTATAGAGGAGCTGATAGGAGTATTGTGTTACCGTGGACAAAGCTGTAGGCTAGCTGTTTCCAGTCTAAATGTTAAACTTGGCACACCAGCTGCTGGCTCTCGCTTTGTATTCAACAGTCTCATGTCTCCTAGAAATCACATTTATACATTATTAAACACAATGCCATCCAGATTACATTGGCTATTCAAGTCAAGAGGAAATGCTGTGAATAAACACATCTGCTATGCCACAATAATGAGGATTCTAAACGTAGCAGTAAAACCGTAACTGGCAATACGCCGACTGCTTTTCATAATATCTCCTGCCCTTTGTATGACCACATACAGCCCAATCACCAAGGCAGCTGTAACATTTTATTTCTTCTTTTTCTAAAAAAAAAGTAATAGAATAATCACAAAGGATTTTCAAGAGACAGCGTTAAACCTGATGGACAACGCTGGATTACGGAAAGCGGAGAACAACTTCCCCTGTTCCCCCACACTCTCAGGGTTCCTGAAAGCCTCATGTACCCTATAGGCAACAGTTTAATTGATTTACTAATGAATTTAAATGTAAAAGGAAAGGTAAGTCTTGCTTTATTTGCTGATCTTGAGGCCTTATCTTGCAGAGGTGTCTCAAAATGTTGTTTCAATACGTTCAAAAATTTGAGCTGATAGCGCTACTTATACATGTGCTCATATTCCTAAATAAGTCAGCATTTAATAACCTTTCTTCAAACTCATTTGAGGAGCCAGTAGGGCGAAATGTCCTGCGCCAAAGTGAATCGATTATTACCAGGATGACATAAAATGACAATAGGAAAAAAATAACATTAGTGTGTGCTGTACAAAGCTACACGTTAAAGCTATAGTGCGTAACTGTTGTTGTACCCATGAGGAATTCTGAGGAATTACAATAACACTGTTGGTGCATTTACATGAGGTAAGGATTTTATACATTGTGCTGTATGTCCAGGTTTTTTTTAACAGTAGAATAAACAACTGAAACATTTCTTGGGCGCTTCCTGGGATTTCTCGGGCTCTTGCACTATTGTCTGAGGGCAACACTAGTTTGTAGACGCTGCCATACAGAGAAATACAGAGAGGGTTTTGTGGCGCTGATAGGCTTAATCAACTTTGTCTCAACTTGTATGGCAATGGCTTGGATGTAACCACCATTCACTTATATGCAAAAGTTACACACTGTAGCTTTAATACTAGGCTTTCCTGTTATCTTGTTATTTTTTATTTGATCATTTGACCTGCTCGGGCCTCTATATTTGATTTAATTCAAACTGTAGACATATAACAAGAAAAATATGTGAGTATGTGACTGAAAACTCTTAAAGTTTATTTTTAATTTTTAAATGCGCTACTCTTTTTGCATTCAAATGTCTGGAAGCGGCCATGCATGGTGAACGCTAACCAGGCACCAAGATGAATAGTAAACATAATCCATTGAAACACATTACCATTAGGCAGGCAGGGGAATTCATAAGTAAGTGAAATCAATATTCTCTAATAATGCTTTGAACAGGCTACTCGAGTGATACGGTTGCTTTATAATGAATACAAGTTATTTTTTCTTGGATTTTCCAATGAACTAGGTAACAATCCAAAACCGTGTCTTTGCTGGGTGATCATTGGCTCATGATGTTTATTGAGAGAAAGTGGATGGAAACAGAAGTTAGGGCTGTAATAGCCGCCGGTGCCTGGGAGAACACGAAGCAATGAGCCCCTTGATTTCCTCTCATGTCAAAACCTGGAGGAAAAAATCAATACGAAGAATGAAGCCCTATTTACGCACGCCACCTGATAGACTGTGGCTCACTGCAAGATGTCAACAAGCTATTAATGTTTCAGGAGAAGATTGCTTTTGGAGGCTAAGTGGGGAATTAAATGTTGGGAGTTTCCATGTTTACCCATAAACACAGTGAGCAGCATGCAGGGCTACATTTAAGCAAAAAGACGGATGTTTTCAAGATGTTCCGAGTGTAATCAGATGGACGTTTTGACATTCTCAGTCTCAATTCAGTGAGCATGCAGTCCTGTTCGGCGATGCATAGCGGCACACACACACACAAACCAACAATTTGGAAGATCACTAAAGGCTATGGTTCACTTGATGCCCCATGCTGATACACTGAGAAGAAGTGTAACTAAAGGAATACAAAAAAAGATACATTTCTGCATGGAGTCTCTCCTTGTTAGTAAAAGTTCTGCATAGCAAAGCAAGTCCACCACAGGAGCAGGCAACCTTTTAATGACTATGTGAACCTAAAAAAAGGCCCCGGTTTCATCCATGTGCTGTAGTCCGCTTAGGATTCCCTGTCAGGCTCAATCAAAGTTTGAATGTGGAGCTGAATACATTTTGGCCATCACTGACAGTCCCTTTGCTACCCCCCAGAGTGAACCGTTTGTTGAGAGAAACATAAAAGGTTTGCTCGGTGGACATGTTTTTGCCCTCAGGGATACACAAACTCAATAGCCAGCTAGCTAGCAAGCCATCTCTCCTCGAGTGCACCTGTGCTTTCCTCGTGGCAGACACTGAAAATTGAGGTCATGATCCGAGTGAGTATGTGAGTCCCGATGCCTCTGTGTTGAAATATCTCTCTTTCTTTTATCCTCGTTTTCAAGGGACGTCTCTTTGAAATATCTATGCGGGATACTTCTGCATATATACCATCTTTCAAACAGTTCAGAGTGATCATCATGTCCTCTTTTTTGTACATGAGATTAAATACTGCGATATTACATCTATCCGCATATATGATTTTTCCCTATCTTTATAATGGACTACACTGACATTAACTCTTAATACTTAATACAAACCGGATGCACCTGAGCTCAATTGGCTACAGCAAAGGGTATCTACACTTGTGCAAATGTAGAGATGTAATTTTTAAATTCTTAATGCATTTGAAAACCCTTTTTATTATAATGTTTTATTTTGCTCTCTCGGTGTGTATAATTGATGGCCCATAAAGTAGATTTAACATTACCTTAATTGAATGTACACCGCAATAAAGGGAAGGGGTCTGAAGTCTTCTCGAAGCCACTTTAATTTCCTTTATTAAATCCAATCCCTACACAATACATTAGTGCAAGAACAACCAATTTATCAACTTGAATTACCTTAAAAAACATTGTGCTTCAATAAAAGTGAATCACCTCACCCCCCCCCCCCCCTTAATTTGAATTCTGTAAGTGAGTTAAGGTCAGCTGTGAGGTGCATTCCTACCCACAGGAGAAGTCTAACTTAGCTTTGAAATCTTTCAGTGGTAAAGTTTAAAGGGAGCGCTTCGTCCAGACACTGCAATCTTTCGCCCTTTGGCAACATTTTGTATAAAGGGATCACAGACTTGACCAGGCTTTATTTCATTTCATGCAGTGCAGATGTGATGTAACATCTATTTCTGGATATCAAACTTCAAAGTTTCTTTAAACCTCTGACTCCTGCTTTTGAAACTGAGTTATTAACATGGAGGGGCTGTGAGACGACACGCCCCCCGGGCACAGACATGCAGTAGGACCCCTCTGCTCTCCAACCCCACTAGAAGTGAGATGCCAAGGTTGAAAGAGGCGCACAACTACAAACGATGCAGCCAGACTGAAAATAGGCACACCAATAATAAATACAAAATCGCCATGCTGTAGTTGTCTTCTCATATGTGTTGTTGTCTCTTTATGGTGGTTTAGAGGTTCTTTTTTTTGCTGACAATTTGTGTCACTTTGTAGTTATGTTTTGCCTAAGTTTGTGTCTTGTTGTGGTTGTTTTGTGTCTCCTTGTAGTAACTTTGCAAGATTTGGTCGTCAGTCTGCATCTTTTTGGGGCTAGTTCAGTGGTGTACACAGACTCAACAAGGGGCAATGGTGAAAATTGGAAAAAGGGCACCTCAAGGGTAGGTTGTTTTGCTTGAATTAGGTGACAGAAACACACACACACACACACACACACACACACACACACACATACACACACACACACACTATATAGTGCTCTAGAGCAAGTGGGGAAGATACATAAGCCAATAGGTCAAATATACTGGTCTTGAATAAATATTTAAAAAATAACACTTCGGCACTCCAACGAAAAATGGCAGGTGCGGTTGCCCCCTCTACACCTCCACTGGGCTAGTTTGTGTGTCTGTACAACCCTTTTGCCTCCTTTATAGTCGTCTCATTGACCTTCCAACACAATATGTTAACAGTCACCTCAGACAAAGGCTCTGGCCTAGGGGCCTAAGGGGTCAGGAGGCCCAGTCAAGTAATCCTTCCATGCTTACGATACAATATCCACAACGTCAATACGCCTGCATGTATATACGGCTGTCTCTAGGTGTCAGGTACAGTACAGTACAGTACAGTACATCATGCCTGCTGAGATGTGCTTTTAATAATGATAAATAAATAAACAATGAAAGATATGTCCGCCATGTTTTATTTTCTCAAGGCGAGAAACTTGAAAGTCACGTGACATGTACGCTGTCCATCGGAAATGAACAGTAGGGGAGAACGGGGTAATTTGTCACACGGGTTGGTTGTCACAATCGTTATATCTCGGAACCAGAAGGCGCTGTCTGTGAAATGTTGGTATGTAAATATCCAGAATTGGGATCAGAGGTCACCTACATACTCTTCCTTGGAGTTAGACTGCTGAATTTGAGGTGAGACGACTGTTTGTGTTTTTCATGTCAAATTGAAAATATTTAGCTCCTCAGTATTTTTCTTCTAGGCTTTTACACAATGGGTTTATAACAAAACACTTGTTACCCATACAAAGTGTGAAGGGTAAACTATAGTTTAGATTCTGGTTAGCAAGCTAATTAGTTGTCAGATGGTTGCTGGCCTTGATGCTAGCAAGAAATTCAAGTTGGGGTTGGTCGTCACATTTTTTGGGGGGTTGGTTGTCACATGTTATCTCAAGGCTGCAGCCAGAAAAGGAACCCAATAACGAAATAAATTGTCAAGCTGTATCCTCACTGACACCCCAGAGAAGGAAATAATAGAGCAGGAAAAGGCAGCTAACATGCAAAAGAAAAAAGGGCAACAAAATCAAAACAACCCAGTGCATCCCAAACTAGACCAGCTGCCAAGGCTACAGTAAGTTATGTAGGCCTATTTGTCAACTTGACAATGCAATTAAACTTTCAAATTTAGTTCTACTTTCTTGCCTTCTTTTTAAGATTATTCCCATTAAGATAACATTGTGACAAACAACCCCATAGTGTTTGACAACCGACCCCTTGATGGGGTTGGTTGTCACAATGTGTAAGGGTGTCTTTGATGATTAATTTCTTCTTTATTACAATAAGATAGAAAAAGTGAGGGGTACACATTTCAAGCCAACACCTTAAGCTTCAATTTAATGTAGGAATGACTATTGAAAGATGTTTAGGTGATAAGCAATTCTCACTAGAGTAAAAAGTGTGCCTACTTACCCCGTTCTCCCCTACTACTAATACAACTATGTTTTACGCTGTGGACAAAAGGAAACTCTTACACATTTCACTGTGAGACTGGGTTGGTACAGGACAGTGCATGGTGCCTGTTGAGACTGGTGTTTTCCAGTGTGTCAGTATGCTTCCCCCTGGCCTGGTCAGGAGCAGGTGAGTGACAGCTGAGGCCGGGCAGGGCGACAGCGTTGGACAGCTGATCCCTGCAGTACCAGCCTGGAGCTGGGCCCAGAGGAGGACGCTCCACTGTAATCTGGCTCCCTCAGGTCATCTAGGCAGGAGAGACATTATCTGCTCCACTGCTCCCTGCTGCAGCATCTGGAGGGCGCCACCACCTGCTCTGGCAAGGCCTCACGCTGCACGCCACTTTTTATTCCGGATTCTGTTTGTTTTACTTCTCTCTCCCGGTCTCCACGGGGCATCACACAGCCACTTAAGACTTATCAGATATATACTGTACGTGTCTGAGCAGTGTTTGTCTGAAAGCTTTGCCTCCTCATTGAAGCAACTGTGTACTGATAGTCTGTATCACAAATATATTAAAGGTGGAGTCAGTCAGTGCGGTTACATGGCACAACTAGATTGGATTATCACATATATCGAACAAGACACTCGAACGGACCGTGTCACTTGTCTGAGTATCCATGGCCTTTCAGAAATCGGATAAATGTCCGATGCATGGCTGTCTCCACTATACTAGGTGGCGCTGTAGCCCTTTCAACCATGCTTTCAACAAGTGGTTTTAGAGCCACGTCCGCTTCTCTTCCGTCAATAACCCATGGTGTAGCCTATCACGCGCAGGCACACAAGCACAGAACGAGAAGTCCGATATGCGATGTCCGATCCCTGTATACATGCAGAGAGAAAGCCGACAATGAACGAATTATCTAGGTGTTCTTATCCGACTTCTCTTGTCCGTTATTGTGCCGATTTGTGTCCGAAGTAGATCGGATAAAGGTGTTTACATGCAGGTTAAAAGTCCTGTTGAGGTCTTATTTGTTTAGTTATCCGATTATGAGTCTGCATGTAAACGCACTGACGCAGAAACGCAGTGATTCTAGACAGGGCTGTAAGCTTATTTTTTTAGGTGGTAGCACTGGTGCTAGCAAGCAAAAAAAATCAGTAGCACAAAAATAAATTTGGTAGCACACAAAGTATGATCGAAAACTTGCATAACCTTAACCCTTGCATTTCGCTCTAATTACCTTTGAGCATGTCATCTTGGTCTCATTTGAGATTCTCAATTAATATTATATCCTAATATGTGCAGTTATAATTATAGAAAAATTAATAGGGTGCACTGATTTCAATTTAGACAAAATAATCTAACCTGCCAATTGCAATTTTTTGCTGATTCAGAATTATTTCTCCCCATAAAAATAATATCTATATCTATATATTTTTTGTATATACATATACTTATTATATTAATAATAACAAAACATTTTAGAAAATGTCCTTCTGTTAATTAAAACCAAACTTTAAAACATTAAACATAGTCTATTAAATAAATAGGTATACATATCGGTACAATTTAGGATAAATTAAATAGGTTGTTGTTGAATGTGTTGGGAGTAGTTTTTCAGTGGCTTATTTCAGACATTGTTTATAGACTAGGCCTACTGTTGACTGCTCTCTGCAGCTGAAGGAGTTGCCTTTCAAGCTAGAGCACTGCAGGGTTGTAAAGCGCTAACTTCCTGTTCTTACTGGCTTAAAAATAAAAGTCAACTCACGTTTGCCTACTAACAGGCTTTTAATGTGAAGGCGCACAGGAAATGTTCTGTTTGCACACACGCAAACTTAACTGCGGTAATGTAAAGAGAGCAGAGAGCCGTGTCCTTCCGGTTATTACCGTTGGTGAAGTTTATTAGACGCTAGAATCGCAGCACGAGCACAGATCCCGAGCACACATCTTTCACTCAATAACTTACTTGCCTAAGACTACATTTACCCTCCGCATTTGGAGTGTTAATGTAGAGCCCTCTAAGCAGTGTTGTGCAGCGCTCCTCTGTGTTTCAAAGACAGCCTCTCCTCATTAGCACTAGTGCGAGTGGACTTGTATTCATCATCGCACGTGATCAATTTCAGTAGCAAATGCGATCAAAACTGTCGCACTGCACAGCCCTGCTAGAGAATGCTTGTTGTCAACAAAAACATTTTTTGTTAAAATCTGTGGATATCTCCTCACAATCCGCTATTGTACGTACTGTGTGCACGCTGAGCAAATCTGGTGTTAATACACAGCCTAGGCTCTGTAAACGGGCGAGTTGCTAGCTATGGTGTGCCCCCTTGTTTACATACCCTTTGATTATATACCAGTTTACAGAGCCTATGGCTGTATACTAACACTTAATTTTTTCAGCACTGACAGGTAGCGGCTCATGAGGAGATATTCACTGATTATGACAAACAGTGATATTGTCAACAAGCATTCGCCAGACTAGCTGACCCCACCTTAAGGACTAGTCTACCTTCATTGTCAAATACAAATGATTTCCCCAATTAGATATTTGCCACGAACAATGCTTCTGCACTTATTATGTTCATGCCCGGGTCATTTCCAAATTGCCTGTAGTGCTTGCTTTTGCATCATAATGTTAAATTAATTAAGTGCGCCTTATAGGTTTCCTTGTGCAACCAAGAACGTTCTTAATTCCTTTATTCAGAGTGCAATCAGCTTTTTAAACTCTACAAATTGACCTGAACGACCCGCTCTGTTATTCTTAAGGTTTTATCTTTTGTTTTAATCATGGTTTTAATGCTGCTTTTAGCATTTTATCGTGCCCTTTGTCTACCTTTTTTTTCTCTGCTGTGTTTCATGTTTAGTGCTTTCTTTGTTTCAGTAAGGTTAGGACAATGTTTCCCTCTATGGCTGAAGAGAAAGGTTCTATCTATTCTATTCTAAATGGTTGATCAATTGCCTTTTCATGCCTGACACTGTGGTTGGCTAGCACTAAAAAGAGAAGAAGCAGGTAATTAGCAGTATAGTGAAAAAGATACTGCAAGCTATTGCTCTTTCCCAGAGACCTTTAAAGCATGTTCATGACCTAATCTGATGCTATATACCAGGCAGCTACTACGATGATTTCTTATCAATGGGATTACAATACGAATGCACACACAAGTCAGAGACAACATATGAATCTCGGTATTCAGTCTGCCTCTCTGAAGGTCAAATATGGCCTCCATTTCGTTCCATTCTCCTGAACCAAGTCCCATAATTTGTATCTATATGAATGTGTATGCATTATATTCATAATGTTTTGTGGAGCAACATTGTTGCATTTTGACAAAAACATTTCAGCCACTATTTCCATAAATCTATGTATATCTACCACGAGCGGAGACTTTCCATTATTTTCAGAATAAAGGAAGCTGACAAATTATCTTCAGTGCTGTCACCATTCCTGCCCGTGGGTAAGACTTGATGTGACAGACGTGCTAATATGCCCCCAAAAAAGTTAAGTGCAATGAGAAACGCTTGTATGCAAACAGTGAGAGTCACTTGGGAGGGTGAGTGGGTGATGCTGCAGCAGAAAATGTCCTGATGTGAATTTTGATCTGTTCACTTCTCAGAAGACAAATAATACACATGTGCATCAGGGCCAGAGATCAAAACCATCAAAAAATATCTATGCGACACCTTAACAACTAATTCTGATGCTGCTGAATATAATTGGATGAACAGAGAATGATTAGAAAACATCCTATGGAATATGTTAACTCCACCTAAAACAGATGGAAGCCGGTGTCAGGTTAGCTCAATCGATATATGAACACTGAGCTGCCAAAGTAGTAACACCACATTCAAACTCTACCTTCTCCCTCTCTCTCTGTGAAGAGTATAGGCTGGTCCTTGTCAGACAGCATGACCCACATGTTTCAAAATTATTCCTCTGGGGTTTGTATGGCCCTCCATAATGAAAAATGGCAGTGATAGCCTCTTAATTGGCCACTTTTTAACCTGCATTTATACTGCGGTCAGTTACTCCTTTCACACACACACACACACACACACACACACACACACACACACACACACACACAAAATCCCCATCTTGTTTTTTTTCTAAACTCAAACGTAAAGGTCAAATAAAGGAAATATTCAATATTAGTCATAAACCACTGCTTTTTAACTTCCCTCAGTGACTTCATTAGCAACCTATAAAGCTACGAAGAACATCACGCCCCAGACCAAATGTTAATGGCATATATCTCAAACTTAACTTTGCTTTTATCTGAAATATGGGAAAAAAAAGTACAATGGGGGTCTCAGCATGGCAGTGCAGACGGCTCATTTGAGTGATGGACTATAGCTCCAGCCGCTCCCATTATAGACGGCGGGGAAGTCATTCAGCCTGACCCTACTTCTTCAGATATGGGTTTAATTGTCCAGAATATGAAGTGTGAGATCCCCTCACTTATCAAATTAACAGCTCCGAAAAAAGGACAGTAAAGTACTTAACGGCCGTTTCAGCAGGCTTGAGTCGTGCCAAAGGTAAGCTGTTTATCTGTTGAAAGAGGGCGAGACACCAAGACAATACCTCATTGAGAGAGTAGAACATGACGTGAATGCCAGTTTTAGTCTGATACTACAGGTCATATAGACAAGAGAAAAGGGTGTTCCTGCTGCCAAGGCCCAGATAATAGAAGCTCTGAGGTGATACAAATGTTGCTGGTACGCTTATTTAAGTTGCCTTTAGGATTCAATCAAGGATTAAGAAGCAACATTTGCTAACGTTTTGGTCTTTCAGGCCACGTGAAGGCTGATCTTTCTTCTTGGCAGAGGTTTTCCGTGCTGAAGAAAGTACTTTCATGTAATATGAATAAATAAAAAAAACAGGGAACATCTGTTTAACCCAGGTTTTTATTTATAATTTACTTCTCTTCTTTCTACTCTTTCATGCATAGTTGTAACGAGAGCTATTTAAAAGCTGTGTTCTTGTATATGCATGGGGTTTGGATGGCAACGTTGCAAATATGCCAATAACAGTGGATTTGTACATTGTGTTTTAAAGTTTCCACGTAAAATATAATTCTATTAATTGGTTTGAATAACATAAGGAAAATAAGTTAATTTTGTTCATCCATAAAGAGGAAAAAATCATGACCAAGTTTGTTGTAATTGCATTTAGGGGTCAAACATGGTGCATTTTATGTGAAGATGCAAGAAAAACGTTAGTCCTCAAAGTAGGCCTAAATATAAAGTCTCAGTTTATTACATAGTTTTATATTTTTGGATGAGAAATCCCTACTCTATGCATCCACCCCACTTTTGAAACCAAACCTCCACTTAGATATGATAGTCAGTATAAGAGTGATAGATTAGGGAAATACATGCATGGGCTCAGATTACAACAGTGTGGAGACTGAATGATCCGATATGAGAATTAGCTTTGCAGGTGCCGAACATCTGGTTGATGATGTTAGGTCATAAAGTGAGCATCACTGGAACAACAAGGCCAATAAAGCCACTAAAGCACCTGCTTCTTCTGACATTATAATTTATTTCAACAACAATTCAGAATTTGCTCAGGAACACTGATTATCCAAAAATCTGTCATTCTTAAGACTTATTTTCTATATATCCTTCAGCTTTGATAGCTGACCATGAAATATGCATTGTATGTGTGGAGAGTAAACAAACTGGGCTGAGGCAAAGCTTGTTATGAATATATAACAGCAGATGCATCTTTGCTTTCTACAGTATTTATGTGGGTTACAGTGTTCCTATAATATCTTGTTCTACTGATATGTGTATAAAAGATGCAATGCACGGCATATTAATTATGTTTCCATTTGTCCAAGTCTGTCATGCTGAAACCTAACTTGTTGCCTCTTTTACACACACACATGCCGCACGCACACAGACACACAGACACACACACACACACACACACACACACACACACACACACACACACACACACACACACACACACACACACACACACACACACACACACACACACACACACACACACACACACACACACACACACACACACACACACACACACACACACACACACACACACACACACACACACACACACACAACCATGGAGAGTTAAGCACATTCTTTGTGTATACAAGTTGCTCTTTGCGCAATGTTTTATTCATGTTAGCAGAGGTTATGTGCATTCATGAGCTATCCCATTTCTCCACAAGTCTCCTGTGCAGATCTGGCTGGGCCTAGATAACAGGGAAACCTGCCCCGAGGGGAAGACACAACACCGCGGGGCGTAATAGAAGCTATCATAACGCTCAGCGGGAGAGAATGTCCAGGAGCTACAAACACCTCTCCACAATAGTGTGTTGTGATGCTGCGATTCAAGGTTTGGAAAGCGAGATTTGAAACGTTGTGAGGAATCAATCAGAATCCATCTGAACTGAAGGATACTGAAAGGGAGTCTGGGCTCCATTGTGTTACGGATGAGAAAGAGGAACGTGTGTGTTGCCTTGAAGAAGGTGTTGAAAGCATCACCTGGACACAATGAGAAGCTGCGGTTTGAGGCTAAAAGATAAAGACCTTCAGAATGACAATACTTATTTCAAACTAGGGACTAAGTGCATTGAGATCCGTTTAGTTGGAGCTTCTTAGACTTGACCAGCCTTTTTCCCCCTAAGATTTAGTTTGATTCGTGGGCAAAATATGAGACATGAGAACACGTTGATTCATAGCAGCCGAGTCAAACTATTGGAATAAACTGTGACAACATTCCTTTCAATAACCACTAGATTTGTTGATACCATGATGCAACCTCAAACTTGTAAAATAACAGCTCTGTCCCTAAGGGCCTTTGTGATACAAACGATTCGAAATACAAAGACAGTGAGAGACTGCCTCCTTATTGGACGCCCTGTTTCCAAATTGCCAGCACAACTTAAAAACCCATTCCAAATCTCCCCCCTTGGCTTTTTATCTACATCCTTTTTATCTATGACCTGCGTAGATTGAACGGGGCACAGGGAAAATCAATACATGAAAAACAGCTTTTCAATGCATATAAAGTATCGTAAAGTCAAGTTAACGTGTATCATCGCCATTGCTCTAATCAACCCGGCTTATTAAAAAATGGATCTCTACCCCTATACCTGGTTCTGCATTCAATATTTATCAGTATTTCCATTGCAGCATATTTAAAACTGCACTGATTCTGATCAAGCGTGTCAGCTGGGGTAATGACCCTGGGACTTTAATTGTCTGCACTCAGACTTAATGGTCCCCTCTCATGTGTTTTATAGGCCCACCGTATTGCGCTGACAAAAAGTGAATACATATGGATCAAAATGAGGTGAATTGGTGAAATCTGATGCTGACACACAAGCCCAACCCCTCTCTTACAACAGAAAGCCAATGATTGGCGTTTTAGAAAAGTCTAGGAATAGTCCAGAAATAAAAGTATACTGTGGATCTCTGTCTAGGACTTCTTGACTTTGGACTCATCAGAGACTACACTTGGGTAAGGTTCATGGACAGACCGTGTTGTCACAGAAACTCAATCTCTACTTAGTCAGAAAACACACACAGCGGTGGTGATGTAGCCTACCACACACACACACAAACTGGTCCCAATCTCGCCACTAAGGCGACATGACATCACTGTGCTCATGTTTGCAGCACCACCAATAATCTCAAATTATAGCTCCCTCTTGAAGGATTAATTCGCCCCATAAATCCTCTTTTTAGTCCTGTCGGTGGCTCCATTCATTCCCTGCAAAATCTGATGTGACAAATCCAAGAGTGTTTATGAATCTGGGGGCCTATCGGAAAGCCGATTTAAGTTTGTCCAGCAATAAGATTGGCATTTCAGGGCTGCCCGTAATCTACAGTATAAACACTAATTTACCCATGACACACACTGTAGTGCAGAGATATGCTCATCCTAATTACCCCCCCCCCCCCCCCCCCCACACACACAATTTAGCCTGCTGCAGTTCAATGCCTGCTGCAGCAAAGGCATTTGTTACCCCCCCCCCCCCACCCACCCCCCGAAGTGCATTCATGGATGGAGTTTGAGATACTTTATCAGTGGGAGATGATACCAGTAGTTACAGTGCATCCTTCCGAGGGACCTGAATGCAGCTACTTACATTTATTCCTCAGCTGCGGCCGGCTTGAAGATTGTTGAAGTCAAAACAAAGAAAACATTGTGATTGAACGAACGAGCTGCGCATCATTCCCAATCGTTTTTCTTGAATTGTTGATCACGTCACTTTTTTTTTTCTTTTTTTAAAGGGGGGAATGAAGCACAACGTAAAGATCAATCAGACCAGGTCACCTTCAGATAACATTGATAACAAGAATGCCTTCTCTAATGAGCGATTCGGCCAAGCATTTTTGCGAAATAACACGTCAGCCACAGGTGCACATTTCTATCACCTTATTCTTTATTGTACACATACAGAAACGTGTCCACTCGGATCATATACCTGCAAAGGAGAAAACGTCTGTTCATCCTCGTTGACACAGAAAACCAAAAACGCATTGAAACTCGCCCAAGAATCAAAACTGCCCTCGTCCACCCAGCATCATCTAGTCGAAAAACATCCAAAAATACTTGCCACTGCCACCATCAAAAGTAAAACGAAATCGAAAAAAAGAGAGGAACAGAAAAATAAAACAACAAACCTGTGAGCTCAGCTGCAAGAAAAGTGTCACGTTAAAACGTCACCGGGCTGTAAAAAAAAGAAAGAAATTCCTTCTTGTGTCATAAAGAAAAGAGAAACAAAGTAAAAGCAAAGGTTTCGATCGGTTAAAATCACCGGGACATCAAGATCACAAAACTCGGAAGGCAACAAACAACACTGCCAAATGCAAACCAAAGCATAGCAACAGCAAAAGTCGACAGAAACAAAAAGAATAAAAAATGTTTCAAAACCACCAATAAATGTTGTTTAAAAAAAAGAAAAGAAAAAAATTCTCAATACTGACAAAAGCTGCTTGGTTTCGACCCTCGAAACAAAACTGCAAGCAAGGAAAGGCTCTCTCTCTCTCTCTCTCTCTCTCTCTCAAGACCGATATCGCATTTTTTACCCTGTTGGCACTCTGGATCAGAATAACTGCATGCTAAAAACTTGAAGCCTGCGCGAGTGGAAAAACGTTCAAAACCACCATGTCAACGCTCAATTCAAACACCAGCAAAAGGAGGAAAAATAAAAAAAAGAGGGCAATTGAAAAGACAAAAAATGCTTACAAAAAAGCCATTGGAAATGTACTCACCGAGCGGGAGTAAAATGTTGCAATAAAAATGTGATATGGCTCAAAATACAGTATGGCGGTGCAAAGCCGAAATGCTGTGCCTTTTCTCTAGATCTCTGCCTCCAGTTCTGTCATGTGACTGATTCTGCCCCGACTTCCAGCAATAGCAAGAGACCAGTGTTGAACAGCTGATGCTGAATGCTCTCCTAACGGCTTGGCTCTCTCCAAAAGTAAAAAAGAGGTAGTCCTTATCATCCCACAGTTATGACTGAGCTGCTTGTGCGTTTTCCCTCGCCTTTTTGCTTCTTCTTTTTTTCTACATGTATTTTTCTTTTCTATTTTAAAGATGCAGAGCTCGCTGGGTGTCAGCGCCGTTTCATTTAATTCAGTGGAAGGAGCACACGCTACATTTTATTCCACACACTGCATATTTCAGTTATCTTATGGGGGAACAGAGAGAGACAGAGAGAGAGAGAGGGGCGTGTGGGGGTATTAGAGTGGGGGTGGTCAACGTATGCACACGTAGCACATCATAGACGAAAATCATAGCTGCACCGTTTGATTCTGGCGTTGGCACGCTGCTCTGTCCACGGTGCTGAAACGGAGGAGAGGGTTGCAAAAACAAACAGCGTCGTCCCAATAGCATTATTATATATTTACAGCGCTGGCCGTGGTGCTGAAATAAGGCGAACGTGACCAGCCGTATAATACTCAGCACAGAGCCCTATCCATGGTGCTGAAACTTGAAAGGGAGTGTAGTTCAAGTTAAAACAAACCATAATGCATACTTTCAAGAATGCAAAAATGTCAGCATGCGTACTGTGTTGGGGGGATACACAGAGGGTCAAAACACTACTGGGGGTAGTTTGGTTAAAGGTGGAGTCAGCAATTCTTGAGAATGGTTGTTGTCAAAATCGCTTCTTGTCAAAATCAGTGAATATCCCCCCACGATCTGCTACCCGTCTGTACTGTCTGTTCAATGAAAAAGAATACAGTGTTGATACACAGCCCAGGCTCTGTAAACGGGGTAAACAAAGGGGACCCACTGTAGCTAGCAAGGTGCCCATTTACAGACCTCCAAAAAAGTGCTTTAAATATAGTACTAAAAACAATGGATATTTTTCGGCACACCCACAGTGCAGACAGGTAGCGAATTGTGAAGAGAAATTCACTGATTTTGACAACAAGCATGCTCCAGAATCGCTGACTCCACCTTTAATATAGCAGCCATTAAAATGAATTAATTTTCCGTCTGCACAATGCATAATGGTCGATGATTCATGATTTGTGACCACTTATTGTGCACTGCTATTTATGCTGCATTATGGAGTATGCACTAGACACATTACATTTGATTAGACATTTTGACAGCATCACAAATAGACAAGCAGAAATACTGTGGTGTAGGAGTTTAGGATTTTGGACCAACTGTTAATAACAGCAGCTTTGCCCACATTGGGTCAAACATATTGGGAATGATGATTAGCATAAACAAACCAACAACAGTATCAATTTATTCACATCACCCAGCAAACTGAGGGAGTATTACACATATTATACTTGTTTAACATCACCCATTGCTTAAGATTGTAGTTAAATTCAAAACAAACAATACTATCAATTGCAGTGTCCTGGATACTTTGTATCAGGTTAACGCATAAAGGTCATTATGCATAAGAAATGTGTTGGACACTTTCTTCCTATGATGCATTGCACAAAGAAAAATGGACGTGCTCACAGCTGGAAAACATTTGAACACATTGGAGATGGTGGTAAAAAAGAAAAACAACACAACCACTAATAAGCCTGTGGAAAAACACCTTGCTCTCTGTAAGATACTTTAGTTTGGCAGCTGCTTTCTCAAGACACATTGTCAACAGACATTGTATTTCCTGTTTCCAGTCTGTATGCACACCGCAAGAACAGTACACTCAAACAATTAGTACAGTACATACTAAATACAATAAGCATGTACTGTAGTATGAAACATCTAGACTTTAAATATAACCCAGATCTAGGACAACATTAAACCCAACAGTGGCACATTCTTAACATCACTTAGCCCTGCCCATGGTGCTGAAAAAGAGCAAGGGCTGAACACTGAAGACAAATAAAGGTTTGGCTGCGTCTATGATTTTGAGACTTAGTTAGTAAAGCATCACTTAGAACAGAAAACAAGAGAACAGTCTCAGCGGCCCCTAATTATGTCAATGGTGTAGTTGGAATTTACGGAGTGTGGCACAATTTAGAATAAACAAACAACAGAATTAGAATCTGCACCAAAATAAGTCACTTGCTCGCCACTCGCTACACAGAGTACTGTGTGTAGTTGTTTTTAAATGTGCTCTATATATAAAATTGCTTTGATTTGAATGTGCTTGAACACTGCTTAGGCATCATACATAGATAAACATTACATTTATTTTAATTCATGGCCCAGAAAACAATGGGTTGACTTTCATGGTAGGCTTTTAAATTGATTTTTGGATTTGAATTGACATGACTTCCTGTAAAAAAGAAAGAAAAAAAACCTGAGAGATGTAGGTTATTGCTGATCGCGCCGGACATAAAAGTAATAATCTGTTATTGATGCATTAGCCATGCTGTTGTCAGGCAACATTCAGAGCCAGTTCATGTAACACGCAACACTGGAGACAACTGTCACCATTCATTCATCATAGCCGTGGTTGCTGCACTGTCTCCACTTTAAGCACTGTCTAATTTAATCTACTTTCCAGATCGCAAGCAAGCCGGTGGGAGGCGGTATGTGATGCGTCTCTTAAGAATACGCTGGGCGAACAACAGAACGGTGATCAAAACTTTCCTTGAAGCAGAATCCAACACCTTATCTTCCATTGTGTTTACCTCTCCTTTATAGGCCATCAGAGCCTGTTAAAATGCTTTGGAAACATATTGAGTTATTTTTTTCTCTCCCATTTGCTCTTATATGTCACCAGTGTCGTAGCACATTGGTGTTCGCGCCTATAAACTGAATTTGACGGTGAGTGTGTTGTTGTCGTGCAGGAAAAGTCGGACCCTAATTATTGATACTTGGGGCTGTTCATGACCTAACGCGCTGTCAATGAGGTGATTCAGAAATCTGCAGAGGTCTATTCTTAAGACTTGGATAGTGTATAGATAGACATAGGTGCCAACATGTAGGCAGTGGAGATGTGACAAAGAATATGGTGCATTTAAACCCCAGCCAGCATGATTCCTTATAATCCAATCACACAGCCTATAATAAACTACGACTGATGCACGGCCTAATAACCAACACACAGTGTTTTTGGCTTGAAATCAGTCGCCGTGCTCCCAGTCGAATGCCACCCTGGTTTTTAAATGGACTCTTTGGAAGATAAACAGGTAAATAAAGAATGTATGTCTCCGCTTGACATGATTTATACACGTGACCGTAAACACGCAAAAATGCTGTCATGTTTACTGCGATACACACTCAAGATTTCAAGTGCGTGCTGTTTATCAGCCACGGTGGGTGCATCAGAGAGAGAATGGCAAGGTCAAAGAAATGCCCTTCATGAATATCTGAAATAAAAAAAATATCAATCACCTCAACCTTATGACAACTTCAGAAGCAGCCTGCAGCCTGGCCAAACACACATTTTCCATCCCCGTGTCAAAACCTGCATTTCAGTGTATTTTCCCGTTGGTAGTTTTAAAAAATTAAATAAGGTATGAAGCTAAACCGAATCCTAATTCAATGCCTGGTATGAAATTCTTATTAGTATAGCAGCACTCGTAGCCTTTGGCCATAAAGAGCCAATCAGAGGCTGAGCTCAAAACATGTGGGCTTTAGGGCCTTTCCACACATCCAAAGGGTTTCCTCGAGAGGTGCATTGATCAATATCTGTTGGTTCATTATTTATTGGCTGGAATTATGTGCGGCAACATGAGAAGAAAGAAAACAAAATATGGAAAAAGTCAGGATTTTCACTGGGAATCAGTTATACAGGAACAGCTAGTGCTACGTTGGTGTTATATGAAGGTCTAACGGTCATGTTAACACCTTAGTAATAGCTTACAAAATGGCCTCTGTGAAAGGATATATAATCATAACAAGAGGGGTATCTTTTGTGATCAATTGGATGAGCTTTTCTATTATGGAAACGTCTTAGAATGCTCATCCTCCACACAGCTGAGAGCCACTGTATGGGATCCTGTAGCAATACAAAAAAAGAGAAAAGCTGTGGACTGAATTAATTTCCTTTATTAAAGCAATGAGAAATGATTTGTATTCTTTAATTGCCATTTTGTCAAGGAGTCTGCCGACAACGATGGGGATACTTTAATCAAAAATAAATGGAGTGTGCACACACCACCACTGTAAGGGGATTTAATGCTCATTACAATAAATGGGCTACATTTAGGAATCTAGAGCTCGAGGTGGGAGGATTATATCCAATAACTGAAAATTTAAATGTACTCGAAAACCCTTTTTTTCTCATTGACTTTTGTTTGAGTATATCATATAAGCATTGGAATGCAGGTTGGGTAAAATCATTGCAGAGGAGGCTTTTTTTTCTTCACCGTTATGCATATTTTAAATGGTGGGAGCTGTGCTTGTGTGGGCTGGGTCAGTTATAACAAAAACAAATGCCAACAAATGCATTTTAGGGTCTCAGACTCAATTGAATATATCTCCATTGTGTGTCTACAGCAGCTTCAGTTTTATTCTTCCCTTTGTCCCTGTTTATGGACTGACTCACAGCTGCCTGTTGGGACGTGGGGCTCACTGACATGAATAGCAGACACAATGCAGATAATCATTTGACTCTGAGGTCGTGCAGATGTGTAAACTTAAAACCTCTCTGCCTTTGGTGCCATCTAATACTAACTGTTTGGACTTTAAAGCTATAGTGTGTAACTTTAATATAAACAAAACTAGGTTACATTCAAGCCACCACAGAATGACGCACAGGATCTCAGCAAAATCCCAATTAACTAACCAAAAACCTGGATGTACAGCAGATCACCAAAGGCTTACCTCGTGTGGATGCGCTGACAGGGTTGTTGTTATTAATCAGAGTTCCTCATGGGGGAACAGAAGTTATGCACTCTGGCTTTATAACATGTTGTAGAATGTTTTACTTCAGTTGATCAGGAGACAAACGACTGTCTCTTTGATTTGTCTCTAATGTTTAGGCCTTTCATGAAATCAAAGCCCATTTCTGATACTATTTATGGTCTCCATTTTACAGCCATTTGCTGTACTTATGTTCACTAATTACCCCTCCATATGGCAGTTTTCATTGTTACTGTCAGAGCCTGTGGGATTCAAATTGCCTTCACACACGCACGCACGCACGCACGCACGCACGCACGCACGCACGCACGCACGCACGCACGCACGCACGCACGCACGCACGCACGCACGCACGCACGCACGCACGCACGCACGCACGCACGCACGCACGCACGCACGCACGCACGCACGCACGCACACACACACACACACACACACACACACACACACACACACACACACACACACACACACACACACACACACACAGAAGGGAGTCACAGGAAAAGATACATGCTTGTAATCTGGCATCTTAATTTATCTCAATGATAATAGCCCTGCTAGTTACTGTTCAGACTTGCAGCAAATGACTGCTAATTCAAATCCAACATTTCCTGCTGCTGCTGCTTCACCATAAAAGAGTTCAGCTGGTGAAACACAGGGTGGCTTTTATTGTGAAGCCTTAACAAAAACATTTATTTTGTAGAATTGTACAATTCATCAACAGAATGGGACAAGATGGGGCATTTTCAGAATTGTTTGGCAATGGATCAGTTTTAAGTATCATAGTGTGTAACGGATCAAGCCTTCAGCATGAAATCAAACTGCGGTAGTTGGTGGCATGAAAGGAAAAGGCTGAATATTGACTTGTCTTCCTTATTGAAACAATGAGAGTGTGTTTGGCCGAACTGCAAATATTAAGTATTCACAACAAGCTCTTCTGTTTTATTCCTGAAAATGAGTAGCTGCTAGCGGACTGTTTGCTGCAGCTTTAAACCCCAACTGTTACCAAATCCATTAAGACTGAACTCTTAAGGCTTATAACTTTAAACTTGAAAACAAACATAACAAGGAAGTTTGGCGGCTCCCACTATGCTTTAAACTGGATTTTTTTCAGGGTTAACTCTCAGGTTAAATGGCCACTAATGAACTTGTGAACTATTTCTGCTGTTTTGAGCTAACTCACAATGGGTTTGTGACCCTGCTAAGCGATATGATATTTAATGGGTTTTTCATTAGTATGGGGATACTGCAGAGGACTTTGTTTATTTTATTATAGAGAGAAAGAGAGAGCAGTAAAGTCCATTTGGAGAGCTTCCTTATTCTTTATGTGTATCTAGTGTTCCACTATCTTTGTCCCTCTGTTTAACCTTCTGCTGAGGCTTACGGGATCCAGTGCTTATGGTCTTGTGAAAAAAGCATCTCATTATGACAAGAGGTTGTTCTTATTATAACAAGATATTTATTAATTTAGTGCTGCAGCTCAACATTATGTGTGCATACATTTATAGCTTTATTGAGATGTGAGCTATACCCAGTACAGGGTTTAAAGTAGAGAAACACTCTTTTTGACTTTCATTCACAATGAAACAGCCTCAAACTGACATAGATGTGTCAGCATTTGGAGATACCGAATGTAAGCTCTTAACTCGTGATCCATAATCTTTCCCTGGAGTAAATAGAGTAAAGCCCTTTATGTGGAACGTGGCAGTGGTAATGTTATGTCATGCTGATTAGTTGAAAAATATCTCACGGGACATATTTTTAGTTCAAGATTTATATTACACGTTGCAAGAGCGAGATGATTTGTATGGTACACTGAACCTGGCATTTACAAGGGTAGGGTTATTCGCACTTAAGCTTATTCTCAAGACATATGTCATCTTCAAAATGCAGTGTTTTTTTCACATTTTCTCTTTATTATCCATTATACGTTTTCTTAAAAGGAGAACTCCACCTATTGTACAAGTCCTTTTACACGTCTTGAGGGACTAGGACTGCTTATGTTACAACAAAAAAAAAGTTCCATGAAGCATTTGTTACTCCAGAGGGAACTGCACAACATCTGATAGATTGCCTTTAGCGATGCAACTTGAGTCAGAGTCAGGTGGGTTTGAAGACAACAACAAAAAAAAAGAAAAAGGAAAAACATCCCAGGGGCAAAGGGTTTACTGGAAATCTATAGCCAACTACTCATTTCTGCTCAAGGCTACATCTGCCACTACTCACTGACACACCTGAATCTCCACACAACTGGTTGGCGGGCATGTTGCATTATGGGTAATGTCTTTTTTTTTTTTACAAGAAGGAAGTATGTGTACGGTAGCCTGGTCCAACCAGACCATCGTACTTCATTTCATTTGTACAGAAGGTCTGCCACTCTGGATTAGCCAACCAATCACATCATGTTTGGTCAGACGTATGTCATGAGCCGGCTTCTGACGGTGCGTTTCAGTTGTACAGGGAAATTTCCGACTTCACTATATTGTATATACCGGTAGATCCATTGTCTATGGATCTACCGGTACCTGGCAACGGTAACTTGCTAGAGCCTAACGTTTAGTTATTTGGATGAGAAAGGTTGTAGGCGTCCATACTTTCCCGAGCAGATGCACTGGAACACAGACAGGTCGGAACTCGGAACTACCAAGTCTATCTGGCTGTGAAATGAGACCCAATTACAGGCGTTCTGTCTTCACTCACACTATGTTTTCCTTTCCCTCTCCAAGTAATACTCAATTTGATGTCTTGTCAAAAGAGGTAAACAAAAGGACAAAACATTGACAGGTCAAAGTTTCAGACACACTCAGACAGTCAATAAGGCCGGCCAGACAGAGGCGTGGGTGCACATCCGGACACACCGTGCTACATTTCAAAATAATTCTGACAGCTCGTACAAAGCATTCTATGCCTTCAATTAAATCTAGATAAAGAGGAAAAGTATTCAGAGGAAATGTTGGCTTCCGTGTTTAAATAATTGTGCTAAGTCGTTGACCAGGAGCTAAAGAACAAAATAAATTCTCACATTTTTACATCCCGATCAACAAAATAATTGGCTTTGAGAAGGAAAGTGAACAGTGCAACCACCATAAAGTAGGAAGCAAAGGGAAGGGGAAAAAGGAGGGAAAAAAAGGTTCCACTGAACAGATGCGCACACATCTGATGTACTTGCCTTGTTAACAGCAGTCAGACTAATTGTCACATCACACGGGGACATTTCCATTTGGGTTGCGACTGCCACCGGCCCCCCCCCACAGAGACACAACCAGGATGACCTTTAAATCACAAAGTAGCAGGACTCTCCTGGCCACTACACCAGCAGCAGCATTGTGGGACTGAGACAGGCTCATTGTCCAGCATTGCTACACGTGCCCTTTTGCTAATTAATTAACACGACTACATGACAGCTCATTTGCTTGCATGCGGTGTAACCGTTGGTCCGTGTGCCCTGGCCTTTCTCTGTGGAGTCATTGCACTGCATATTAGTGGAAACGAGTGGCTGTAGTTGCGGGTATAGGGGACAGGCCGGCTTTGAAAATGAACATCTAATATAAACTTTTACCGCAGATGCTAAACCATGTCAGAACTTTGGTCCAACTGTGACTGTTTGGAATATATTGTGTGTGGCTAAAACTGCCGCCAGTTAACTGGCTTTGAATGTGTTTGTTAAAAATGTCTTTACTTCCTGCATATGCCAGTTTCTGCATCTTGTACAATTCCACCATAATGCTGTCGTAATACTCAACACGTTTTAAAAAGACCTAAAAACGTCATTAACTTCTTACTATAAGCATAGACTTTCTGCCAAAGTTATTAGGTTTGATTAATTGCCAGGCATATTTTAATTCCTAATAAATAGTAACATGAAGAAAAAAAACTTACTGTAGCTGTTAATAGAAATAATACATTTTTCAAGGACTTAAATATAATTGGGAGCGCCTTGCTAGCCGAGTGGTTTCAGCACATGTCATTTAGTCACAATGTCGCTGGTTGGATTCCAGCCGGTGACCTTTGTTGCAAGTCACCCCGCCCCCCCTCTCTCACCCCACATTTACTGTCCACCTCTCCAGCTTTACATCAATCCATTAAAAAAATGGGCAAAAGAAAAATCACCTGAAACTGTACATTTGTCCTCAGGATTTTCAAGGCCATTTATGAAACCTATGCAGAATGATTTTGTATTCAAGCCCTATATGTTTACCCTTTCAATGTCTGCCTTCAAAGGTGTGGGTGTGCATCTGTGTGTGTGTGTGTGTGTGGGGGGGGGGGGGGGGGGGGTACACACCAGGGAGGTTTTTGATGTTGATACATTAAAGACCTCAGCATTAGTCTTTGTCACCTGTGATTTGCCGCCTCTGATGCCTGTGAGTTGCTGAAAACGATAAATGGTTATTCAGACAAAAGACATGCCAGTCATATCACTGTGAAACCACACTTGCAGCATTAGCCACAGGGTTCCTTTCACACTTGAGAATACATATACATTGTACATGTTAGTGTCTATTGCATATGTTTTACTAGCTACACACCTGATGTGGCTTCAAGTTGCGTTTCTCTTGTAAAGCTTGAATATGGGATTGTACATTTGTTCCCAGGTTTTTATGTTCCGCAGTTCAATCTGTTGACACACATTACTTTAACTTTTGTGACAGCTCCTGGCACCTCCTGATTGGCGGGCTGCCAGGAGCTGATTGCTGATCATCAACACCCATGCTGGCTGCTCTCCTGCAGTTATAAAAGCTGCAGGAGTCAGCCACTTGGTCTCCCTTCCCTTGACGTATGGTTTGGTTTGGTTGGTTTTGGTTTGTTTTAGTTAGTGCTGCTTTACACACCCCATACACTCTTCACTCACACAGACACCGCACTCACTACTGATTACTGATATGCACGCACCATTTATTAGTTTAATTTTGAATTGGTTTAAATAAATTATAATTTGGTTAAACTAAATTTCTTGTGTGGTTCCTCATTTGTCATTCCCTTGAGCGGGCTGTGCCACTTTGCATAAGGTCTTATTCGTATAAATTCGTACAGTGTTACATGGTGTATTATGACTTAAAATAGTCTTGGTAATGTCTTTAATTATTTTAATTTCCATTTTTTTTTATTAATTGTTTACTAACAGTCAGTTATTTTTAAGCTACTTATCACTGTACCTGATTATCACTAGAAGCTAGCTGGCACAGCCTATGCTATCAGTGGTTCCCATTCAACTATTACCAACCACCTGATGGCTAACTAGCTTGCAAAAACAAAGAGCCTCCCGTTTGTCCAGGTAAATTGAGCTCTTTCCATCTGTGGGCTGTGTTGACGATTGTCGGCTAAAACTTAAAGACAAGACAAAGTATTGAAGTCTGACTCTAAACTTGGAAACAAATCTACTTCATTAGACTGATTGGCAATTTCATAGCTGAGTGGAGCTTCACTGACAGCAGTAAATGTTTCTGAAGAATCAATTTTAAATATATCCCTCTTGCTCACTGTCTATATGATGAAACAATACACCAGACACTGAATTGAATGTTTGTTTTTGTCCCGGATGGCTTCAACTCATTCTGGATTGTGTCTGGTAAAAAGTTTGACTCAGTTCAGTTTTGCTGATTCAGTTGATGTCTGCTATTGGATGTTTATATGTGTTCTCAAGTTAGTAAATCAAATCCCCTGGAAACAGAACTCTATCAAAAGATCAGTTGGATAATGACACATGCACAAATCTTTTGTATTTTCATCTTCAATCTGCTATGTTACACTCACTGCCTCTTATGAAATACCAGGCATAACATTCCTGTTCCCCAAAAATGCACAATATCCTTGCATTCTTATATACGTTGTATGATTTTTGCCATATACATGTGATGACAGAGGCTAAATATAGATTGTATTTGTATATGTTGTACGATATTCATTCTAATGATATTGCTATTGTTGCTGAGGAAAAGCACTAACGGGACAATAATTAACAGTTTATATATGTGCATCTATTTGCATAAGCCCTGAGGTGGAGAGTCATAATGAGACCATTCTTTAGACTTACTAAGTCGTCAAGGTGATAGGAAGGGTACGTTAATCAATTATGCAAACCTGTTAAACATGCTGGGTTGTGATGCCTTTGTCACATCTTCTAAAGACTGTGCTAAATGGGATCCTTAAGTTGTCACAGGGCTTAGACTATTGTTTCCACTGTGTATACTTTTGCCATTTTTTTTCTCTAACTTGCAAACATTAAAGCTAAAGTGCGTGACTTCTGTCGCCCCATGAGGAGTTCTAAGTAATTACAACAACACTGTGAGCACATCTACATGAGGTAAGGCTTCGATGATCGCACATGGATTTCATCACTTCTGCTTTACGTCCAGGTTTTTCTTAGCGGTAGAATCAACAACTGAAACATTGTTTGGCAACTTCTTGAGCTCTTGCGCCAGGGTCTGGGGGCAAACACAGTTTGTTAAAGCTGCCATACTGAGAAATACATAGAGTTGTGTGTAGCTGATAAACTTAATACACTTTTTGTGAACTCATTTGGCATTGGATTGAATGTAACCAACATTAATTTATATAAGCCAGTTACACACTATAGCTCTAATAAAGAGCCAAGGTTTAGTTAGTAGGACTAAGTAATATAAATGGAAGATGAGTTATGCATGTAAACGGTGGACCTAAACAGAAAAGGGGTGAAAAGAGGGGAATGTGTTTGTATATTTGTGTTTGTATCCAGGCTCCTCTCCGAGCAAAATCTACATACACGCCTGTCTCGCTTCAGCCAAACTGGAGGGCTTTTAGTTTCAGTCCCGTGGGCACAGGTGCTTTTTGAAGGAGGGCTCCCAGCGGTCTTTGCACAAGCCATCATGGGCATCCTTCTTAATCAGATTCTGCAGGAGCTTGATAATAAAACATTTTTTTTAAAAAGCAGCCAGTAACATGTTGGCAGCCATGCAGGTCTTCCTCACACACATTCTCCTGAAAGCAGAAGGGCAAGGGGAGAGTCGGAGGGATGCTTGCCTGCCATTGTTCCCGTCCCATTGAACCTCGTGGCGGTAGTGAAAGCCTTTTTTCCCAGCACCTTTGGCATGTGCGGCTTGCAGCAAGCTGACTGGCTTCCAGGCTCAGCTGTGTGCCACGAGCCCCTTGGCTTTTGAAAATTGCGCTGACCATGGTGCAGCAAGGCGTCTTGGACATTGCAGGATCAGGTTGTTCTGACATGTATTAGATTTCACAGCATGTAGACCTTTTCAAAATAGCATTCTTCAAAATCCCAGGCTTTGAAGAGGTGAGAAAATTGGATAGAACACTATGAACATTGTGTAGGGTTGTTGTAAGAATCCTGTTTGCTGGTTTTTGGTCTGTTGGTTTACTGGACCTCAGAATACCAGGCTTTTCTCTTTGCCTAATCCACATATATTAGATAGAAAATAATATTTCACTAACCTGAGCATTGTTACATAATAATTAAACATTTCTTCAAGGATACCTTTTTTTGTGGGAGCAAATTCCTCTTGCATTAAAAAACTCAACAATGAATTATTCATGCCATTATTAAACTAAATGTAATTATTATACCAATGTTACCTCAGGCGCTTTCATTAACTCGGTTAGCAAACAGTCGAAGTGGAAGTTGAGATGAAATAAAAACAAAACTTTAACCACATTTCATTCAAGCGTCTAACTTTTTAATTAATAGTTTTCTTAATGGAAATACTGCTCATTTTGTAGCTCATCTAAACAGAGTAACTGTTACAAAATCCTCAAATAATTTTTAAAACATTTCAAAACTGTCCAGCCCAGGATAACTTATTAACTTAATTATGGTCACTTTCAGGGAAAACATGTAGATTTTAATAAAAAAAAAACTCTGAAATCTTCCCAGAGACAGTTTCTGTCCTACTTGCGCTCTGATTACAGATAACGAGCTTCTTATGAATCCAGTTTTGTATTCATAAGCACTGGAATACAGAGGCAGATGCTGACTATGGCCCTTTATTTTTTCCCCAATAGTTTCTCTGCATAAACAGCCGGTTGTGACTAGAACGCCGCACTTACTCAACAGGGATTTGTAGCTTACGCTAGCTAACTACATGAATATTAATTAAGCTCTCAAACTATATGCCCCACACACCAGAGACTTTGCCCTGCATCTGATTATGTTTTTCAGCTTGATTCTCGAGCCACTGGGAAGTAGTCAGATGTTGTACTCATTTTGTTGTTAAAATTTTTAAATCGGATAATGGAAGCCGATGAGGGAGAAGTGAAGAAAACGTGAGGTGAAATTTGAAACCTTGTTTACATGTTACATTTGAGATAAACCCTTCTCCCCTGCAACACTATACACAGGGGGGGAAAGTGCAAATGATTTATTTATCGCGTCCACAGGTAGGATCAGTTTGCCTTGGAGAGCAGATTGGTGAGCCAAGCCGCAAGAGACGAGAAAAAACATCCATATATCAGAGGTCTGGAAAAGTAAGATTTACAAAGCATAAGAATAACATTATCAAAATTTTATTTAGGTTTGTATTTTCTTTACACTTTAAATATTAAAACAGAATAAGAAAAAACACACATCTTTGTTGATTCTTCTGCTGATTATTTATCTCAAATTGTTCACACTCCTTTTAGTATTTTATTTATTTTATCATTTTACCAGCTCAGTAACAGCCAAAGCCTCCAAGCTAAACTATATGTATTCTCCAGGCTTTGATGAAATGACTACATCTATATAGAAGGGTTTTTACTGCAACGTTGTGGAAAACTTGCACCGCCACAATAAAGAGATGGGCGAATAGAAAAGAAAAGAAAGCCTTGTAGAGAGGTTGAAGGAAATAATATTTGTACAACTTTGGATGGGTTTTGAAATGATTCAAAAAATGTCTGAACCTATGAAGGAAAATGTGATCCTGAAAATCAGTTATCGATATGATAAGTCTTAGAGGCAAATTCAGCTCAGATGTGCAAAATAATGTCTAAACATATCATCAGGGTCACGTAAGAAAAAAAACAAAAAAAATGATTTTCTCTCAACCATTCATTTTAAATTCACAGCACCATGACTGACTTTCAGCGTTATATTTACTTGAACTACTGCCAAACTCTGATTTATATGAAAATGTACCAAGCTAATTTTCACAGTTGCCAATGACCGTAAGAGAAAAACACACACAACACTTTGCCTAATTACAGCTGCTACAGCAGACAAGATAAAGTCAACTGATGAATGTGAGAAGCGGCCAGTTCAGATCACATTGCAATGGGCTGTTAATGAGGTCATCTTAATCTGCTTTAGTTAATACGTTTCATTCCGTGGCATTTGTTTTACTTTCATTCAAAGAAGACAGCGCAGTAAGTGAGCAGAAAATCTGTAAATTTCTAAATAAATAAATTACAAAACAGGAATGTCTTCTCATTGAATACACCACTGCCTATAGAAATCTGTAAATGTGAGCCTGCTATTGATAGATAACATTACCACATGGATATGTGTTGTATGAGCTCAGATACTGTATAGTTTTGTTCATCACCACTTACTATTAAAAATAAAATTGTGATAGCATATGCTTGGAAACATGGAACATGTAACAAGGAAAAAAAAATTCTGAAATACCCAAACTTCATATTCGGGAGAGCAATACAATCAAAGGGGCTATTTGTCATCTTATCTTAATGAACTTTCCAGCTTGGTTTTAACATTCAACACTGATGATGTCATTAGGTTTATCTCAGCTTGTGTATTGGGCTCATTAGCTGAGCGCGCTAAATCTCTTTCCAGCAAAACGTTAGCAAAAAAGCTACACAGAGCATTGATGATTTATATGATATTTGATGACAATTTCTTGAAACTGTAAAAACAATACTGAAACCGGGTAAGTAACTAGCGCTAAGCATTAAGTACAAAAAGGGAAATCAACCACTGAATACATGCAAAAAAAAGTATACTTACAGACGTTGCTTTAACAAATAAGATGACGGACAGCATTGTAACTGAAGAACTGTTAACAGCTAATCTTCTTTTTATTTGGCAGACTAGATACATCTATGGCATATCAATTGCTAATCTAGCATGCCCAATATCCTTACATTATCTGCTCATTACACTACCTGTCACCTGGCCAGGTGCCCCTCCCAACAAGCTCTCCTTCTTAAAGGTACAGACACCTGTGTCACACAATAGAAACAACATGAACATTTTTCATGCAAGGGGCAAGTTTGCGCTTGGAGAACAAATACAATTTCTAAAGATTTCCTCAGTTACAAACTCGAGGTGCAGAGTTGTATACGCATGGGCATTTACCAGACAGGGAAGGTCAAACAAGAAAATGCTATTGGGTTATATTATGGTGAGTGTTGGACAATTTCAAGTTATATCAGCCACTGCTCCATCCATTTTCTTTTGATAGCCTATAGTAAATATCCCTCAAAACTTTATCAAGCAGATTCACAGAACAGCAATACTACATAGCATTGAGAGATCCATTATTGAATTGCAATTGGACGTACTTTAAAGAGGGTAAAAAAGAGAAACAACATGCATTATTAAATAGTAAGCTCATATATATTAATGTAATAAAAATATGACAATTACATCTAATTAGTTTAAAAAACATTTATTTCTAAATTGTATTCTTTCTTTCCCACATGACTCAACAGTGAGGGAAATGTCTTGAGACTAGATGTGTGACCTACATGTCATGTCAAGTCAAAATAATTGGTGTATTTCCTTGTGACTGTTGTGAGGACTCAACAGCATCACAGCTTAGAAATCATCAAGGGAAACACATCCACGGAAATGATGAAGTGATGTGCTCCCAATGAGGCCTCGAAGTGCGTTTAATTTCAACAATTAGTATTCATGAATTGTATAAATGTATGGATTATTAATAATGGTGTTCACTCGTCGCATGTTTAATAATCTGTCATCACAACCGTTGACCTTCTCAGGCAAATTGAAACTGATTCCCTTTCGACCTCCTTCCTTTTCATAAGCTCTCCTCACTAGTTTGTATTCCTGCATGCACTTCCTCCCGGCTTCCACATTAATATTTGCTTGACCCCCCCTGCTGTGCCTCGGTTGTTTGTCATGCAAGGATGAAAGACACATGCCGAATTCCGTGTAAGCCCGCTGTCATTAGGGTGACTTTTTTTTGTTTTTTCCCCGAGTGTAACATTCTTTTCAGGCCTTTGTGAAACACTCCACCGCTCATTAGCAGGTCCCTGGTAGGACAGTGGACTCGCTGTGTCTATCAGCCAACGATGAAAAGGTAATTCTGAAAATGTATCAATGCTTTGTTGTGCCTCGCCACTTCACAGCCAATTATTACAAGGAGTAGCTGTTGTGTTGTGTTTTTTTTTTTTTTTTTACACTTGGAAAATAATGTGAAGTGATGAATAGTGATGAAAATGAAAACATGTTTTAGAATATTTAACCTTGACAGACTTTTCCTGACAACATTAAAAGCAAAGGGTGAGTAACTACAGCTGTCATTTTCATTACAAAATGGACATAAAAAGTTATAGTTTTCAGATTGGCAAGAACTTTTACATATGAACCCAAAAAAAGCACACAATGAACCCTGCTTTGGACTTATCCCCATGTAACTTGAGTATAACATGTGATCTACCGTGCCACACATTGTTACAGGCGAATCAAGAAATCTGGTGTTAAATAAAGTGTGTACTGCCCCACCAGTAGAAGTCCAGACTCCCATCAAGTAAAAAAAAATAACCTTAAGAAAATAAAGATTTTGCGGCCGAGCATTTGAAGGTATTGTCGGATTAAATTTGGGCAAGATTCAGCCTTACATCACATGTCTTGACATCTACACATTGCAGCCCTAGGGAGAGCAGTTTGGTGCTCACTGATGGTATAACGGAAGAACATTAGGGTGATATCTCTTTGATGATTCAGTGTGCGCTCAGATTCTAATGATTTTAATTTCCGCGAGAGAAAATCACAGCAGTGACAGTTAAATGCAGCATGGTGCAGGAAATCTCTCTGTGCTTGTTTGTTTATGTCGTTCTTTCTCCGAAACACACTTTTGAGGATTATGAGAAATTAAAAAGATAATTATGTTTGTTTAGTTTGTTGTGCGTTCGGTGGATTTATTTCCCCTCGTATTGTTCTTCAGTTCCATTCTTTCATTGTTTTTACTGGAAGAGAAACAAAGCAGTGTGTGTTTAGAGAGTTATAGGATCATATGATTTGTTTGTGTTCGTGTCCTGGGTGCTATTTCTTGTCTTAAAGGAGAAATAAAAGGTTTCAGCATGTGTACAGTAAACTCCAACTTTGCAAACAATTGGCATAATTTAATTTCCAAACCTCTTTCATTCATTGCCTTTCCCTTAACATTGGCACAGTTCTTGTGCTTATGGAATACATTTAAGTCCCTTACAAAAGGAGCCCAAACACAAACTCTCCGAGGCCTCATTCACAGCTGGCGGTAAAACTTGAAAAGAAAAACTTTCTTCAATGACAAAAAAGAGATACACACTTAACTTGAGTGAGCAGAGGTAACTCGGTCCATGGACTGATTCGATGAGAAGATGTGTAATTAATTAATCTTTTTTCTCAATCCCGTTGCCTGTCAGCCATCCCCATGGCACCACTGCGCCTTTATTATTTTGTCATTAATGACAACTCGCTATAAATCACAAAGAGTTTCTTAACTCTAAGCTGCTTGATTATGAACTGCTCATCTTCTCATACCTCAACAATGAGTAATTGCCTGGGATCAGCTTGGGGAGTCTGTGACAAATGAAGGTTACCCAAAGAGGGACTTTGAAGTATCTTCGCTAAAAGTCATCTATAAAAACTTTTGGAGGGAAACCGATATGATTTTCAGAGAGATTTTTCTGTGGTCAACACAGAGGGGGGGAAAAAATAACCAGAGATTGTGATGCCGATGTCTCGTGTGTAAGTTTTCAGTGATTATCATCAATGTTCCAGAGACGCCGGCCTAAAGGAAGATGGAGCGCGTTGAGGGGGGGGGGTGCAAGTGCATAGAGAGATTTTTCTACAAAGGCGTCGCGGGGCTGAAAGGGAAGCTCTGATAAGGCTTCAAAAACGTATAACTCTTTGCCAGGACTTGCACTGTGGTAAAATCAGACTCACAACAGCCAAGGAAAAGATAAGCTTTGGAAATAATAATGCTTTTACTCTTTCGGCCATAACATAATAGAAGCATCAATCTCACTATCGCGGCTATTTAAAGCTTAAAACACCACACAAATGAAAGTGTGCCGTGTTGAGGACCAGAAAATGAAATAAATGGAATAAGTGCTTGAGTATTTTTGGAGCAGATTGTGATCTTCATAAGCTCTTCTTAGATTTGTATATATGTATATGTATTAACAATTATTTGGAAGAAAGTGTGTTTGTATTAACGTCTGACAACAGTTTTTTTTTGACAATTTTCCTCCAGGTTCCCTTCTGCTTCTGTGACCCCCTGTGGCACCAATTTTAAGCAACATTTTGATAATTGGTGGAAATGTCAGTCAGGATAGTGTGTGTTATGGCAGAAATTGCAGGAGACTTCAGATGCTCCTGTCATAACAGAGACAAATTGAAATATTTCTCTATTTTCATTTGAATCTGTATTTTGAACTATTAAAACAAGGGTAATGAGTTGAATAAGTCATTGAATTAAATTAGTTTTCCCTATAATATATGCATGACAACTTAAAGACCATAGTGTACTTTTGTTGAGGGATATTTTCAAATCAAATCAGTTTTGTTTATATAGCCCAATATCACACATAGTAATTTCCCTCAGTTGGTTTGACAATGCGCACAGCGATACAACATGCTCTGTCTTTGTTGAGGAACAACTCAGAACATCGAAAGCCGTTTAATAGATGTCATGTGTACATTAAGTTCATGATTGCATATTGAGGTCTACACCGACATGCAACCTTGAAGCTTCGATTATGAAGCTCATTGTACTCCTTGTACTTTCTATGGGACTCTCTATAGTATTCTTAATTTTTCATTCAAATGCCATATGCACAATTGAATGCTTTGTGATACATTTTGTGGAATAAGCAGAGCCAGCCGGACCAATGCCATTCAGTGCTTTATGAGAGAAGTTATTAATTTTAACAATGGTGGTACATTAAATATATTGGTGGAAAACACACTTGGCATTCACACAGACTGCAAAGAAATTATACTGGTTTTCAGCATGAAATGATAAAGAAAATACATAAATATGTGGTTAGGTCATATTGCTGCTGTGTACTCTCTGCAAGCCAGAGGAGGAGATGGATTCATAAGCATATTAATGTCTGAGGTTTATGCACCAGCTGCTGCCCAACTCAAGTGTACTCCTCGAGCGTCCTCTGTCAGTCGTGGCTTCTCTTGATAAATCATTGCTTCCCCCCACCCTTCGCCACAGTATAGTGGCAAAGAAAAATGTCTGCCGTTGTGATACTAAGTAGAGTGAAAGCTAGGGACAGGAGCTGTGAAGTATCAGTTTGGCTTCCACCACAGAGCTGGTGACTCAGCAGCAGAGGCCAGCAGTGGATTTCAATAAATCAAAACGCTAACTGGACTCACAGGGGTGGCCATGCCTGAGTGTTTCTCATTACGGCTGTGGGTGAGTCAACAAAAGAGCTGAGTGACAGTTTGGGGTGGAGCCAGGGAATAAGCTACACTATAAGCAACTTTACTGCAGATTCCTTACTTTATACCTTTTCCACCCCACCATGCAACAGAAGTCCAATTTGATCTGTCTCCAAAGTGTCCACAACAGGTTTTGGACGTTCTCCCTTCATCATTTAATCTTGAGCTGGAAGAACTCTAGCAAACAGTCTATACTCGTACTTTTTTGGCTGGAACCTCAAAGAAAATATGTTTACAAAGACCAAGACAGCATTACGTTCTAGGTTGATGGCTGGGCACAGGGGCGTAGCACAAAACTATGGGCATCATACATAAGTAGGCTCCTTGTGGGGCCCTTTTCTCCCTTTAAGGTTAAGTTTTATCCAATTTGAAATTATCCAAAAAATGTAATTGGTTGAAGTGAAACTTTTTGTGCATCATGGAAGGGGTGAGAGTCAATCATGTCCTTCACTATTTAAACAACAACACTCAACTTGACATCATTTTAATATATTAACTACACACATAGGTCTACTTTATTTACAGCAGTATCACAGCAATGTTGACTTTTTTTCTTTAGCAAAGATCAAAACTGGGACAGGCCAGTACCAACTTCTCTCAAAGTCTCAATGGGCAGAACACTAAACCCTTAATTGCACTGTGGCTCTGTGCTTCCTTGCTGACTCTCCACACTTAGCTCTCTGGTGACATTCATACATATGCATATGAGCTATTGTATTGTATGGGCTTTAGGGAAATATGATGAGCAAATGCCATCTACCTTTGTATTATAGTATAGGGTAATTGTTAATATAATTAAACGTATCCTTATATTAAAACAAATGCATCTAAATTCCAGGCATGAAAAACAGCTTTGGTTTGAACATGGTGCGACTGTTAGCAGCGGCTATCATTACAAACCTATAGGCTTTGTTGACAATGACCTGCATAATAAACAATGTAACGCAACTTAATACTGTCCTACCTTTCAACACAAATAGATATATTTCTCTTGTGTGGAAGACTCTGTGAGTGTCACTGGAGGAAGCAAACAAAATTACTAGCTCTACTTACGCAAGCAAACATAATTAACGGGCACAGAATCTGACAGTGCACCTGTTCTAGTCCTAAAAAACCCAGGCTGCCTGAGGAGAAAAATCTGCTGCAAGTCTGCTTTCCCCCATAATGATGGTGCTGTTGTAAAAACGGTAAACATATATCTAATTGTCTCAGTTTCATGTAAAAGGTGATCAATTTTTCCTCAAGTGTTTTCGAACGCACCATGGCGACCGCTCCCAATCTCATGGTTTTTTACCTCTTATTTTTTTGTGAGGCTCCAGTGAATCCTGCCCTTCAGCGTTCATGGACCTGCATCCTAAGTGGCCATTGTGTTTATGTGGCCATACGTGGAGCTGCCCCCTTGTGTGTGTGTGTGTGTGTGTGTGTGTGTGTGTGTGTGTGTGTGTGTGTGTGTGTGTGTGTGTGTGTGTGTGTGTGCTCTCAACACTCTTGACTATAATGAGCTTGTGAAATCTTCCGGACTGCTTTAATAGCTGCATTCTAAGCCATACCCCTAAGGCAAAGGGGTCGAGTTTGCGTCAGTGTGGGAGCCGAGGCGAGCAACCAGCGCCTGGCAGCCTGCAGCCAAGCCATCTATCAGCACAGCTTAAGCCATTGCTATACTGCTCAGCACCGTGACACACACACACGCCTGCCTACACACACACACAGACACACACACACACACACGCCGCCCTGGAAATGCAGAGAGACAAAACGCACTTATAAAGTATATGTTGAGTTCCATTATCTAGGAGCAGACAGTCAGGACGAGAGAGAGGAGGCACAGCGGGAGAGAAGCAAAGACACAGACACACACATACACACACACACACACACAGTCGTATTATATTCTGATATTTCAATATGCTCCAAAAATAGCCGCAATTACTTATCTCCCCTTTAGATTAATAGATGGTTGTCTCAAGCCATTAGTTTGAACATCCGGAAAAAGAGGTTTCACTTCGAAGATTCCTGCAATTTAAAAAAAAAAACAATAATTAATACATTATCCATGTGATAGAGAGTTGGGTAAGCAAGGTCTTCAGTGTTATGTGCTGCAAGCCGTATCAGTATGGCTGTGAAAATGCCAAGCTCATTACAATCAACCGGCCCAGCTTGATGAAAACTAAGCCGTGATTTTTTAGAAGGAGCCGATATGAGCGGGGGAGGATTAGCAGAGCCTGTCAGCATGCTGGAGGGGAATTCAGGCCGAGCCCCTGCACGTAGCTGTCTGCGCCATCAAAGTTTATTAAAGAATATCATGAGGATAAGCAAAGATACAGCATCACAAATGATCAATGAAGCAGATACAAAGTAGTTTTTTTTTTTTTGCAGCGAGTCTCACAAAGAAATATGTCTGACCTGCATGTCAGAAACATTTAGCTCGGTTGCCACATTCTAAGAACTATTTTCAAAATGTCAGACAAGTTCCCGGTTTCATTGATCGTAATCGCTGGCCCCATAAATAGCACCGACCACTGGTGGTTAATTTTCCACGAGTTATTACAAAAGCTCATCATGAAAAAGCCACATGTCTTATCTTACAAGAGTTCACTGCTACACTGAGTAGTCATATCCTTTTGTGTGTCTGAACCGTGAAAGCTTATGTCACCTAATGTAAAAATACGTGATGCGGAGAATCATTAAAAAGCAGTAAAAACCACCGAGACAAAGACTACAATTATCTGTGGCCAATTGACACTGAATGTGAAAAGCAAAACGGAGGCAATCAAAAAGGAACAAAGTTTTGATTTCCAATAATAATCACGCATCTTTATGTGCGGGATGTTAAATAAAGTGGTAAATTCATAATGCCGAACATGAGCGATAACAAAAAAGCACCATACAAAATGTAGAATAATGCTGTATTCTTAAAAAATAATTGGATGAATCTACACAGAAAGTAAATTCTCTTCTGTGTGCCAGCAGGGAGGGAGCAGGGGGTGGGAGAGAGGGCGAGAGAGGGCGATGGCCATTGATCGTATAGCAGTGATTGTAAAGAGGCACTGGATTGAGTCAAACAATCAGCCGCAATTACATTGATTGGATGAATCTCCAATAGAGCGCCAGGGCCAAACAAAAGAGGAAGCAGTCGGAGACCATGGGAGGACAGTGTGCGAGGAGACGAATGACCCGCTGTGTGTTCTGCACTTGTAATTTTGTTTGACAAGCTGATGAGACTGCGCGGCGGCGTGCCACACTGCATGCTAATATACTTCATGCACACTGTAGTACGGAACGCCTTATTACAAAACAGTGCTAAAAAGTTTTAAATAAAAAGACTATTGTGGGAAGTCGGGAACTGGCCTCTCCCTGTTGGGGGTTTAATTAGACATCAAAAAGTTTGAGTAACCCCAGATTATTAGCCGTCCCCTTATGCAAGACATGATTGAAAACCCTCTGACAGCTTACATCTGGATGAGAATGACCTATTCCCATTCTTGGGCAAAACGATTCCATGCCTGTGTGACCAATCTCCCCCTTGCATCTGCTCATCACTTTACATGCGCTCGCTCTCCCGAACAGAAATCACATCCTATCACCCTCCTCTCCAAGGCCGCCTTCCCCTTATTTTGTTTCATTCCTTTCCCGTATACGTCTAAATCCCTCCATCTGGACCAGGGATGTGCGTGATGAATTATGCCATTTGTGAGGACAGACATCCAGCATCTTAACACTGCATGCGTGAGCTTCTTTGTGTTCCCGAGGGGATAAACTGGTGCACCATTTTAATAAGCTTTTTTTTTTACGTCTCGCAAGCCCCTTTGGAAGTTTTCATGTGTAAAATGGGATTTCAAAAATGGCTGAATAGAAATTGTCTTTGTATTTTGGGTTAGTAGAGGAAGATTTAAAAAGGCACGGTAATGATGTAAAGATGTCATGATCAAAAGAAGACAACAGGAAAAAAAATGGTCTATTCTACAAATTAGATTACATTTGGAAATAATTACTTATTTCCAGGTTTCAAAGTATGATACAAAAAGAGTGGAGGCTATAAATGGAGTGTAGCGTTAGTTCAGGCAGGGTACGGTGTCAAGCCGGCTGTCAGCGCTGCACGTCAGCTGACAGCCAGCTTCCGCTTGTAGCAACCCATTGGCCATCCACTCAAGTGGCGCCTTATTTAAGCTGCTCTAGCCTGCTTACCGGTGCTGCTTCCTCTGCAAGCTCTTGCTATACCCACCTCCACCCCACCACATCCTTGGTTACTGCATTTGTCATCAATGTAATTTCTGTTGTCATTGACGCTTGTTCTGTTCTGCATCCTAGGGGGTCCTTGATGCAGATCTCCTCACCTTTCGGTAATCCATGTAGCTCATGGAGGTCAGAGGGATGGCTCTCTCTGCCTTAAAGCTTTCCACGTGTGCGCGTGGAGGGGGAGGAGATCCCGGATCAGAACCATACCGCCAAATATAATTACTGCAAAGTATTCTGCTAATTGAAATAAACTTCTATTTTGACTAAAGTATTCCTGTCTGAACTAGGTTTTGAATGCTGGTTCCAATAGCCAATTTCCATGCTAATTACTATTTTGTCAACATGTCCCCCCCCCAACATTACCCTAGGACTGCATTTTCTTTCACAGGTTAAATTACTAACATTAACATAACATAACATAACATAACATAACATTAACTGCCGTTAGCAGCTGAAGCTACTTTATGCTAGTTTACAAAGTAACTTGACCAAAAGCCGAACAAGACATTTGGCTGTAAAACTGTTCAATTATTACTAATTTGCCTTCTTTATCTTTTTTTTTTATAATTTACTTGTGATGCTTCAGTGTAAACACTTGGATAGTATGTATGGGGAAATGTATGTATGCATATATGTATATGAACATAATGTGTGCACTCTGCATATATATTATGTATGTGTGTTGGTGTATGAATGAATAGTTAACATTTTCATGAATATGCTTCAAATGGGCAACACTACTAAACATTATCAAATTGCTTAAACTGAAGTCAATGAATGATTATTAATTATTTTATTAAATAATTATATATTTCTGTCTTCTCCTTTTAGGGAAATGTCAAACAAAATGTTATTTTTTAATATATCTAGTATTATTTTTTCTCACGTTCTTAATAAAAACCTAAACTAAACTAAATGTGCTTTCTTCCAGTCAGTGTCTGTAGTAACACAATCAGAAAGCGTCTCAGCAGGAATATCCCAGTTAAATCTTCATGCATATTTTATTTGTGGTAAAGCCTCCAATAGATCCCTTGATATAACTGGCCTTTGACAATGAGGGGTTGAGACCAAGAAAGTCATCTTCTTTTGAGACTGAGAGTAAAAATGGGATCAATTCTGAGACAAGACAGAGGCCTTTTTAAAAGTGGTACTGAGCCCGGTTCTCGAGACCAAGATCGGGCTTGAGTACTTATGACACTGGTCTTGTGTGTATGTTATGTCATATAGAATCATACTCTCACCAACAAGCGGAGAAGTGGAGTGTTTTTACTGTTGTCGTCACAGTGGTCAATAAATACATATTGTACAACAATTTAAAGCCTTTGTCACTGAGCAGACGTCTGTGGCTCATCATTCAAAATGATGAACCAGACAATGTAAACGTCACAGAGTTCTTGAGACTCTTTTCATCATCATTAATTGAGGCATGTCGCTATAATAGCTCCATATAACGACCTCCTGTTTTTGAAGCAAGTAGCTTGTGAAAAACAGTCTGAGCAGAGTTGGTAGGCTGCAGCTGTTGTTTCAGCATATGGGATACATTAACTCAATATTTCATATGTCATGCTACTCATGTAATTTTCTTCTTGTAGCTGCCGGTTTTGAACATTAATAAGGCTATACCACTCAGAACTGTAGAGTTTCTGCTTGCCCAATATGATTATGGATCTCAAGTTATTTTTTTAACTTCAGTTTAGTAACAGAGGATTGGAATTTGATTATGCAGATTCAATATTGGATTGGCATTTTCTTATTTATTGTACTGCATGTATAACTTCCCCTTTCATGTAATATAATTACCCACTGATAAATGCTTGGTTTGAATGTACAGTACTACTTTGGTATGAGATGAGGTTACGAGTTGAACTTTTGTTGAAAAGAATGTGAAGCTCATTTTTCAGTTACAGCTACAAAGTCGTCTCCCAGTATAAAAAATATCCAATGATGAAAGAAAATCAAAAAGTGACTTCATAAAGAGACGGATACAATTTAAAAAAAACGTTTGGGTAGTCCAGGGATCAAAATATTGTTGTGTGAGATTAGATGATCAGTCAGTGGTGAGGCTGTGCCCAGGCCAGAAACAAAAACGTTAGGGTCTTATTTCTCTCCCAGATAAAAAGCCCATTATTTTGTGTTTCTCTGCTCTGCCATGCGCCCACTCTGCTCTCTGCTTTGCCTTTACACATCAGATTGGGAATCGAAGTTAGCGGGAGAGATGTTAGCAGCACACACATGGTGGCCGACACTTTGAATTTTCAAAGCAAAAAGAAACTTTGTTTTGGTTTGCTTTGGGAGTAACAGTTTCCATGGATTCAAAATGACAAATGAAACAAACAGGCCATACTGTACTGTTTAATGTGTGTACACTTTGCTTCCAACTTCCAAGCAATTCTTCAAGCATCTACAATTACCGCAAGTTTACAATCGATGCTCACAGCCTGCAGCCTGTCAGTATCTCACGCCTCATCAGGTCCAATTAATGCAGGAAGAATAAAGGAAGGGACCAGCAAACCCTGTGCATTTACAATGTTTGTTTCTTCACAATACCTCTACTTACTCTAACACAAAACATTATTTTTGTCAGGATCCAAATAATCGAAGAATGTTTTTAACTATAGTTTGTCCAACAAAAACTTATCATTGGAGCGTCAAAGTAAAATCAATCTCAGATCGTTTTCTTCTTGTCATAAACCAGTTAAAAAAGAAGAAGAATGTAGACACATCTCCTGCTATATGCACTGAATATGTTACAATAAGAGGTGTACAGGATAGACTTTGCAGTGCATATATGGTACTTTAAATGCAAACACATTAACATTTGCACAGTAGAAATGTGCCTGAGCAATAGGTTCTCTACAAGGTGTTGAAAATGAAACCACATGAGGCAAATTTGCTTGTCAACTTTCCTGTTTCTTATAAGATGGCTAATTAAATGTTTTGTTGGGACATGAAAGTTCCACAGCCTTTGATTAAACTGACATGTTCCATTATAACTTGATTAATTCAATATCACAGGCAGAAACCTCTCTGGGAACAATTAACTAAACCGTCACAATGACTTACTATTTCAAACTCATACTTCTTTAATAAGCATTACTGTATAAGTGCACATGTTTCCCATTGTCTTGTGTGTCACTAACACATTTCATTGTGGACTGGGGTACCATGTCCTCCTTGAAGCCAACTATAACCAACATGTGTAATCAATTAACCAACAGAGTTCATCTCCTTTGCCCCTACAATTTTTCCTGATGTAAATTATTGACCCATATCCTTTGGGATTACATTGTTTCTGACTCTGATAATGAATATGAGCTGTGACTCCTGGACTGTAACGGCCCTCATCCGACTCTTTCTCATTGAAGAGCACCCATATGCTATAAAAAAAAGAAAAGAAAACTTGTATATACTGTAAGTTTCAAACTATAATTGTTCAGTGCGCTTGTTCTCAAAAGTGCATTCATGGCATTTTCATCAAAACAAAAAAATAAATGGATTTGTTTTCCATTGTAATACATTTCTATTAGCATCAATAACGTGACTCACTTCACTATTGGTTCCCGGGCTGGAGAGACATATGGGCTCTCTGGACAGAGCTGTGCGTCACTGTTAGGACAATTAAATGATAATATAAATGCAAATTCATGTACAGCAAATTGAACTTTAATTAATCACAATGTTCCTTAGCAAACATGATACTCAGTTATACGTTTTGCTCCCGTTTAAGAACAATACTGCAGTAATTAAGTGCTTTCCTCGACTTATTCGCTTTGATTCTTGAGATAGACTCCAATGCAGCACATCTAGAGTTAATCAATCTTTTGTCTGTGTTGTAATTTCAAAACCGTAAAGACAATCCATCTAAACCTTTTCCCGCAAGTCTTTGTTTTGGACCTGCTTGGGTATTCCATCATTGTACACAACGTCTGCATTGGTATTGTGCAATGTGCTGGCTTGCTCGTGTTTGTAAGCGAAGGACACGAAAGCAAAAGAAAGAGAATGGTAATCAGTTCAGGGAAAACTTGGCTTTTAAACTTGGGCAGACCTTGCATGTTGTGATGGCCGATGAGTTCATTGTCCACAGAGTATACGAGAATATCCAGTCTTGAGTCAATTTCCTTGAACATACCTGACAGAAGAGCAGGAACATTTCTGACAAAAACAGATTCAGCAGTCGAACAATGTCCTATAGAACTGTTCTGATAGCTTTTCAATGTCCAAGGTTAACTGTCATGTAATGCTTTCTGAAGAGGAAAGAGATGATAATGGGGTCCGTCTGTTCAATGGTGTACATACAACTATGAACATTTGAAGCCCCCTGTAAACCCAAATCCACAAAATTATTCTAACTATATAATTTGGGGAGTTAAGTTGCATGATAGTAAGCATCTGAAAAGAGTTCGGCATATTTCTCAATCCAATATATTGTAGATGAGACAGGCTATGCTCTGGTTCTTATGACACAGTAAGTATTTTGAACGAATCACAGCAGTGATCTGGTCGAACGTTCTATAAAAACAATGACTGTTGCCATGGAGACTGTTTGATTAGGCCACTCCCACACATCCCTGTCAAACGGTAGACAGTAAAAAATAGTTTTTTTGAACTCAATTTTGTATTTAATTTATTTTCAATCAGATTGTTGAAAAAGCTTATTAAGAGACCCAACTTTGATATCATATGTTGATTTCTACTATTTTAGACTTAAGGTTTCCAGAGGCTTTAAGTTCAATTTTTTGTTGTCTTGGATGGTAGAAGATGATTAAAATGAGAAGGACAGATGATCTGGCAAGATAGTAGGTACAAATATGCATTGTGCTCAATCTTTCGAGTAGATGTTGAGATTTCACAAGTTAAGTGAAATCTTTGACCTAATGGTGGTGGCGCTGGAGGAAAAAGTCAAAGGATCAACAAAATCATTAGAAATTATCCTCCATTAGTATTGAGCATCTGTCACCTAGGGCACTCCATTGATTGTCAAGTTATGACCAATATCAATCCTGGCAGGACTAAAATAACACATTTGAGCTTTTCAGTAGGTAAGATGAAAGCGTTTACCCTAATTGTGAGCAGGACTTTGGCTCTCGATAAAAATCTATACTGAAGAGACTAACTACCTCGCTGGAGAGGAGTCATTCATCACAGTGAACCTTTCATTGTTAGTCACTCTTAATCATTGTCTTGCTGTAATGCAGAAGCAGCAGAGAGAGGAGAGTATTAAGATGACATCGGAGATCTGAAAGTCCTTCAACAATGACCAGATCTGCCGCCTGCCAAGTGTCCCAAGAAACCTGCTCACCTCATGTTTTGTTCTCCCTCTGAAAAAGACACCCACAATAAAAGGTGGATAAAGAAATGGCCGTTCTTAATGGAAGAGAAGGTTTTTTTCTGAGTACCGGTAATCAGCATTGAATATCAGTGACAAAAGATCTATTGGTATAGTAATGATAGGTACTTGTATCCTTAAACTACCATTCAAAAGATTTGTTATTGCCTGCCACAAAAGCTTGATTGGGTACAGTCTGATGGCCAAGAACACTGCTCTATATTTTTGAATTCTCTTTCAGCACTTATAACAAAGTCACTTTAACAAATATGTTATTTTAAGAAAAGTAATATTTCGTACATGGATAATAAAACGGTGCCCAATGGTTCCACCAGACTGACAAGTGAAAGGGCAGAAAGGGGACAACAATTCCTCAGAACAAAATATATTTAGAGCCCAATTGCAAGCACCCTCGTGGTTTGAAAATGTTCTTGGGTCTCTTACGTTTTTATGGACTGAAAAAAAAATAAAAAATGTATTTGGCTATTTGGGTAGCCTGGAAATCCAGACCCACATCTAGAACGATATAAGGTCTGGCCACGAATCAATAGACCTTCCAAACTCAAGGGGCGGCACCTACGCGTGCATTTTAAATACCAGTGCACGCAATTGGATAGCACTATGACTTATCAGAGCAATGAACAAGGTGACGCATTAAGCCCCGTTCGTTGAGCGAACAGTGGGGTTAACTGGTAAATTAAACTTTTGCCATGGTCGGTTGGAAAAAAAAAGAAAGATTTGAGTGCTGCTTTCCAAAATGGTAAGTGACGAGGCCAAAGTCATTTTGAACTCAAACAACATATCTGCATCCATCTTTGTTGTTTTCATGTCCTGCACTGTCGTCATCCGGTTACGCCTGCCCCAGAGCCCCATACATAGGGCTCTGGCCCGCCCATATCAGATAGAATGATTTGATTGGTAAGTCAGAATTTCCCGACATAGTTAATGAGCTCCAATGGATCGTCCCCAGACCAACAAGCTGAGCAAATTTAAATTGGCCAGCGGCAGGTCTGGATTTCCAGGCTTCTATTTGTTAGAAAAAATGGTTAAAACAGTATTCTCACTTGTCATGCTACCCTGTAGGGACATTTACAAAATGGAAGTTTTAATAATTTATTTATAGTTCCTTTGAAGCCAAGAGTATTTCAAATGTGAATAATACATCTGGTGTTTGAATGATACTGTTTTCATGGTAAAATAGTCATTATTCAAGGAAAGAAGAAACATTCATTTTACTACAACTAGCGGCAATGCATACCAATGTAGTCTTTATAGAAGGTTTAAAACCGTATACATGCCATTTTATACTATAGTTAAACATGGAACAGGGTCGTATTCATGGGAAAAGACAGGAGTTTGGATGTTTTACTGGCTGATGGCCAATGTTTTGCAGACAAACAAGCTTGTGGGCAGATTCAGATATTGGGTTTTGAATTTTCTGTGGCTAAAATAAAGAACCCAATTTCTGGTATGTCGTCTATAGTTGTCATTTTCCATTTCCCTCTAGAAATATAAGGCATTATTAAAGATGCATCAAGCCGTTTTTGACAACAGAGCGCATACAAAAGTCTACTCATTGCATGAGAGCCTTGATATATTAAAGGTTAAATAAAGAGAGGCACTTAATATGTTATAGGCAAATAGTACCTGGGAATGGTTTTATTGGATCATTAGCATAGACACAGCGCAACACGGGAATCCCAATTAGTCTTTTCTCCGGTCCAATATCCACTCGCCTCTCATCCCTTGGTTTGGTCCACCAACCAGCTCCAGAAACAAATCTCTGCATCTTTGGCTTGTGAGATGTTCAAATCCTTCCCCGCTACATGTTGACTTTGGCTCTTTGCAATGTTTTGGCAGGGAGGGGTGATGGGAGCTCATGGGCTCAGAGCTGCCCATGTTAGGAGCCACTGAGGCTCAGCCATATGGACCATCAAACAATGACACAAAAGCTGCAAAGCTGCACAGACCAGGGTGTTGATTCTCAGTGGGATAAATGGTACTAGCAACTATTTTAAAATACAGCCACTATTTCATTTCATTCTATACTTAACTGCCTGCCAACCTTTAAAGGTGTGTAATATCTTAGAATTTAGCGTCATCAAATGTATTCTAAGTTGCAATGCTCCCTCCCTATTAGATCATTTATGGAAGCGACGGTGGCCTTCAAGGACAAGAAGCTTATTAAAGATGGCATCATCCACCACTGCCTCTTGTCTTCCAAAATGTGCATTTCCGTTAAGTTTGTTCGTTCTGTGCTACTGAAAAAAACATTGTGGTGCATCAAGGCGGTGTAACAGGAATGTTAAAATACGTGTTCGTTTAATGGAAATATGGAAGGCAAAAATAATGAATGAAATGGAGAAAAGTTTCCAAGTTATCAGAGGAGGTTTAATGAAGTGATATCACAGAACAGTTTATGCTTCCTCTCAGGACAGGCAAAGTCAAAAAAGTGAAGTCCCTTCTCACAGCAAGGCTTTTTAACATCCCTAAACAAAAGACAATGATTGTTTTTTATTGCTGTCATCTGGTTTCGGGGGTCATCTTCTTGCACATCTCCGGACGTCCTCTGCTGAACTTTACTGACTGGCTTAAGCTTCCCAGCCTGATAGAGTGTTTACAACTTGTTTGACCAGCAAGGCCTTGGTCTTAGCAGGCCTCAGGAATGTTGCTTATCAATGGGAGAATCAAGTTAGGTTTTATAGTTGTTTCACCTCTTTGTTTCCACAGCACAGAGAAATGTTGAGTGAGAACATTTATTAGAGTAAAATGTGAAGAATATACACTTGTTTAAATGATTATATATTGGTAAATGCCACTTAAAGAGGGGGGGGCATAATATCATTAAAATCAGAGTTTATTTTTCTAACAGGTGCGACCCGCTCCTAGATATACTGTAAAACACTCATTCTATTCTAATGTAATAAAAAACATATATATTTTCATGTGATTACATCCATTAAAACATTCTTATGAATATTACGGTTGTACTGAAAAGTATTTTCTTAAAAATGCAAATACATTCCTTTTACAGATCATGGAGCTTTGATTCTCAGTAAAAGAAAGGTTTCTAAAAATGGAAGAAAACCCTGAATTTCTGCTGTGCCTTTTCCACCCTGATGAACTGGAATTGTGATGTGACTGATCTCTCAGCAATTTCTTAATACATGTCAGTGAAGATGGCCATTTCTTTCTATTTGGTTGACATGTCAAATCGAATACTGCGCTGAAAACATATTCACTGACCTACAAATGTATACAGAAAACAAAAAGAAAACCAATTTCACTTGCTAACTGTGTTTGTTTTTGTCACTTATAATATTTAAATTTTGTGATTTTTCTACATTTCATGGCCACACTCTACATATTTTAGCTCAACATTTGTTAAGTGTATCCATGTGGGCATGCTGTCGAGAAGCAGTGGCAAAACAGAAATCAAAAGAATAATATTCAATGTGAATAGAGCAACAACGAGGCCTCTTTGCACTGCATAATCCAGTAGTCCCTGAAGCAGCTCTGGGTTGAATAAGATTAGGATCTGCTTGGAGTTGTTAAATCAATTAGTCAGAGCCTGGTCTATTGATTTCAATATAAAAAAGATCATTTCAAGCCAAAAAGAGCTTCCTCTACTCTCTCTTTGGCTCCGTCATACCTACGAGTAAATTGAAAGGGGTTAACTCTCAGAAGGGAAGAGGGAGAGAGGATGAAGCCGACGTGCCATTGGTGCTGGAACATCAGAGCCAGTCTGTTAGGGCTGTCACAGTCTCAGCCACGTCCCTGTTATCTGTAGCGAACACATGTCCACCAGTGCTATTACACACTGACTGCTAATGGAGCATACGACTGAGGTGGACCTCCCATTCACTGCTGGCTCCAAACCACCACCGCTTGCCTCTTTGATTCAAATACTAGTCTTGACAGAGACACATACATGCGTGCAAACCAGTTCTTGAAAATCACACATTTTTCTATGAATTATAAATGTAGTCTAGATTTTTTTTTCCACCAGTGAAATCTATGACAAAGTGCACCCTTATTTTACAGGTGGAGAGAGAGAGAGAGAAAAAAAGATTATTTCCACGGAGACAGACTGCTATGCTGGAGGCAAAATAACCGTAATAGAAATGGTAATGTTCTCCCTCTATCTGATCACGTTCGCTTTGAGATGCATTCTCCGGGGCGGGCGGCAATTTGAGTCATAGGGCTTTCCTATTTCCTTCCTCTCTGTTTTCGAGACATGCTTCTAATAACGCGGTGAGATGCTGAGAGAGAGAGAGAGGACTGTTTGGAGCATGACAACAAAGAACTTTCAACTCGATGAACTTGATGCCACTCTTTGATCTTTCAGACCACACGCACAAGCGCACACACACACACACACACACACACACACACAAACATATTTTCTCTAATCCTTTCCCATAGTGCTGTGGGGCTGGAGTCTGTCCCTGTTTGTACTGGGCAGAAGTCAAATACCCAGGACAAGTTGTGAGTACATAAGGGCTAACTGAGATAAACAGACACATTCTTACATTCAAGTCCTTTTGTTTCTCTTCTGGTTGCATCACTTGTCTTGCTCTTGTAATAAATAAATCCAACATGCTGCTATTATGTGGGGCAAAGCTTAAAATAAAAGAAATAGCATGCAAGCTTCATATTAGCTTCCTGCTGTAACACTATATCATATGGTAAATGAGAAATAAATTAATAAGTCACAATGCAGCCAAAACCTACAGTATAGCGTCAGCAAACCTGTCCAAGCAAAATTACAATATACTATTTAAGTTTTTTTGTAGGACACTTAACCTCGGACAGAAATATCGTGTATGGCTTTTCCCAATGTTGAATACTACAGATGTCATAGGAAGGTGGTTGAGGTGGAGGTTTAAAATGCAGCAGTTTGACACCAGACACTGGGGGTTCAGGTGTCGAGTCCCACATGTACTTTAGGTCTGCACGATACTGTGGTAAGGTTAGGGACAATGTAGACATTTTCAATTTACCAAGACCTCTCCTTAACCCTAACCAAGCACTTTAACAGCGTACAATATACCTTTACAACATATATAATACCTTAGTTGCCATGAGCAGCCATTTTTTTATGCTTGACTTATGTTACTCTCCATTATGTTTATGAAAAAGAAAGCCATACATTTATGTCAGGCCTATTTTACGTTGATGTTAATGACTTCTATTGTATATTTTGAAAGAGAAAAGTTTGAAGGAAGGACATTCAAAGGAACACAGAAGATTAGGACCAAATAAGGAATTGACCATTGCTTCCATTTTGGGTTATTTTATTGTTTGTAAACTACTGCTAATCACTGGGAATCAAACAGGGATTTTGAGGAAAAACCTTGCTGAAGATCGCGTGGCATCACATTCATCACACTGTATCAGAATTATCCTCCGTGCCAGGGGGATCAGCGAGGCCAATTGCACTAAACAAAAGGCAGTACAAGGAAAAAGAAGATTTAGTGGATGACAGTGACCAATGAGCACAGCCGCACCCTCAGGCTGAACCCTGAGTTCATTTAATCTGCCGGGCCTTACTTTATCACTCCAAAGTATGGGCTCAGCATGTTATCAGAGATCTAGCGGACCACATCAAAAAGTCTATGTTTCACACAATAACTTTCCAATAGTTGTCAGACTTATTTTATTTTAAATCAGCAGATATATTAATGTGAAAGAGACAAAAACAATAGTGGAATTTCATATGTTTTGGGGGGCAAAATAATTGTTTCAGGAATTGAGAGAAGTACTGTAAATACTGGCAACCCTGTAATTAGGAAGGACTGTGAGAAAATGCTGTTTGGGGTCAAAGGAAGGCCTCGTCCTTCTGAACAATGAATGTGCAAACACAAATCAATGAGGAGGTGATTGTTAAGCATTTCTCAACATTGCTATTAGCTACCTTCAGATTATCTTCGGGCTAAACAACGCAGCTCACACAATATTTATATTGATTTATACAGCATTGTTTTGGTGAGAGAGATTTGAGCTTCAGGCTGCTTTTTACTATGCTAGTGTTAACTCAGGCAGGCCACAGCAGAACAAAGCACAACTGTTGTTTTTTCCAATAGATAAGCCTGAAGACTTTTAAACATTTAAGGTGCTTTTTAAACATCAAATCTCATAAACCATAATCGGGTCCCGCATGAGGGAAGAAAACTTTCCAACAATGAATTTATAAAGTAAAACTCCAAATCATTGTCCACATTGAAGATTTGAAGAAACATCCACACAACAGCTTACATCTCTGAAGACTACAAATACTTTGCACAGAAAAATTGTCTTCTGCACCAGCCACATATAGATGTACATCGCATAGCCTCTTTTGAAATTGTTACCCGTTCGCCGCCACCGTAAATGCAACATCATTGGAACAATTTGAACATGTACCACTGATTCAATTGAGAGAAATTCCCCTGAGACAGGCGAATAATAATTACCACTTCTATTCCTGGGAGAATGGTAAAGCGGTCGTTCAGAAATTTCTCAAGTGGCCCGCCAGTGCTGAGAGACAATGTGCTCCGGCGTAAAATGCAATAAGGCAGCAATTGATTTGCATGATCCACTTATAGGATGTTCAAACTGACAACATTTCAGAAACTCCAGTCACTTCAGACTGAAACGAATGGATTTATGTTCTCTGGAGAGAAATTAATTAACTCATTGTATATTATTTTTTCGACATACGCAGAAAAGAGCCAGGAAAATAATAGCATTTTTTTATTAAATAAGGTTTACTATTATTGTAATGGTTTAAGACATGTATCTGATGATTAAATATGACCCTTACCCTGTATATAAGGACCATACTTGTTTTTTTTTCAATTTCAGCGTTGTCTTTTCACATGCTTGTTTCCATGGATCAAACATTTTCATCATACTGATTAAGGGGGATGGATATTAGTGCTACAGCGTTCCATGTGAAGATTGTCCCAGACAGTTGTCCTCTCTGAATAAATGAATCAGAACACAGTTATGTCCGCGCCGATGGGAGCAGCACATGCATCAGCCACAGATTTGCTTTCTCCTTGGGGAGGGGAAGTGGCCATTAGTCAAGAAAATGATTTGATCACTTCTGTCAACGGCGGTTGCATCACTGAGTACCGTGAGGGGCATTAGCCTCGCTAGCATTCCCTTTCCACACAGCTTTCAAGTTTACCATGCAACCCAAGAATAGCAACCCTTGTATAGCAAGTACATTATCGGCTGATGTTTTAGGCTGCTTCTTTATGTCTATGTATCTTTGTGTAATGCTGTATCACTTAGCTGCAGTCCATAGAAATGGGTTGAAAAGCCCAAACAGGACATGGGCACAGGTTTGTTTGTATTCCATTCAAGACTTAAAAAGAACCTATGAAGTTGTCCTTTGTAATTCAGCTAAAGCTCCTGGACAATCTAAAGAAAAGGTGGATTGAGGAACCCATAACCTAGTGTGCCCCTGTTTGCTATGGTTTGCTTTTGTGATACCCTGTTTTTCTTTTTAAATCCAGGTCAGAGACTATATTCTGGTTTTCTAAAACTTGTTTTGAAATGAAAAATGTGAGCGCATTTCTTTTGGTGTTCAAAACATCACAGCACCACCACCACGCTCTAACAGCATTCAGTGCCTGATGCTTTCTCTGAGTGAAAAGTGTTATTAAAAATACATAACTCTGTGGTCAAAAAAGTTGTGGCTAAATGGAATATTTGAAATTTGGGTTTCTATGTTTTGCAGTACACAGCCTACTTTACTGTCTCTTGGTGCTCCTGCAGTTAAACAGTGTTTGTGTTGCAAGCAAAGGCATCATTTTACCTCTTTCTGTTGGACTTGCAAGGTGTCAATAGTATTTATATCAGTGCTGCTCTATAAGGTTTAAGGCAGAACACTCTTAAATCAGTTTCGAGCAGTAATTTGCTTTCTTGGCAAAACAAATATGAGATGATTGAGAACACTATATTCTGCTAAATATAATAATGACTGCAAACCAGGGAAAAGGCTAGCATGGCTTTGTGCAAACACCTAGCAGCACCTCCAAAGCTCATCAATGAATAAGTTATATCGTTAGCCATTTCCCCATGATTACAGTATTGACGATAAACTAAGCTAAGCTAAACAAAACTAATGACTTTGCGGCTGACAGAGTGGTTTTGAATTATTCAACTTTCTGCAAGAAGGTAGTTTTCTATCAGATTCATACCTTTTGAAAACTCCAATTTAAATCAACTCAATTGTGAATTCCCTGCATGTATTGATTCTAGTTCCATTCACATGTCACATCGCTGCTCAAGATGCAGAGGTCGAACTTCCCATCAGGACATGGGTTGCACAGTGAGGGACTAGAAAGGGGTTTTATTAACACGGACCCGGGCTCTACGGGGGTTAAAATCAATGGGGGAGTATATGCTTTTATGATAGGGCCCCAGGTGATTAACTGTTGCCTTGAATGCACTCTCAATGATCTTGCAGAGCTCAAAGGAATTTATATTCCAAATGAATTGTTTATCCAAAAAAAAACTTAACTTAACTTAGCTTAACCCCATGAGGGTTTGAACTGTGATAAAGGCCTGGGCTTGTGTCAGTTGTTGATGTTGAGACATCTATCACAGCCTCACTTCATTTCCTCATACTATTCTACCACAGGTGAGCATTTAGTACAAATTCATTGCAAACACAAATCTTTGGCAGCAGTTTTATCACAATTCAGTTATCCTGACGAAATGTATTAAATATTAATACCTCATACATACTGTAGTGGTGCTTCTTAACCTTGTTGGACTAAAGCAGAGAAAACATAATTATGTACAGTGTCTTGGAAATGTAAATGTTGTAACAATATGCTACATCAATATACCATTTCAATGTTTATTTTTTTATTTTTCTTCTCCCTCCTTCTCTTGTATAATTAATATGACAGCTACACATATTATAGTCAGAGATGTAAACGGGAGTAACAGTACTAACTAATGGTGTGTACAATTAAATATAGGGATACAGAGGATCTACAATCACCTTCTTGTCAAACGTTATTGTCTAATCCTCATCCTCCCTCTGGCTTTGTAGCTCCCAAAGTTTATGATGTGTGGTGGCGATGGGGTTGGCTATTCAAAGCTCCGTGTTCCACTCTCCTCCTCTTTCATCTCTGGCCTATCTTAAAGAGTATCGCCACATGCAAGAAGCTACTGGAGATAAACCAGCACCGCAAGAAAACAAGGGTGCAGGAGTGGAGATGGATAGTATACTGCCTCCTGACACAATAATCTGACTGTTTCAAATGCATTAGCACAGAATATGATATTAACAGTCAGTGCAGCTTTTTTGGTCTCGAGAAGGTTCCTTCCTCCCTCTTGTCTGTAGCGTGTAACCAGCAGTGGTGTAAAGAGGAACTGAAAACAATACTCGAGTCAGAGTACAAACAAATTACTAGGTTAAAAGTCGCCTTTTACAACACAACTTGAGTAAAGGTACACAGTATCTGATTTTAAAAGTGTTTAAGTATCAAGTCTATTTAGCTGTATGGAACAACAAATGCATCTAGATGTAGGGGAGAACGGGGTAATTTGTCACATGGGTTGGATGTCACAATTGTTATATCTCGGAACCGGAAGGTGCTGTCTGTGAAATTTTGGTATGTAAATATCCAGAATTGGGATCAGAGGTCACCTACATAGTCTTCCTTGGAGTTAGACCGCTGAATTTGAGGTGAGACGACTGTTTGTGTTTTTCATGTCAAATTCAAAATATTTAGCTCCTCAGTATTTTTCTTCCAGGCTTTTACACAATGGGTTTATAACAAAACACTTGTCACCCATACAAAGTGTGAAGGGTAAACTATAGTTTAGATTGTGGTTAGCGAGCTAATTAGTTGTCAGATGGTTGTTGGCCTTGATGCTAGCAAGAAATTCAAGTTGGGGTTGGTCGTCACATTTTTTGGGGGGTTGGTTGTCACATGTTATCTCAAGGCTGCAGCCAGAAAAGAAACTCAATAATGAAAGAAATTGTCAAGCTGCATCCTCACTGATACCCCAGAGAAGGAAATAATAGAGCAGGAAAAGGCAGCTTGCATGCAAAAGAAAAAAGGGCAACAAAATCAAAACAACCCAGTGCATCCCAAACTGGACCAGCTGCCAAGGCTACAGTAAGTTATGTAGGCCTATTTGTCAACTTGACAATGCAATTACACTTTAAAATTTAGTTCTACTTGCTTGCCTTCTTTTTAAGATTATTCCCATTAAGATAACATTGTGACAAACAACCCCATAGTGTTTGACAACCAACCCCTTGATGGGGTTGGTTGTCACAATGTGTAAGGGTGTCTTTGATGATTAATTTCTTCTTTATTACAATAAGATAGAAAAAGTGAGGGGTACACATTTCAAGCCAACACCTTAAGCTTCAATTTAATGTAGGAATGACTATTGAAAGATGTTTAGGTGATAAGCAATTCTCACTAGAGTAAAAAGTGTGCCTACTTACCCCGTTCTCCCCTATAAAGGAGAATGTAAAGACAATATTCAAGTAAAGTACATGTGCCTCAAACTTGAACTTAAGTTCAGTAATTGAGTACATATACTTACTGGTAACCAGCCTCCTCTTTGCAGGACCCCGCAAACACTGTGGAAAAAGATTGGGGCGGTTGGGAACCGGTGTTTTGTAACCTCCATGAGAACATGACTAAGAATAATAGCGTTCAGTGGTGCGGTGCGGCTGTCTGCACTGTTGTGCACAACACCATTGATTAGATTAGTTCCCTGACTAATGACCACTTCCCCTCCCCTCCGAGGAGAGAGTGAATCTCTATCTGATAGTCACTCTTCCATTCAGCCCTCCGCTCCTTCCACCACTTCTTCATCTACAGTGCATCCATCTTAAATGACTCAAATATGCAGAAATCATAAATAATTTCACATGATAACCTAATTTATTTTTTGTACCAAATTCAACTAAATCTGGGAAACAGTGTCTACATGTACTTGAGGAAGACACATACAGTACATACAATACGTGAGTGAGCATCTATGTTATCTATGCAACTGAGGAGTGAGCTTTAAAATACAGTGCTGTGTTTGCCCTTTCCGTAATGGTTTCAAATGCTCGCATGAGATCAGTATTCTCCAAAGAATCTCATTCTCCTTGCACTCTAACATTTAGACTTTATCCCAGAGTTTCTCCTTGCCACTTTGTAACCCTGACCATATTCCCATGGGATGCCTCCAACACTTTCAGTTAGCACAATTACAATTCATTCTTTACCCAAACGTGTTAAATATTTCAACAGCTTGCATAAATAATCCCTGAAGATGTATCGAATAACATCTTCGATACATCATCAGGCAAAGATTAAATGAAAGGCGGCAAAAATTGAGGTATTTTACTCAACTCCAGTTAAACTGATGATTGCAGATTGGAGTGGAAATCTAAATTTTAACCTTGAATTTAAGATGCACAGACACAAAGAGGCTAGATGTATGTTTAGCAGGCTGTGAGGCTGCATTACTTGGTTCAGTTTGTTACCATACTTACATTGGCTCATCAGCCCTTAACACAAATCACAGCTGAGACTGGTGGGAATGTAGTTTTTTAGGTATTTGATGATAAACCAACGTGTTAGATAAGTGATGGAAAAATGTTGAGCATATGATGGTGCTATCTAACCTTGTCCTAACAGACCATTGTACTTTATTTCATTTGTACAGAAGGTCTGGAATTCCTCAATTGACAAACGTACACTCACTTGAAGACAAGTGTCTGTTGAAGTTTAAAACTATTGAATTTCCCCAGTGCCACTCTGGATCTGCCAACCAAATGCATAACATTTGGTTGTGACGTATGTCATGCACCGGCTTCTGAAACTGGCGCATGTCACTGTTCTCAGCCACTCCCTCTGCTCGCTGATTGGCAAAAAAACTGCAGGAGAAAACCTGCGAATATACCGCAAACCCAGACTACTGAAGGGAAATGAAAATTGAGCAGAAGTAGATAGGCGGGTGAAGGTCTGTACTAGATAAGATAAGATATCTGTACAACATGCTGTATCATCCATTCAGTAAATGTTGAGTTATGTTACTTGACTGGGAAAATTTCTTAGCAAGAGATGTAACAGTTATAGAAATATTTGGTGGACCGTCTCAACAACTGTTATTCCCATCGATAGAGCCAAGCTACTAGCATGTGCAAGAAATTGTGCAGTTATGGCAAAACCATCCGCTCTGTGTTTTCGCACGTTGCCAATCGTCTGGAACAGCTTTGAAGCCATTTACTGTTGGGAAGTCAACAACATTTGGTAATTACAAAGGGATGTGATTCCTAATTGTTACACACATAAAGCATACACAGTCCGGACATTTGGCCCTCGGGCAGGAATTTGTTTCACCGCTTGACAGATTACTTCCTATTTGTCAATTCTCTTCTGTAATCCCTGTCGTCACTCTCTCGCGGCTCACATGGACAAATAAGAATGACAGTGTTTACAAACACACACACACACACACACACACACACACACACACACACTCACAACAACTTTGTCCAAACACACAAAGCTCCCGTCCGAACAACAGATGGATGCTTCTTCTCTGCAAAGGGGTTTTAATCAGAAACAAGTTGACATAATCAATGGGGAGTGAGCCCTTCAAACCCTGATGATCATTGATCAAATTTTGATCAGGAATGTTCAGGCCACTGGTGGGTTTAAGGTCTGGTTTGGGTTAGAAACAATCACCCTTTCAATTGTTGCCTGTTACAGTCATCTAGCTTTCTAATTTCGTATCCATTATGGAAGAGTTGGTTGTGTAATGAGAGGCATCTGCCTCCGTTCCAATGTATCATCACCAACAGCCTGTTGGTAGAGTGGACAGACAGTGCCGGTTTGGCAAGAAATACACAGGAATATGCCCTACCAAAATGAACCCATTTACTGTATGTGGGTTTATCTGACCGCCATCTGCTGTTGCACAGAATAGCTGGTTGTCTTCACTTGTGTGTGTGTGTGTGTGTGTGTGTGTGTGTGTGTGTGTGTGTGTGTGTGTGTGTGTTTCTCTGTAAATGTTTGGTGTCTCAATCTGATGTTTGTTCAGTTAATCAATAGCGGTGATGCTGTACTCAGATGCCATATAGTGCAGGCATCCCTATCTCCTCACCCTAATCAGATTAACAGTGAATACCGTCTCTGTACACACTGGCCTCCTGGCCAGGATTTGGAGCTCTGAGCGGCTGGCAGCCTCGCCACAGAAGAAGAAGAGTAAGTCAGCAGATTGCGAGTCTATTGGGAGCTTTGTCAAAATAACACCAGATTCTGCCGATAAGAAAAGCAATTACATGACCTTTAAAACGCCAGATTCACGTTTACAATAAGTCAAACAAACACACCTGGTCACCATTACACGTCGCCAGAATGCAGGTGCATGATAATCTTGCAGGAAGTTAATCTTGACTCAAGAAAATGCATGAATGAGCGAATGAGATTATATTCAAACTGGCAAACAGCAGCTGAATGCAAACATTAGCTGCAATCATGAAAAGCAATTTCTGAGATGATTTCTATCAGCAAGAGGCAATTCTGCACCGGGGTAGACGTGGCATCAGCATGGAGCCTTATTTCCAATGGGTCGGAGAAACACACTCGCACTTCTCCACATTTTGAAATTGTTTCATATTTTCTATTCCTGTCTTCAAATTCATACAATAAAAACATTCTTTCGTAATCAGTTGAGGATTTAATTTCACGGAAAGGATTGAAAAACAAACTCATCCGGGAGCCGAGTGCCATTCACCACATTCATCTATCTCCTTCATATTGAAGAATCGTTCTGTGAGGCCTTTCCCTCTTCTCTGTTTGAATCCATTTAATATGAACAGGATCCTGAGCTTTTCTTTTTTTTTTCTTGTCTTACCTTATATATTCCTGATATATTGGGGCGACTGTGGCTCAGTTGGTAGAGCGGGTCGGCCGATGTTCAAAGGGTTGGAGGTTCGATCCCCGCCCTGCCACCTGTGTCATAGTTGTTGTGACCTTGGGCAAGACACTTCACCCACCTTGCCTCGTGTGAATGTCGATAGTTAGCCTGCTATTGTTGTATGAATGTGTGTGTGAATGGTAACATGGGAACAGGTCTCCCTTGAAAAAGAGTCTTCGGACTCAATGGGATATACCTGTATAAATAAAGGTTAAAAAAAAAGATGGTCCCTGTAGCCAAGGGTCCATTTTGAGAGGAAACAATATCAAATCAATCAAAGCTCTGCTGGTCTCGGCCTTCTTCACCTCCGTACGATTTTAGCTGTCGTCGTCTCCCTGAGTGGTCGGGGATCAACTCAAAGGCCTGTGAAGTGGAAACAGATGCCGTTGACAAGGGGACAAAGGCAAGAAGAAAAAAAAGGAAAAGAAAAACAGGTAAGTGTCAAATCAAATGAAAAGGGGAAGCTGCACACAATCAAGTCATCACATACCGGTTATTACTCGAGGAAGTGGAAACATGCATAGTCTGTTTTTCTTTTGTCAAGGGCTCTCAAGAATCCCCATTGACCCCCTGCCTGTGTGACATTATTTTTTTAATGGTTTCTTTAAATAACCTCGTGTGTCTGCCATACAAATGAATTCATGGGCTTACTGAAGCATTATACGTTAACCTTACAGCTGCAGTTTGAAAGTATACTTTTGCATTTAAAGGTGCAGTACGTGCAGTTGACAGATCGTGAGGAGATATTGACTGATTTTGACAAAAGGGGATTTTGATAAGAAGTGCTCTCCAGTGTTTTCACCTTTAAATGTATTAAACTAGAATCATAACTTTAAAATTATTTTGTGGCATTATACAAACAATGTGCAACTGAACAAGACTATTTTTAGTTTAATAGAATCTCACATTAACCTTTGAAAAATGATAATAAACGAGGCACAGAATGGCATGGCTCAGATACATTTTCTCAAAAAGTTAATTGTTCCACAGATAAGTGCCTCTTTCTCAGTTCTAATCACATAGTTGGCAATGACTTTTTTCCTCGCTCTTCCCCATTAATTATGGATTCTCTGGTAATTTTCATTAATTACAGAAATGCCTGCAGTTAATCATCATTATTCTCTATGGGTATTTGGATTATTTTCCTGATTCAAAAGGTCGAAGGAACTTGCGCATGCTGATACGAAATCATCACGGAGATCGCTCCAACACTGCGGGCATGAATAGGAAACAGCTATTGGAGAGGAAAAGTGAGTGAGGAGTGCCCTGCAGCAATTTAGATGATTATTAATTTGACCTCTCTGCAATTATTTCTGTGTGCATGAGTGGGTGTGTGCGAGAGCCGATCATAATAGTGTCTCTGCATGAATTTATCAACTGTCTAAGAATCACTGACAATCATGCTCAAAGTTCTGAGTCTTCTGACTAAGGAATATTCCTAAACACGGGGAAACAAATGAAAGGAAATAGCAACAGGAAGTGTCTTGGTAAGGTGTTGGGCCACCGCATGCTTCTGGAACAGCTTTAATTCACCCTTGGCATTGATTCTCCAAATAGGCATGGCCAGGTATAATATTCTGATGATACCAAGGTATGATGGAAAATAATAGTGGTTTTGAAACCGGATATTAGGGCGGGGCACTGTTTAACACATCATTTAAAAAAAATCCAATAGGTTTTCGAGTGGGTTCAGATCTGGAGACTGTGTAGGCCATTGCATATTTTTCACTAACTCTCATTCATACTCATCAAAACCATTCAGTTCAGTAATCCTGTGTGCCCTATGGAGGGGGGCATTGTCATTCTGAAAGAGACCCCTCCCAAACTGATAAACATATTTCTTCATAGCATAAAGATGATCAATGAGAACAACTTTGTATTGATTTTCAGTGACCTTTTCCTTCCGAGGGGACAATTGGACTCAAACAATGCCAGCAAAAATGTCCCCAAGCAGCAAAACAGAGCCACTGAATCTCTTCACTGTAGGGGTTAAGTATTCAGGTCTGGACTATTCTCTTGGCAACGCCACACATGCACTCACCTATTGTGGTGAATAGGGTGGAGGATGACTCATCTGACCAGTTCACTTCTTTTTCCGTATCTCTGTAGACCAGTGTCTATAGGGTTTGGGTGAGTTTATGTGAGGCCACTTTTCTATAATATCCGTCTTGATTGTGGATGGACTGTTCTTGTTCTCACAGTCCGATCACATCCTGCAATGACTTTTCCAGCCACCTATTTTTACAAAGTATAGTTTAATTTTAAGGGAGATCCGAGACTAAGAAACAACCCCAAACAACACAAATAAGGCCGGAGCAATCAGAAAGAAAAGTAGAGTTCATTTGACTATTACAAGAAAAATAGCTTTACTATTTAAAAGACAAATCTATAGCTATAGGTTAATGGTTAATATGTGAAGCATTACACAAATGCATTAGCTAAACAATGTTTTAATCGTATCATCGTCACCAACTGAAATGTCTTATTTCACCAACAGCCATCTCAATAGGATACCTCTGACGGTCTTTCTCATATCTGCAGATATAACAGTTATTTCCTAAGTAAAAAAGATTTATAGGCCTAACAATGGGAACAGAAATGTGCCGTTCGCAAGAAAATGTATTCGTTTGAAATGTATAGTGATTAGTACAACTACTCATAATGGAACTATGGGTCTGCATCAGTGTTTAACAACTCATGTTTTCAGATGTACATTTGCATAAAGAACAAAAAATGGTCTCTTCAATAAGCATCCACCCTGCAATGGCACACTCTGGCATCTCACACACTATTGTTCTCCTGCACTCATCAAGGTCTCGGTCTACGGCTGCGGATTAATTCCACTTCTCCTCCAATTAGCATATTTGATTATGCAAAGGAATTCTCTTGCCTTTTTGCCGGAGCTTCCTGAAAGCCTCCGTTAATTTCCACCGACGGGGGATGCTCCGATCACAATTAAATGATAAATGGTTAAGTGTTGCGTTTGCAAAAATCACGGTCTGTCTTGTTTAGATGCAAAGTCTCTTCCTTCCCCTATAATGAATAGCTCCGAATTAGCATGAAAGGTCACATCCACACCGGGTCGAGGATTTTGGCTGTCTCCAATGCATGGTGATTGCTGCTTTACATAAATCATGTAGTCCTTCAAACTTTGTTGAGGCAAAACAATATTCTGCTCATTACGATTTCCTATATGCAAACAAAGTCTTCCTCAGGATTTCTGGAGTTGAAGTTATGTTTAAGAATTGGTCTCTAGATGTCTCAGACTGACATTTTAGGCCTGATTAACCCTTTTAAGATATCCCTAATGTCTCTCAGAGTGTGTGTGTGTGTGTGTGTGTGTGTGTGTGTGTGTGTGTGTGTGTGTGTGTGTGTGTGTGTGTGTGTGTGTGTGTGCGCGTGTGCGCGTGTGCATTTTGCCATACAGTTGTGTTGGGAAGATTGTGGTTCCTTAAGGTATGGGAGGCGGTTTATACGTTCAAGAAACTGGTTAGATGAACTTTCTTTCAAAAACCCACATTACTTTTTAGTGAAATCAATCTTTTTTACCATCTTCCAGTTCTCTCTTGAGGTCCCTGATCTGCGTTAGTATTCAATGAAAGGTTAATACTATCCAGTGAACCAGAGGCAGATTTAAGGAGAGGATTTCGTCTTTAATTAGATGTTGGTAAAAAAAAAGAAATCAATTTGAGAGACAATTTTATTGATCTCATTTGAAAAATATCTGGCTTTTGGTGTTAGATGACTCCAATAATGCACCCAACAGTCCTTTTAGAACCAATTTTGGGTCAAATCAAAGAAATATTGAAATCCTAGCCAATCTCTTAAATTCTTATTTAGCATGGATAAGCCTCGGGGAGTTTCAGTTTTCAAAGCTGCAACAGTATTCAAAGCTCTTTATCGCATGTAGGATCATTGGAATAACAAAAGGGCATAGTTGTCCATATGTCCTCTATGCCAGGGACCAGCACAACATAGCTATTGTCTTGTATAAACGCTGGGATTTTATAGATCATCCAATGATCATTTGTTTGTATGTGGTTCAGCCAGAGGTTCCAAGTAAATCCCCCAGTAGGCTACAGACTCTGATCTTCCATTACACTTTGTATTGAAGAGCCTATCGGGAGGAAATGCAACACAGCCCTTTGTGCTTTGAACGTGGCTTTGTGGTTTATTGGAGGAAAGGGAACAATACACAACTAACTCACGTTGTGTAATAATAAATGTTCTCCAATGTTTCATTAATCAGCAGCGTGTAATTAGGGGGCCAAGCCCGAGTAGGGCTGGGACCGCGTTTTGCAGAGCAACGCGGTTCCCAAGCCCTGCGGGGCAGGGAACCCTATTGTTTTTGTTGGGCCTTTTATTATTATTATTATTATTTTTCTCCGCGTAAAAGTGGTGCTGCAGCCCAAACCGTAAAGGGTTGGGACATGCCACTTGCAGGGCTCATCCAAGTCCGTACCCCGTACGCAGACAAAAAAATTCAAACATCCCGGCCACTAGGTGGCGCTACAACCAAGGAAAAGGCGTTTTGGGCTATAACTTCCGCACCGAAAGTCCGACAGTCAAAAACTTTATATCCACAGATGCCCACAAGTCAGCTGCATCTTTTGAGATAGGCCACGCCCATTTGCGTATATATACATTTTTTGCTACATCGCAAAAACTGTGTCAGTCACCGAAACATACTCCTCCTACAGTTTTTGCCCGATTTGGACGAAACCAAAAGCATTATGCTCTCCTGACTCCCACGAGCAAAATTGGGTCAAATAGTTTTTCTACGACTATCGGAAGACCAAACAGTAGCGCTTTAAAGATTCGCGAAAATTCCTTAAAAAAAATAAAAAAGGGGTTTTTCTTGAAACTGAAGGGAGACTATCATGGGGCATACCTGAGCCTATGGCAAAAATATGGGAAAGAAATTTTTATGTGGGCCGGACTTATTAAAAAAAAGAGTTTATCAATTTTTTTGCCTGTTTTCGCCATTTTCTAAGTCTTTCGGCGGGAAAATGGGAAAATTCAAAAAAGTGTCTTCACAATGGAGAGGATGACAATTTGATTTTGCTATAACTCCCCAACCGAACATCGCACATTCAAAAACTTGACATCCACTTGTTTGGTACATTGAGCTGCATCTTTCTATCTAACGTAGTTTTGCGAATGTCATCCATAGGGGGCGCCAAAACCACAAAAAGCAAAGGAAACGCGTTTGGGGCTATAACTTCCACACCGAACATCCCACAGTCAAACACTTAATATCCACAGATGCCCACAAGTCAGCTGCATCTTTCTACATAACACAGTTTTGCGAATGTCATCCATAGGGGGCACCAAAACCGCAAAAAGCAAAGAAAACGCGTTTGGGGCTATAACTCCCACACAGAACATCCCACATTCAAAAACTTTACATCCCCGGATTCCGTGAAGCGAGGGGCCGGCGCCGCGGACGACGACGCCCGATCCCGAGTCGCGTGGGAGGCTTGGCCCCCGTTCACAACTGCTTGCAGTTCTAGTTTGTATTTCTTATTCAAGGCCGGGCCGAGATACAAATGAGAAGACAGCTGTGGGCAATAGCGACACGGAAAAACAAGATGTGCAGACGAGACTGAGCCTACAGGTGAAACAGCAGCCAGACAAATGGCCCTTAATGGATGTTCTAAAGGAACATTGAAAATATCAACGAAGGGACAGGATGCAGTATTTGCAGTCGTCCCACTAAACTTTATAAAATCAATATTTGATTTCCCTCTCATGAATAAGTGAGTGTTGATATTTTCAACATTTAAAGGTGCTACGAGGAACTGTTAAGTCTTTCGGACCATCAGTGCAAAGAATGCTATTTTTATTTAGTTTGTCTTAAAGGGGCACTGTGTAACATTTTAAGTCATTTATTAGCTAAAATCAATATCCTCATTCATAAATATGTCCTCATTGGTGTAAAATCACCTCTGCCAATAATCTGAATGATCCTCCTGAGCGGAGAATTACAAACATTAATGTTACATTTTGTCCATTGAGCGGGCAAGTCTTATGGAGGCATCCATGTTTTTGGAATGTCATCAGGTGCATTGTTTAGAATTTAGAATTGTTCTTGTCCTTGAAGGCCACTGTAGCTTCTGTTATTATTCAAAAGGGGTGGGGTTACCCAGGGAGCGTTGCATTCTAGAACTTTCTTGATGATGTCATATTACACACTGCACCTTTAATGCCTTTGTCATGGGTATGCTCACCCAGGAACAACTGCTGGTGTAGTACAAACATTACCGCTTTTGTCCAAAGGGGGTGTAAGAATTAACGCAAACTGAAAGTTCCTCGGAGCACCTTTTAACCAACAGGAGTGAAATCCCCCAAACTTTAACAGCTCCTGAGCAATTCTGTAGGTGCAATGAAATGGAATTGTAGTTGATCATAATCCCATTTTGTTCTCAGCCCTTAATTATTTGGTAGTTAACATTTTGCAAACACCAAACAATTAGAATTCTTTATTTCATAATATTTACCAATAGCACTAAATATTCAGCTTGCTTTGTGTATTTTCAGTAATGACAAATAGATACATAAGACTGAAAGGCTTGAAGGTCGAATTTCTTGGACTTTTAGTCCTGGTTGATATAGTAATGTCTTTGGTTACCGTGGTAACAGCAGGCGCTGAGCAGATACTTTTAACATAAATACAACAATAGAGCAGCTGGTGAGCCTGTATACAGTGCCGCCCAACAAACACATGTTGTTTTAAATAAAGAAGTCATTCAATAATTGGTCAACCGCAACTGTAACAAGAAAATCCCCCGTATTTGGCCAGTTGAATTTTTTTTTAAACTTTATATGTGAAGAAGCAATAGCAGGATTTATTATTTATATTTATTTTTTATCAGAGACCAAATTAAAAACAGCAATGCTGGAGTACATACATTGTGTCCTTTGTGTTGTTTGGCAATTTTAATCCTGCTTGGGAACGGGCTGACTCCGCCACTAACAAAATAAAAAGCACTCCAGCTATAGAGATTTAATAAATTAAAACAAATTGATTGCTGAAAACAGCACCGCCCATAAATGGTATAAGAAAAATGGGTTTGTATTCATGAAAATATTAAGGAGCCAGTATTGTAGGTACAACATGAAAGATTTGCTTGCTATGTTTATAACCAAGGCTGTGAAGTCATTTCCATATCAAAAGATAGGATTTGTTTTTTATGGAATTGGTTAACTTTAATGGTCAGCTCTTTAGACCTTTACCATAATTCCAACAAATAAACCCATATCACAGTCAAATTCAACCATAAATGTATGTTTATGTCAACCTTATCCACCATTTTGATTAATTTTATAATTCTATAAATGATCCCTCGCCGTGTCCTTCCCTGCCCTAACATTCTGTGTAATTAGGAAACACTGTTCATACTTTTAAGGAAGCAACATGCTCTGAAAATGTCATTGCACGGGTCTCTAACCGATACAAAAACGGTTGGGAAATGGGTTACGTAGCAACCGAGCACCATGTTGACAGTATAACACCACAGGGGACAGTGTATGAAAGAAAAACCTCCTGAGTTTTTTCCACTAGTATAATGAATCCGACTCCAATGTTAACTGAAAATGGATCGCTGTCTTAATAGCTCAATTTGCTTCTTGATTGAACCCAAAATGAAAAGCAGCTTTCACGAATGTCGGAACACAGCAGCCGCACCGGCGCATTGCCGTTAGTAAGGATTTTAAATGTTGTCATTTGGAAGGCTTAATTGTACATGAACATAATCATGAGCTGTGGTCTGGGCCTGTATTCTGACTTGTGTGAATGTACAATAGAGAATAGAGTTAACAGAACAGGACAGAAGGGGGAAATTGCAGTCTGTTCCCTGTTAATGGGCTAAATGGGGAATGATGGTGAAGGTGACTGAGAGAGAGCAGTCGATGAGCATTTTTTCAAACGATGAGTGTTCAATTACAAGAGCAGAACTAAAGGCTTGTATGTAAAACAAGCTCATTTGGGCATTACAAAATGGAAACTGCCTGCACTGTGCATCCACAAAAATCTCTCTGCCATTCACACAGTTGTTTCTGGAACACGTCCAAACTTTTGGGAGAGAGTTTATATTTTAAAAACGGTGAACACAGTTACTGTGCCAGTTGTGGGCGGAGGAGGGTGACATTATTTTGGCTTGTGCCCTCTGGCATGAGATACTTCCAATTACTGTGAAGGTACTTTAGTCTGCAGCATGATATTTGAATTAAATGGGCCAGGACTGTAAGAGAGTATGTTTTAGCATTAGATTTTGATTAATTTCCCTCTTTCCGCTTCAAAAACAACACATAAACCAGATTTAGTGTTCAATATTTTACTTTTTTTTATCTGTAATGTGTTTTGAGCCCCTGTAAACTGTTTACAAAGCACACTTAATACATTTGTTTCAGCTTAATACTTCCTAACTTTTCCCAATTGAATTGCATTTGATTTGGGTTCTTAGGGCTAAGTACAATGGATTTTCATTTATTTTTTATACTCATCCCGAATAAATTCTACTTGGCCTCTTATTATTGGTGTTTTTATAGCATTTGTTCTCTAAAGGTCTAACAGGGTGTTCAATGTCTCCAGGTTGTATTTAATTTGCCACTTTCATCACACTGGGTTTTAAAAAGGTCAGAAACAATGGAGACACTGAAAAAGAACAAGGGTTACATTAATGAGTAAAAAAGATTCAATCAAAAGGCACCCACCAGGTAAATACACACTAGAACGCTGTATTAAAACGCCTAATACATTCAATCATTTTCAATGGACTTATTCTCTATTTAAAGCACACCATCTGACCAATGATCTTTCTAACCACAAACTGATTGGCCCTTGTAGACCTTGTATAGCAGAACCCATCATCTCCATATGCTAACGATTTTACTCCAGGATATCAAGGGAGATGTTCTACTTTCCACCTGCTGACTTCACTACTTAGCCCACCGTCCGTTGGGATCGATTCGCCCAAGAGCGTTTCTATATTGCTAAACTCAATAAATATTTTTATGCACTTCAAATTGATCCATCCTTATTACACTCTCTTCCCTTTCAAACATGTACGCCATGTCTCAAGCTGTAGACATTAACAGCAGTTAAAAAAAGTTTCACAATTTTAAGTAGGTGTATAATTAGAAAGCCATTACCTGATGTAAGTTAGATTATTTCCAATTGAATATATTAGACCAGTCAATTTAATGTAATGAGAATAGAGAGACTCGTCGCGCATAGGAATATCCTGTAATAAAATCAGTTTGTAAAATATAGTTGGAACATTGTGTTTTCTGTATTGTTAATTAAAATTCCCCTGGGTCCCCTTGGTTAAATTTCACTAAATTTGTTTCCGTCTGTTGGTAAAGTTAGGAGTGAGAAAACATCCCCAAATGCAAAGTATATGAGGTGTCAAGTTTTCTATCAATGTAATTTAACTTTTGCAATATAAGAAACTGTAGGAGTGAGGAAATGTGTAGGTTGTTCCCCTTAGAGGATTAGCTGGCTGACACAGGAACTGGTATCCTTTTGGGCCTTAATTGGACAGCGTGTAGTGCAAATAGACAGGCGATATGGAGAGAGAGAGCGAGAGAGGGAGAGAGGGAGAGAGAGAGAGAGCGAGAGAGAGAGAGAAAGAAAGAGAGAGAGAGAAAAAGCATATTACATGTAAGACAATTTTAGGGTTATACTTTTCTTTTCTTTGATTGTGTTTGGTGCATCTTTTGCTAGATATTACAAAAACAGAATAAATTGGCAAACACACTATAATTGCCTTTTATCGAGCCAAAAAAGTTTGTCCGCTTCCAATCAGATGAAAACTCCTGAAAGAAGAAAAGTTTTTTTTTTGGCTTCATATTGATAATGTTATACAGCCAAAAAGATATCGGAAAATGAGCAGCGGCTCCTCAGGAACCCGGTCTGGTCACAGGAAACAACCCTCAGGGAGGACAAGTAAAAACATTCATTTTTCTTCTCTCCAAAAACTCACAAAAAGAAATCTGTTTTTCAATTATAACTTGAAACAGTAATTTCAAAAAAGTTCTCTAGGCTGCAGCTGCCTTTGGTAAAAAGCTTGAGGCTATTTAGAAAGTATCCCATGTAGTTCTTCTCTGCTGGAGGCTCAGTTTGTAGGGAGCAGCAGAGTTTACACGACTCAAAAACCGTATTGATTTTGTCAGAGCTTATATACAGCATTAGAAGAGCCGCCATCCATCTGGGGGATCAGATTACAAGCAGTTTAGCTCTTTAGGTGACAAAACGTTGATACATTCACACTTATATTGCTGATTTGCTGAGAAATGTAAGTACAAGATAGTGTCCTTATCAGACACCTATTAATGCAACACCATTACTGACTAACTGAGATGTATTCCCATTGCAAACAAGTGATGGTACCCTCTTAAAAAAAGAATGATTCTGGTATATTGATTGTTAGGTTGATGTCTGTTTAGCTTAAATGCAAGTATAGGTTGGTCGGTGTATTGGCTAAGCAGCATACCGGTTTAACTAATCCCATCAGTGTGGTGCAGAGAAAAAGCAGGGCCATATTATATGACTATGCCTGGAGCAAGGATTTTGAAAACGTTTGAGAAAAGTTCCAAACATTGAGAGCATTCCTTCAACGGACCAGCCCAAAATGACTTTGCATGTTTACCAGCCAAAACAGTCCATATACTAGGAGCGTCCAAAAGCATTTTGTTCAAAGACTAACAGAAATGGAGTCGGTGGACAGGGTCACATACTGTTGGAAAGACATAACATGAAAGCTACACATGTTAAGTGAAAATAAATGACATAGAGGGTGACAGAGATGGGATCCGACAGAGTGAGCTCTCTGGTGCATTAGCTAAGAGAGAGAGAGAGAGAGAGAGAGAGAGAGAGAGAGAGAGAGAGAGAGAGAGAGAGAGAGAGAGAGAGAGAGAGAGAGTGAGTATGTAGGAGTGTTTAAGGGGTATATATGGGGAGCTCAAATTGTTACCGCTGCACTCCCCTCACATTCAATGGTCGCTACTCTTGACCCAGGTAGACTTGGGAGTCACAAATCACATCGCTGATTTGAATCATTTGCTCCACTTCAGTTCAAAGATGTGTTGTCACTGACTGTGCAGTTCGCTTCACTTTTTCCATCCATCTAGAATAAGTGGTCACATCGCTGTTCGTATACCGCTGCTAAACTAAGCTATACATGCAGTCAGAGGGTTAAGTGTTCAACGAGGACGTGTCAGGGCTTTCTGGAACTGGAAGCACATTTTAAAATGGAAGTGGTTTTATCATGGCCTGCTCGGTCTTGAGGTGTAGTGAAGCTAGCTAATCGCTCCGTTCTTCTTCATGTTCCTATCCCAGGAAATAACAGATGAAAGGATGGAACCAACTCTAACAGACAAGGCTGTGGCGTTCTTAACTAGAAGTCATTTAGGATCCCCAGTCGGCCTGCATTGCATGTTTACACGGCCAGAGAGGAAGCTGGAGAACGAAGGTGACATAGAGAATATGTGATCCCCACACAGAAAGCAGCGTGGCGACAGGCACTAGTCTTTCTTGATGCGAGGTGACAGTGCAACCACTTAGGCACTGCGACGCCCAAATATATCTGGGTTACACGGCTTCATGCCTTCAGCTTTCTCCTATGTGGGTTAGTTTGTCTGAATTTTAATATCTGAATGAAACTGCTTTATGGCACATCTATTTCGGAGCTGGGAAGTTATTAAAAAATGTGGATATTATTAAAATTTAATTAGCTCATATATTTGGCCACAAAAACCTTGACGGATCCAAATAAAGGTAATTTATTAGTCTGTAAATAGAGTTACAATAAACTATGTGGACATGAGAAATCACTTCTACACTGTAGAATGACTTGGACATTCATTCTGTGTGGCCTAATAGAACATTCCAGATGCAAATATGTTTCATAAGACTGGGACATCATGACATGTTGTAAATAAAATAAATCTCAGAAGTTCTAATCATGCATAAGAAGAAGAGGCAGACAGTACAGACTGCAGGCGAGCGGCTTCAGAATGAAAGGAAAATGTTGCTGAGGCATAGAGGAGAAAAAAGATGGGATAAAAATAAGAAGGGGGCAGAAAAAAAGGGGGTTCTGAAGCAGTAGGCGATCCTGACAAGTGAGAATCCTGCCTGATCACAAGGGTTGTTCTCAGATCAGATGCTGAAGTCAGCGCATTTGAAGCAGCAGAAGCTGCCATGGGAATAAATTCCTTCAAACCGGGAAGACAGAGAAAAAAGAGAAAGAGGCAGAAACCCAGTGATATGATGATATGGAGAGAGAGAGAGAGAGAGACAGAGAGAGAGAGAGAGAGAGAGAGAGAGAGGACAGAAAGAAAATATGTTCGCAGCCTGCTGGTTCTCAAATCCACTGTGGTAAAGTCACTGGATGATTCTTAAGGATAACTGAAGATGGAGGAAAATAACAACTTCACAGAGAAAGTACAACTAACTCAAATTCATATCCGAAGACAGCTGTGATATTTTGAGGCCTGTTAGCAAGAGCATTGAATAATGATAAAGTCCAACAGTCAGATGCTTTATTGCTTAACAGTTCTCAGACCTTTTGGACAAAGAGACAGTAGACATTGTTTGGTTTTACTTGAGTTTTAGAACATTTCTGTTGCTCAATATAATATAGGCTCTCAGTTACATGTGGGATGGATGGTAGAGGTTGGAGAGATTCTTATGTTTATGACTTCAGGTCATTGGACGAGTTGTCACCCTGTGCACTGGCAATACATCACCAGTGCACAATGAAATTAACAATTGACGTTAGCTGTCCTGAGGTGTCCATGTTTGCTTGTTTTTTCAGGCACTTCGATCAATGGAAGCTGCAAGCCAGAAAGCATTCAACTACAACACAGTTTTTTTTAGTTCATGACATATTTCTGTATCTTCTGTAAACAGTTGATGAATGTAGCCTAGTCTTAAATCTTATGTAACAACATAAACAGCCGGTAAAGGATGAATAACTCATCTTTAAACTGTGGAGAATGGAACTTAAAACTGTCGGTGCTATGGATGCTAAGGGATGTGTCTCAATTCAGGGGGCTAAATCTTCCCAGCACAGTCTTAATTCGTGGACCAAATATGTCTCACTCTGACAAAGCTTGTCTCGTTCCAAAGGCTCCCGCAAATGCACCTGGGAAATGCAGCCTTATTTTTGGCCCCCAACACAACTGTTATCTTACAGTATATAGGTCTCAGTACACCATGATACATTGTGCACCCGACATTCATATGAAGGACTAAAAGATTAAATGGAAGATGATCCTCAACCCCCTTGAAAAGTCAGGTAGTATCTTGCAATTGCTCCATTTAAGGTATAAAAGTTATCTGGTTATGATTGTTGTCAGTACATTGTAAAAACTTTTCAGAAACTAGATGAATCATCATTCAACCTTGATATGTTGATAAGTATAGGCCAATGTAGGAAAGTCTAAATCATATTGATAGAATTAAGACAAAATGATCCTGCTAGTTTGTTTGTGTTTTTAATGTGAATTAAAGGTAGCACAGTTCTTATTCCTACTTGCATGTCATTCATGCTTTTCCATCAGATTGTATGTGTTGAATCATCTCCAGGCCATGATGTGTGGACACCAGCCCTAAGCACTGCCACAAGGACTCCTTTTTGTCAGTGAAATGGACAACTTGGACTGCAGAGACAATCAAAAGAAACGGCTCTTTTATGTACAGAATACATAGACAGCAGACCGCATGGGTCACCCCAGGGGTATCCAAAAAAAATTATTCAAGGGGACATTTGAACAGCTGAATAATGTGCAAATACTGTGAAGTGCAATTCCAATTATGTGGTCTTCTAGCTTTAAATTAATATATTACAGAGTACATGCTAGCATTACGGGACTCCAATTAAGGTAATAGCTCGATTTAAGGATTTATATGGTTCACCGGAACTCAGTGCCTGCAATAAGCTTATATTTACTCCAATGGTTGCATGCAAGATTAAAGAGTTACATATGTTTTTTTTGCTGATAAAATTATAGTGCATGTTTTCATACAAAATATACTTGCATGACAAGACAACACAAAAAAGATGCATGGGATGCTATAAGTTATCCGGAGATTGGCGCATAACTCAAGAAGTAAAATAAAAAAATCTGAGGCAAAGTATGGGAAGGAATATTATGCATTGTGTGGCCAATTGAATTATTAAATCCACCACTTGTGAGGGAGCGTTTCTGATGAATGCCTGGGATAGGCAATGCCTAGTTCCCCAAATGTCCCAGTGGCTACAAAGCCCAAGGTGGAGAGTACCTCAAATGACACCAAACTAAGTCTGTTCCTGCCTGACAATAAAAGCTTAAGATCATTTCCTCAGGAAAGGGAAACTAAGTAGCTCATACAGCAGCATTGCTACCCTTGACCTGTGAGGTTGCATACTGCTGACAGGTCCGTCTCCCTTATTTCCATATTGTGATATGATCACAACACCGGTAGAATCAAGATAACAAGAATGCTTATTAATATCAAATGTGAATGCAAAGATCAGGTACGATGAGATACGGATAACAAATCCTGAGAGAGACACACATGTACAGTAGGTGTGTGAGAGGCTGGATTTAGAATGTCAGCAGAGTAGAACTTCTGATTGGAATGTTTTTTTCGAGACATCTAGGGAAAAAGGCATAGCCTAAGTGTTTTAACACCCTGCCATTATAAGTCAAACTGTAGTGAACATTGGTCTTCAACAGTAAATGTCAAGGGCAGAGGCAAAGTCAGAGGGATGAGCCTATATAGTGTAAAAGAAGCCATTTGTCACTGTTCTGCATCCCATTACAGAGGCTCCAATTTATAGCCGCGGCAGCACAGCACCATACAGGAGAAAAGAAGGGGGGAAAATATCCTTTATCACCTCTTACAGCCCAGATCATCTCTACAAAGCCGCCATGCAATACTCCTCCAGCCCTCTTATGCATTTTGGAAGCATTCTCTGGAGTTAGAGTGGAAAATACTGTTAGCTGTTTGAACAAACCATTGATTCTAATCAAAAGCCTAACAGAACTTATTTTCACTCACCTGCAGGAAAGCTTCTGACTGGAAGAATCGGATAAAGAGGCGTAAGCTGCCAGGTGTTTATGGAAATGCCACAAGTAGCATTTTTTTCTGACCCTCAAAGGGGATATATCCTTCGCAATTCGATCCTCTGTTGATGAAGTAGTCTTATTCAAGCAAAGTTACTTACGCTACAGTTTACTTCTCTATATTTAGTCCATCATGATCAATGCTCGATGATAGGGTTATGTTCTGGCTGCAGGCATTAGAGCGCCCATTACACTTTCTCTGATGCAGCACTTTCTGTGTAAGTGGACAATTTTGCTGACTTTTCCATTGCAGGTCGATGATAAATTGGATTCTAAGTAAACAGTGATGAAGCACCTTAAGGAGTCAATATTGGCATTTATAAACCCCGGCTCTCTATCCCAGCACTACTAATCATCTGTGACAAATATACTTAGGAGCACCTTTTGCGGCACCTTTGACGGAGGCATTGTGTGCACCCCCCGAGATGAAACCTTGGTTGATCAGCCATCCAACCCTGACCTGCCAGCCTCCTGTTGTCATTTTCTGGACTATATTTTCAAACTAATCCACCCATCTGACAGTATCTTCAAACCCTTTCATAATAATCTTGAATAAAGACGTCCTTTGAGGCCACATGACAGCTTCACCGGGCCGTCTGATTTCTCCACAGCATGTCGACAGGCTACTAATCCTTCGCTCTTATCTCGGCCCCCTCTGATATCAAGGCTTAGTTTTTTCTTCAGGCTGTGGCAGCTGTTGGTAATGAACTTGCCATTTTTATTTTTACTCATTGCCAGTCAGAGTTATAGGACTGATCGTCCAGCCATTATTGACATTTATGTTTTGATGACATGATATTATTTAACTGAGGAACCTCCTCAAAATGGGGGACCAGAATCACAAGCAGGCAGTCCTGCGGCAAAGTCATTTCCCCGAAGAAGACAACTGTATTAACAAGTGTAGCAACAGACATTGCAGCAATATAGCATTCACCATGTTGCTTTTCCATGGAGACTATCAGGCCATTTCAACAGAATGCATCCTGTTGGGTAATACAACTTAACATATACAGGAGTTATATGTCCCTATGATTCCAGTCAGGGCGGTATGTGTCAGCCTATACCCTGCTCCACCATGCCTTGCAGTGGAAAGCGCCTAAACTGAGCTGATAGATGGTGGAGCTGCAGGCGGCTAGGACTGCCAAGCATCAGCGCTCAGCTCACACCGGGGCTGATGCTCTCAGCCCTGGGATATGCCAAAGACGAGAGCTATTGGAGCACTATCAGTATTCTCAGAGATTATAATGTCATTACAAGCTTGTACCATTGCGAATAGTACTTGGGAACACGCCTCCAGAAGGTGCACTTTAAATGAAAATATATACAGCAGAAATTCAGACACGTTGCCAGTGCTGTAGGAAAATACAGACAAGTATATAATGTATTAATATTCCCATCATGGCTGTCACAGCCAGTCATAGTCATGGGGGTCTCACTGCTCAGCAGACAGAATACCCTTGTGTCCGGCAATAGTCTTATGAATGGGCATTAGTCTTGGCTCATTTAGAACATCCTAATCTGGAGGGCATAGGAAATTCAGCGTATTTGATGTTATTGAATTGGAGACATAAATGACAAGTATAGCTGGTGTGGTGGGGGGGATGGGGGAGGGACGTCAACACTCCCACACACTGCGATTCCAGGGGGCAACAAGTTGACAACCAGGCAATGAAGAGACAGTCACGCAGCGGAGGAAAAAATAAAAACAAAAGTCCTGGCAAGGCATTTCAAGGCCGTTCCTACTAATCAGCTCCCACAGCTGTTTGCTCCAGAGAAGACCCCAAGTGGCACTAACAACAAGCCAGCACCATATGCACCAGCCATTAGTGCTCAATGTTTTAATTACTGTACAAATCAGTGGTGTTTCTATGTTGCGATGGGAAATGGTGAACATACACAGTCCTATGCACCTGTCACAGATGGCTGTGTTGCGCCTGAATTGAGCTGTTTATGCCTTTTTGGTCAAGGGGAAATGGGACTTAACAGGTCCCGCACGGTGTTATAACCTTAAGCCACCGAAAATAATTGAAGTAAAACAATCCCCCAAAATAATCGGCGCTCTTGCTCCCTGTTTGCTGCTTGTAACGTTGCACGGCGGCGTCTTTTCCTTTCTGCTCCCTGCCTGCCAATTGAAGCAATGCCAACCTGTAATTCTCTCCTCTCCTCCAGATCCCCACACTGACATCAAGTGAAACAAGTCCATCCCTCCTGCCTCCCGAAGGCAAGCAGCCAAACACTTCCATTAGCATGCCTCCGGAGGAACAAGGCCAGGCAATAACGTTGCTCATTCTCTGCAAGTCAGATGGGGTGGTGGTGGTGGGGGGGGGGGAGTGCCACTGCAACGAGGCACCACAGAGAGAGTCACTTTAGCCGTGCGATCCAATTGAAAAAGGTGTGAACAAATGATTCATGGTTACGTACAGATGAGGTCATTGTGAAACTTTTAATATAATCTCGCCGAGCTACTTCCTCTGCCCTTTTGACTCTACCCCTGAGAGGAACTCATGGAGAGAGAAAAATGTCTTTCAGCTTGTTTTCCGTTTGCTGGGTAACTAAGTCAGCAGAGAGATAGCAGAGTTTTGTGTTGCAATATAGCCTACTGATTTGGTCTAAGTATGAATTGACAGCAGCATTAAAGTGGGCTGAGGCACTATAAATGCGAACAGTGGGACTGAAATCACTTCCACTGCAAATCTTCACGGTTGTGTGGGAATACTAGAGATTGGGAAGAAGCAGTTTGTACTTCAACCTTGTTTAATACTCTCATACACTTTGCCTCACAAAACTAGCACTGAATATGCATTACTATTAGGCTCTTGTTAATCATTGTCAGTTACGAAGCTGTTTCTTGCCAACGATAGCTATCATATTCAAACATCATCTATGGTGGACATTTTACCTCAGTAGTAGTTACTTATCCCCCTCCCAGCGTAAAACAACTTAACAATAAAATACATTATTGTAATCAATGTGAAATCAGGACTACAGCTGCCATGCAGTGTGAAGGACAAGACTACCAACTACCACAACTCACAGCCACGTTTTCAGCCTGCCATGGGGGCGTGTTTGATAGATACAGGGTGGAATATCATTCTAATCAAGGGCAAAAAAAAGTGTCTCCTTCACACCAAGTAAATACATGTTCTATCACAACAAGTAAATACATGTTCTATCACACCAAGTAAATACATGTTCTATCAATGTGATAATTGCAAAGACAGACAGACCGACATACAGACAGATAGATAGATAGATAGATAGATAGATAGATAGATAGATAGATAGATAGATAGATAGATAGATAGATAGATAGATAGATAGATAGATAGATAGATAGATAGATAGATAGATAGATAGAAGAAAACATTGCATTGTGTCGCAAGCAACGTCTGATTTTGTCTCTTCCCTAAGGCGAGCCCAGGAGGACAGAATTACATATTAGCCGCTCTCATCTGCACACCTGCATTTTCACCAGTGGCAAACTGTGTCTGCTGGTGCATGCCTTTAAGCCATTTTTGCACACATTTGAATGATGAATGAAATGTTTTTCTTTGTGTGTGAGAGAGAGAGAGAGAGAGAGAGAGCGAGAGAGAGAGAGAGAGAGAGAGAGAGATGTGAAAAGAATTTGCAGCGAGTGAAGGTAGGTATAGTGCGGAGGTGGTGGGAGAGTCCTGTAGCCTGCTGAGAATCTCATCAAACACAGGAAACAGGAAAACACATTAGGCCGTTTGCACCACCACTGCTGTTTTCCTCCGTGACACCACTCATCGACATGAGTACGAATCAAAAACCACTCACTTTTCATATATTCTGCGAGGCTGCATGTAAACTAAAAGGTGAAAAAATAATGTTGTTGTTGAGATTTGTTTGACACCAAAATCTCAAAGCGATATCACACTGTTTTTGAAAAGTCTGATTTCAAGGCAGAAAAACTATCGGTGGAGTGTTTTGCCCAAAAACATGTCGCGCAAGTATCTTGATAAGCGAGGGCATACTGTACTGTATTGCCTGCATTTTAAGTGGGCACGTCTTCTCAGTGATGCACATATCACACCATTTGATGGCTGGATGGGGAGCAGGTAGAAAGGAGATGTCTAATATTAGACTCTCGCCTCGCGGATGACAGAAGGACAGATGAAGCGCTCTTCAGTCCTTGACAAGTTATTTAAATGTCGAAGGGGGAAACATCTCTTAACGTTAGCTTCAAACTGTTCCTTTGCTATGCTCTGTCGCTACGTCAGGCTGTCACTCAGCTTTCATAGTTTGTGATAAATAAGGCAGTGTCAGTCACCAGTCCTTTTGAATTGTCTGTGTAGAGCTTTGTAAGGAGCGGCATTTAAGAATGTATAGCTTATTTCTTTGTATTGAACAGGTATTTTTGAAACGGTATTATATCCCAGAAATAAAAATTCACACACTACTGTCAATCTATCAAAAAAAACCTGGAAGGTAGGCTGAGTAGACTCTACAGCATTGCCCCAATTACATACTGATCAACGTTGGATAGCCTATGTTGTGTGAGTATGAGTGAGAATAGTGCAACAACACTAAGTATACTAAAAAATGTCAGCATGGCACACTGAAAGCACTCATCTGTTTTTTTTCTCTCTTTTCAACAATGCAACACAGCCCCCCCCCCCCCCCCCCCCCCGGGAAAATAAAACTGTCATTTGAAAAGCATCAAACAAACTCTCTGCTCCTAATGGCTTCCAGTTTCACCCCAGAGTGATGTTTAGCACACCTGCTCCAGTCACTCTGGGCTAATACATTATAAACTATAAGACGTTTCTCTTCCATAATCAAGGTCAATCAAGGCGGTAAAATAAATCCACATTCACTCTCTCTGGATGCACAACAGACTCCCCTGTTACACATTAAATAACCCTATAAGGCATGGGATAATGAACACATCAACGATAAGTGATATTAATTATTAATATTGCTGCACAGTAAGTGAACATTTAAATAATAACAAACTTAATTGTCGCCTACATACACACAAATCGGGAGTGACACCGCTGCACTTCTCCCCACATAAAAATTCTGACGAAAGTGAATCTAGCATTTAAACTGGCGAGTCTACTTTTTGGAGCAGCAATATCTGCACTGCATCAAAACAAAGTAATGAAGTTACCCTGATGAAATTATTGGAAAAAACATTTTATACAGTCTGAAATAGGGTTATATCTTTGACGGCAGGGGGAGAATATATTTTTCATTTCAGGAGGTGAAAATAAAGCGACTTGGAAGAGTCATCCACATTGCCCCATTTTCTCTTTGCGAGAAGTTCCCATAAGGGCAGCGATCCACTCGGCTGTCCTGCCTCTCCCTTCAGCTCGTGTCATGAAAGTTGAGGCTCTCCGAGAAGTGACTGAATTACCTCCTCGACTTGTGAATAATGCAGGCAGGAAGTCAGTAACATAGGGTGCAGAGGGGATTCTGCTGAGAACAGCAGGTGCCTTTCATCATCATGACACAAGAAACAAGAGAGACACAGCGGGGTGTTTGCTCAGCACAAAGATAAATAAAGCACATGAGCATGTATGCACGCATGTAGCGAGCGAGCGTGTGTGTGTGTGTGTGTGTGTGTGTGTGTGTGTGTTTCTGGATGTGCGTTTCAGAGGAAGAAGGGAAAGAGAATCCCATCCATGGGGAAATTACCTCCAGAATTCAGTATTGAGTGCACTTTACTGATGGAGACAGGAGCATGTTTGAGTGCCGTGCCGAGCAGTGGGATTGAAGAGCAAATTGTTTTGGGGTTGTGCAAATGAGTACAACGCCTCTAAACCAAGACTATAGTGTTTTCACGCCCACAAGCACACATTTGTGGATTTCTTCCAGTTTTTTTACCCGACAAATCTTACAATCATTTCATGGAGCAGTGCATTGACGTTAAATAACTGCTGATGCACATAACATACAGTTTCCGTGTCTTTTTCAGAGGCCGTGTAGCAGCACATGGTGGTGTGCTAATGAACCGGGCTATGGCAGTGGTACACATGAAGTTGAACAGCTTTGGCATTCCCCTTTAAGGATCCAGTTTAACTTTTAATCACCCTTGAAATTCCCTTTGATATCTGTTACCGAGAGGAGAAGTGGAGAGGAGATGAGACGACGCAGGCTCTCAACAGCCCGTACTGTATGCTGATGATGCCTGCCGTAGATAGCTCGTCTTTTCTAATTACCTAAACTTCAGCAGCAATATTTTTTTGCTTTGAAGACGGCAGCCTCACAGGCATGATCAGGCTGGGACCGTGGGCTGAAACGCTCTAACATTCACTTCATGTGCTCGGAACCGTGGGGCGAAAAAAGCTGCAGGAGATTTCAGTGATGATTTGTCATTTCTATGGTAATTCAATGTCGAAGTTTTGGGATTGAAGTTGGATTTTTAGAAGGGGTCATATCATCCCAGGCAGAACAATACATGTGTGTGTGATCAAAAAGTGTTCACCACCAAACACTGATAGTCATTTAGATAGAGAGTGTTGTTGTGGCTGTTGTTTTGGATTTGAAGTAGTCGAAGTTCTATATCTTTATATTTTCCATTCATGGTAGATGTAGCAATATTATTTTTCAGAGTGTAGCGAGACAGACAGTAAGGGTGTGGAGATGGAAGTGATGGAAGTCTCTTCAAGAGACTCAAAATCACCACCACTTTCCTCTTTGTCCAACCCTGAAATACTTGAACAATACTTTATACATGCTACATTTCCCACACATAATCTTTCCCTAACCTTTAACTACCCATATAACCTTTACCAAGTTGCTACAAATTTAAAAACTGCACTGAACATGAAAAACTTCACTTACAAATGATGATAGACAAGCCTGAATGAGATTCTAGGCATGTCCCATCAATGTGAGGCAGGTCAATGTGTACACTTCAGGGCCCATGAAATAAAATATGTTTAGTTAGTTTAAATTGGAATAAATAATTTTGACAAAATGAATACTATATTGGACATATTTTCGCATCCCTGTTAAGTGACTGTAAGGCCCTTTTTAGTAATGATCCACATCTAATAAGTGTTTGTTGTGATAAAGGGCAAATGACAACAAGCAGTTTGATTTGTCATAATAGGTAAAGCACAGTTCTCTCATCAAAGCCGGTGCATATAAACAGCTATGGAAACACTTCTGGTGTTCAAGCTGATTAAAATGTAATTCACAGAGATCATAGATTCTTAGATGTACATCCGTAGACGAGAATCACTCCTTCCATATGTCCTCGCTTCAAACCTAGACAGAAGTCTAATTTTATACTATCAAACATTTAACAGATGCTGTTTGTATTGATGTATAAGCCCATATGTGTCGCCTTGGTGAGGAAGTGTGAGTAAGTTAAGTCAGCTCCGCCTCTGTCAGCCATACTTCATGTAAGCCCCCTCCCCACCCCCCACATACACACGTCTATCCCCTATGGACTTTATGCTATGTCTATATTAATCTTCAGCAAATCAAATCAATGACTCCCTTATATTAGCTCTCCTGCCTGTTGTTACCATGGGAACTTAAAGGCCAGTGAATATTGTAGAGGTGGTGGGGGAGAACTTGGCTTTGACACTGTGGAGGGGGTATCAGGTATAAGGAAGACAGAGGTTACACCAGCATACATACATCACATCGGGGGAAGGGCAGGGGAGAAAATCCGGTCAGGTGTGTGAAATGTCACCGATGTTTTACTGCACATCACCAAGGATCTGTCTCTACACGCTGCTGCTACACAACACTCTTTTTTATTTTCTAAAGTGTTCTTTTTCACATGTCACTAAGCAGAAGAAGGAAACCTAAAAGATCACAATACAATATGTACATTACTTAACACAACGTACATAATATTTGAGGGATTTTAACAAAGTAAATGTAGTAAAGGAAGAACAAAAAAAACCTGAACATAACCACCTCATCGATGCAGGGTTAACATACTAACATAAAATTTAGTCCAACAAAATTGAAGAAGAACATTTTCAGTTGAGTTGTAATTGTGCTTTTAGGTAAGGAATACAAAAGGGGAAAGCAAGTACTTATATTTGAACCTTTACTGTTTTTTGGAAACTTAACGGAAGCAAAACACAACATAAACACATCATTCGCATATTGTCAGCATAATAATGTAATATCAGACTAGCAATCAAAAAATAAAATAACAATAACACAACATACTAACAAGTACAGTGAAAGATCCCGAGTGGACGGAGGTTGTGAAGATGCGCTTTCCCTTTAAAAGTAACAAGAGAAGCACACACTCTCAAATCTCCAGGGAGGCTGTTTCAGAGTGGACTAAAGGCTTTAGTGCTTACCGAGAGGAACAGTGAGAATTGGTCAGAACACAGTGATGTGTCAGGGACATAAGCTGTGAAGAGGTCACTGAGGTAAATCAATGTGAAGTGACTTGAAAACCGTCAAAAGCACTAAATAAATGAATTCTGTAGTGTGTGAGATTTTACTATAGATATGATGTTACACTGTATGTGCTCTAAGGTCTAAATATGAGCTGAAAATGAGAACCTATAAGTGAAATGACTGCTTCAAAGCAAACATTTGCTCTCTATTACAAATAACCACCAGAGGATTTCACACAGATGTAAACAAGGTGTGTGTGTGTGTGTGTGTGTGTGTGTGTGTGTGTGTGTGTGTGTGTGTGTGTGTGTGTGTGTGTGTGTGTGTGTGTGTGTGTGTGTGTGTGTGTGTGTGTGTGTGTGTGTGTGTGTGTGTTTTACACATGTTGTGGGGACATTTCCTGTTTGCACAGTGTGGGGACGTACCTTTTGGGGACAAAATGGAAGTCCCCACAATGTAGATACTTAGGTTTTAGGTTGAAGACTTACTTGGGTGAGGGTAGACATAAGGTTAGGGTTAGGGTTGGGGCGAGGGTTAGGCAAGTAGTGGTTACAGTTAGGGAAAGTCTCCAAGAAAATTAATGTAACTATGTCCTCGGAAGTGATGAAAACACGATTGTGTGTGTGTTTGTGTGTTTACCAGATGAAAAAAAAAAGATATAGTAAATTATTCATCTTTGTGTTTGCAAAACAAACTGGAAAATGCATGAGGCACAAAATAATACAATTAAGTTCAAATTAGTTTTGGCCACACGCTGTTTTGTTGGAATGAAACTTATTTAAACAGTGCAGTTGTAGCCACCCACAATACCCACAAAAAAAATCCATAAAGCACTTGTTTTTAGAATAAATATTGCGTGTTGCCTTAAAGCACATTTTCTTTCCCATTGCATCAGTTAAAGAAAACAAGACTTGCAAAGAAGTGTAGAAAAACACAAAGAGGGAAAATGGAAGTTGTGTTGACATCTACTTTTTTTCAGCAAAGAATCAATCGCTGCTTTGTCTGCACCGACGGCAACAATCAAAGTTTATTTTACTGTGTGGATTCATTTCAGATACTCTCTCAGTCTGCTGAGAAGCTCCAGTGTTACATCGATCTTAGAATTGCGGTCTAAAATGGGGGACAGTTCGGGATGCAGAGGGTAGCAATCAATTCTTCAAATTACATAAACGCATGATTTCTGGCTAAAGTTAGCGTCATCACTACCTTTGATTAGGTAGTAGAAGATGTAGGGTGTTTTGAGAAAGTGTCATCATCAACTAGACTGTCAAGTGCATTGACTGATGATGTGCTGTCAGTCCTCAGTAATTTATTCTAAAATAAATGAGTCAAAATGAAGAAATGTGCCTAATATCACCTTTAGATTGTATCTGTAAAAAGTCTCTCTCTGTCTCTGACTAACTTTTGGGGAGAATGTAAGTGGAAAAGTTTCCCAATAAATCAGTTCTGTGATACACCCACTTTGTGACAACCATTTTGGGAACAAGAAGCCATAGAATGAATTCCTTAATTTAACTTGAATATCATTAATATCTCCTCAGCTGTCCATTTGAATTGTTCAGGGATTTCACTTATCTGTCTCCCTTAAAAAAATCCTCTGTCAAGGTTTCCTGAGAGGAGACTCTGCCTGAGGGCCTTTACTGGTCACGGTAGAATAAACCAGACTTTAAGAGATAAAATAAGGGCCAAGGGAGTGTTAATCCTGTCTATAGTATATGTGCTGTGTGGATTTGGAAAAGGGACTCAGACAGTATTACCAGGTTCTCTGTAAGTATACCTGGTTTTCGATCCACTTTACACAATTCAAAGGTTATACATAAAATATATCTTTATTACTATTGAGTCAGTTTACATTATGTTTCTTTAAATATCTCAATTATATTTGTTTCATTATGTTTGACAATCTGCATGCATCAAATATTGTATTCTAGAAATGGTTTCATATTTCGAGATATTTACACTTTCTTTCTGAATGTTAGACGAGTATCCTTCCACTTGATGCCACTTGTGTTTGAGGGCGTTATATGAATCTAGCGACGAGGCATTGGCTAAGCTTATCATAGCATTAAAGACAAAAAGAGGGATTGGACATATTCTATGCCATGACAACAACATGTGGTTTCATCGGTTGGTTGCATACCTTTTCTATCTCTATATTTTGGATGGCAGACATTTTCTTTTGGCCTCTGGACAGTCGTTTACCCTGTTTCTAGCCTTTATGCTAAGCTATGCTTGCTTTTGATTCATATTTACAGATATGAAAGTGCTATCTATCTTCGGGTCTAGCTCTTCACAAGGAAGCAAATGAGAGCCTTTCCCAAAGTGTCTTGACTATACCTTTAAAGATATTAAGCAGCAAATGTTAAGTCGAGACAGGAATGTGCTCTGTGCCATTTCATCCTTTGTGAGGTTCACTGACAGGATATTAAAGCGCAGTGACACATGGCGTGATGATGATGTCGGCCTCAACGGACAGAAGCTCATTTAAGTGTCACAAGGAATGTAAAAAGAGATGAGATTGGGTGCAGTGGCTGCAGTCATTTAAGATCAGTCACAAAGCACACGTCGTCTTTTTTTTCCATGTCACATGGTTTGAACTGAGAGTAAAATAATTAACCTTGCAATAGAGAAGGCCAAAATGGGGTTTATATATATGTGGCACCTTGATACTTAAATGTGTGAGGAGCTTAGTGATCCTGGGAGGGGTTTGGAGAGGAAATGCTGCTCCTCTGAAATGTGTTAGGTTTCTCCGAGGAATGACTTGCAGGGAACCTCAGGCCAGACCGAGCACACAGTATCTCCCAGTGGGGCCCGAGAACACATCTGGAAATTTAAGAGGGAAACGGAAAGTGACAAGCTAGCACGCTATCCCTGCACTGCTATCCTGCCCTGGGTTGGAACAGCATGGCAATTGTTTGGATTAATGAAGGATTGAGGTAAAGATCAAATACCCAAACATAAAAGATGGTAATCCACTTTTGTCAATATTACTTCTCTAAATTACTCAACCCTGTCGTAAAGTGGAGATTCCCAGAGGATCCATAGAAAGTGTGTGTGTGTGTGTGTGTGTGTGTGTGTGTGTGTGTGTGTGTGTGTGTGTGTGTGTGTGTGTGTGTGTGTGTGTGTGTGTGTGTGTGTGTGTGTGTGTGTGTGTGTGTGTGTGTGTGTGTGTGTGTGTGTGTGTGTGTGTGTGTGTGTGTGTGTGTGTGTGTTTGTGTGTGTGTGTTGGCAGGCATTTGTGTGGATTCATCAGTTCAGCAGGTATAAAATGAGCCCCATGATTTAGTACCCACTTAGTGTTTTTTTATGACAGCGCAAGTTTAAAAAGGCAATGGTTTTCATCAGTTGAGTACCTACTATAATTTGACCTCATGCAGTAGTGTTGCAAGTGAAAAATGTATTACTTTAGCGTACCATGTGGCATGTGTTTGTCCAGACTGTGTTCATGCGAATCACAGCAATTTAAATGAACAGCAGCCCACTTAACGAAGCCAGACTTTTGCAGAGTTTCCTCTCCACAAATGAAAGGCACGTTATTTTAAGGACTTAAAGGAAAAATCTTTTGATGACACACTTTAAGGCAAAAAAGTACTAACAGCAACTTGCCTCTGATTTCACCTGTGCTTGTATGAAAAAGCTAGTCAAAGGGAGTCTGACAGTAATGAGTCTGGTTTGGAGAAAAGATGATCCAACATCGCCACTCCTCACTGCGTGCCTATAGACGGTTGAAAGTCTGGAAATGTACATCTAAAAAAGTGTCTTCGTCTGCAAAGCAAAACTCAAAAGCTTTGAGACCAAAGCATAGCACCCTTGCATGTCACCTGTCACCAAGTGTCTATGCTCATTTTACTTTGATAAAAGATTTCTTTTTTTCACCCCCACTCAGCCCATTCAGTGAGCACTTAAAACTAACATTTGAAGCAGGCAAAAAGCGAGGTCGCCTTTAATATTTTCAAGTTGCGAATAGTTCACTTCCATTTTCCTGCTGTGAAAAAGCATTTGACGCAAACTTGTGGTCTTTAAATCAAATGGAGCCTCTGCACGGTTAAATCCCAAGTCTTTTCATAATCTTTGCACCTAATAGGCCACGTATTGAGTGAACAAACTGTTGTTAAAGTGTCCTCTGTGCTGTCAGGATAAGCGACTTAAATGTGTCGACTGTTCAAATGCACCCATCACAATAGGTACACACTTACTCAAACAGGTGAACGTGTTTCTGTGAAATTACAAGTGATAAGGTGTGATGAATTGCCAGTACCTGACATAGAGGTTTTATCTATTATTATTAGGAATTAAGGAATTCAATTATAAACTCCCGGAGGATTCATTATCATATCATTAGAAAGTGCCTCTATCTACCACATTAAATATTGTTGGCCTGCTTTCCCTAATGCGCTGTAACACATTCATTCATTCTGACTAAATGAAGAACCTAAACCATATTGTGTTTAAGTGGAGTATTGCATTAACATTAGATACTTCATTATACGTTATCTACTCTACACACTGTACATGTAGGTTTACACATCCATGAGCAGAATATATAAACCACATTGTTGGGGAAATATGTCTCAATATTGGACAAGAGGATTTGAACCAAAATCCCACAGGAGTCCAAAAGATACCTCTGTCCACTGTGAAGGCTCATGCTTTAGCTTTACTGTATCTTAAAGGATAACGCTTGTGATATAGGATTTGGTGACTATGATAGAAATGTTGTATGAGTTTGTCGCTCAGTATTTTCCAACTTCCTCAAACTGTCCGTGGCAATTTCTACCAAAGGTGAACACATTTTTTAAGGGTTAAAAAGATACTTCCATGAGAAAATAAATTATTATAAATTATTACCATCGGGCCCTTCATAGGCACTTCTTGGTTTCGTCCCAATATGTATTTCATTTTACAATGACATGAAGTCTAGAAATATAGAGCCCGACATTATGTGGTAAATAAACAAGTCTCGCCAAGCACACAGGAGCAATAAGGGATGTTGTAAAGTGTATCTTTTGACCTGCTACCCTTGACTACCAGTGTTTGAGCTAAGGATAAGCTAACCTGGATGAGATACCTTTTCCCATTTTATTATAAAAAATGCACAAAGTTAAGGCTGAAACATACTCCGCGAGAAGAAAGAACAAAGTTCTCGATGACAGAGCTGCGAGAACAAGAACAAAGTTCTTTCTGGTATGGACAATGCATACTTCACGAGAACTCAACTGTCGAACTCCTCACCGCGGCGCATTGTTACCATGGTAATTGACTCAGTAGCGCCAGCTGATTTCACTTCGTTTTCCTCATTGACTTCAGACTGACCAATCACACAATAGTTCTCGGACAACCTGCGAGAAGAAAGTTCTGCCCAGGTGATGTGTCGAGAACAAGCTGCAAGAACAGCTGAACAAGAGCTGCGAGAACAAAATGACGTCATTTTCTTCTCGCAGCTCTGTCATCGAGAACTTTGTTCTTTCTTCTCGCGGAGTATGTTTCAGCCTTTACACGAAAGGTTCCTGTCGCCTTTCCGTGAGCCCAGAGAATGAGGCAGACATCTAAAATTTAAAATTTTGAACTACTCCTTTAAGCAGAAAACTTGTACTTGGGTTAAAGAAGTTAAGCACAGCTATACTTGGTGTTTATTCCTTATGGACTTTACCAAAGACATCTGAGAAAACACTTTATGAATTACCAAAAGGTGTTGGATGATGCAATCACCTTGAGCATCATATATTGGTATAAATTGGCAACGAAAATCAGTGCAAAAAAGTAATCCCTGTGCTGTTTCATGTGAAATATTCAATATACTGTATAAAACATCAAGTAACAAAAAAAAACAGTGTAATATCTCAAGAGAGACGTAGGCAGTGGTTTTATAGGTCAGCAGCAGATATAAATATAAGTTCCTGAAGGGCATGAAGAGATTCATGTTCAGGCCTGCCATCATGTGATTGGCTGTCATGTTCTATACTCTTACCTGGCTGCTCCCTAAAGCCACGGGCGGCCCCAACAGAAGTCCTTCTATTCATCTCTGAGTAACTGCAAATGTAAGGAGACTATAAGACGAGAACTAATACAGACGTACAGGCCCCATTTCTGCAAAGCTTTTTGATGGTTTAATAACTCAATCCCTTTTATTTTCCCAAAAAGATAAATTTTTTAAAATACTTCTTACATATGGTAAGGTAGGTCCTTAGTAATAGTTTAATTTCACTGAATCTGGCCATATTTCATCCTTTGTCTTAGTCTGATTTCGTTTTTGATCCAAAGAGGCCTACCTCTCATATATTTTATCTCATTAAAGCTCATTTGAATTCACTTGGCGTTGTGTTTGTCCATTCCAAACTCCTTACACCTTGAGAAAGCTCAAGAAAAAAATGTCAGAATGTAAACCTGCAGGGCTCAAGGTGCCAATCACTGAAAAACACCATCTAACGGGGGATGAAAAGTGTCCACAGTTATGCAGAGTTTCCCAAGGTCTGCATTGATTGTGCATCAAAATAAACTATATTCTGTTTCATACTCACAGTCCGTTCTGAAACAATATTATAGAGTTTAACATATACCAGAGAATGTTGTGTTGGATTTCTTTAAGATCATTGAAAGGAAACACACAATGGCGTTACGAAAAGGGTTCTGAATAGAGAGAGACGTTCAAGGATTAAATACGCAGACCTTTTGTGTGAAAGAAGCTGAAGAGCCTTGGACACTAAGGTTAAGAGGATACTCTGAATGGTTTGAGGGTTATGTAACCGTACGCTATTGTGAACTATTGCACCCATCACAGCTACTCCTTCAGCCTTCTGCCTTCTGCACCTATCTAACATTATTACTGCAATATGTGAGAAACTCTGAGTCTTCCAATGATGTATGTTTTATGGAACCTTCCATCTACCTGAAAGCTGAAAAAACACTTTTGCAGCAATGAAATTCGGATTGTTTGTACAAAGATGTATTTGCTTATTTGGTTTAGGATCAGCAATATTTAATACATTATGTATGAATGTGTTTGTAGATGCGCAAACCATTTGCTAAGAAGCTAAGCAATGTACTGTATATCTAAAAGCACAATAAAAATGGTACAATGAGAAGTCCAAGTTGTATTAAAATGTTGTGCGGAAACAGACAGAAACTTAAAGATTCATGTCATTCATCTGTCATGATTGCTAGAGCTCATATTGTGTACTATAGTTGTCATTTCTTCATAAATAAGCTTGTGTCTGTAACGTTCTTGTTTTGTCATTTCATCTGTTTAGTTCCCTAGGGGCTTAGTTAGACATCACTTACACCATCGAACACGGTAAAGGCTGTTGTTTTTAATATTGTACGCCTCTCATTCACAACTCTGACTTATTGGCTCTGAATTAGTTAGAACACCTTTCCAAAAACTAAAGATTTCCTCAACAAATGTAATATTGTTTCAAATGACATGCTCAACCCAGATATGCATGCTCTGAGTGCACACATTTGAAGACAAATATTAGACTAAAATATGATGGTCACATCATGATCTCTATCAGCAGATGTTGATATTAACCGTAATGAGAGACAATTGGGCAAAATATTGACTGTGATTTCACCTATCACCAATATGATTTTGATGGACATGTCTGCTGTCTTATGTACTGTTTTGAAAGTTCTTTGATCGTAGTGATGCCAGTTCAATTGAAACTGCAGACATTGAGACATTCCCTCATTTGCCCTCTAGGCTTATCCGATGCCTTCCCAGAATAAAAGGTTCTGATATGAAATGGTGTGGAAATGTCAGTTATAACAGGATATAGACTTGTTTCAAAGCTTACTGATTTGACACTGTGTGATTCACAAAGCAGAAGCTTGGAGTGTGGATACATGTAGGCACTGAAAGTCATATTCGCTGCTGCATGAACATATCCTACCTATGATTTAGACAACATACTTGTGAATTTAGCCGAGTTGAAAACCTGCCCACATCTTTCCCATCCACTGTGCCCCCGTCCTCTTTCTCTCATGGCAGCAAATGGCCGTATGGAAGAGAAAACATCTAAACAGTGGGGGCACCAGCTGTTGAGATCTGAAATTGTGGAGGTGTCATTTAATGCTGGCAGCGAGCCACATGAGAGCAACATCACATCCATCTGAGCTGCAATGCAGTTTTCTGCTCAGCTTCCCAAACCAGTGTTTGATGGCAGCTGCGATTGGAATTTAAGGACAGAGATTAAAATGCTAGTGGAGGTGACCTTTGCAAAGGGGGATTGTGAATTGGTGAATGGACTCCGGAGGTGACCATATGAATTAAAGGTAGAGTCAGCGATACTGGAGAACGCTTGTTGTCGAAATCACTTTGTGACAAAATCAGTGAATATCTCCTCACGACCTGTTACCTTTCTGTACTGTGTGTTCGCTGAAAGAATGCCAGTGTTAATACACTGCCTAGGCTCTGTAAACAAGCATGTCGCTATTATTATTATTAGTATCAACACCAGATTTGTTTTCAGTGTAAACACAGTACAGACAGGTAGCAGAAAACAAATGTTTTTGTACAGCCAGAAGGCAACAAACGTAGACAGATGGCTGAGGCGTTATGTGACATTTTGTCTGATTGATTTTTTTTCTCAATATCCACGTTAGTCAAACTTAAATAAATACATCATTTCTAATTGCGTCCTTTGGCATATGGCAACTTTAACAACTTGTTTTACTCTTGAAGCTAATGTCTAGGATGAATTGGAAACCTCTTTGTACGTTGTCGCTCGCCTTTCGTAGAAATGTCAACAGGCAACATAACACAATGATTGACTCATGAGTCGCTATTGTCGCTCTTCTGAAGATGATCTCATATTTTTTCCTTCTTTTAACGCATTATTTCTAGCAACAAAGAGCTTATTGTTTGTTTGCTGTAATAGGACTACACCATATCATCCTAATAATGGCCCAAATGAAAGAGACGTGAAAAAAAACAGAGTTCATCCAGGGTTCTGTGACACAACAGAAGACAATCAATGCAGCATCTGGGACAGCTTAAGATGACCCAAAGCATACTAGCCTGTCAGATTTGTTTTTCTGCCACTGTTATCTTGGTTTGACAGTGTTCTCTCCACCCTTAACACTGAATATAATTCATTCCCCTCCATCCTTGCCCCTTCAGCTGAATGTTTTCTCCTCTATGTAGACCAAACACACCAAGGGCTGCTTTATTAGACATACTATAAGAAAGTATCACTCCAGATGATTATAAAATTGAGCCACGGACCTAGAAAAAAATCTATTTTACTTATTGTGTCTTTTGGAAAGTTAGTTTTAAGAAAAGAAAACCCTACATAATGACTTTGAGTAAATTAATCTTGACTCTTGCGACTAGAGAAGCACCTTTCACCACACACTCTTTGGTTCAGACAGGACGCATTAAAGAATCAATCCGGTAAATTAATCTTGTCTGTCCAATATTCGCTTGACTCACTCAAGTCCCTGTACCGTCAGTTTGACAAAGTGCTGTGGGACAATTAACGAACCAGGCGCCCTTACATGCTCCTGAAAGGAGAAGGGAAAAACGAAATGGAGATACTGCTAGGTTCATTTCCCTGTTCACTCAGATAATGGATTTTTTTTTTCTTACCTGTGGGCTGGTGCTCAGATAATCGTGTCACCCCGGCCTTTTATCTTACTCATATCTGTGGCCTGCAAGCTCATATCCATACAGAGTGATGCCTCTGCAGCAAAACTGTCCTGAATTAAAAGCTTCCGGCACCAAACTCAGAACAATGAGGTGCTCATGGTGCCAAAGCCATATATTGTTCTGTACTGCGTCTAAGCATGTTTGGAGAGCATTAACATACTTTATGATAACAATAATAAAAGTAATACGGTAACACTTTACAATAAGGTACACAAAATTGTAGTAGCTACTACATACCTACTACATAGTTTTTTTTTTGTGCTACCTATGTGTTAGGTAGCACAAAAAAAAAACCCTATGTAGTAGGTAGCACATAGGGTTTTTTTTTGTGCTACCTATGTGTTAGGTAGCACAAAAAAAAAAACCCTATATGTTACCTACTACATAGTTTTTTTTTGCGCTACCTATGTGTTAGGTAGCACAAAAAAAAAACCCTATGTGTTAGGTAGCACATAGGGTTTTTTTTTTTTTGTGCTACCTATGTGTTAGGTAGCACAAAAAAAAACCCTATGTGTTACCTACTACATAGTTTTTTTTTTTTGCGCTACCTATGTGTTAGGTAGCACAAAAAAAAAACCCTATGTGTTACCTACTACATAGTTTTTTTTTTTTGCGCTACCTATGTGTTAGGTAGCACAAAAAAAAAAACCTTATGTGTTACCTACTACATAGTTTTTTTTTTTTTGCGCTACCTATGTGTTAGGTAGCACAAAAAAAAAACCCTATGTGTTAGGTAGCACATAGGGTTTTTTTTTTTTTTGTGCTACCTATGTGTTAGGTAGCACAAAAAAAAAACCCTATGTGTTACCTACTACATAGTTTTTTTTTTTGCGCTACCTATGTGTTAGGTAGCACAAAAAAAAAACCCTATGTGTTACCTACTACATAGTTTTTTTTTTTTGCGCTACCTATGTGTTAGGTAGCACAAAAAAAAAAAACCTTATGTGTTACCTACTACATAGTTTTTTTTTTTGCGCTACCTATGTGTTAGGTAGCGCAAAAAAAAAAAAACCCTATGTGCTACCTACTACATAGGGTTTTTTTTTTTGTGCTACCTAACACATAGGTAGCACAAAAAAAAAAAAAACTATGTAGTAGGTATGTAGTAGCTACTACAATTTTGTGTACCTTATTGTAAAGTGTTACCTAAAAGGTAGAACTGTATTGCACAACAACCATATTACCTGTAAAAACACAAGATTTGAGAAATAATAGCAGTTCACCATCTGATAAAACATTTGCAATTTTTACCTTAATCTTTTCAACCTTTAAAGGAGAAGTGATATTTTTTTGTTAATATACGTGTTAAATCTCTATATATTAATACGGCAATCACTTAAACAGTGTGCACAGTTCATAACACAGGTCTCCCAGTCATTCAGCTTTGCAGTATTTGCCAGATACAATTTTGAGTATCACGCTCATTTTTATCCAATCAGGAGACAGAGCGCTATAAAGAGGTGGTAGAGCCTGTGAACAATGACTCGCTGCTCTCCATCGCTGATGGATCCAATGCTAACTGCAGTCACTGACAGGAAGTTAGCTAAAAGGACCATATCACTTACTTCTCCTTTAACACATGTTTAAAAAAAATTGATAATCAGACTGGGCCAGAGGAAACCAAATCCGTTCTCCATTAAACTTGTGACACTCGAGGAGTTTATCAACTTCAGAGGCAAAACATCTCAGAGATAGATGACCCTGGGAAAACCCACTGGACAAAATTTGCCCTGAATGTTGCAGATTTCCAATGACCATCCTCCCAAACTGTTATCTCTCTCAACATGTGGTTTCACATACTAGAGAGAGATAAGTGGCTGCCTCGAATCGGAGCATGCAAGGGGTGAGGGAATGCAAGTGAATTTAAATCGAATGCAGTTTAAAAAAATATATATATTTGCAAGTTACTCCAAAGTTCAGTGCTCCCTGCTGTAAACTGGTCAAACTGAAAATGTTGTCACTCCTAATGCTAGAGCGGTTTGATCTTTGATTACCTTCAGGGTTTTGGAAAAGTCTCTTGAGTGTGGAAATGGAAATTGCACTGTCAAGCAAAAACCTGAGCGCCTGTGCCCCTTATTGCTCGGAGGGCCAAAGTGTCCCATTTTTAGAAACTTAATTTTTGCCCTGATGTCACACCATACAATCATGTGGGCCGGCTTAATCTCCCCTGGTAACCATTAGTGCCTTGCTGGTTGGTACAAAAGACTGTCCGTCAACCCCAAGTGCTCCCTCATATTAACCTTCAACCTTGCACCCGCCCCCTCCCCCAGAATAATGGTAGGTTCTCTTCCAAAAGAGAGTGTTTGTATATGAAAAATATGCAAACTTGTTGAGCAGTTATGTACCGAACATGCACCTTGGCCATTTGCCCAAGCACACAATAAAAAACAGCCTTCTATAAAAGCAGCCAATATAATAGTTCACTATATTATTAATCAGTATGACATTTATTTGCATATGAAATGCGATATAATTTCTTCAGATTCTCCAGGGGCATAGCCGCAGTAGATTGTTTTCACATTACCATCACTGGAGCCTCAAGGGAACACGAGCACCACATTGTAGAAAGTCTGTCAAAGCATCAAGGATCAGGTAAACTAGCTTGTGTGTCTTTTTATTGGATGATTGTTGGTACATATGCACAATCACGGCATGAAGATGTGTCCACTCTGTAATACTTGAGAATACTGCTAAACATTTCACACAAATAGTCCTGTGTCCATGAACTGTTCTGTTAGGCTTAGGTTTTATTACTTTGTGTCATTGTATTTAAACCCAACATTTTTACAAGTATTCTTAAAGTAGCAACAAGGAACTTTTAAATACTTTTGAAACAGTCTAATTGTTCCTCTGATGATAATTGATGACATGTAACAGCAAACGAGACCATCAGTGCGAGGAATGCTATTTTGATATAGTTTTTCTCAATGCCTTTTGTCATGGGTACACTCACCCAGGAACAACAGCTGCCGTCGTAAAAATACTACTGCTTTGTTCCAAAGGTGCAGCTAGAATTAACACAAACTGAAAGTTCCTCGTAGACATTTTACATTTTTAGAATATTTGACGTGTGAACTTGTTTTGTTCTCTAGACTAAAGCCTACTGTAGAATTTAAGGTATACATTATTCATCATCACAGGTGGTACAGCCCTCTTTAGGGCATGTTGTGGCCTGTGGGTACGAAAAACTACAAGACCATGAGTCAATGGGGAAATATTTCTCAGAGTAAACAGCCTCATGGTTCCTGTCATGATACATTTTTTATTGAAAATCGATGCACCAAACGGCACAAACATCATAATTTTTTCCCCCCTGGTTATTGCTAAAAACTGGCACTCCTGGACCGGAGATGTCTCGGCTGTTATCAGCGTGTGGCTGGCAGCAGGTCCAAACCGCTCACTCACCGCAGTGAAAGGTGCATGGCATTCTGATAAGAGTTTTGAGTTCACCTGCATTACCATGTGTCTTGCTGGGTGTTATGACGGCCTGTATTACTCTTTGGGGTGTTGTGTCTGCCCTCCAGGCGGTTTCACTGTTATCTGGGCTCAGCCAGGCTCACACCGGAGAGCTATAAATGAACGCTGAGAAATGCGATAGCTTGTATGTGGCCGTACACTACCTCTTTATTCCCATGAATAAAACATGAGGAGGTGTACGCGCCATTTATGCAAGTAATACTTGTGGGCCTATCCAGTTACATGCATCTGCAGGTGTGTCAGTGTTTATCAGTCTTCAAATTATTTCGCCGTCAAACTCCTATTTTGTGTTATAATGCCACTTTCCGGCTCCCCAATCGTATCCAAATGAGACGTTATAACGTGGAGGGAAAACTATTTTTTCCTTCCTTTCTTTCTTTCTTTCACTCTCTGTGAGGCGTTTCTCCCCGCCAAGAGATAAACAGCTTACCTTTGGCATGACCCGTTCACTTTAATAAGCGCTAAGCACTCCACTGTCCCACTTTTCAAAGCCGTTAATTTGATAAGTGAAGGGATCTCTCGCTTAGCAATCATACTCTGGACAATTAAACCCATATCTGAAGAATAGGGGCCCGTCTGAAGGGCTTTTCGGTGCCAATTATGTGGAACCGTTTGTTTCAATGTCTAATTCTCTCTTTAAAATGAGCCATTGTTGTCACAGAGCCATCACTAATACACTCACATTACTATTTATTCTTCAGTTTAATTTAAACAGTGAAGAACAAGCTTTGCTCTGTCACCAAAGTGATATCCGCTGGCAACACTATGTATTATTTTGAAGGGAAATTAGGTTATTTAACAACCTTTAGTAGAATCGGCTATTATTTCTTCCATGTTAGACTCTGTTATGGAAACGTCAAAAAAATATATATATCATCACGTCACATTGGAATGATGGCCGAGACTCATTTACGACCCAGGTTGTGAAATAAATAAAGTGTAGGAGCCACTTCGGCACATTAAGAAAAGGGTTTGATATTTATATGGCAATTTGTTTATGGTCTAATTAATATGTAAGGCAACATGATCATTCATATGTATTGTGTATTGTTTGTCCATGACAGGGTTATGTTTTCTAGTTTGTCATTAGTCATTTTGCGGTTATATTATTTTGTTTTAGGACAGACGCCGTAATGTTTGGTGGTGTGGCCTGTGAGCATAATCAGCCACAACATGGAGAATTCTCCAAAAAGCGTCCCTGAATTCAGGTAGGAAAGCAGGCAACCTGACTGACCTGAGTTCAAAGTGAAGAACCATGCAGAACTATAGAACAACTGGATACACACAGGCAGCAGAGCCCACTCTGTGCTGAGATCAGTCAAACGTCAAGCCTCCTGACAGCCGGGGTCAGCCTGGTCTCATGTAATAGTGATGAATGTTCCTTTTTCTCTTATGATGTTTCTAGACCACAAACTACCCACAACCCCTCACCTGATTGTTTAACGCAATTTTTTGGACTCTCAAACGCTCCTTAAAATGTCAGTGTGCCACTATATAAGTCACAGTTTTGAATGTCTTTGACAGGAGAGGGTGAGTCACACACAAACAGAGAAAATGCTCTGTGGGCATGTCACTGAATGCCCAATTTGATTAAACATGCATGATGCAAGCTTTAGTCAGATTCAAGATTGCTATTTAAAAAACTGAACTGCATGTTGGGATTCTGAGCAGTTTCTAGAAGAGGGACGTGTTTTTTGACAAACGGAAGTTTTTTTTTTTTAGGGTTTTGCTTATAAGTCACTCAAAAAGGAACAAAGAATTGGTCACTGTACGCTTACATTTCACCTCCAAATAAGTATTAAAATTACTAATCATGCAAATATGTATCTGAATAGGGAAAACAAAAAGCCACTCAAACTTTTGTGATTTGAAAACAGTGCAAACTAAATCTTTCAAATTGGTTTTTCTGTCATATTTTCAAATAAATTGCCTTGTAATTGTAGCAGAAATGGGATGGCATACTTGGTTGTGTTTCTGTGTGTTTCATTCGTGGGACAAGCCGCTGTGTTTCCGCTCGACAAGATCAGTTCATGATTCACTTCATGGAATCAATTTCACAGTGTATTACAGCAGCATCCCCTCGCAAGATCAGTCTGAATGTCATTTTGGCGAATGATTTGTCTCGCTCGGCGTGCACAAGCGTTTCCCCGCGTTACTGTACCTGTACTCCTCTGCTTATCATATTTGCCCTCATGAAAATCTTTATTAGCGTGAATGGCGTGAAATGGCTCTCATGGGACAGCAGACTGGCATTGATGCAGTTGACAGCAGCAGTCTCTTTCACACTCTGTAGTGTTGACAGACGTGGAAAAATATATCGTGGATCTGTCAGGAAAAGCACTGCAGAAAAAAAACTCACCGCTCGAGCTGCACCGGCTATAAATATTTCAGGAAATAACAATCACGGCTGTTTATTCTCTCCGCAAAGTTATGCGTAAGTATGACTGACTTGTTTTGAAGAGGGTGGTTGTTTTGACAGATTTGGAAACTGACAATGACTGCTCTCTGTGTGCTGTGTGCAATGCTGACGCTGTGTCTGCCACCTGTGCAGAGATGAAGCCGACAGGCTGCCAGTGCACATGGCGTATGGTAAAGGCAAAAGTGACACTACTCAGTAACAGATCTTTACTTGGCTTTCTCTTAAATTTGATTTGTCATAAATCATATCATGCATAAATGCATAACATTTGCACACCTTTGCATTGATCTGACATGGCTAAATAAAGAGGTGACTCAAAACAACATCATGAAACTTAAAGTGGATACGAGGAACTTATAGTTTTTGTTGTTTCTGGCGCCATCTCTGGACAACAGTGGTAGTGTTTTTTACGACACCAGTGCCTGCTGTCATAAAGCTCTTTGCTAGCGTGTACTAGCTGTGTGTGCATTTGTTTAGCGAGGGAAAGAAAGACCAAAGGATGCATCTGAATAAGATAATGTACAAGTATGTATGTGACTTTGTAAGATTATAATGGTAATGTAAGGCATGTGATGTAAAGTAAACTTTGATCATTGCCATTGTGAGCATATTAGCATGCTGACACTAGCCGCCACTAACATAGTTTTAGACTCAGTATTTAAAGGTGTACCACAAATATATATATATATATATTCCTGCTAGGGTGCAGGCTCTGTGCCAACATTTAGTCAAACATATAATTAAAAAGTTAAGTGAAGAAATATTCTACTGAGCAGTACACATTTTCTGTTATCTTGCAGATAAGCCAATGAATGATCTGGATCAGTCAGCATTGAGAGAAATACATGTGTTTCATGTTTTTGTCGCATGAACAGTAAATAATTATCAAATTGAAAATACTTTCTAGCAATGTTTCTGCATGTACAGTATTCTCACAGTAGCCTTTAATAAATCACTGAATCTGCAATGACACTGACAAATCACCTCAACAATGTCAAAGCACCAAAAAAAAAAAAAAAGTATTGGAAAAATGTTATCCAAGAATCGGCTCCTTGTTTGTGGGATGAAACCGAGGAGAAAATGCCTAAAAATAACCCAACAAAATTGATCCATGATTGTTCAGAACTCATCTGACGTGGGTAAATGCAATGTTTAGCAAATCAGGGCGAGGAGGGAACACAAACAATGGAGGGAAAATAGGCAGGGGAGAGGTGTGGGCTTTGTGAGCAGGTGGCAGACACGTCCAGATGCTACTGAGACGCGTTGAAGCGGATAATGTCCTGCCTAGATTACCTTAGGGGCCTGATTACACTGGAGCATCCTCATACGGGTCAGCCAAAAAGGATCCGCTGTTCCCACATTCATCTGCTCCGAAAACTCAGGTTCGAAAACATCTTTATATTGCAGTAATATTAAATGTAAATTTCGAGAAAATGTCACATATCCATTTAGGGAAATGGTTATGCCGGTAATATCAAGTACCCAATTGATAATGTCAATGGATAATGTGCATGAATCACAATTTAGTCGGGCATGGTGTTTATTTCTGCTCTGTAACTCTCTCAGTCAAACAACAGTGCTACTGTTTTGCTTTGTTTTCTGTTGACGTCAATAAGTTAGCATGCGTCAGCCAACTGCAGCGGGCTCTACACTCCCACTCACCACTCTAGAAGCTGTACACCATTCAATTGAATTCACCTGCCGTGTTACTCACTCGCTCTAATAGATTTGTATAAGCAGCTTCTGTAAACCTCGGCTGGATTATCCTGAATATTGAAATTCTGACAAGACAAGCTTATTCCTGCAAAGTTGAGCCACTTCAATAAGTTTGATTGCAAAACAATTGGGATAACAAAGTATAGTTTGCTTTGTTTCTAGCAAGAAAACTAGGCTTCTATTGCTAGTTTCGACATACATCTTAAAAGGCTTCACAAATATATTGTCATGTCACTACAACAGCTGGGCATTGTATTTATTTGCTAAACATTGAAACAGGAATGTATTTTGTGTGTATTTTAAGGGATTATTTTCAGCTGCTAATTAATATACAGTACATTTACACAGGGAGTGCAAAGCAACAGTGGAGCTCTATGGCACAGTGGAACATGCTAAACATAAAATACTACTGTATGTACACAGACATCAGGCTTTGGCTTTACTACTTTTTTGTATACACAATACTTCCTAAGTGACTATATTTATTTTGAAAAATAATTATCTGACTAAACCATCTATAGACTAACTGATGAGAGAGCGTGTTGGTGTCTGATTGGAAAAATGTCACTAGTGACTCATGGAGCGAGGCCTCTCTTTTTCCTTTGCTGCTACTGTCTAACACTGTTCACATAATTTGAACATGCCCACTGAGCAAATTATGATTATTGCTTGACGTAGTCATCAATGTTACTTCCAAATTATTAACACCTGAGGCTTAAAGGACTTATGATCCAATAATAACCAATATAGATAAGACGGTTTTACCACATTGACTGCGGCACTAAGCAGAGACGTTTCTGAAATATTCCTTCATAACTCTATGCAATAGAGCAATGTGTATTCATTTTAAACTTCAGGTTTTGTGCGAGATAACCTTAGAAAAAGTGAGCTTAAGAGATAAATACCCTTGGACACAGCCAGGCTAGACTGTTTGTAGTCGTTATGCTATGCTAATCTAAATGACTGCTTATAGCTTCATATTTATTGAACCAATGGTAAATACCAGTCTTCTCATCCAACTCGAGTTAAGAAAGGGAAAGGCAACATTTTCCCAAAAAGCCAAACTGTTCTTTAAACTGCAAGAGTGTACCATGAACTATACCTTGAATATTTTTACCTCCAACGACCCAGAAGGTTTTCTCTCTATATTATGTAAATTACAATACTGGCTTTTAACACCTGCACTCCACGGTATGTTTTATTCAGGGTTATTGCGGCATACAGTTTTTTAATGTAGGCTTTAGAAGGTTATAACTGCAAGGAGAAATATTTTCCTTTGAGCACATTTTATTTTAGAATAGGCAAAGAACACACACTATAATTTTGTACTTTTACCTACCTGAAGGAACCAATGCATCATGATCTGAATGTCTGATATCTGCTGCCATACTCCTTGATATGTTATATATTAAAAGGTGGAGTCATCGATTCTGAAGTAAGGTTGTTGTCAAAATCCCTTTTTGTCATAATCAGTGAATATCTCATAAAGATCAGCTGTAATCACACAGCCTAGGCTTTCTAAATTGGCTTGATGCTAGCTATGGTGGGCCCCATTGTTTACATACGTTTAGTTTACATACCAAGTTACAGAGCCTAGGCTGTGTATAAACGCCAGTTGTTGTTTTTTCACTTCGCACACTGAGTACGGACAGGTAGCAGATGGTTAGGAGATATTTACTTACGATACACATTGTGGCATGTAAATATTATTTCATTTCCGCCAAACGATTCATTCTTTAAACATAGTAAGAACCCGATGGTGTGTGTGGGAGAAGTATAACTTGAGAGACGCGAACTGGCTGAGAGACACTTGGCAGTGCCATCGTTAGAGAGTGCAAACATAATTAACTAATCATGCCGGCTGACACGTTACAAATACAGATGTAATTGACTGCCAATGTGAGTTTGAAATAATCATACAGACGAGTCGCAACAGTTAGGCGGGGATACTGTAACAAACGCAATCCCCAAAACTAATTGGGTCAGCCACTGCTCAAAGAGGCAATTTGGAAAGCAATTACAGTCTCCAGTTTGCTTGTGAGCGACTGATAACCGCGTAAAAAAAAAAAAGTCTAAATCCTCTCATGAATCTTTTTGACTTCACAACATCTTTTCCAGCATCACAGGTAAAGCGATGCATATGCAGATATCACAGCTACCCATTCTGTATTGTGTAAGAATGGGACCAATCCCATGATCCAATCCCATTATCAGCATAGTAACGGTCCCAGGCTACACATGATCAAACAGTGGATTTGTGTCTCTGAAGTTTCAGCGACTGAAACCAAATCCAGAGCAGTTGAAAATAGAGCGACTGATGTTGAAGGTGAATTAAATTGCTCACACCATTCACTCTTGTATGAAGGGAAGTGTATAGAAAGCAATCAAAAGAGAATGACTGGGTGATCCATGCCATGTCATTGTCATTACTCTGTAATGGATAAAATAATAGATGTCAACCTAATTCCAAGTTCAGAATTAAAAAGGTTAAAAAGTTCTAAATTACTTTTGTTTACTCCCTCTTAACTATATGGTGGTGAACATAAAGGGATTAATTACCAAAATTAAAGCAATCATTTTTTTCACACTTAGCAAGAGTGGTATGTTGAAAAGCCGGGTTCTGTTTGTTGGTTGTTCAGTTAATGTTTCCAGATTTCTACCTCTGACAATACTGCCTCTACCCCAATGTAGAGGAGAAATGGTGTGCTTTTTTCATGTGTGCTCCAAGCTTTGAAAAGGAGGCACTCAAAAGCAGTCACTCCAAAGTCCAGGTCAACAGTTGTCAGTACTCAATGTGTCGTCAGGAAAAATGTGGAAAAATATTATAAAGGGCTGCAAAAAAAAAGTTCACAAGATAATCCTCTGGTAACCATGAATGTCCGAACCAAATTGATTGTCCATCCATTGGAATTTTGAGACATTAAATTCAAAATGTATATGTAATAATGTATACAAATTAATTATTCATGAAATACATGATCACGCTGATGATCACACAATTCTGTCCTATGTCAATGGTTTTGAAGCTCTGAAAGCCAGATTACATATCCTTGCTTTCTGCACCTGTTAATGTGTAGCATACATTAAGTATATTTTAACCCTGCCAAATTCAGATTATTCTAAAACTCGTTAGACTTCTAAGATTGTTTTAAGTGGAAGTTTTGACCAAATTGTAGTAATTAAAAGGGGATTAAAAAAATATCAGGATTCACATAGGAGATCATTGATATTGAAGAAAATGGCCAATTCCATATTGTTGATCATGGAATAATTGAGCAAAACACACAGTGTATTTGCCGATGCAGTACGGAGACGTCTTGTATACCACTGCTGCCTTGCAAGCAATTAAAGATTCACAACTCTTTCAATTAGCTCAGAGTTCCTAATATAGTCGCTGGGGAGAAGAAAATTCCCCCAGCCATAAATCAAATAGAATCACAAACTAGAAGACATGCCAAAACTGAACATAGAATTGCATCCCGCTTCTAAGTACGCATCAACATATTCCATCAACACATTCATATACTACCATTTCCACATCCATCAGTGCGTAGCTTGATAAAAATTTGTCACAATGAGTGCCTTGAGTCAACTAATACTCAGCTAAATCATTAATTTGCTCCAATTAAAAGAGGCAAACGCCTAGTTCTGGCTCGCACACTCTGTCTTTGAAACAGCTGCGTTATTAGTTGTTGATTAAGTTTGTTTGCGAGCCTCTGTTCATTTGCATTTCTGAAGCGCCTTACAATTTTCTTGCCTCCAAAATCCATCCGGGGGAATCCAGCAGATGGCTGCTATTCACTGTTTTGCAAGCAACACTAACTTTTATGCCTTTCACTCTGGTCTCCAGAGACTCATTATCAATGGTAGACGCTATAGTAAAAAGCAGTTCAGAGGTTGAGCACCTGGCAGCAGGGATGAAAAATACAATAATACGGCCTTCTCTTGTTTTAATAATCTAAAACAAACGTGCTGTATAAAAATAGAGGTTGAAATTGTATATGGGAAACCCTGCTGGTCTCGCCATTCATTCACTGAAGACCCCAACGATTCTGTGAAAATAGGCCATCCTCAAATTGTACCTGTACGTCCATCACTTATGCTTATTTTATTTCATAGCCATGCTTTATCGGTGAGGAGTGTCAGGGCCCGGAGCACAAACCTACTGCAAAACCATCAGAATAATTCAATCAGATTGCCCTGAGATCTCATTACAGGTGTGGAGCGGGACGCTAAGCATTATACACTCTCAGTGTTGCCGGCGGAGGCTCTCCACTGAAGGTGGTGGGTCTGCTGATTGACAGACTGAAGGTTCTTTCAGGGTGAGTCCATAGTTAAATTGCCTTCTGCTTCCCCACGTTCTCTGTATCAGTGCTCTGTCTCTCAACCCTCACATTCTCCGACACCCACTTTGAAGCCCTTCATGTAAAAATCTTTACTGGAGTAGTCAGCGCACATAACGATATATTTTATCATAAAATAATCGATAATTTCCTAAGGGTCTTTTGACGGGCTGCCACTTACTTCAGTGAAATCAGGTCTTCACTGTAACGTTTGTGCTTTAAATATTCAACTCACCTATTGCACTCAGACACTTCTTGAAATATTGGATTTTGTAATGCAACCACTAACTTGCATCCTTAATGACTGCCATTCTTATGACATATCTTTTGATGTATTGGTTCTAATCAGGCTTGATGGAAGCATAGCTCAAGGGACGGCAATGTCTGCCTATCATTTAGTTAGTTGGTTGTTTCACACTGAAATATCTCAGCAACTACTGGAATGAAATTTGGCACAGAGATTGATTCATGTTGCAAATTCTTCAAGAACAATTCTACAAAAAATATTCACGTTATCGTCTTGACTCATGGGACTACAAACATCTTACCAGTTACCTAAAGCCCCTCATATCATGTCGGACATCATACTCGGAACTATGTTTATTTAAAAGAAAAGATATGGATCTTTGTCTCTTGTGCAGTGTTCCTGTGGTGCAGAAATACAAGTGATTTTTCAAATAGTCTCAAGGGCAAAGTGTGAAATGTACATTGTCAGATACAAAAAAAGCCGTTCAGCTGCTTCACAGCATCTAACTAATGAAATACAAATCTCAGTTTGAAGCTCAGCTATGAATTTGGAGTCGGGTATCTCTTTATATAGGCCTTAATGCAGCATCTGGAGACAAGACTGCGCATACTTTCTCAAGCTAAAGTCTCTATTGGGAGCTGTGGGTTTTAATGGCTGCTTTACAAAAGGCTTTAACTTTGTCATATTTCGCATTATATGGGGTTTATGGTGTAAGGAAAATCACATGGAAAGCTACAGCAAGGATGATACTTGCTAAGGATATTCCCCAAGTTATACCAAAATGTTCTGTCTGGGAGAAAATCTCATGGCTTGTAATAAACACATATTGCACTTTATTGCACCTTTTTTGTCATTTTTATCACCTCACCTTTTTATGAAGGTTGTCTCTCGAAAAGCAGCTTTACCTGACCCCACTAACCTGTCTTTCTCATTCACTCCATCGCCCACAGACTTGCTCCATTTATTCTCCAATTATATTCCATTACTGGTCCAATACCGGAGGCTGGACCATTTAGCTTTTCTGAACCCTCTTAATCCGTCTCTGGTTCTCTCTTAGTTGAGGGGGTTTGCCAGTCCACGTGACACAGAAGAAAGAAGCAATTTCACTGAAGGAGACTAGGCAAAGAAATGTAGAAAAGTGGCTCAAATAAACTCAATCTTAACAAGAAATGAGCGGAGTTTTTTAAATCGGCATCTGATTCTCTATGGGATTATCCAACATTGATTCGTTTAACATGGATCATCAGTGAGAATGCATCAGTGTAAGAATGGTGCTGCACATATTAATGGCCTTCCCTTGAAATGATAACAAACTTCATTGGAAAAATTTAAAATTTTACCATAATGAATACAATCCATGTATGTACGGCAGTCATATTTTTCCCGTTGTTGAATTTTACTTTCGGCCCTTTTGACACATCAAATCTGATTTATTAACTGTTCAGTTTTCAAATGTGTATGCCTTTTACCTACTGCAGTATCCTCCCTGGGCAGTTTTCTCTCATTCACGGCAGGAATTCTCCTCATGTGTCGGATGAATGTTTTGTAATGGGGCCACATTTAGCATACATTACTTCTAAAATAGCATGTGGAGAAGATGTTCCCGTGGTTCTTTTTCACCCCCTGGCTGCTGCTTGTTAGCATTTAATGAGCGCTTGTGACGTCTCTTTGGTCAGCTCAGAAATAACACGGTGAGGAGTGGGAGGAGGTGAAGAAACTCTTTCCTTAATGTTAACTTCTTTTTAAGCCCTGAAGTAAAACAAGTGCTGCCCATTAGGGACAGCTGTAGCCTGAAGAGATGTAGGCTTCTGTCGGTGGGGTCAGGAGCTCAAGTCTTATACCAGCATGTTGACCGTTTGGGGATATCTGGTTGAGTGAGCTACAGTTAAAGTGACCCTGAGCTGCTCTAGTGATGGCCAATAAGCAGAAGACTGTGGTGTTAGTGGGCAGCTTCCAAGTGTGCATATTCGAGGATAAACCATCGCCGTGCTTTGAACAAGCCTGTGTGCTCAGCAAACCTTACCCTGCATAATTAACGCTTGGAAAAAATAATGAACTTGAGTGAATACCGGATGAGGTCATCCCGCTGTGACCATCTGTGCAGCAGGAGAAGAGGAATCATTGCTTTCTTTTCCCTGAAAATGTTTAAATGAAATCCACATCACCATATCCTAAGCACACTCTGAACTATTACAAAAACACAAGAGATCTCTACATTCACACTCATAAAAATGCATTTTCAAATATGTAAACAGTTTGGCTCCCAGCTTTGTGGTAAATGTGTGAATATGTTGCAGCCCCGGGGTATAACTGCCACGCTTTTATTGCAAAACTCCCTTTATGAAAATGATTGTATCTTAAAGTTGCACAAATAACACTTATTCAGAAATTGTCTTCAATATATAAATAAATATATGTAGATAACGTTTAGGATTAGATAAATTAAGACGTTTCCCTGGTTGGTAGATTCATATAGAGAGGCTAAGAAAAAAAAATGAAAAGGATTAAATAAACTGTTCAGTGTTCCTGCTACTTATATAACCAGAAAGGTAATGGGGCACAAGGTGCCCTGGTAATATTGTTAAGTGCCTGCTTAAATGTGCATTAATGCCACTTGCTGGGTGGCTGAAAGGTCTTTGTGACAAATGACTCTTATAAACTGTAGGTCACTGTTAAACACTGTGTAGGTCATGTGCCATTATTCAGCTTAGCTATTCTGGAACCTTTTTAATGTCAGTTTTTACATTTATCTTGACAGTGATGCAGTGGCATGGAAACAAAGCCATGTGTGAAAATGGCAAACAAATGGCACATGGATGTACATTAAAGACAGACAATGTAAGCTACTCTGCTGTGATACCACAGACCAAACGGATGATTCTGGATGTGCCATTGCCTTTGAGTCGCTCCCCATTCGCATGAACCGTAACTAAATGAAACCCTTTTTTTTTGTTCACTCAGCAGTAAGGCTCAGCCACCGTCTGCTGCTTTGCTGGCTCCACCACTCGCTCACATTCATCTGTGCCTTTGGATGGTGCAGGTGGGGGGTTAGTCCATCCACTAGATTCACTGCTATGTTCCGAACCCATTGAAAGAAGCGCTTTTACTGTAAACAGAGGAAAAATTAAGTCCAAGATGAGGTTTTTCTGGCTGGAGCGGGTCACGGCATTACAAATCAAGCGTAGCTCTACTTGGAAAACGTGACCTGGCCAGTCGCCACAGAATTACAGTAAGGGGGAGGGAAAAGGGTGCGGGGGGGGGTATTTAAATTCAGATGCTATGACACTTGGTGTAAAATGACACAGAATATTAAATAAAATTTTCCCCACCATGTGTCCTTGAGCAAGGCTCTTAAAACAACACACTAAGGTCATCGGCAAAATCTGTAAAATTTTAATCCAATTATTGGTTTATGGGAAACCCTTTAAATCATTTGACTGTTAATGGGAGTAGCCGCACAACATCAATTCCCTCATAAGAAGTCGTCATCAATTAGGATGTAGTTTCAAGTAATTGCTTTTTCATAATGAGTCCAGCCCTCCAACTACTCATACATTTTATTCATGGCCTGCAGTTGCGAGTTTATTTATTATGGTTTCTGGGAGGAGAGTTTGCTCCATCAACATCTATCACACAACTCCACTTTTTATCCATCCAGATTCCCAACAGTGTGGGATTTCTCTTTGATTCTTATTTAAATATATATCTGAAACATCTTTTAACCATATTACAGTGAGTTCAAAGTAATTTAACATGGCAGCTACCTAGACAACTTGAAACCAACTATTAAAAAACGCTGCTAATTACAGTTTGAAGCCCTAATGATAGGTTGGGTTACCAATGGGCAAAGTGGGCAGCAACCAGGGACCCCAAACGCCCCCGATTCGCTGTTTGTCAGTTGTTTAATGAAGTGCAAATAGGCTGCAAATGCATCCCTTAAGTAGTGTGATCTTGCATTATTAACCTTGCCCTGTAGCAGATTAAGCCCATTACTGTTTCCATTTTTACTGTGCATTTACTGCATGGTTTATATTCAAGCATAAATGTCGGTGTGTGTTCAATCTAATTATCATTAGCTAATTTGCAGTTTTACTCTTAAAAGCTCTTGGCCAGGTAGATTTATTCCAAAATGGGTGTCAGGCTGTATAAATAATAGGACCCAAAAGCAGGTCTCTGTCAAAAACCTGCAACAGTTCAAATCAGTTTATTCACAGAAGGTGAGATAGGACACGGAGGGTGAACTGAGGCTTTTCTGTGGAGTGTGGCAGGCAAAGAGAGCTGAGCTGATGGCTGGAAAGCAGGCTGGCTGGCTGGTGCTGGTTGAGACCACTAGTGATATGCACCTGTTGCATGATTTAATACAGGATTAGTTAAAAATCCAACACACACTGGAACATACACAACTTTAAGCTAACGTTTGCTGTAGTGCTAGCACCGCTGGAAGATCTGACAAAGACTATAGGTTGTTCCAGGATGTCTGCTGCACATCAATCACAGGTGAGTTGGAGTGAATGATGATGCCTTTTCATACACGTCTACATATACCTTATCATAAACTTATTTTAAAACACCCACAGTCACTACATACCAATTTTCATTGTTTTATTTTCTCACAAATTCTCGTTGAGCTATAATGGGAAATGTCAAATGTTTAAGTGTAAAGAAAATGTTTGGCTTGTGCTTCCGAACATCTCTCATTTAAACCATTTTTATTCAAAACACTCTACAGTAATTATTACATTTCATTAGCAGTGTAATTAATTACGATAATCCTAGTGTTTTGGCAGTTGTCTACTAATCACGTTGTGCAATAATCCCGATCTTATCAAAGTCTGTAAACAAATGGCTTGTAACCATGCCCATTTTATTTTTAAAATGAGTGCAGATTAGAGTAATTTGTTCACACAATGTATTGAATTCCAGCCCTGTGTTTCTTTCCTTCAACAAAGCAGCAGTTGTTATATCCGTTCTTGTTGTCAGGCATTTTGGTGCAGGGTGCATCAAGCCAGTGTCCAATCTGTTTTTCTTAATATGTTTGGAAGTTTCACTGTGTGGATGTAGCTTTCTCCCCTCTTTGCAAATTGCCAAGAAAAAGGAAATGATCCCGTACAAAACCTATTAGATATTTGACCCATCAAAACGTGATCTGTTGTAACTGGGAAATGAAACTTTGTGTGAGTTCTTCTTCCTTTTTTTTTGAATGCATATACATCATGAAAACAGATACTGTATATTGCTATTTTCGCTGAGATTAGTTGCCCGTGGCGTTTAGTCGAGGGAGCACTCTGAGAGAAAATTGATGTGAAAGTCGCATCTTAATTGAGTTTCCGGCTCAAGGAAGGGTCCATGATGGAAACCGGCTCCAAAATATTAGTTTTTTATGCTTCAAGTGTTTAAGAAAAAACAGGAATCACAGAACTTGAGGTAGCTTTTTAGGACAACATTTTTTAACAAGAATTCTTAATGGTTACAAGCAGTATGTGCTCTTTCATTCAGTTCAATCAATTGTTCCCTAATTGAATATTTATATCCATGTCATACATTGTACTTGTTTAATAAAATATTCATTTGAAGACTGTTTTAGTCAGTTAGAACTTCAGTAAAAGCTTGTGGCAGTGATTGTGATGAATACTGAAGCTAATGCTTGAGGTATTTTGATGGGAAAATTAACAAATATGTTATGTTTTCAGAGATTTTCAAGATATAGTGCGTAACTTCTGTCACCCCTATGAGAAATTCTGACAGCAACAATGTCTGTGCATGGATTTTATTCTTTCTGCTGTACCTCCAGGTTTTTTCTTAGCAGTAGAATCAACAACTGAAACATTTTGTGGGCGCAGCGATTTGTAAACACTGCCATGCTGAGAAATACAGACAAGATTTCCGTGGAGCTGATAGGCTTAATCAACTTTGTGTCAACTGGTTTGGCGATGGCTTGAATGTAACCGACATTCATTTATATGGAAAAGTTACACACTATAACTTTAAGGCAGACGATTCTTACTTCCTACCTTCCTCAATACTTCTGCACCAAGAGTGTTCCCCCTCTTACAGCAACAACATGTGTTTGTGCCGTCAGTGAAAATCCCCCCCAGGAGCCTGCTAACACCTTCTATCACACACCATCAGCAGGAAGTTTATTTTCCAACACCCCTGCTGCTGATTGTGCCTTGGGTGATTTAATAAGCCGAGAGAAACTGGCTTTGCAGGGGGTTCCAGGCTTCTCCACGGTGTGAGGATGGCTACGCAGAGCACACACTTTATATTGGAGCAGGGGCGAGCGTCTGATGCATGGACCAAAATGGCTCCCATGGTGGCTCAGCTGCAGTGACTCTTCTCAAGATGTTTGATTGCTGCTATCTCCCGTGTATGCTGGTAATCAAACACAAAGCTCCCTGTACCCGTACACCGGTTTGTATATGACCGAGTGCACAGCAAGGCTTATTATAGGACAGCAAGTGAGGGAACTGGAAGAATCAAACAAACAACCATCTTTCATGAGTTTATTAATTGGATATTTCTGAAACAGATGAGCGCCCATTCAGGAAAAACAGAAGCTGTGTCAGTCAGTAAGGCCAGGGCAGCACCCATAACACTGAAGCCCCCTATGACTAGGATTTGTAAATGCATGCTGATCAACCTCTGAATGAGCAAGCGATTCAATTTGAAAAATTAAAATAAAATACAATTTAACAAGATTGCACCACAATGATCTGCAATGGTTTGAATGATGCTTTAACAACATATGAATCTACAAACGGGGGCTTTATGAGAGGCAGTAACTGTTTACATTTTGGCAGCCAAATGATACCATAACCTTTACTGTGCTGAACTACTCAACAGATTACATTTTAATTTGGGTGGGAAGAGATCCCCCCGGGCCAGCTGATTAGTTTTCAGTGCTGACGCCAATTTCAGGTTTGCAGGAGCAAAAACCTGGACTCAATTAAAAAACAGTCATTTGAGGACACTTGTGAAATATTGTCATAAATGGTTTTGTAGCTGATGCCTTGTTTTTTTTAAAGGGCTAATTATATAATTGATTAAACTCCCAATGTATTAAAGAGTTTAAACTACACTTTAATTTACAGATCACCCCGTTTAGTATTTACAAGTGTCTGTAAAGTTTGACAGATAACAGTTCCCCATATACTCCACTGAACAATGATAATCGCTTGTTGAAATATGGGTTGAATAAGTGAATTCTTCAAGGTTACGTTTTTTTAAATCAGTTGCTAAAGAAAGGCTGCTGAACTACACAACTGTTTTCTTGGAACATTTACTTTGTGTTATTGCAACTATTCAAGTGAAAAGTAAGTGCATCATACGGTGCCGTCTTTAACTTGCATGAAACAGGTTATCCAATGAATGCACAGCAATGTAAGTTATTGGTGTGTACTCCAGCAATATAGAATAATAAATAACTCAATTTAAATACTAACGTGGCTAGTAGTGTAGTGCCTTTCATCAGAATCTATACTCACATGATTTGAGCTCTTAACCCCTAACGTTCACCTAATAATCAGACTAGATTGCTAACTTGTTTCACTCTATTCGTTTTTATTACTTCAATCTCTGAACAAATCAGAAAATTGTGAGGCAGTGATTCAGATATGAAATCCAGCCATTGTTACGCAGGCTATTCTGTGAGAGAGAACGATTGCATTCTCCAAGCCAATCCAAGGATTGACGCACTTGATGACCTTACAGAGCTGGAGAAGACATCAAACGACTTGTTCGCAGGCTGAAAAGAAGACTGACTGTCTTCTGTAAAATAAGTGGGGAATAAGAATTTTGAAATGTTCCTCCTTTTTGTAGCATTGTATGAGGCCTGTGAGTGCTTTCAAGTATCTTCATAAGTTCAGAGAAGTTCGAAATAGATTTTAGAAAACCAATGGGAACCCCGAAAGGCCTTGAAGTGCAGTTCAGAGCATCTTTGCAGTGAGACCATGCAGGGTTTGTGCTTACAGTTTTTGCCGATTGCTTACACACATGTTGCAGACTTTGGCCCACTGTGTCAAAACTTAACACACAGGCCGAATGAGACAAAGCACATGAAGATAAACTTCTAACTTATACGGCAAATTGAAACTCTTGAAACAAAACCTAACAATCCCATCTCAAAACTGTTTTTAGCATCAAAACAATACACACATGCACTTTTGAATTACTCTTTCCTAGCAGCAACAACACACAGATGTGCTTTATGCAAAACACAGCTGTATTCAGTACTTTGGATGGTTTTTGACTTTAAAAGTCTCATACTGATTTTTTTTGTGAAAGATTGATTCACTACAGTTCATCTAGACATACGAAAATAAAAATAAAAAAGCTTCTGAAAAAAAAGTGTATTTTGCAATGTCATGGTTTTGGCAAACAAAAAAAACAATAGGTAGGATGCAGTTCAAAAAGCAATTCAGTGTATCACTATACTGTAAACTCTGAAACAGTTATGAGAAAATGAAAAAAACAGTGTTGTAAGGAATGGGGCGGGTGGATTATGAACCCTTTGGATATCGCCTCACGCTTGCGTCTGGCCACATCGCCTCATTGACATCACATGCAATGTCATCCTTTGAGAACCAACAGCGAAAATATTCCTGATATCCAGTCTAAATGACCTAATTATGGAGCTATTGTGTAGTTGGGCTGGACTTTCTTCCCAGGCTCCTATATTGGTAGGTCATGATCTATATCATGGTCCACTATAGTGACCCTGTCTCTGTCTGTTGTCTCCTTTGTCATAGTCCTCCTGCCGCTCTCTCTTGTCCTTTTCCCCAGACTGTTACTGTCTCACAAAGAAGCTGAGCTCACCTGAAGTCTATTTGTAGTGCTAAGGCTCACACTGATTGGTATTCAATTAGTTTTATTTTGTATATTTCATGTGTGTGAGTCTGTGTGCTTTTCCAAGTTTGGTTGTGTTTTGTGTTTTACAGTTTTTGCCGATTGCTTACACACATGTTGCAGACTTTGGCCCACTGTGTCAAAACTTAACACACAGGCCGAATGAGACAAAGCACATGAAGATAAACTTCTAACTTATACGGCAAATTGAAACTCTTGAAACAAAACCTAACAATCCCATCTCAAAACTGTTTTTAGCATCAAAACAATACACACATGCACTTTTGAATTACTCTTTCCTAGCAGCAACAACACACAGATGTGCTTTATGCAAAACACAGCTGTATTCAGTACTTTGGATGGTTTTTGACTTTAAAAGTCTCATACTGATTTTTTTTGTGAAAGATTGATTCACTACAGTTCATCTAGACATACGAAAATAAAAATAAAAAAGCTTCTGAAAAAAAAGTGTATTTTGCAATGTCATGGTTTTGGCAAACAAAAAAAACAATAGGTAGGATGCAGTTCAAAAAGCAATTCAGTGTATCACTATACTGTAAACTCTGAAACAGTTATGAGAAAATGAAAAAAACAGTGTTGTAAGGAATGGGGCGGGTGGATTATGAACCCTTTGGATATCGCCTCACGCTTGCGTCTGGCCACATCGCCTCATTGACATCACATGCAATGTCATCCTTTGAGAACCAACAGCGAAAATATTCCTGATATCCAGTCTAAATGACCTAATTATGGAGCTATTGTGTAGTTGGGCTGGACTTTCTTCCCAGACTCCTATATTGGTAGGTCATGATCTATATCATGGTCCACTATAGTGACCCTGTCTCTGTCTGTTGTCTCCTTTGTCATAGTCCTCCTGCCGCTCTCTCTTGTCCTTTTCCCCAGACTGTTACTGTCTCACAAAGAAGCTGAGCTCACCTGAAGTCTATTTGTAGTGCTAAGGCTCACACTGATTGGTATTCAATTAGTTTTATTTTGTATATTTCATGTGTGTGAGTCTGTGTGCTTTTCCAAGTTTGGTTGTGTTTTGTGTTTTACAGTTTTTGCCGATTGCTTACACACATGTTGCAGACTTTGGCCCACTGTGTCAAAACTTAACACACAGGCCGAATAGGACAAAGCACATGGAGATAAACTTCTAACTTATACGGCAAAATGAAACTCTTGAAACAAAACCTAACAATCCCATTTCAAAACTGTTTTTAGCATCAAAACAATACACACATGCACTTTTGAATTACTCTTTCCTAGCAGCAACAACACACAGATGTGCTTTATGCAAAACACAGCTGTATTCAGTACTTTGGATGGTTTTTGACTTTAAAAGTCTCATACAGAATTTTTTTTGTGAAAGATTGATCCACTACAGTTGATCTGGACACATGAAAACAAAATGTAAACGCTTCAGATTTTTTATTTTATTTTGCCATTTCAGGTTTTTGCAAAAGTAAAAAAAGAAATGGTACAACTAGAATATTCTACAAAACATAGTGTTCTAAGGGAATTATTGGAAGACATTTAGGCTATGAATCCTGTCTCCTGTTGGCATCTGGCCACATCACCTCATCCACGTCACAGGCAATGTCCTCCCTTGCCAAGCAACGGGGGAAATATCGCCTTGCGTGCCGTATCCAACCTTTTGCAGAATTTTTTTGGAAAGATTGATCCACTATATTTTCAATTAGAAAAGAAAACAAGTTTATATTGCAATTTCATGGTTTTGGCCAACAAAAGAAAAAAACACAACAAATAGGTAGGATCGCAGTTCAACAAGCAATTCAGTGTGTCACTATGAACTCTGAAACAATTACAGTAAAAAAAAAGATGTGTTGTAAGGAATGGGGCGAGTGGATTATGAATCCTTTGGATACCGCCTCCCGTTTGTGTCTGGCTACATCGCCTCATCGACATCACATGCAATGTCATCCTTTCAGAAGCAACAGCAAAAATATTCCTGATATCCAGTCTAAATGTCCTAATTATGGAGCTATTGTGTTGTTGGGCTGGAATCTCAGACCAGCCTCCTATATTGTTAGGCCATGACCTATAACATGGTCCACCATAGTGACCCTGTCTCTGTCTGTTGTCTCCTTTGTCATCGTCCTCCTGCCGCTCTCTCTTGTCCTCTTCCCCTGACTCTTACTGTCTCACAAAGGAGCTGAGCTCACCTGAGGTCTATGTGTAATGCTAAGGCTCACACTGATTGGTATTGTATTAGCTTTATTTTTTTTTTCACTTGTGTGAATCTGTGTGCTTTTCCAATGTTAGTTGTGTTTTGTATTTTAAATAGATGTGTTTTCCAAAGGATTGCAGGTGATTTCCTTTTTGACCAATGTGTCTTATGTAAAACACTGTGTGTAGTGTTTTGCAAAAAGTGTGTTGGAGAATTTCAAACACAGTGCAAAGCACTTATTGTGTTTGTAGGGTTGGTGCTTGTGTTTAGGGCATGGTCACCAAAGTTAGAGGTTGTGATGCTTTGGGCCTAGCAACCACTATTAGTGTGTAAGCATTAGGCAAAAACTGTAATATACTGTATATCCACCTCTAGGTAACATTCATACAGCAGTATGCGTCTCATCGTGTTTTTGCAGAGTGATCACGGGCCTATCCTCCAGATACTCAGCAATATATCCAGTTTAGGCCACTGTTCAATAAATATTGATAAATCCTCCTTATTCACTGCCCCTCAACTCTTCTTCTGAATCAGCACATCATTTCAGCCTCTGTGTGTGTGTGTGTGTGTGTGTGTGTGTGTGTGTGTGTGTGTGTGTGTGTGTGTGTGTGTGTGTGTGTGTGTGTGTGTGTGTGTGTGTGTGTGTGTGTGTGTGTGTGTGTGTGTGTGTGTGTGTGTGTGTGTGTGTGTGTATTTGTTGCCGCAATATCCAAAGCCATGCGGGTCCATAATTAACCATTCCACTGGGACGTTGTGTGACCATCTAATAAAGTCGACCGGCTCTGCGCGTCCTGCGAGAACCATCGTTTCAACTTCATTACAATGATTTCACCTTCAATTAAAAAGGATTTTATTTATTTTTTAAAATAGGGTTTATTTTGCCTCCAGGAATCATAAACAGCTCTTAATGTGTGTTTTGGGTTATTTTAATGCAAGAAAAAAAATGTTTTGCATGTGAAATAACATTTGGTGCCAGGGATCCGGGCCCTGGAAAACTTTGCTTCCATTACACCACTCTATTCATTAATAAATATTTTCTGCTTTTCAACATACAACGATTTTGCACAAGGACACGCCAGTTTCAAGGTCTTATTTTTATTCCAGAAGGACTTGAATTTATTTTTGCATATGGCGTGTTATATTCTTTTTAGCGGTGGTCACTGTTTTGCATAATTTGTTTTTCTCCTGAAAATAAGTTGCGTCGGCAATGCAGAGAGCTGACATTTGTTACCAGCTTATCCATTACGGCCACGGAAACCTATTGAAAGTAATTTATTTCATAAATTATTCAAATGAGGCAATCTAGCATTTACGAATGAAATGACAGTAGCTGGGTTTTTTTTGTACATACGAGGCAATCTATTTGTCTGCACTTTGAAACACTTTTTAATTAAGCCTGCATAAAGGCGAACGTCTAATACACACAAGTATCCTTTCATAAATAGGCTTAGGCGTGGGTCATTAATAACAGGGAGAAAGTCATTACATGTCTTCCGCATGCTGAATAATTGAGCCGCTGGTTGTTGCGTTGTGTGTGAGCTCGCTGTAAATACGCTCATAAGCTCAATTTTTGGCCGGTCGGGCGTGTACCGAGGAGGACGCATCAGCCTAATCAGGGCTTCCGCTATACCTCATGCACAACCTTCATCGCCGGCCGCTTCTGGCCTCGGCTGCGTCACGACCCAAACAAACACACATAATTGGATTAGTCTGTCGGCTGCTGCTTGTGTACTTGTACAATGTCCTTGCATAGAGACAAGGAGAAGAACACCTTCTGATCTCTGAAGAGGCAGACATCGACTGATACACACACTGGAACCAATCAGAGGGCTAGGGGCCACAGGAACAAGTGACCTTTCGCTTTTGTTTTCAAAGAAAGAAATTTGAAGCTTGAAAAAAAAAACCTTTTAGCTTGTTCTTCTTCTTATTATTTTTTAATGTGAGGTTCCACCAAGGTCGCGCTTTAAAAGATTCTTTGAAGAGGACTGATTGCCAGGCATAAGAAAAATCACATTGTAGACAAAAGCCTGGTTTCAGAGAAAAGCATGTATAGTCACTTTGGACCAAGGTTTTCTTGATAGCTGTGTTTGATGTAGCTGTCCTGTTTGTTAATGTGATCTCAATGTATCAGATCAATGGGCTGCACAGAGGTGCATCAAAATGTGACGGGAATAAAACGTTTTGCATTTACTCATTGAATTAAACTCCTTTTCGTGGAATGGAGCAGCACAAGCTTTTAAACCTTTCAATGCGTAGTCAATTTCAAAAAATGTATTTGCAACTGGCTGAAGGAGAAGCGTCTAGAGGTATTTGAGAACAATGAAAGCATGCAGGTTGAGAGGGGGAAATAAATATGCATTAATGACTGAGTGTTCAGAGATTTCATCATGGCCTGCTTCCTTCTCCATCTTTATGCATAAGCCTTAAAAATGGCAAACTCAGAGTTCTCGTGTTTTATAAATGAATGTATGCACGCAATAGTGCAAGTAATAGTTTTTGCAGTTAGCCTTGACTTAATGCGCCCCATATGCTCATCCTGAATCTTGATTCTGGCTGCTTTATGAGTCACTATTAGAAAAAAAAAATCACTTTTTCAGATTCCCGGGTACACGTGGGTGGCAAAATTAATATCCTTGTGATATTTAGCCATGCACATGGTTTTGGTGTTATTTTCCAAGGTCTAACTGCAGTAAACGTAGGATGAATTTTGATTTGAGGCATTCACAACATTTAAAAAAAAAAACTTTAATAACCTCTCTCCACAGAAACAATCCCCGTACTTACCCTTTAAAGTACACTGTATGTGTAGCTTTTTAAGGTCAATTAGCAAAGGCAGAAGTGACATTGTTAATGCCTGGTTACACCACAAATCAGCACAGTTAAATACATTTGCATGTTTTTACTACATTTGTGCTTCTACAGGCTTGGATATTTTGCGACCTCATGAAATTTAAAGACATTGTATAGCTTGTGAGCTGAGTGCTAAAGCGCAGGCCAGTCGGGATCATGCTAGAGTCAGTTGGACACCTAAGCTATTTTGGTTGATAACAGAAAGCATTGACAAGAAACGTATTTGGGGTGTCAACTGTTACAAGGGTTGAAAAAAGTGGATTGTATGATATACCGGTAGCTAATATACTTTTTGCTACTTCATCTATTTGGACTATCAGGCTCTGTGTCGCGGCCCCTTTAAAAAAACGTTGCTTATCGTAAGAATGTTTGCATAATCCCATGAAGTCATGTGTCAAAGTTAATTAAAATCATTTGTGAATTTGGCGTGTTGAATTGAATTTTTGTCCGTTGAGATGGTCACTGCGATTATACATTTTTGCAAAACTACACGTTGTTCCTCACCGATCAATCGTAGCTTGCCATAGTTCATGACCCCAGTGATGTCATCAGGGAAAGGCGGTGTTAGGGACCATGGGTTGTAGGGTTGATGGAGATGCAGAAGGCATGTGACAATGGTCAAACTATACACATCACTCCTAACACTGTTCAGTATGTGCCTCATCCAGCTGGAACACACATTAAACATTGCTTTCAACAATCATTAAAGAACATATATTATCCCCTCAGGCTGTGTCAGTACTGCACATCCTTTACTGAAGCCCTTTGTGGCATGTTGTACATCCAAATTCATGTTTCCCCCATTTTAATACGTTAGCTGCTTTTAATTGGTGGGTTCAAGCCACAAAGAAAAAACAAATGTCAGGAGGGATAACTTGGCGAACAAGAAATAATGAGTGCAAATCTGTCAGAAATCTGTACAGGGAGCCTTTTTTGGCATATTATGGGTGTTTGTATGTGAGGTAACATTAACAACAACAACAACAACAGTGAAGTGGGTGAGTGTGAGGGGAGAGCATGTGTAGAAATACATGCCTTTGTTGTTCCGCTGCTCTTAACACACACTTACTGAACTGGAAAGAGTGCAGTGATTGGGCTGGCATTTTTGTGTTTGAATATTTTAAAAAACAATCCATCCACTGCAGCAAATAAAATCTATGTGTGAGTGTATCAAGAGTGCTTAAACTCAAGCCTTTATTCTAGGTATAGCAAAGTTAATTAAACTGTCATTGTTTTAGGAGGCAATCTTGATGCAATATCCATCCTAGAGAACATTTTCTTAAAGACTTCAATGTTAAATTTAAAAAAAACTTTGAAGAAAGAAATCACAAAAGCGACATTCATTTTCAAGCAAATTATAAGAAAAATAGTGAATGTCACGCTGAGAATGACGCCTTTTAGGTTGAAGTTTTCAAGCTGTGATACCTGACAGGCCTTTGATTTAGCTGCTTTTCGGAATAATTTCTTGAGAATATAAAAGCATAACTTAGCAACTTATTATTACTACCTGCATGGTGCAATAGTTGAGTCAGTTGGTGCAGTACTGAGGAGTGTTTGTTGATATTGCATCAAGCTAGTTTATTTCAAAAATACATGTTTTTCATTGAATATCGTCCTATAATTGAGGGAGTTTTTTTAATGATAAATCTATCCTCTATAAATCTGTAATGAAAATTTGAAATGATTAAACAATGGGGATTTTATTAGTATACGGAAGCCCGGAAGGATGAAAAATTAAAAAAATAAAAGAGGCTAATGTGTTACAGAATATGAGATTGTTGAAGTTGTTTATCTTTGCTTTTTAATATTACAAATTTGTTTAGCAACACAGGCACTGGATATAGATGATTTCATAAGCATGGATGTGGAGGTAACATCCTTTTCCGAACGTTATCACTTGCCTCTGATTCACCTCCTCTATACCTTCCTGTCACCATGGCAGCAGCAATACGAAGCACTTTGATAACTGTGTCTGTTTATCACCAAGAAGCCTGGCTGACATTTGGACTAAGTCGGCTGACACACCATTGCGGCCGAGATTCATTTTACCTCTCTCAACACCCGTCATCATGTCTTTCTTTGTGCATTTTCGCAGAAAAATCATCATATTGAAGACAAGTTTTGTGAAATAGCCATTCAATGAATTGTCTTGAGCAGGATGCTGCTAGTTTATTCTGAATTATATACTGAGACAGATTCAGTCACTCTCCATCTCGATCCAACTCGATCGTTTTTTTTCCACTTCACTTCCTGTGCCCACTGGATTGTGGGGCAAAATCTCCTGAATAGCGTGCTGATTTCAACACTAAATATCGGACGAATTTAGTAGGCATTGGGGTATTGTTTAAGCATACAGTACTAAATATGACCACATGAATTGGGACATCCCACATATTTGTTCTACCATACTAAATTGCAGGAAGTAGGCTATAGGGCCTGAGGCTATAGGTATTGAAACACAGCCTGTCGGTGAATATCAATTCAGGGGTTACAGCCTACAAAGGCTGCATTTGAAGACCGATTGCGTCATAGCGGGGCGCAAAGGCTTGTTCCATTTGCAAGGCTCCTTCATATGCGGCCGAGAAATGCAGCCTTCGTTTCACGGTTTTGAAGGCTGCAACAGATGGATCCTTCGCGGCCCAACATAACCCAAGATTCATTGCGTTTTTTTCAGAGATGGCATAAAATAAAATAAAAAATAACAAAACAGCAACGTGTTGCTCCATTTTCTTAACTTTTACCTTCCTTTCTTTTTTTCTTGTACTTTTTTTCTTTTCGTCTTAGTAGGCAACTTTCAAGGACGCGGTCTTTGGATTGGGATCCAGCTAATGTGCCTGTTCATTATGTTCTTCTATGGTGTTTGACGTCATGCAGTATCGCCACCTACTGGCCTGGCATGATTACATCAGCGTTACATTGATTTTTGCATAGTGTATACAGAGATTCTAAAACACCGATGTGTGTACGAAAAATGTGTAAGAAAAAAGATTGTTTTTAAAAAGTACATTTTTGGTAGTTGATTGTAGGAAAATGAAAGCACTCAAAAGCCTTAAAAGTTACTACATCTATGAACAAATGTCAAAGGAACTCAGTTTTACAAAAAATAAAAAATGTCCTGGTTTGCTTATCAGGTTAGAACCTCATGGTTAGCAGTTAACATTATCAGTTCCGCTTTTACTGACTGCTGTGAAAACAATGTATTTAAGAAGAAGAAAGGCTTTTGGTTTTGAAGAATCCCAAACATTCCTTGAGAGAAGAGAAATCTATCGACCTATCTCTGACACTTCTCAAAAACACTGTAGACTCACTGCAGCTTTGAAGAGAACATAGATGGGGGTTTGATGCCTGAGGAAGGCCACACTAATTTATGTTCAATTAAATTAGTCATGTTGAACGTGATAATTACTCATGTTTAGCTAAATGATCATCCAACACTAGACGCTGATACAATGTGCCATGACTATTGGCTCGTGGGCATTTGATTTTCTTAGTCATAAATGATTGGTCGGACCGGATCTAATTCAAAAGCTATTACGGCTACAACTGTGTGTGTGTGTGTGTGTGTGTGTGTGTGTGTGTGTGTGTGTGTGTGTGTGTGTGTGTGTGTGTGTGTGTGTGTGTGTGTGTGTGTGTCATATACACATAATTGCTCACCATTTTTGTGGTTCTGTATTATTACCATTGAGCCTTACACACAGTACATGTGCCATAGTGTTACAATGAAGACAAATTGAAGTATTACACCTAATAAATATAAAGATGGCGCCTATTCAAATTGTAAGAGTTTAGCTTAGGTTTTTCAGCACACACAAAAAAAACGAACAGAAAACCTCCAGTGAGAGAATGCGAGTGTGTTGAGTTGTGCTGTGGGTTAGAGGGCTGTGGGTCCTGCCCTCCTAGCAGGAGAAGTAGTTCTGGTAATTGAGGCTCATTATTGATGATTTGGTGCACCTGCTGTTTGGCCTATTTCAACATCTCTCCACTGTGCCACTGTTTGCTCTCCAGACGCGCATTCTCTCTTGAGAGACCCCCCACTTGCTTGTGTACAGTGCAGACGCTGTGTCCCAATTCCTGAAATTGTACTATATTCTGAAACTTTCTTTTGGTCAGAATTTTGGGTGTGCCATTGATATAGCTTCTGAAACAATGTAATGACAAACAATGAAATATACTGGAGTACCTATTCACAGCAATACTAAATAAAATGCTAGTTTGAAGTTCAAAATGCTGAAAGCTTTCTGTTCCATCTGTTTGCCTCTGTGTTATGCTGTAGAAAAAAGGTATGCAAAAAATGATTTTTCCGAAGACTGTCTTAACAGATGCAGGTTTAGCCAGCCTTAGATTCTCAAGCAGAGTATCCCGAAACCAAAATGTAAGTCACATTGTTGCCTTCAGTCAAGATACAAAGGCTATTTAGTGTTTTATGCATATATTTGGGAGAGATGATTGTCTTATTATATTATTTAAGATAATGGCATTGCATTCCTGCGCTCTGACCCCCTCCGAAGTGTGGTAACTGGAGAGGGGATATGCGAAAAGACAAATTTCAATGTGCCTCGTGTACAACTGACAAATAAAGATAACTTAACTTAACTTAACTTAAAGCTGGGGTGGAGGTTTTGGGGAGAAAATGGCAGAGTTGGGATAGATTCGAATCTAAATACCTCAACCGCTCCACTTGTTCTCTTTGGTCCCTCCCCTATGGTCCCTCCCTGACACGCTCTACTTCAACAAAGTTGTGCCAAAGTGAATGGACAGTCCCAACAGCCAATAAGAACAGAGAATCGGAGCCTCGCTCTGATTGTTCAAAGTGTACATGTTAACTTTGACCAATCAGAAATTACATACCCCAGCTTTAACTGGGGATAGTGGATTGAGAGGATATAGTCACGGATTTTGTCAGAGTGATTTTGACAATAAGTGTTCTCCAGAATCGCTGACTACACCTTTAAAGAGAAGGGAATGATGTTGCCTACACCCGGGAACCAGATTCCAATGCTCAATGAGTTGTGGTTGCCCTCAATGCACTGACACTGTCTTATGTTGTTGCTCACGAGTAGTAACTTATTTTCAGAACTTCAATTTTTAAAGTACTTGGACCAACAAAGCCAAACATGTCACTCTCTGAGCCTGCAGTGTGTTTAGCCTTGGAAAGCCCACCGACTAGACGGTCCCTCTCCCCCTGCTGGAGCTCAAACCCTGCCTCAGTCTCAGACTTGTTTGTTTTTTTTTGCGGCAAATTGGCTGCTTCATCTGCTGCTGCTCGTGCCAGAAGTTCACACTGTGCTTTCTGGGTGACGGTCGAACTTTTGCATGAAGAAGGCCTTCTGCTACCACTCCTGTTTTGTCTTTTTGCCATGGCCCATTGCTGTCATCCATGGTGATCACAGGCTCAGTAGTTTGAAAGGACACTCGAGGCAGTCTGTTGTTTCACCCAGCATATCCTAAAGCCAAATATAGTTCCCCGTTGGTTCACCTATTTCTGCACAGAATATAAATTAAAGTATTTTTCAACCGTTGTCTTGCATATTACAAAAGCTTATCTCCCCAACGCTCAGCCCAGTCATCATTAATTCCCATTAGTCAGTGTCAATATTGTTAATGTTGCTCAACAGCACTCCCAATAGTATATGCACAAAAGTTGTACAAATGTCAACAACTGAATCTGCATTCACCATCACCCAGCTGTTTCTGAAGTTCAATCAGAGTGCGATTATTCAGAGCTTACAACATCTGTGACATTAAAGTTTTATATCTGTCTATACATTTGTGAACTTGTGAACACAGCCAGCTGGTTTGACATTTGTTCAGATAATTAAATGTTCATCAGTGTTTTTCTGGCTTCAGGCTGAAGACCTTGCAGTTGTTTTTCGATGTCCTTTTTTCTCCAATTAGTGGCTTTCTTTCCGTTGTGTTTTTCAAGCTTTGAAATTCTCCTGTTTGAGTTCATTTACAGTGAACATGTCTTTTTTATCTTCTCATTCCAACCTGAAAACAAAGTTTTTAGAAACATTTAGTCTGACTGAACTTTATCTGACATCATAGATTTGAACTGTTATGGACTGCACTGTTAGTGAGTTTGCCTTTACAAAGGACATGCATCAGTGAATGTCCTGGAATAATAAAAGGCCCCAGTGACAGTTTAGGGAGCTTGAGGGATCCATATCCCCAATACTGAGTAGCGCCTCACTGCATTCAGAAACTCTAAACATTTTTACGCTGTTAGTCCTGTAAGGCTGCTGCATTGATCACAGTTGTGTGTGTGTGTGTGTGTGTGTGTGTGTGTGTGTGTGGTGTATGTATGAGCGCAATAAACAGCCAATTATTGTACGTTTTCATTACGAATACAAGCGTGGAAGAAATTGGGTCAAAGGGACCAATTAAGACTAAAGAGGGAATTAATACAAAAACTACTTTATGTGACTGCATGGGGCGCTTGGTATCCCATCTTTTAAAATAACCCATATTACCATTGAACTCATTCTGAATAATTTAGCACAGTATACCTTCTGCTGCAAGATTCATACATTGCGAGACAGCTATCAAATATTAAGAGCCATGTGTTTGTGTATACTGTATACAAGGTAAGATTGTCACAAGGTAAGATTATGTTAAGACATAGTTTCTGTTTTAAAATATGCTTTGCAATTTGGTTGTCATGCCAATGTATTACTAGAGTAAGGGGCACACATGAGGGATTGCAAAGAGGCTGAAGGGATACTACATTGATCTCAACTGGTATATTTACAAGGATGCTATGTGAACCATGTGCGTAAAGACTGTCTTTAATGTCAGGTTCCGAACTGCGATTGCACATTAGCTTGAGAGACTGGTGCACTCCAGCACTGTAATTACCTACAGTAAAGTGTCTTCCGCCAAGAGAATGGCAGTCAGCACAGGCAGGGGGTGGACTAAGTCTCAATTAGTCTGCTCTCTTTCATCTCATCTCTCTCCAAAGACATCAGTAGCACGGAGATTGGCATTCGTCCTGCAAACAGCTGGTGGGAACGTCCTCTCCTTGACACAACATGGGAAAAGTTTTCAGAACAAAACAAGCTTTTCTTTCTTTGAAGTGGGAGCCTTTTGTTTTGTTTTTGAAGTCTGGCATGGCTCTCCAGTGGAATCTGTGATCTGCAAACAAATTGCATCCTTTTCTGATGAAGCAACTCTTCAACTCGGCTACATCTGCCGCCTTTCTGTGAACGCATGCAGCCACAGAGAGAGGTTTGATGGCTGACAGATTTTCATAAGTCACTTAGGACAATTTGGTCTTTTAATCTTCTGTGTTTCTGGCTTCAGTATACCCATTAATGCTCAGTCGGAAGGCCAAAAGTATACGGCTAGCTTTGCGGTCTGACGTTACTGAACAGGTGTTTTGGTTTCAGAGTACATTTGAAGGTTCCTTGCATCTGTCATAAGCAAAACTTCACATAAATCAAGTAAAGATAGATACACTTTGTTCACATCCATACATAGATATTAGTATGCTCCACTTTGAACACTGTTATCAGAAAGTCAAGATATGCCTTCACCCGACCTCTCCAGAGCACTTTATAGTCCTCTACAAGTCTTAAAACATATTGAACCACTAGCATGTCTTTGCTCTGTGTGTGTCAATTTCATCATGTTCCAATCCAAAAGCAACAGAAGGTTGCAAAAGCTCAGAGAGGGCGGAACTGTCATCATGACGGGGCACTGCGGTGTCACAGGGGCAGGCAGCACCACAGGCAAGGTCTGCTAGTCCTATATGGGGACTGTGGCGACAGAACAGGAAAAGCTACACTTCTCTCCAGCCCTTCATGCAAAAAGCAGAGGAATATGCAACAGGAAACATACATTATGTAAATATTAGCACAGAAATACATCTCTCTTGGTGATCCTTCCATTCTGTTTTTCTATGCTGTAAGAAAAAGGCCAAATAATTTATTTCAAAAGATAGGGCAGCCTTGATTAGAAGCTTTTGGGATGGCAAACTCCAAGTTAAACTTGTACTCCAAGTTAAAAAAATACATCTGATGTCACGACCTGACCACTGGTGATAAAATATTTAAAAATGAAATGTGGCAAGTCTATTTGGTTTCTAATGTAATAACTCTGATGAAAAGCCCCATTCATATTGTTATTTAAAAAATATTGAGCAATATGTCAAGCTAGTTAGAAAGTGAGGGTCAAAGTCGAGGCTAGTTTTTAACCAGCATTTATATCTTCCAATTGTTTGACTTAAACCCACTCAGCTTCAGTGGATCTCACATGAAGGTGAAATACTTTTGCATAGAATTTCAAATTCAACTGTGGTGAACTGTGGCATGCAAATCTTACGCCATTGGCCAATTGCAACTGTGAGACAAAAAAATCATACAAAATATCATACAAAAACACTGCGTTTTCTGTATTTCAGAAAGATGACATATTGCTCAAATAAGACTAGGCAAAACTTTATTTACCCAAATGATGCAGTTATAGCTTGGACTAGAGAAGTGAATGAGAAGTTGAAATAGTTGTTTTTCGTTGTGTAAAACTCCAAACTGTAAAGTGGTAGTCAGTCGATCTGTTTACTAATTTCCGAAGATACATTCTGGATTCACCACCCCACACTGTGTGAGGCCATTGTGAGCACTGACACCATCAGGCATTAAGCGAAGTTCTGTAAAAAACATGGCCGCTGTGTTGTTGTCTGACCGCCCGGGGCAACTTTAACACTTGCTTTTGTAATTGACAGTTCCTTCTCCAACACAACTGCCAAGACCTTTTTTTGTCAACAGTTCACTCTGAACGTCAACACTCCTCGATTTGCAGGCTTGACGAATTTGCATGCTAGGTATCGTCTATTCCCCCAAGTCACAATCCCCCATAAAACTCATTGCTTCATCCCCTCCCTGTGCCCCCCTGTGCAGGTGACAAGCTAAAAATGAGAGATAGCGCCATTTGCTTCCTATAGCTAATTGGATTAGCGCTTAAGGCACTACAATAACGGCTGAATTTAGCGAGACAGGCGGAGGGGAATGGGGGAGTGGGGAGCTGTGAGTGGTGGAGCCAATTTTCCAGTGAAATGAGCTTTGCTTCAGGTGAAGAGAGAACTCCTGCAGAGAAATAGAGAAGCTCTGTGTTGGAGGATTTTCTGCTACCAGACGCACTAAAGTGTCATAGAATTTTTACATTGAGGACGTTACAAGAAGGGGCCACGCAGTTGTGAGTGACAAGTGTGTACCGTCCTCACAATGCAGAGACTTAATTACATGTCATGAAAGGAGATTACTGTGTACTCTTTGATATATCACGGCCATGGAGTATTCTGAATACCTGGAGAATGTACGCGTCAAGATGTAGATCCCTTTTATGAATGTATATTCAAAGGTTTATTTTTAAAGGGGGATCATGTTGAGGTTTTATTTTTGTAGAATAACATAACCCACTGTATATACCTTTTGGGCCAAACCACCACGGTAAATGCATTTCCTTTGTCTCAAAACATCTGTAAAGCCAATATTTAAGGTCTTTTGAAATCTGCATTGTTTACATTCTACCTTTTTTGCTTTTTGTACATTGGTATGTGTGTTACACCCACCAAATATTGATCAGTAGAATAGTCAAAGTGTCAGCAGGAAGGTGCATGGAAAAATATACTCCTCTTTAGTATATGTAAAGGTATATTAAGCGCATTGCTGTCTGCAACACTGTCTGTCATTGTAAGTACAACCACAAGAGGGGGTCGAAGTAAGAAGTTGTCAAATCCTACACACCATGATTTTAATATTTGACAAACAAGAACTGTCGGCGTATACCCACTGCGGTGAGAATATGATAACCCTTTCTCAGAGGTGAGTTCAGTCATCACTAAAACATTTCTTCTAACCTCGCAGGCTGCCAGGTTGGAAGAAATACTGCCCATAATGATGCTAAAAGTACACACAGAGTCATTTGAAGAACTTTGAAAAAAAAAAAAATTTAATTAGCCTACTGGCATGAAACATTCCCAAACTCCCTTTTTTTTAAAATAATGTTTTTGGTCGTTTCAACTTGCAGCCACCTCTACTGATCCTATTTTTTGATGAAAAAAAAATAATCACTTCTCCACTCATTAATAACCGCACAAAGCAGCTTGGAACACAGGCAGCTCCAGATGGTAGTCAGGAGGTAAGACATTTGCAAAATGTGAACTTGCAGAAATCATGTAACTTGATTGAAATTCACACTTCTTTGCTAATTACTCTGCGGCGCTCCACACAGGGAGGCAAAAGGTTTGACACAACTTTCAGTTTTAGGCAAAATCAATGTTTGGTTGGTTCTTGTGGCTGAGATAGGAGGAAACAATTCACTCCTATTTATTCCATAAAAAATCGTTATTTTAGACCTTGTATTACAAATACCTTAAGAACCCTGCAGAGATTTTTGTAATAACATAGACTAGAGCAATGTTGACATTTATGAATTTGAAGCCCTACATTTGTATTTATGTTTGCATGCTGGAAGTCATCCTTTTTTACCTTGCCATTGGTGCCAGATTGGACTAACAGTACATGAGTGGTAGCCTATGCTTTACTCATTTGTAATATAGCCTAAGGTTTTGTTGGTGTGAACGACCCAAATACGACAAATTACATAAAAAATAGCCCAATTTGGTGGAAAATAAATACAGCGCCCTCTGTTTGGAGAGAGGGGGCAGAAGGAATGAGTTTGAGGCACAACATTATAACATGACATGAGATGGTACATTTCCGAGATGCAATGGAGAAGACGCGGACCCATGGGCCATTCTACTGGGCTGATTTATCTGATGAGATAGGCAATTTAACACTTCTGCTCTGATTTGTGGGTGTGCTTCATGCCCTGTCCACCCAGATCAATATGGGTGTCAGTGCTTTAGCCCTTAAATTACTGTTAGATGCTCATTACGGAGCGAGGCTCAATAGGGTGTTAGTATGGTTTTGCGTACGTGTGTGTATTGCACCTGCGAGTGCATCGTTCTGAAGTGCCTGCCAATAAACACCGAAGACATGAGGTCGTTTGAGTTGCAGACGTTTAATCAAGCAGAGGCATGATCTCTTGCACACACATATATTTGTGAGGACACTCCCGTAGCCCCTACACTTAACCATCAGAATGAAATGCCTAACCCCAACCCTCACAATAACCCTAACCTAAATCTGATTCTAACATGAACCTGTATATCTATATTACAACCACTCACTCACACACACACACATACACACACACACAATACGAACCAGTGGGGTTAAAAGACCGACCTCTCCTTGAAGTTGCCTCGTGAAAACCCACAGGTCTCTTGGTGTACAAGGTAATATATAGCAAAATAACGTTGCAGTGCAGATAAAACATGAACTAATAATGTCCACAAAGGGATGAGCAAAGGCCAGAAAAAGCAATAAAAGAAGTGTGCCCATCCATCAAAAGGCAGTGCAGACATGTGAAGCTGCTGAACAGAGAGAATGATGAGAGTCCCAGGTGAACTGGATGCCTTGATGGAGACTCTCCTCTCTATAACACATGGCTGCTCTCCTATTTCCTGGTTGACTGGACAGTTTTCTCCCCTCAGCCAACGTACACAGAACAAGCAACTTCTGAAAAGGTAAACTTCTCCAGTCCGTCAGTGGTCAGTGGCGAGTCACATTTATGTATTATTGATTGTTTTTTTCTTTTTTCGTTCCTGCTCACAGCCCACATCAGTGCATCTTATGGGGCCTGGAGAAATAATGAAACTCCGCACACACTCTGTAAACGCAATGTATTTTTACGCTGACTTTTTTATGGGTTTAACAGCTGTGTTCCTCTTTATATGTGTTCTTCCTTACGAGTACAGGAGTCGCCACACATGTATTCTTTTAATAGCAGTGCTCTGGCTTCACATGTCTGCAGTGCCTTTTTGAGACAGCTTTCGCTAAGTCCGCCTACTGATGCTAACCATGTCAAGCTTTCCATTCTCGTAGGCAATGCCGTTTACAATAATTGGCAGATTTGCAATTTTAAATGTATTGTTGTGTTTTAAAAGAGGTCCTTGATTTTTGACTCAAGTGAATAAATACGTTTTAAAGAGAAGACCCTTATGATGAACATCTTTTTAAGCGCTTAAACAAGTGTATATATTTTTAAATGTGGTGACAATTAAGTGTTTTACATTTGGGACTCTAAACAATCCGGGACACACAGGGACATCTGGTGCTCGTATTCTTGTCGTTAATTTGTCAAATGATCCTTTGACTAAGAAGTAATGATTGATTACTAGCAAGCTAGTTAGACATGATAACGATTGCATCCATTATACACACTTTGGATGATTAAAAATTACAGACTAATAAGCTGAGCACAATGTGAATGTCACTATCATAACAATATTGTAACGAATAATAGAGGCCAGCAGACAGACTTGTATGTTTTTGAATACTTTTGCAGATGTGTTTAGACTGCCAGATAAGAAATTGAACAGGCCACATACAAGGCCACTTCACACTTTGCATTGACACAGACAAACTGAGCTGAGAACTGCTAAATTGGTCTCTAAATGCCATTGACCGCGTGTTTTCAACACGCGTCTGTTTGTTTGTTTTTTTCTTATTTTTTTTTATTGTTTGTTTTATTTTTTATTTTTATAATTTTCTGAAACAATAACTGTGTATCTAAATCCGAATCTGATGAAAATGGGGGAGGGACCTGATAAGCCTTTGGCTTCTTCCGTCACCCTTCGGACAACACAAAGTAAGATGTATGAAGATATGAAAGAGAAAATTGTGTATTGGTGGAATTGTCCGAAAGAATAATAAATAAAATTAAAAAAAATAAAAATGTGTCCACTGCAATCCCACTGTTTAATAAATCCCTTTCACTTTTGCTCTGTGTGTGTGTGTGTGTGTTTTTCTTGCCTTTCCCAAAATAAAAAAGACACCTCCCCGACGCCTCAAAATGTTGAATATCACTTTTACTCGAGCCTCTTCAGAGATATTACAACCCCATGTTTGCTCACAGTGTACGGAGTAAACACAGCTTTAAAAGATTAAGGTCCCCATGACACGCCATGTCCTGTCAGGAAATGTGCAGCCTACTGTCGGATAAAGAGTCCAACACTGCGGCCTCCTGCTCTAATGGAAGAAGCTTCACCTCCACAGTATCAGGGCTATCAGGTTACCTTGCTCCCAGACCTGCCACCGACTGACGTGCTTGGCTGCCTGACCGCCCAGTGACACGAGTGAGACCGTCCTAATGACAGATAAGGAAAGAGCAGAGGGGCATGAGTGGCTGTGTGTTCAAGCATGTGTCCGTGTTGAGAGCACCTGGCTACAGAAAGCTCACAATAAAAACATAACATTTATGCATTCAGGAAAAGGTATTAAGAAGTTCCACTACATTTAAGACAATCCGTTAAAGGTACACTACGTAACTTTTGGTGTGTCAGGGAGGTGAACTTTTTCTAAAGCATATTCTCAGAACTGAATGAACAAACTTATTTTCACTGGAAAATTCGATCCCTGGAGCATTTGTTTGAAGTTAGAAAGCTACCTGAAAAGTTACTGTTTCACTGTCAGATAGAATTATTCAATACTAAGAATTACAAGTAGAGTAAGTATTTTTTGTAAACTAACTCTGGGCTCTGCAAATGTAAGCACATTCCCCATCCTCTGAAACTGCATAGTGCACCTTTAACTGAGGTCTAGGGGTATTTTCTCCGATTTTACATACTTCTATAAGTACCTATTTCAAATGTGCAAGAAGATAAATTATACCAAAGTGTTTTATATGGAAATGTTCAGAACACATTAGACCTTTGATTTCTGAGGTCTACTTATGTCCTAGACCATTGTGTATATAAATAATTGGCTTAAATGCTGAAAAATGTATTGCGATTTTTGAAAAACTTGGAAATTTGTGTGAAAGAAGAACCTTTAGTCATCCTGTTGAGTTGTTTTGGCTCTTGAAATTGCTTCTCCTAAGCCTTAGCTTCTAAAATGCAGTGGAAATTTTCCAAAACACAGTAGGGGAGTGCACAAAACATGACTGATATAAAATTTGGTCCAGACACTTTTTGGTAGAAATGTTGTCTATACTTTCAAAAAACATTAGGAAATTAGACTGAATGAAGACTTTGAACCACATATGATGATTCATGGGATGTATACTAATAAAAGAGGAAGCATCACAAAACATATTTCAAACAAACCATTAAGTAAATATAAAAACAATAATAACAAACTACTTTCACACTATGTATATACTCTATGCACTATTTACAAGCTAAGTGGTAGCTGGGGAGCTTCTGGGTCTTGCTTCTCACAGTGTTTTCTAAGCCTGTAAGGGACTGACAGTATCACAAGAACATTCCCTGGAAACAGGAGGACCTCTAGTTTGAGATGATGTTTTCATCTTATTTTTCAGCCATATCTTCAGGAAGATATTAACAAAGATGTGCACGCAAAGAGTAGCAGGTCTACATGTCAATGCTTTACCTCAATTTAACATTTTTAAATGGTAGGCTATGTTATTTACAAGTGCAGAGCAAACCTGCATTGTTTGTATCGGCTTGGTCTACCTGTCCTTCTGTATTAGTGCAATGAACCTTTTTCTCCATCATTACTGCAGTCAGGAAATCCTACCCCCCTTTTTAAACTTTTGAGTATCAGAAGTTGGCTTCTGTAACTATAGTCTGCTCGCTTTCTCAATTCTTACATCAAATATTTATGTTGGTGAAGCTTCAAACAGTTGAACATTTCTTGGCAATTAATGGCCTGCTATTGTAAAATCTACAACCTCTCTACTCGGTTTTTCTTTTCATTCTAGAGGCCATGTGGTTGTTATGATGTGCACGTCGCAAACTGAATTCATCAAACTAAGCAAATAGAGACTGAAATAAAAAAAAATAATAGCTCAATTGAAACAACTGGTTGTCATATCGTATCTCATAATCCATTCTCAAACTATGTTTAAAGAGAAGCGATAAAAAAATTATCCACAAAGATAGAAATCTGTTGTACCAACACTTCACTGAGCCCAGTCGCTCATGTAGGGACAATTTTTCGGAGACACCATGTTGCCATAGGAGCACAGTGCATTGGGCGTAATTAGGCTTTTCTTTGGCAGTGTCTCCAAAGCGTGTTGCTTCTGTAGATAATCCTAACAGGCTACACAATGTGTTTGTCTGAGCTACGGGAGAGAACTGTGAACTCAAGCCTGAGCCTGTATAAGCTGCCACAGAAGGAAATGAATGAACACCCACATTCCCAACAAAAGCAGACTTTAAGATGGGGGGAGAGAGAGTGTGTGTGTGAGAGAGAGAGAGAGAGAGAGTGAGAGAGTGTGTGAGAGTGAGAGAGTGTGTGAGAGCGAGATAGTGTGTGAGAGAGAGCAAGAGTTGACTATTGGAGTGATGACACATAGCCCAGCTCCGTTCTCCAACATTACTTTGGAGACTTGTTTGTGAGAAAAACTTTTGTTGTGTCACGCTGCATTCGTCCAGAAGTTGTAGTTGCTGTGCTTTGTGTCAAATTCTCTTTTTAAAACTGAATTATTCATTATTTGGGCTGAATATCATGTCTGAATAAATTACACTTGTTCTTTTCTTGCAGAAAAAAAGAGAATATCGTTACCACCCATGAAGCTAGCGGCAGCAGCTGATTTGCTGAGCCAAGCATTAGGACTAAAAATGGAGGAATAGGTAGCATTGCTTTGTTCAAAGGCAACATAATCCACCTATAGCACATCAAAAGCTCATAAACATGTGGGACACAGGTGCAGACCCAGGGGTGTCTGAAAGTTATCCGCGGAGGGATAACCACTAAATCGCTAATGCGAATATGGGGAAGGGGCGAAAACAAAAACGCACAGAGCTGTAAAGGGCCACACAGGATACCTTTAATATAACACACTAAAACAACAAACTAAACCACCACTGCCAAGCAGCTGAAACCGTACACAAAGAACTGCCTAGGTAGTAGATAGACTGACACTAGAGAAAACTCAGGAGGAACCTCTCACTACCTCTGAAGGTGAGATAATGAGCAGCGCAGAGCACTGGGGTCTCAGAGCATAATATATAACCTCTTCACACCTGGGCTCAATGTTTGTCTTAATATGTACAATTATTTGCAAATCATTTGGGTCGGAGCAACAACATGTCATTTTAAAACCTTTCGTTGTACAGATTTCACACATTATGTATAAATGTTACTTTGTGGGTTGCTGGTAGACTTTAAGATATTTCAAATTCTCGGCCTTAGGCTAACTGTTTTCCCCACTATTTCTAAACTTTATGCTAAGCTAACAACTCTTGGCTAGCTTTGTGTTTAGCAGACAGATTTGAAAGTGGTATCGATGTTCTCAGCGACTTTATATATTGATAAATGTTAAATATCAATCTCATTAAACCTCTTACCTTTTTGACATGTGTTATTCATCACACGTGAAGCAGCTTTGAGCCGACCAAACCTTGGCCGGTGACTAGACTTGATACACACCCAATGCTTTTCATGAAATAGTTGATGACTTTGTGAGTCTGGAGGCTCATTAAAACAACATCGCAATGCAGATGCACAGCTTAGCGCTGTCAGACTGGCGTCCGTGACCTCCAAGGACCGCCGCATTTAACAGGGAACTGCCTCTCATTACTTATCCTTTATCTGCTGTCTCATTATACCCTTGTTCTGTTTTTTGAATTTTTCTATTACTGTCTTTTGCAATGCAAATCTTCTGCTTAAATCAGCAGCTCTGTGTATACAAAGGGGAAGGGGAGGGTGGGGGAAATGACTCATCCTATTAGTGCTGAGAAATCTGGGCACTTGGGGGAAGTAGCCCGGGTGTAAAACCGGGAAGAAGGCGCTGAAGAATATTCCCATCATCCTAAATGCTGCATTTTTTTTCGGGAAAGTGTGATTTATATAAGAGAGGTAAAAGACTTCCCATAATCTTTAGCGGGCACAGCATCAGGTCTGCAGGAAGCTAACGTGTGTGCTGATATGGCCTTTCCTGGATGCTGGATGATAGCTCGTGTGTCTGACTGCGGGCCTATCACTCGCTGCGCTGCCTTCCTGCAGCGCGAGCCAATATGTTCAGCAGACATAGATGTGGGCATTGCCTAATGGAATCCAGTCAGCATTGGTTGATACCATCACAGAGTCACACTGCCGCGCCTCGATAACACCGGGGCTCTCTCTCCTCCTTTGGAGCTATGGCAAGTGTCCTGGAGAGCCCTGCAGGATCTTACATATTAATACTTCTCGACATTTGCTAGGGTGATAAGCAGCCCTGGTGTGTGTGTGTGTGTGTGTGTGTATATAAATATATATAGGGGAGAACGGGGGAATCTGAGGCATCGGGTAATGTGAGCCACCCCCTGTATCTAGGCAACGGAAAACATTTGTGGTCATGTGAGATATATGTTTTCAAGCCCCTCTCATTTCCCCATGGCCCTGAAAGAGAGGACCTCATGGTGCTGTTTTTTTTCACCAAAATAGGTATTTTGCATGTAAAAGTAAATTTTCTTGCTGTCAACTTAATCAACTGTTGTGCCAAAGCAAATGTATTCACGTAGAAAAACTTCTATCATACGTGTTGATGAACTACCAACATATGAAACCATGTGATGCTGATAACTGAAGATTAGCCTGAAATGCTAAGAGAGGTAGTTTTTTCTCAAATTGTGGTGGTGGGGGAAAGTGAGCCAAATGCTGTGGGGGAAAGTGAGCCACTGTCTCACTTTCCCCCACCACGAAGCACAAGTTAAGTTTAGTCTTAAACATATTTTAATGTAATATTACATGACATATGTTTTATTTTAATGTCATACACATTGTAGGAAAGCCATCATGCCAATGAAATACACCAGGAAGACGACCTGGGGCAACCACACGGAAAGAGCACCTTCTCATCTTTCCCTGTAACCTTCAGGGCTGGAATGTACAGTAGGCCTAGTTGTAGAGTATGACAGGCTGATGTTATAATCCAGTTAGGTCTTCTCCTGTGTTCTGAGTCCCAGGCTGTTCTCGCTGGTTCTGATTGTCCTATGCTTTGACCCCCAGACACTAGCTGGCTCTAAGGGTCCTGTGTTCTGACCCCCAGACTTTGTTCTAATCTAACTGGTTCTATCTTTCATTTGAATCTTATTAAAACCTTTTGAATTATAATATGTTGTATTTGAATTTGTTCAGAGTTACTTTCAAGTGTTTAGAAAATTTGCTTTGCTTAATTGACCAAATCCCATCATTCTTTTACGAGTCCGACATTAGTTCTGGAATGTGTGGCTAGCTTTCAGGATTCTTACTGTTACAAATGATGTGTTGTTATGGTAGTTTCAGAGTGGAAAAAGTAGTGGATCAGTTTACCCCACAGCTGGGGTAAAGTGAGCCACACGACAACTTTTTTTGAAACAATCATATTTTCACTGCCCTTTGTCTTGAAAAAATTCTGCTAATGCCCATTTCTAGGAAACATCCTGAATGAATGGGAAATGTGTAAATTTGAGTGACAAATCATTTTAGCTCGCTTAGAGGCGAGCAAATGTAAAAAATGGCTCATATTACCCCGTTCTCCCCTACACATACATATTTTTTTTCCAAGAAACCTTTTTATGGCATCGATTCCTCATAGAAGACAATCTCTGGCTATTTTCTCTTTGCGTGCCTGTATTTGAAAACAAATGCTCTGTCCTCAGTAACCTGTGCTTCACAAGGCGAGACACTGCAGGTGAATAGGGTAAAACTTCTAGATATCAGCGTGAAACTTTGACAGTTGATTACTTACATTAAAACAATGAAAAGATTAAAATGATTGACGGCTACACAAAGGACTTTTTGAAGTATCGTAGTTATAGAAGCCGTATGAATTTTCTCAAGACATTTTGATATATTGTAAATATACACTTTCTCGCTACCTAGCAAACTCTTATTCTAACAGAGCGAGAATAATCAAACACTTTTTTGGGCCACACAGACACCAGCTATGAACGTATGTGTGTGTGTGTGTGTGTGTGTGTGTGTGTGTGTGTGTGTGTGTGTGTGTGTGTACCTGTGTGTCTGTATGCTACACAACCTTAAAATCGAAATATGAAACGCAACAGTGAAACGAATACCAACCACACAGAGCTTCCTCTCTCTCACTCACCTCCCAGTGAAAAATTCATGTTCTATTACCCCATCAAATATGAATTGCAGTTTATAAGATCACGTTTGAAATTCCAGGTCACAGCTCATGCATTCCCAAATACTTTTGCTAACATCGCCATGAGTTTATTTCTGGAGCCAAACACGCCGCCGACTGAATCAAGTAGTTTACCAATGTGTGCCAGTGTGTGTGTGTGTGTTTTTCATTCCACGTTAAGTTAAAAGGGGGAAGACAGACTGCGACAACGAATATTATCACAGTTTTAAATGCTGAAATAATGCATGCACAGCTACTGTATGGAGATGTATTTAAATGTGTGCATTAGCTTCCGCAGCGCCGCGTGAGTTATGAGATTGCCCGATCACTTGTCACCGAATGGCATAAGGGAATGAGGCATGTGTCATATCTTGTTTAAGCAGGCCTGGTGCACTGTGTTTCGGTGTCTGCTTCACAGCTACTCCTCAGCCCTGTGTTGCTGAACGGTGCCTCCCCTCCGGCTGTTCACTGACTGAGGAAGTTTGCCGGGGGATATGCATGACGACGGGTGGCATCCGGGCACTCTGCACCGCGGCAAATGGAGGTCGTCTGAAAAGAAAGCACTCTTACCTCATGGACATAGGCTGCGTTCCAATCCCCATACTTTCTGCTAGTTAGAATGGTAGAAAAAAAGATTTAGGATGTCCCAATTATTGTGTGGAAAAGATTTTGTATGTTTAAAAATACCCGGATGTCTACTATATTCGGCCAAGATTTTTTAGTGTTGAAATCAGCATGCTCTTCGGGCAATTCTGACCCACAATCCAGTGCGCACCGGAAGTGACGCCACATCGACGGAGCCTCTGTATGAAAATAACCACGGGTTCAACGGATATAAAAGCAAGAGGCAAGATCAAGGCGCAATGTTGTGATGAAAGTAAAATGATGTCCCAATTGTATGCCTACTACATGCTAACTAGATTATTGTTATGGTCAGATGTAGTATGTAGAATAGAAAAAAGAAAGATGCTATTTGGAACGCAGGGATACATACACATGCTCTTACCTTTTATGACCTCACCGCCACTGCTGCCATGACTTCGGCAGACTCAGCCCTCAGACATCCCAGCATGCAATTCACCTATCAGCGGGGCAGGTCCCACACATATGTTCCAATGTATACTGGATGCTACTGCAGAGGAAATTTGGGTGCCAGGAGACTAGCACAGCATATGTCTTGCATCAATGACTTACATGTCCAAGTCCTTTGGGTTTTCAGGTGTACAGGTCCCTACAGCTCAGTGTAGAAATCCACTGTAGGAAATGAAAATGATAATTCAAGAAGCTGCTGCAATGAAAGAGTTCAGCACTCCCCTCTTGATGAATAGCACACATTAATTATTCAACAAAGGTAAAGATTCTATATATCTGGTGTGTGTGTGTGTGTGTGTGTGTGTGTGTGTGTGTGTGTGTGTGTGTGTGTGTGTGTGTGTGTGTGTGTGTGTGTGTGTGTGTGTGTGTTGTGTGTGTGTGTGTGTGTGCGTGTGTGTGTGTGTGTGTGAGAGAGAGAGAGAGAGAGAGAGAGAGAGAGAGTGAAAAGGATATTTTAAGGTGGATATTGGATATTCCACCTTAAAATATAGGATATTGGTTTCTTTTCCTGACACCTTCGAAATCCACCAAAGTTACCTGCGATATTGTAGCATTAATTTGTTTGTGTTTTTGTGTGAATTATTTTACACGTATTTCCATGTATTTTCTTTTAAAGGCATAAAACCTCTGACACAAATTTGAATGAATGCAAATTACATTTGTTTTCTATATACTGTACCTAAACTACACAAGGCCTCCCAATGCTCTTACATGAATAATCCTCTCTCTTAGTGCCAATGGTGCTAGACTCAACTACCGTATGTCATGTTGTGGATGTGTCGGATGCTGGGGGCCGTAAATAACTGTGATTGGAAGGCAGTGATGAGAGAGAGAGAGAGAGAGAGACACATAGAGAGAGACAGAGAGAGAGAGAGAGACAGAGAGAAAACACAGCACAGAGAAAAGTGTTCAGCTGTGAAATAAATCACACACAATAAGGGCCTTGATCACCAATCAGAGACGCAGGATTTCATGTAACCCGCGTTGAAAGAATGTTCCTCTAAAAAGGTTGATTTCAGCCTTACTGGTTCAGTCACAGCACACGGTATAATTTAACAGTTGGTTTAAGACGGATCAGCAGTGGTGGAAGAAGTGCCCGGAGGCTAAGAAATGTTTTTATAAAAGGTCTTCTATTCAAAATATTCTGTAAAAGTACAGATTAATCAGCTAATTCAAGTGTGTAAAAGTACCCATTCTGCAGATACTATAAATAATACTGACGCATTAAGTGTGTAAGCAGCATTTAAAGTAGCTACGAGGAAACTTCAGTTTTTGTAAAGATATTTGCTAGCATAGCCTACTGCTATGAAAAGTAGAGTATCTTTAAAATGTTTGCATGTACATATAGGCTACTTGTGTAAATGTATTCAGTTACTTTCCACCAATGGACATCAGAGAGAGGGAGTTAATACTGTATATGAAAAAATAATAAAGCTTGGTAAATGTTGCCTCTGAGAAATAAAAAGCCTGTTCTTCAATATGGCATTCAGCTAATGATAGTGTGGACTGTGCAAGATGAATTGACAGTGACAGTGGAGTCGGAATGGCGTCGCAAAGACATTGTGAGCATTAATAACAAATTCAATCAAATATTAAATTCGTTCAGAAGGCGATAACACTGCCAATGACAGGGCAATCAATCCACATCTTTGGCCCGATCTATTATGCAACAGCTCAGACGGAAAAAAGAGCAGGAATTAGGGAAAAGAAAGTTGATTTCTCCTCCGCTGTCGCACCCATTATTTTTCTGTTCTCACACCATTTCTTACTCTCTTTCCCCATTCTACTTTCCCCCAGATCTCTTGGAGTCCATTTTCTTGGGTGCGACCTCAGTTTTATTACTTTTTTTTTGTGCTATAGCATGTGGTATAGTCTCTCATTGCAAGAGTTATTGGCGCTGGTTGTATATGTGCTACCAACACAGCCGAGAGACCAGGCCCGCTCAATTTCTTTTCCCGGTGACAGATTTCATCCTCCGCGTATCCATCTTTCTTACCAGCTTGGGCCACATTGCTTCTGAAATAGGAAGAAAAGGTCACGGCGTTAATGCACAAAACTGACAGCAGATACATCACCCAAATCTATGGCGACTTTTGGCAATACATCCCACACATGGACACTCGCTTTTCGTTGGGTGAAAACAGGAGGGATGAGAGAGATGGGAGCAGTACTTCACGGCATCGAAAGTTTTTTGATTTCTAATTGTTATTGGTGTTTAATGATAGATCATCAGAGAGCCACACAGTTAGTTCTTTAAGTCATTTTCCCTATTCTGAAACAGATTGTGACAACTCATCTTAAAACTGTGAATATGGCTTATTAAGAAACACAACTTGGGACATTTTCCTTTTGGCCTGTAACCATCTTTATAACGTGTAAATATAACCATTGTTATCAAGGATACCATCATACATTTCAGGCATGATTGGAGGGTTATTTGTGTACCCATTTGGTGCACCCTTTTACTGATTTGTGTTGCTTTTTCAACTTTTATCACGCAACATTTCAGTTTTGACTGATTTTATGCCATCATATTACAACCACTGAAACCATGCATATTATAGCTAATAGAAGGCCTGTTGTTTTTGATTTGTCAGTCGGCTTCGCTGGGTTGTGACAGACACTTGAATATTTATCTCCAAGCTCAAAATAACCTACGGGGAATCACCGAGGCAGAAACAGGAAATAAGCAGAATTTGTCTTTTCTCTGTGTTCCCAAATGTGCACACTAATGTTTAGAAATTTGAGTTTTTCAGAATGTTCAAAATGTGTAGGCTGATACTGCCTCTCTCCGCTGTGGCTTTGCAAAATGTGATTGATGGCGGTTCATGTTGTTTACTGTGCCGTGTTGAAGTCATTGAGAGCGAATGAGCCTGAAAAGCAAACCCTGACTATTATGGCGAAAACTCATAGAGCTAGCTAGGCATTGACGTTAGAAGAATGAAAAATAAGAACTTTATTCGTCCCAAAAGCATTGTGTTTGTTAGCATTGAAAATAAATTGGCAAATATCCATTTGTAGTTATTTGACAGGTTTTGCTCAAAGGTTTTGATTTTACAGCTGGTACATAATATGTAAAATAGGAAATTGTTAAAGTTTCAATCTGTTTAGTTTTGTCCTGTAGCAGAACAGGTCAAGACATTACATCATAATGTTTTCCTTAGCCACATTTTGTCTTCTTGTCTGTTTTATTTAAAGAGAACAAGCCTATTGTGGAGTTAAGTTTGAGAATCTTACTCTCTATGTACAGAGTCAGTAAGATTTCCTGTAGATTGCCGGCTGTCGGAGCCATTAGCAATGAGGCTTTTTTTCCACGGCTCTCTCCATCACTGGTTGTCCTTGTGTGGGTGATTAGAATGCACCCTGGTTGTCTTTCTGCTCGCTCATTAATCACCATGCGAGACACCGAGCCGTATACACTAAATATACAGTTTGCCCTCATCTCAGCACTACACACAAAGTGCTATTACGGCAGAAAACCACACAGGGTCAGAAATGACTCATAAGCAGGGTTACAGGTTGGATAGTGCTTGTTATAGTAAGTCATTCTACTAATATTGAAGGAGTAGGCCGACTCTGCACTGTAGTAAATATGTAAAATACTATTCCTTTAAACACAACATCTTAGATAACAACATCATTTAAATTAGGCCTGCAGGGATATTATGTGTACATCACTTTTCATTCATTTACAATGCAATTAACCCCCGTGTTTTCAACTACACCTCAACTTTAAATTAACATAAATAACAAATACCTATCCATCTGACATTTATTTATGTTTGTCGTGTTTATAAACACATGTCCTAGATAATTACCCTGATTCATCTCCTGTACATGTTGGCCTTTGTATATAGTTTTTTTAATCCAATCCCTTACAATTTAGCTTTTTCTTAAGATGCGAAATATTGCAATTAACTCAGCCTCCTGCATTACGGTGATGTTCCATGCATGACAAATGTGCCATGCCTAGTTAAGGTTCCTAAGATTGGATCATCGCTTTTCGGGGGAGGGTTTTAACAAACAGTCAATTTGGACTGTCGTGCGGTGGGAATGATAGTGTATGTGTATTTAGTCATTCTGTGTTTGAGGCAAGTCAAAGAGCTTTGTGTTTGTATTGCTTGGCTTGTTTATCCTTGGAGAAGACCAAGAGTCAACTCTGCCAGTATCAACCCAAAGATACCTTGAAAAAAAATTACTTTTCATGCACAGAGGTGCCAAAACAAAAACAAACAAACACAAACTCTTCAATAATAAAAATATCTTAGATATTGTTTTCTGTCGAAGGACTCGCCAGCTTACTGTGTGTGAGTGTGTGTGGGTTGTTTTGCATTTTGTAGCATCAAGGGTCTTTTGCATTCTCTTCGGACTTGTCATATGTCTAACCAACACCAATTAACTCTGTAAAAATAATTGTATACCAGCAGCTACACCAGCTGCAGGTGCGAGCCATAAATGGATAACAAGGCTGTCTTTAGGAGGCCGCCTTTTCACTCTGGATATAACAGGGGGGGACAAGCGCAAGTCTCATTTCCACAGGGAAATCTGGGAATTGTGGCCCTCGAAGGAGCACTTGACTGATTGTGCATGTCATACTCAATACACTACTCCTAGGGAATACTGCACAGTGTGTGTGTGTGTGTGTGTGTGTGTGTGTGTGTGTGTGTGTGTGTGTGTGTGTGTGTGTGTGTGTGTGTGTGTGTGTGTGTGTGTGTGTGTGTGTGTGTGTGTGTGTGTGTGTGTGTTGGAACAGGTGTGTGTGTGTGATATCCTCTGTTTATTAAGCCTGAGGAAGTTAATCAAGTGAAGTCGCCTGGGACCACAATATTGTATCAGAAACGGAATTTGAAGGATGTGGGTGTTCCACCATGCAGGGGGTTTAATTAACAAAATAGGAGATTGGGTTGCATCATGGGAAATGTAGGATCCTTGATCTATTTTGGGAGCCTAATTGAAACTTTGGCCTAAAAATCAACATAACTCAGTCTCTGCTGCAATGTTTTTTTTTAACATTTTCCTTTTTTTACTCTCCTGTGCACGTCCCCCAACTTTATGGAAGTGCAATACTAAATCAGTGCAGTACCCATAGTCTGAATAAATAAAAATGCATGTTCAGTCTCAAAGAAGAGGCAGCCACATTATATGTGGGATGAAAATTGACATACGCATAGGATTATATCTTTTAATACACACATAATCCTTGCCAGTTTTTCCAGAGCCAAATTTTTTTTTTAACGTAGTAAACCCCCTTCCTTGTTTCTGATTCATTTGCAATGCCTGGATTTGATCAACACCCAACTGAATTAAACTGCAACTAAAAACCTCCTTAGGTCTCTACACATATTGAATATTCTTCCCACATCATATAAAGTGCTGCTGTTGCCGTGTGGTTACATCAGTTTGATTTTCTGTTCATTACCAGGTTTTTTTTTCTTATGTTTTACCCAAATGTCTCAAATGTTTATAAGCTGTTTTTGTTTTTGAAACATAGGCCATTAAATATCATCAGCCAGAATGTGTTTAAATTCCTCCCTACAGTATGATGAAATATTCTCCAAACAGTGTCAATCATTGCCATGGCGAGTGTGTACTTCACTTGTTCATCAACAACTAGCTCCAAAGGCAAGGCAAGTTTATTTCTATAGCACAATTCAGACACAAGGCAATACAAAGTGCTTTACAGGGCCATAGAATACGTACAAATGTAAGACATAAGAACACATTGAGTCAGCAATTCTGGAAGCTTGTTGTCAAAATCACTTTGTCAAAATTACTGAATATCTTCTCACGATCCGCTACCTGTCCTACTGTGTGCAAGCTGAAATAAATTCTGGTGTGTATACTCATCTTAGGCTCTGTAAATGGGCATGTTGATTTTTTTCTAACCAATCAATCAAAAAAAATATTCTAGCTATGGTGTTAGCTTTGTTTACATACCCTTTGTTGACATGCCATTTTACAGAGCCTAGGCGGTGTATTAATACCAGATTATTTTCAGCGAGCACACAGTACAGACAGTGGATCGTGTGGAGATATTCACTGATTTTGACAAAAAGTTATTTTGACAACATTCTCCAGAATGACTGAGTCCACATTTTAAGAGATAATAAAAAACAGAGTGAAACAGACAAATTGATAAAAAAAAAAAAGAAATTGCATTAAGAAAAACCATACAAAAAAATTCCCATCCTGGTGGGTTCAACAGTGTGTGTGTGTGTGTGTGTGTGTGTGTGTGTGTGTGTGTGTGTGTGTGTGTGTGTGTGTGTGTGTGTGTGTGTGTGTGTGTGTGTGTGTGTGTGTGTGTGTGTGTGTGTGTGTGTGTGTGTGTGTGTGTGTGTGTGTGTGTGTGTGTGTGTGTGTGTGTGTGCGTGTGTGGGAGGGGGGCTGAGTTTTCCCCTCCAGGTAAATAGGCATCCTTGCTGTGAGCTAGTATGTTTTGCTCTGACAGGTTGTTTGCTCAGGAAGATGTCAACGGTTCATCTTCTGCTTCTTCACTTTGAAATAACACTTAACACTGTTGTTGCTGCAGGTGGTGAAAAAAACTCAATGTGCAGTACACTTTAAATGATCGGTTTAGATATATGCTACGTTGTCTCCCAGTGCAGTGTCAAGGTTTTTTACAGTACGGCAAACAGAAAAGTGCTGAGCGTAGACAGTGCACTATTTGGGCAAGGGCTTAATACACAAAGCCAGCGATGAATCATAAACAAGATGTCTTATTGACTTACCGACCTTTTTGCGCACGTCAAAGTGGATGCCTGTTTTGTACATCTACCCACCCCCACCCGCCCCATCCAACCCCCCCACCCACGCCATATCAATTTGAGCCACATTAATTCTCTGGATTGCAACTCTCACATTTCATGCATGGTTTCATATTTCTCTTCACATTTATGGGAAAAGCAGTTGTGTGTTTGCTTAGACAATTTACCTTAATGGCTCTGGAGATTGTTTTTTTTCCGCTACGGCCTCGGACGACCATAATGTGTGGGAAGTTGCTTTATAAAAACAGTTGTAGCTTTTGTCACAGATCATCTAGCTTTGTTTCACCTCGGAGATATGGGAATTCACACGCCATGAAGCAAGGGATATTCCCAAACAGACCACACCGTCCACTAGCAAACATTATTCATCAGAATCATTTTGATATGATAAATCGATACACATACTTCTGAAAAACTGCCCACAGCTGCTGTAGTGATCCATATAGCATCATAAAGAAAAGACAGTAGAAAATCACCAATTTGACAATCAATCACAGCTGCAGTCAAAACCACGGCTGACTATTTCTCAAACAAAAAATATAATCAGATTATTTCACATAGAAGATGATGAGGTTATATATATACTGTATGTAGGAGTGTACATACAGTATATATATATCTACATTGAAGCGGGGCACCACTACCACGGGGGACCACCGCCATGTTTCTGCAGTAGCACATAATCGACAAACTTAATGGCATTACGCGTTTTTACATAAAGTGGCGGTCCACCGGAAATGCATTTGTTGGTTAGCTTCTTGTCCTTGAAGGCCACCGTAGCTCCTTTTAAATTGTCCGAAACGGAAGGGGTAGCAAGGAAGCGCTGCAATCTAGAATCTCACCACTAGATCAAAATCAGAAATACTTTATTGATCCCCGAGGGGGGGATTCTGTAAATGCCACGAAATACTCCAATATTACACACTATATCTTTAAATATTTAATCTGTAATTATACATTTGAACAGCATATGCCAGGCCAAAAGGTTATGGATGTGTGTGTTATGTAGCTAAAAGATGGTTCTATGTAACACTATCTCGTAGCTCAACAAGACCATCCTTGTTCGTTGATATGTGTTATGTTGGCATTGAAAAAAGCTTTAGAACCCATTTAGAAACTTTAGCTCTGATGTGCCCTTCTAAACATAGTCGACTCGGCGGTGAAGGCAGGTGGTGCAGATTCACGCTCATAATGACTTACTGGAGCCTGACCTTACGTGTCAAAGGTAAGGTGTGAAGCCAAGTTGAGCGTGACATTTACGGGTCATATCTGCTGTAAATGATTGGAGCGCCCTTTGTCTCCATGGTTTTCAGTTAATGGGGATGTCAAGCAGAAGGTGAGGCCGTGTCTCACAGTGGAAGAAAGGAAACACATATGAACACGTGCATATGTTATGTAATACTGTATATTTTTACATCATCTGTGTGACATTTGGCTCATTCTCCTCATGAAGAGATAGCAGTGTCACCGACTATCGACGGTGGAGGAGTAAAAATAGTCGGTACAAGTAAATCTCGTACATTCAAAGGTGAACACAAGTGTTACTCTTGTATTTGCTTAAAGCTAATGTTACTTCCTTAATTAATTTCAATAATGACAAGGAAATCCTCAGCTGAAATGTTCTTATTTTTTTTGCATAAAAATGCCATCAAATTATTAAAATATTTTAAATCTAGTTGAGTTAAAAGTACAATATATGCCTTTTTCAAAATTCAGTGTTTGAGAAGTAAAAAGTAGCATACAAAAATAAAAATACTCAAGTACAAATCCTCAGATTTTTACTCAAAGGTGGTGTCAGCGACTTTGGAGAAAGCTTGCAGTCAAAATCACTGTTAGTCACAGTCATTCCATATCTCCTCACGTTACCTGGCACTGATTTTGACCAAAAAGTCATTTTGACAGCAAGCGTTCTCCAGAATCGCTGACTCCACCTTTAAGTACGGCACTTGAGTAAACACTATTGACTATTCAATTCCATCACTGGCTATCGATAGACATGTTGACAGCGGTTGAGATTTAATACATGATCTTTCCATAATGTGATGGTTTCAATTACCATTGGCCACTCTCTTATTGCCACCATGTGTAACAACAGACCCATAAAGGTCAGTGCAGCGTGACCTTTGCCTCAAACTGTCACCTTCGCGTGGAGAAACTGCCCTTTCAACGCCCTATCTTGATTGATCTGCTCTAAAAGGCTTCCCTCTCCTCATTCGCTGGATACTACCGAAAGCACTATCTCTGAAATTACACAGCTAATGCGAAGTCTTTTAAGAGAACCCGCTCATTAGGAGAGATTAACCCCATGTAATGTAGTGACGCTAATGATCGGTGTTACTACCTAAGCTTAAATAATATGCAGCAGGCCTAATTACTGACACCAGAGAAAGTTTTTGCAGAGCATCCATGTGAAAGACTGCACAACTATTGCTACAGTGCAACTAAAAAAAATTATTTCACATTTTAATTAAAAACTACTTTGAATACTACCCCCGGGAGGAAGTCACTCACAAGGGGGAAAAAAACGAAAATAGTAACAAAATATTATCTAAAAATGTCAGCTGTGTGCATTTCCTCTCTATTCCCGTTTCAATCTCTGTAGGCGTGACAAAGGCAAACGAGATCTGACACATGGCCATTAAAGAGCCATTAGTTCAGCTGACTCACCTCTTCAAGGAGCATTGTGGCCCAAGGCGCAGTGATGCACATGTGGGTCACATTACGCTTCAGTTACTGCAAAATCTCAAAGGTTAATTCAAAGACAGCACATTAAGTCTTCAATAAATCATCCCTAACTCCCTAATTATTTTTTGTACCTCCCCAGTTCGAATGTCAACAGTTAGCACAGGTAGTAGCGCTTATTCCATGTCCTCAAGCCACCTTGGGACGGTAATGAGTTAACAAGCTCTCGTCCAAGCAAATCTCTGATTATCCAATAATATGATAAGCTGGTGGATCATAATGAACGTGGCTGTATTCCATTTGCAACCAGAGCCAGCAGCTGAAAAAAATCAACCTCATCAATTTGAATGCATTTTAAAGTTGGAGAATGCTTGCTGTCAAAATAACTTTTTTGTTAAAATCAGTGAATATCTGTAAACTGTCCAGACTGTGTGTTCGCTGAATGAAAAAAACTGGTGTTAATACACACACATCCTATAGGCTCTTTAAACTGGTATGTGAGCAAAGGTGGCCCACCATAGCTAGCAACATGCCCGTTTACAGATCCTAAGCTGTGTATTAACCCTGGATTGTTTTTCAGCACACACACAGTACGGACAGATAGCAGATTGTGAGGAGACATTCACTGATTTTGACAAAGTGATTTTGACAACAAACATTTTCCATAATTGCTGACTACACCTTTAAGTGTAGCACAAAAAAGCAGGTAATACATATCTTTACACAAAAAAATGAAAGGAATACTAGCGTTTTGATAAAAAGTAAGAATTTATTCTCTCTGTCAGCTCTATTTGACAGACATCGCCATAATGGACATGTGACCATATTTACAGCAGTTGGTTCAAGGATTGAAGGAGTATCTTGGGTCATATATTTTCTGTTTTATGTAATCTAGTTGATGGATTCGAGATGCTTCTGATTTTCATTGTCTTCTCTCCAATCCTTTAGCTCCACACGGTGGCTCAATTGAACACTGCAGTTGTTGGAGAGAGTGTGACCTATTGTGTGTTAAAGTTGGGTGTGCAGGTTAGACACATACTGAAACTTAATTTAAGGGAGTTGTGTTCATCATTCATTCATTCGACAAGGGCATTCAGGGGAAAACAGTGTAAATAGTACAACAAAATAATTTTAAATAATTAAGACAAAGCAATGAAAATAGTTTAATTATTAAAACAAACAAACAAAACAGGGCAGTTAGGGGACTGGTAAGTATCTGTTTTGGGTTAAGTTGTTTTTTTGGTGTATACTCACTTTATTTAATGTTTTATGGCTCTAGCTCGTGTGTGCCTTGTGTTCTTGTCAATCCAGCTTTGTGAGGACCAAGTACAGTTTATGACCTATAGAAGAGAGGACGTTCTTGAAAGTGAGGACATTTTAGCCGGTCCCCACTTTGGGAAGGAGCTTCAAAAGGGTGTTTAAAGGTTAAAGCTTGGTTTTAATGTCCAGGTTATATGTAGGTTAGGGTTAGTGTACTGTAGGGGTTTGGGTTTGGCATTTAGGCAATGATTAAGGTAAGGGGCTACGGAATGCATCATATTAATGACGGTCCTCACACAGATAGAATAACACATGTGTTTTTGAGTCCCAATGTGGGAGAAGAAGACAGAGTACATACTGTCATACAGGGACAATGCTGTGACCAATTATGTGACAAGATGTTTTCATTAAGCTTTTTGCATGCCTTTTTTCCTGTCAGCTTAATTGTTGTGCTTCCCTCTCTACAAACACATTTACCATCCACATAGGCTAAAAATTTAATCCTATCTGCATTTTAAACCTGTATGACATTTCTGAAGTAGCTATCCTTTTCTTTTTTTTTGCAGAAAAAACATTATTCCCTTTCCATGTTTACATACTCTTAGTTAACCTGTTAGGCCTTGCCAGGTAAGGCTAAACAATAGGCTACTTGAAGTTCTTCTATTTATTAACAATTGTCAGGCTCAGTTTATGGTAAATGTTTCTAAAATGATACTAAGATGAATAGAATATTTCCAAGTGTTTAAAAAGTCATATAAAGTCTTGGAAACTTTGCCTATTTAAATACACATCTCCGCCAATCTTCTCTTTAATTTGTGCTCACTGTTGTTTCAATCACTCAGACACAAAAATAATATGATGCTGCTATGCTCACTGAAGCCTCTGTGCATTTGAAAAGAAAAAAATCAGCCATCCATCATCCACGCCGTATTAAACACAGACTAGCTGCCATCAACGTTCTGCATTAGCTTTGCAGAATGAAACCCCTCTGAGATAATCACTTTTCCATCAGCAGCAACGTGACGTGTGGCTAATGCATATGTGGATGTGACGGGTAAAACAAAGGACTGTGTGTCTCTTTGTTCAACTGCATGTACAATATCACTAAACGGACGATGTTTCTGCCATCGGTGGCTCCAGTTTTGTTTGCATTTAATTTTTTTAAACAGGCCTTCATGAACAACCTTGTATAGTGTGATATAGCATTCAAGGTCAATTAGGCAGCCTGTAATATCAATATTGTAATATTATCTAATTATTTGATTTACTCCTGTAATGAATTATACTGATGTTGTTGGTCCATAGTTATTCAATTCAACCGGGTCGGAAAGGGATTGAAAAGCCATCTTTGAGATAATGTTTTCAGTTTAATAATCTGTAATATATATATTTTTAAATCTAGGCATGTGCATTTTTCCAACTGGATTGTCATCTGATCTCTGAACACTCACTGCCTGCTTCCAAATGTCATCCTTAATTTGTTATTTCATAAATACATTTCATTTTAAAGTTCTCAACGAGATATCTTCAGAAAATTTTAATCATTTCAACAGTGGTGTGCAGGGGAACAACGTCTTTTTTTAAAGCTGATAAGCCAATTGTATTTGAGAGCACCATCTATTTTGATAAAGAAGAAAATAGCAACAACAAAAGAAAAGGTCAACTGAGATTCAGAAAAATTCCTTTCAAAGTTGCCATTAAGAGGGAGCATTCAGAGGACATGTGCGTTGTGTTCCTCTAAGTTCAAAGCCCGGAGTTAAAGTGCTTGAAGATGGGAGTCAACTGGGAGCTGACAGCTATTGAGGTATTTTCTTTCTCCCTGACAGTTGCACTATTCTGTATCTGTATTCGAGGTGATGTATCAGTTGTCTGAAACTTGGATGTGTGCTGCTATCTCTTCAGCCACTTTTTAAATGAAAAAAAAGCCTTGACAGTGCTAACCTGACACTGTCTTTTTAATGATAAAGGGTTTTTTATTCTACCAATCCAGCCAAAATATGTCTCTTAGCATTATTCTGACTTACTCAAGGAGCCTGTCATCTTATGAATTGAATCTAAGCTCTAAGTGTCAAAGAGTTAGCGCCAGTGAAGTCGCCGTTGCTAAGCTCTGTTGGTTTTGAGTGAGGACTTACACAGGGAGAACATTTGCCTACAGTCGCAGCGCTGAATGTCAATCTACATCGCAGGAAACATTTTCATCTGTTGGAATGAGTGCACACTGCAGGTAAGTGGGAGTCTGTTTTGACATGACACTGCCATCCAGTGGCATGATCCATAAAGGCACTGCATCCATGATCCATACACAATCTATGTATTCATTAAAAAAGACAACGATACGCCGTTGGCATTTCTTTAATAAACATTTGCCAAAGGAGGAGGGAGGGGGACAAAATCCTTTTAGTACAAAAAAAAGACATTTGTTTCCTTTTTGAATTTGGGGTTAACGTGTGTTTTTTGTTTTGTTTATCATTTTTACTACACCTATCAGTAAAGAAGGCATGTGGGATTTAAAGTTAAAGCAGCTTCTCGCCATAAAGTCGGAGATTTTCTGCAGTAGTTTTCATCCAAGTGCTACCACTCTGTCTGGAACTAACAGTCCTTTTCCATAGATAGCTCCCTGTGCTGATACCCAAGCCATCAACCCAAATCGACTGAACTGAGCCATCGTTGTTTCAACATAAAAAAATGGCCATAAAATTCAAAAATAAAAAGGAGGACACTACATTACTGGTCATATTCCTCACTGTGCGGATAAAGCACATCATCCATTTCCGTTCATAGCTAAAATAGTTTACGCCTACTTCAGTCAGTAGTGCAAAACATTAATACTAGTCTGCCCTGGGGCAAATTACAGAAAGGCTAAAGGTAGAGATTCAAAATGTACCCAGCCTCATAACTGTACACTCAAAAAAGGTAAAAGTTTAATTTAAAAGACAGCAGAATAGATTACAAAAAAATATGAAAATGGTATGAGCAAGAAAAAGCTCCTCTGGCTGTTCTTCAGCTGTCTTTCTGTCTGACATACTCCACATTCCAGACTGAGGAGGGATACAATGCCTTACACAGATTTTAAGTTATTACAAACTCAGTGTGCAATCCCCAGATGCGCCTGGGCTAGGCTCAAAACTGAGTCCACTGTCACAAAAAAACATTTTCAACAAGTCCAGTCATTCAGAAAGGCAGGCCTCGTCCTCTGATTGCTGCTGTGGAGTTGACGTAGCCTAGGGGAAGTGGTGGAGCCCCGACTTGGGACGGGGAGCCCCACGCCTGCCCTGGCGCCTGGATGGGTGGGGGCGGAGGTACCCCATCCTTTCTAGCCATGGCGTGGTTGTACATGTGGATAGCGCTCGGGTTGGGCTGTCCCTCTGCAGGTAAAGGGCTGTGATTGTAGTTAAAACGGTGGTCTTTGTCCCCAGTGAACACCCCTGCCCCGCTGCCTTGAGGGAAGGGGTCTTGGTGGACATTGGTAGCAGACGAGGAACTAACGGCCTGCCCATGTCCGCTAAACACTTCTCTCATCGCGTGGGGTTGCAGGCCTCCACCTAGCATGTGCCCCATGTAGCCGTCCCCGAACCCAGCGGGAGTGAAGGGTGGATGGGGAGGAGGGTGGCTGTAGTCTCCCCCGTACCCAGGCCCCTCTGCGGTAGGGAGGGGAGGGTAGTCGGGCTCCGGGGGTCTCCCTCCGTCACCTCCACCAGCAGACGCTATAGGAGGGGCGTGGCCGGTCTTGGGTTCCTGTGGAGGCTGCCGGTAGTCCAGGTCAGCGTGGGGAGGGGGCTCTGGGGGCTCAGGTGGTCTCTGGTCCGGGGGCAGGATGGACACACTGCCTACTTCAGACACTGGAAGACAAGACATTTGATAAGGTTTTGGAATATATTTCTTTGTATTTTGTTATTAATTTTTTCCAACAAAAATATTTAGAAATTTTTTGGGAAGTTGAATTTCAATACTTTTTACTTTTTAGCTTGGAGAAAGAATTGTTTTCTTATTTAATATAACATTGGATGGAACTTGATCCTGATAAACTTGATTTTCTTCATAGTGGACACACTCAATGTAACCGACAGGATTTATATTTTTGCATAGATTTGATTCAAATATTATAAAATGTAGACAGGTAACGGATATATACTATTTTAAAGGATAATGCTTGTTGAAGTGTGATAGTTAATTATGGGAGAGAGCAAACATGACAAAATGGATTCAAAACAAAATATTTTAACTTGTAGGAGGTCAACTAGAAAGAGATATCCCACTTTATGTCCAGCTGTATGACTGGAAAGACTAAAGAGATCAGTGGTTTACCTGGAGAGACTGGGCTGGGCTCTGGAGGCTGTTTGCCCTCTGGAGGTGCAGGCTGCCCCCCGGCTGCAGTGTTGCTGCTCTCCGCTCCCTCTCCTCCATCACTGGGCTCCGGTCTCTGAGTCTGCTGAGCCTGGAACAGCTGAGCCAGCAGCATGGTCATGGCTGTCTGAGTAGCTGCTGCCGCCTCTCCTTCTTGGATCCCAGAAGGCGCAGACATGGGGGGTGAAGGAGGCTTGGGCATAGGGGGGGTACGGGGCACGCCAATGGGGGCCACCGGCTGGGCAGGCTTGGTGGGTGCTGGTGCTGGTTGAGAAGGAGGTGGAGGCTCAGTTGAGTCAGAGGGAGCCAGAGCTTTGGAGAGCTGCTGTAATGTCTCCTGGTTGACCTTAGTGCTCATGGACTGGACAAACTGCGCCGTGTTGACTGTGCTCTTGGGCGTGCCGAGGAAGTTCAGCAGGACGGCCAGCTGCTCCTGAGTTAGCTGGGAGTTTGGACCCTTTGCGTCTGGAAGAAGAAATAAAAGCTAACATGAGCATGGAGATTCATCTATATATTAATTACATTTGTTATTATTAATTTGCGTGTTACAACATGTACTTTAAAGGATATTTCTCAGATTTTTTTGAGATAAGGAATACCCCCAATCCTTGTACCCCATCCCTTATGTTCACAGCTACCTTAACAATAAATAAAAATAATAAAGACCAAATAAATAAGAAATAAAGTGATGTACATGAATTTATAGTATGGATAGTCGAACTAAAAATGTGTGACCCTCAAATGTATCAAATTAAAAATAACAATAACTCTTGCACAAGAAATTAATGTTGAATTAAAACAAGTTATACAAGTCAGGCGACTGGAGTAATAGTAATTGGTGTTAGAAATACTACACACAGTAGAAAGGTGTGGACTACACAGGATAAGTGCATAGACAGTGTGTATCTATGCAAATGTCTTCGAAAGACTTTTAACCGTATCACGACTGACTAGATAAACTAAGTGAGTAATTGAATGAATGAGTTACATTCTAAATTCATTACAGTTCAGTTCTTTCCCTGTGCTAATAAGAAGTACAAATAGAAGTTACAAATAAGAGTCTCACCCAGCAGTGTAGAAGCAGCTGTATTCTGGGCTTTGATACCTCCAGGAGCAGGGAAGCCCTGAGGTGTGTTACTGCGGCTGTCGTCAAGGCCCAGCTCTTTGCGCGGTGCCTTGGGGGCCGCCAGCTCCTCTGGTATTTGCTTTTGTCGCCGGCGTTTCTTACTCCACAGCTCGTGACAGTCCTGCCACAGTGGAAGACTGGAAGAGATATAAACAATTAATATCAAAATTAAAGACATTGTCATTTACATGAATTCAGTTTACATGAGGCGGGCTAAGTTTCACATGGCTTTATCCATGTCTGTGAAACTGGCCCCAAGTGTTTTGAACCAATCAAGGTAGTTATCTGCGGCAGAAAAAAACAGTTTTTTTAAACTAAGTTTTATAATATTTATTCAGATTTTTGTAAAAGCTTATAAAGACACCCAATGTTTCATATATTGATTTTTACTATGTCAGACCAGGTTCCCAGAGGCTTTAGGAATGTTCTAATGCTAGTTGTAGGATAAACATGTTGATGCAAAGTGACCGTAAACATACTCTGGTGGGGGCATCTTGTCTGGGTCCACGTCCTTGAGGAACTCGCTGCCTAGCGCCTGTTCAGCTGTGCAGCGTTTGCTCGGGTCCAAGTTTAACATGTGGTCAAACAGGTCCAGGGCCGACGGAGGGATGCTAGAAATCAACAGAAGAACCATAATGTATCAGTAAAATGCACTGCTAGTGGGCCCAACTATTAATATATAAATAATATGAATGAACTTACAAGGCAAACTCCTCTCGTAACCGTCTCCTGTACTGTTTCTTTGGTTTCATGGTGTTGAAGAAGGGGAGTTTTATTACGTCTGGCCAGACACCAGGGCAGGGGCTGCCACATATTCGGCTACAAGACAGAAATACATTTGTTAAAGCAGAATGCAGCAATGTGTGTGTGGACATAATGACCTATAATGACTGCCTTCGTACAACTCCTGAAAAACACTCTGATAACTGGCCTGACTCGTTTCCTTGAAGTGCATCACCTCCAATGGAGCTAATTTTCTTTGCAAAGTAAATAGAATGAGGAAAGTAAACAAGAGGAGTAAAAAATACCCAGCTGCCTATTCATTAACATTGCTTTAAACTTATTTACATAAACACCATGGTTATAATATGGATACCTAAAAAATAAAATAAAAATTACATTAATACATACATTAATAATGTACAATTATTTTATAATTGACATTACAGTAGTCATTATTATTGACTAAAACTATAATTAGTTCTATTCCTTTTTTTCTTCAATTTAAGTAATCGAATTTCATAGTTTTATAAATATATTTTTCTTATTCCTTTCCTCCCTCTTAACCTCAATAATTCCAGTGTGTACCATATCTTATTTAATTATGTAGCGTTATTGTCAGTATTTCATACAACTGTGACCCCTTTGTTTTGTTTCCTTGGCGTTTTTCAGTGTTGTTATTTGTGTGTGCAGTTTTTTTTTTTTATAAAATAGCTCAAAGCTAAAAGATCTGTAAAAGCTTTCAGTGTTTCCCTATACAGAAGCGGGATGCCTCCACGGAATTAACCACCACCTTCACACTTCCTCTAACAATGGCAGGCGCTGAAAAACATGCGAGGCTTGAGAATCCAAACACATCTTGTGTCGGAGTAGCATCATGGTCGATTGAGACGATCAGTGGAAAACATTAGTAACTGCTTTCTCTTCCTGTTTTAGATAACGGAAACCCCTTTTGTGGAAACCAGTCAGGACTTCACAGCTAAATCTTCATTTTAGACGTTTAAAATCTCTGACTGGATTTTAGCCTAAACTCACCTAATAAGCTCCAACTGGGCAAGCTCCTGGTTAGCTTGAAAAATAGGTTTCTTTGTGAACAGTTCTCCCAAAATGCATCTGTGATAGAGAAAGGAAGATAAAAGAAAAAGAAAAAAACATCATTATGTCAAGAGACAATAATGCTGAGTGGGCAGATAGTGAAGTTACATACAGTTAGAAAACTTGAGTCAATATTAGTTCTCACCCGCAGCTCCACACATCGATAGCTGGCGTGTACCTCTCTTCTCCCAGAAGCAACTCTGGGGGTCGGTACCATAGTGTGATCACTTTATTGGTGTATGGACGACTGAGAAATGAGAACACAAGGTACAAAGGGTAAGTTTCTGAGTATTATTACAAACACGAGGGTGAAAATAGGTCAAGATTACATATAAGAGACTCACCTTTCTTCAGAGTTATATAGCCGAGCAAGACCAAAGTCAGCAAGCTTTATTTGACCTCTGATTAGGAAAAGGAAGAACACATTTAATTTAGTCAGGAAGACATGTGTGACAGTGTAATACAACATCAAACAACTCTGTTAAGACGAGACACTGCAGGCAAACACATGATTATTCAAGCACTGATCAAGTTAGAGATGATACATTGTATTCTTAAAAATAAAGAAAATGCCTTTTTAAGACCTGTACATCGTATTTTTTCTATTTATAAAATGAAAAAAAGTTGGACACTAGTACGTTGTAAATTAAATTTTGGCTTCATCCACTTTTTTTTTTTTTTTTTAGAGGGATGCAAATTCACGCTTAAATAATAAGATATTGCTAAATGTGCATATTTATTCTATATATTTTTTCTCTATTCTCTATATTTAGAACATTTCTGAAAAAATGGTTTTAGAAAAAAATATTGTTTTAATTTATGTCAACACCTGGCAAGGTGTCATGTTGATATGTATAAGTTAAAAATGTGACTCTATTCCTCTACAGTGTCTCGCCTTCAGTGTAAATATATGGAGGACTGACTTGTTATTGAGCAGGATATTGGAGCACTTGATGTCTCTGTGCAGAAAGTTCTTCTTGTGGCAGTAGTCGAGGCCTTCCAGCAACTGTCTCATGAACGACTTGATGTGGCTCTCGTTGAAGTGGACCAGGCCGGACTCCAGCAGACCCATCAGGTCGTGGTCCATGTACTCAAATACCAGATAGAAAGCACCTGAGATGAGAGGGTAAAGATTTAGTCCTCAATAAAAGACAAAGTGTTTAACATAGGGGTGTTGGGTAGCAGGATTGTAGAGCCAAAACAGAACAAACCTTTGTCGTTCTTGAAATCTAGAGCATCTTCCTTGTCCGTGACGATCTCCTTCATGTTGATTATGCTCTTGTGGTTGAGTTGTCGCAGAATCTTGATCTCTCTGATGGCTGTTATGGGAAAGCCCTCCTTTTCATTGTCCAGTCGAACCTTCTTCAAAGCCACCATTTCAGCTGTGGAACAGAAGAAAATAACAGCACGCAATTAGTTCACCTCTGAATGACATTGAGAATTGATCGGTGTTTACAATGTGGATAGTTAGTTTATGAATGAACATGCATTTTCAGAAACACTCACCGGTGTCCTTGTCCTTAGCTTTGTACACCTGACCGTAGGTGCCTTCCCCCGTGATTCCAATGATCTCAAACTTGTCCACACAGCGCTTGCCCCAATCTATCTCAATTTCCTTAATCTCGCCATATCTTGGGCCGCAAATTCTGGGAAACAGAAGAAATTGCAATGTGAGTCTGTTGAGTTTTTAGATGTATGTTTAAGCTGCTATCTATCTATCTATCTATCTATCTATCTATCTATCTATCTATCTATCTATCTATCTATCTATCTATCTATCTATCTATCCATCAACATACTTAGGTCTTCGGCGAAGTGACTTTTTGTCGTCAGGCGGGCTGTGGGGGGAAGACGTGCCCCCGGGAAGTTCAGGCGGCAGAGGCAAGTCTGTGAGAAGCTGACGAGCCTTTCTTTCCGCCTTTTTCTTCAGCAGGCTGTTCTTCAAGCTGAAAAACGCAGGAGATACATAGACAAATGGAGAGTGTGAGAGTCTTGACAACCACGTGTAACAACTTGCATACAAATTCTAGTCAATTGGCTCAACAGGCACACGCATACCTTTCCCCTTTAACCATGTGTTCGAGAAGAGTTTGAGGCAATGGTAGTGCTGGTAGAGTAGACAAGAGTGGAAGAGAGGCTCGTTCCTTGTCTTTGCTCTGTCCAGACGCCGGTGCTTTCCTCTTGTCCCGGTGCACAAAGTCGTCTCTACCCTTTCCGTCTCTGTCGCGGCCGCTCTGGTGTTCCGCTGCCCTCTTGGAGGACCTGTCAGTGGGGGACTGAGGCTGGCTGGATGGGGGGGTCCTGGGACCTTTCTCTGGTGGAGGTGGGGAGGGAGGGCGGCCCTTTCTGGCTGAGTGATTGGACTTGGGGCTGGGCTGCGGTGCGGATGAGGAGCCCTTGGTTGGAGTAGATGTGTTGCTGGCGTTCTTGGCCTTGGCAGCTGCTTCTGCGGCTTTCACCTTTTTCTGCTTGCTGAGCTCAGCGGCGAGGCTGGTTTTGAAGGTGAGCGTGCTCGGCGACAGGCTGGAGGGGCGTCTGAAAGAGAAAATTACAACTTTTTAGATTTTAGTGCAACATCATAAACTATGTGGTACACATCTAGGGAAAATCTAAATTTGAAGAATGCTGTGCCATGAATTCAAAATTGGTTAGTATTCGCTTACTATAAGTTAGTATGCGCTTACTATAAATTGAAAAATGTTGCATTCAGGGAGTTTTGTTTTTCCTTGTTTGGGTTGCACAACTCTTTCATAAAGTAAAAATATTCAACCAACTTTTTAGAGAAAAGCTTACAGAACACTTATGGAACAGCCAACAAAAGAAAGACACATCATCTTATCAGCTGAATGATAACTCACCTGCCATCTGGACTTGGGCTCATGGACTTTCTGTATGGACTTCTAGATCTCCTGCGGTGTCCGTACGGACTGGAAGTGAACTCCCCTTGTTCGTACGGACTGTGTCGGCCATAACTCGGGGACCTGCGCCATTTGGCTGGGCTCGTGGGGGATCTCTTCCTCTTGTTGCTGGAGTATGTACTGGGAGACTTTGTCGTCCCATACGCCCCGTATGCATCTGCTGCATCCCGGCTGTAATAAGCCGAACTGGGAGAGAGTCTTTTGTTCCCGTAAGTTGGACTCCTTCTAGATATTTGCTGGTTGTACCCACCAGGAGACTGGTATGAGCTGTATGAAGAATGCGATGTCCCAAAGGGACTTTCACCTTTCAAAGCAGGACTTCTCCTGTACGCCCTGTCCCTGAGGTCTTCACGGTCTTCTCTGTAAGATTGTGGAGCTTCTCTGTACGCAGAAGGGGGCTCTTTATCGGATCTTGTTTTACTTCTGCCGGCCTTAGGATCCCTTTTATCTGCAGATTGGGAGGACTGAGACGTAGATGTCCTTTTGCCATTTTTGTCACTGCTCCTTGTAGTGTCCCTGTGATTTTTAGAGCCACTCAGGCTAGCTCCGCTCCGAGATTTTGAGGAGTCTCTTTCACGGCTCTGTGGATCCTTTTTCCTGGCCACTGGCTCCTTGTCTTGCTTGCTCTTCTCAGATGGTCCTCTCGTTTGTTCGTCCTTGCTCATTTTGCACACTGCCTCCCGCTCTCTCGGTTTTCTCCTGTTAGGAGATGTTGCTGCTGGTCCATTAAAGTCACCATCGCTGAGGCGGTCCACTGACAGCCGGTCAGCATGGGGGTCAAGTTTAGGAGAGGGGCTTCCAGAAAACCTCTCAGACTGGGAGCTCACGTCATCATACTCCACCAATGTCCTTAGATCTGCCTCACTATCAAAAGTGCCCTTTCGGTCATTGTCTCCTGCTGTACCTGCGGGCCACAAGTCCCTGTCCTTAGCCTGTCTGCGCTTCTTCTTCCTGGAAGCCGATGATCGTCTCTTCTCGTGGTGCTTGTCCCGCTGAGCAGCGCCGCTCCCCGGCTTGTTGCTGCGCCTCTCCTGCCTTGTAGCATTTCTCTGAGCTGAAGGGCTCCGTCCCCGACCCCGGCCGTCACGAAGCACCTCCGAGTTCGGCATTTATCAATGAAAACAGGCGCTATAGCCACGTTGGGAATTATATTTTGTTTATTGTATACTTGACCTACGCTATGTTCCTTGTTTTGTTTTGAAACAAAACATTGGTGCTAGCTGCTAGTCCCAGCTAATTCACAATTAAGACAGCTAGCTAGCTAGCTAGCCAGCAAAATCACGAGCTTACCGTTAGCATTGCAAAGCTAGCTCGTTTAATAAAAGTGAGTCATGACACTTGGAGGCTACTGACCGCGTCACATCAAATTCACAATATTATTAGCGTTATAGAGAGTCGGTAGTCAACCATTGTACTCCTGGACGGACATATAGCGAATGGTTGTCGGTTTAGCTAGCCAGCTAGCCGCCAGGAGCTAACTGTGCCCAGCTTCACAGCCCCTTTAAATTTAAAATCCAGTTCTTCAGAAATGTTTCAAGTAAATCCATTAACCTCATAGTGTTAAAGTGGAGGTAAAAGAGCTCCGTCTCACTTTCACAAACTTCTTCTTGTCCTCCATATCAGTCCGGTGATGTGCAACAAGGAAGTGAGTAGCACGCGAGTCCAGCTAGCCGCTAGCTTTCTTTTCTCCTTGCGTGGACTTTCAATGCAACTCAACTCAAGATGCAATAAAACAATGCTGCTCCAAAAGCAGAAAAAACATAAACGCCTGGTGCTGGGAGTCCCGCCGGGCTGTAGCCTCTTTTCACCGCACCATAGTCCAAAAGTAGCACAGCTCTTTCCCCCGGGGGGGCAAATGGCACAACAATTCCTGGGATTTATTTTAAAATGTTGTTAACTTTGTTCGCAATGTGGCTACAACTCGCTGCCAGCAGGGCCCAGACAGCGGCTTTCAAACGACAGGCCTTGTGCGTCGCAGTGGACCAATGGAACCCGTGTGCGTAATCCAGCTCAGAGCACACGTCACCACCAAGGGAAACCCCTACCTTCATATATAATAACACAATATACAATTAAATATGTCATTAAAATTACATGCAAAAATAATATCATGTGCTTTGAACACGAAACAACTGAATTTATTAGAATTTGGGGAATATTCAAAATTGGGATTTATAGGAATGAACTAAATGGCGGTCATTTAAATTATCTGTTTCATATCCAAACATAAACCTAAACATACAAACATTATGTTGTATTATAGGCAGACATCCATGCACACTCATTAAAAAAAATCACATTAACATATGTATTTGTAAGTAGAGCTTTATCTAGTTTCGATTATTTTATGAACAATTCACTGAACAACATAAAGACGAATGTCGAGTAAAATATTACTCATCTGTCTGTCTGACCTGTATCCATTCATTAAATAAAGTAAAATGCCTCCCCATGTGATGGAGGAATGCACAGTGCATGTATTAGGCGTGGCCTCAGTACCCCTGAAGTAAGCAGTGTGCTATGTGCAACTTGCCAAGTGTACTTGCATGAAATCTGGTTGTTTTAAAGATTATGCGAAATTTATATTTTCTCCAAATATATTTAAAATCACTGTTTAAGCCTCTGTAAACCTGGTCTAAAATAGTAAAACATCTATATATGATATCAAGTTGGGTGTCTCAATAAGCTTTTTAAAAAATCTGATTGAAATAAAATGTTGATAAATATTATAAAACGTATGGTATGGAGTTATGGTAAATCCTTACATCTCCCTTGTGTTCCTCCATGATATTGGCAAAACCAAGCATTATGCAGATTATGTTTGCAGCAGAGATAAATCATTATGATTATGTAAACCCATAGATTAGCGGTTTGTGCTTGTGCAACAAGGACATTTAGTGCAGTTTAAATAAAAACTGAAGTCATGCGAACATTCAATAATAAAGTGAAAAGATATCATAACCTTGAATTCATGTTTTTATGACATAAAATTCCAGTCAGGAAGTCATACTTTGAAGTATCCGTCTGCCTGCTCAGTGTTGTAATTCACGTCAAAGACATATTTTCACACAAAAATTATTTGAATACATTTGGAAAATGTTATTAGTAATATCCACTTTATTTGCCATTTCCAAATAACTCACAAAATGAAATGTAAGCATCACCTCTTGCATTCACAAACAGGCTACATTAGTGGTTATGTTCAAAATAAGTAAACATGACAGAAACATTTAACTGATGGCAGACATACAACCATCCAAACCAAAGACATAGATATTTATTTTTAAATTATTCCAAGGGTATTTTTTATAAAAGGCAAAACAAGTTATTTGAGTACCCAGTAGAATACCCACAGTTTACTCATAGCTTTCACACAAATATCTGTTTCTTTTATTATCACACCTTTTATCCAGCTGAAAATACTTGGGCCATCAAGTCTGTTAAAATGAAACGTGAAGACAAGGAAAAAAAAACGTATGGACAATGAAACAAGACTTACAAGACTCTGTTAAGCCAATGTTTAGAGTTAGCAAGCACTATGGTGGACACTTTAAGTTATGGTAGCTTCTGCAATCTTCAATGATGAAGACACACAGCAGGTTATGTGATGTAATATAATGGCCATGAAGCTTAGGAAGGGTTAACATGGGATTCTCAAACCGTATGTCTGTTTCTGCTTCAACTTTCAGGTGTTTTTCGATCACGGTACGGTGTACTGGAGGTTAGCCCTTAGATTATATTAACACAAACTACTTTCCAAACATCCTGATGCCATGGGGTCCCATATTTAAACTAACTCTCTCTACTGTGTGCTTTTCAGTCAACAGGAAACTTGTTTGCGGACATTCTTTTGCAATTCTGTCATTTTGAACAATGAAAACACCAAAATATTAGACAAAGCCTATAATCAAACCAGGGATTATTTAGTGTTAGTGTATTAACTCAGGGAATTGAGGAGACAATGTTAATTATTTTCAAATATTAAAAAAGGGGGGTTCACAAATAGTCTACGATGTTTTGAATCCCTACCAGGTTTCCGTTAACAATTAAAAGCATCATTTTTGCATAGACTGACTTTGGGCATCCTATTGGTTAGGGAAATCCTTAGATGTAAATGGTGAGCTTTTAGACACACACATCTACTCTTATGTCAGTGTCTTAAACTGTGTGAACAGCGAAAAGTGGCAACGACCAACCTCTGGATGGTCACCAGAAAATAATTTAATAAATAATTTAAAATAAGTTAGAGAAAGAAAAAAAAGGAGTGGCTCAGTCATGAAAGGGGAACTCAGAATGGAGGGGGCAGATTTCACAGTGTGTTTTGGTCGACACAATTTAGCTGTTAAATCATCTAGACTAGAGCTTTCACATTCTGCCAATTCTTTACACTGTTTCAATGTTCACTCTCCCATTAACATATTTCTACATAGGCAAGATCAAATATCAGGTGTTTCACTATGCAACTACAGTCAGCAGTATAACCACAGGTAGCCTTACACAACAAAGGTAAAAGAAGCAGAATGTCATTGACCTTTAAAATCTGCAGCCATTGGCAGCCTAATATTACAGGCATGGGATGGGTGGGGGAGGAGGGGATATTTCACATTCACAATGGACAGAGAGGCAGCAGTGATACATTGTACATACAGTACTAAACTCTGTTACATTGCATTTCTTTCCAGTGCCAGTCAGAATGGTTTTACAAAAAAAACTGCGGTGCTTAAGTTTGATGCTCACTATAGCAAGTTGTCATTCACCTCCATTTATAAGTGGGCACTTGTTTGTGCTAGCTAGCATTTTTCTTTGGTGACTGGGAGCAAACATGCAATCATGTTATGCCTTAAATCGTCTATCCGTTAATGTATCCCCACTCAAGTCAACTTTTAAGTTTTAAAAGAGAAGGGAATAAAAGATTGGTGATTAAAAGTCAGGGCTAGGAAAACTAAAATATGCAAAAGAAATCTTTACATGACCGGAAGCTACGTATTTATTCGATCGACTTTAAGATTAAAAGACATCATGTAAAGGATGTAGTGTTATGGAATCACCTTTTCATCAGGAGCACCAGGGATTCCTTTATCGCAAAAAAAGGCAGTGAAAGTTATTAGCCAAGCGAGGTAAAAACTGTTAGAATTGAAAAACGTTCAAGTGTTGTAAAAACCCCTTTACTAAATTAAGTGGTAATGATCAATGTGGTTTGTGCATTCCAGAAGACTCAACAAAGTGACGCATAAGGGGAAAATAGCAAATCGCTGGTGCTCTTATCTTACACTGGTGGATATGACGGAGGAGAAGAAAGAGTTAGAATTCACAGATACAAATTAAGTGTTCATGAACTACGCCGTGTAGTAAAATTGAGATGTAATGCAACAAATAGGAATGGCATCAAATTGCAGCACTGGCTTAGTTAAAACACTTCATATATTCACCAGTGCAATGTACATTTCCTTGGTGGCACTTATTCTGGGTTGACACTACTCTGCTGAGTCAGTTTACTGTACGTACATTTCCTACCAATGCTCAACAATCCCATCTTCCCCCGTTTAGGCCTCGGCTCTTACACTCTCTTTTTTCATCCTTTGCTTTGAACTGCACAGTTCTTTGAATATATTATACACATCAAACTTTACAATGAAAGGGTTTGTAACATTTCAGGGCTCAGCCTCTTGTCAAGCTTAGGCCTAAATTTATAACACCATCCATTTATTACACTCTGTAATGTGGTCAGAGTTAAGAGAGAGAGAGAGAGAGAGAGAGAAAGAGGGAGGGGGGAGAGAGGGAGAGAGAGAGAGAGAGAGAGAGCATAAATTATTTAGAGTGTCAGCACATAAAAAGTTAGAGCTATAAATGGTGTATGGAGTGCCACCTTACTACTCCTTGACACACGGTCACAAGTCCTGTTAAACAGGGACAAACAGTCATGGTCTGGTAGGGCACAAATTAAATGCAAAAAGTCTGAGAAATGTATATGTACATAAGCAGCTATCCTGCTCTCTTTGACCACTATAAAATACAGCATCGCTCTCGAATTCTCTTGGCCAAACTTTTACTTTTCTTCTTGCCGTTCTTCTCTTTGCTGTCCTCCATTTTCCTCGCCCGGATCTCTCTCATCAGGTCAAAGAACACCTGTTACAAAATGAATAAATAAAATAATTTCTCTCTGTTTGCTCATTATCTACATCATGAACTTTGTCAGATACACTCGTTAGCTTGTCTGACTTACCTTGTCAACATTGGCGCGGGTTTTGGCAGACGTCTCCACGTAGCACACGCCCCACTGCTCGGCGCGTGCCTTGGCCTCGTCTGCGCTAACCTGCCGTCGGTCGTCCAAGTCTGACTTGTTACCAACCAAGAGGAAGGGCACGTTCTCGTCCTCCTTCACTCGCAAAATCTGCTCTCTGCAAAACAGGAAATGTCATTCAGCCATTAATTATGTGAACAAACACAACGGCCAAATGCTTGTGGTGAAAAATCTAGACTGCGGCGCTCAGTGTCTACCCCTCCCATTCGGATTATTAACAGAAGCTACGGTGGCATTTGACGACGAGAAGCTAGTTACTAAATATGGCATCATCCACCACTGCCTCAAGTCTTTCCACAATATCAATTGATGAGGTGAAGATGTATTTAATTATTTATTTTATAGTACTTCTTCTTCATCTTCCCACAAGTGCATTAAACGTGTAAGTTGGCGGCCGTTCAGTTTGTGAACTAACTTGGCAACTTGGTGGACCCCGCACCTAGGTATGTTGATGTAAACTGCTCATTATAAAAAAGTTAATAAAATAAACATCAACTTCGTTTTTCAAGGGATTATACGATAATTAAAACAAAATTATTAAAATGTTATTCCATTTCTACCAAGTCTGTTCAGAAAAACACCAATTCCCTTTACACATTCTAGGGTGAATAAGGTAAAATTGTAGAAAATGTCAAAGAGCATATAATGTTTATGCATTTTAGCAAGGGGAAGTACCTAATTATCACTGCCATTCAATTATTATGGTTAGGGAACTGTATCATTAAAATGTAACTGAACCTGAAGTCTACTGTTGCAGCGAATGATTCCAATTCTGTGATGGAGAAGACGCAGAGAAAGCCTTCGCCGCTGCGGAAGTAGTTATCCCGGATGGCAGCGTAGTCCTCCTGTCCAGCCGTGTCCAGGATGTCAATCTGAACCTCCTCTCCGTCCAGCACCACTTTCTTCCTGTAACTGTCTGCTTTGGTGGGCTCGTAGTCTTCCACAAACTACAAGGGGAGAAAAAAGGTTCATGTTAAAAGGTGGAATCAGTGATTCTGGAGAATGCTTTTTGTTAAAATCCGTGAAAAACCTTCTCACAATCTGCTAATTGTCCGTACTGTGCGTGTGCTGAAAATAAATTCAGTGTTAATACAGTCACAGTCATAACAGTTATAGAGCCTAGGCTGTGTATTAACACCAGCTCATTTATTTTCAGCATACACACAGTACGGACAGGTAGCAAATCATGAGTAGATTTTCACTGATTTTAACAAATTATTTTGCCAAAAAGCATTCTCCAGAATGGCTGACTCCGCCTTTAACAGCTGTGGTCAAGCGGGTCATACATTCAGCTAAGCAAAGGGAAACTTCCCATCTCAACAAGGTGTGAATTTAATTTAACTGCAATGATCTAAGTTGCTCACCTCGTCATACATGAACTGAAGAGTGAGGGCGGACTTCCCCACGCCTCCGCTGCCCACCATAATCACTTTGTGAAGGGCTAGGGAGTTCTGCCCTTTTGGCTTTGCAGCTGCCATGGCTCTGTGTTCAACGTGGAGCTTGAGGTGGATTGTGAAATGACTACCGTAAAATCAGTCCGAGGATTCTTCCAGCTGCAGCAAAACGGGCCAATTTATAAGTCCTGGGGAGGGAATAAAAAGGAATGTTTCCTCATCATTTCCGAGGCTACTATATTTCACTTCTACAGTTAGATTGCAAAGCCCTTATTGTGTCTCATAGCTAGAAAATAAAAACCAGGAGAAACTGCTTTTCAGTGCAAATATAGGCAAAAGGATTACTCTCTGTTCCTGGTAAAGCCTACAGCAATAGAAAATGTGTTAATGACCTCTGGTACCAGATTGATGCACTGAAAACTGCTTTATAATCAGTACATTTTATGATCACTTCTCCCTGCAGCTATGCGTCGGCAATAAGATATTATCTCCCTTAATGTTGCTTTAGTGAACAGTTAACCCTTACGTATCTTTGCTTTAAAACGACATGTGAAAAAGTCATAGAAAAACACTGAAACAATGGCTGCATTTCGTCATACAATATGGACAAAAATGTAGGTGATCCAAACAAAAAGATAATTTTATGCATTTTTATTTAGAATGTTTACCCTTCGTTGTGATTTGGTTTACCAGAAAAGTGCTTTGAATTATACAGCAAAACACCGAATCAGAAGCTACCCTGTGAATGCAATGTTATTTGCAGCCAACATTTGCATGCTGCACGTCAGACCAATGCAAATAAATCTCTAACCAGTGGGGGGACAAAGCCTAGCATACTGCTAGTGGGCTCCTTAGAGAAAACCTAACCAGATCGATGACATGTGGATGAGTAAACTTAACTACGGTAGATCATGACAAACAGTAGGCAAAATCCACTATCTCAAGAGGGAACTGCAGAAGCCATTTAGCAAATAAACTGTTTTTTAAAGCTTCGGGGTAACATCTGGCAGTATTTTTTCAAACTGACAGCACTGGATAAAATCTTGACACATGCCAAAGTCATTCAAGTGGTCAGTATTCTCATACTGGACAGTCCAAGGAGATTATGGGAATACCATCATGTCCAGATATGTGATTTAATGCTCTCTCCTATCACAGCAGGCCCACGCAAACCTCCTGGGATAAGGGATACAGATGGGAAGGCAGCCAATAGGTTATTAAACAAATTAACAAAAGACCTCTGTGCACTCCAAGCCAATATTACGATTTAGTACTGAGGGGAAATGTCCTTTTACCTTAACAACTTAAAACCAACTGCAGTAAGGACATTCATCACACAGGCTGTCTACAGCGTAAGGTGCAAGTTACATTAAAACAAATGTAATGCCACTCAAAATTAACCAAAGATACATTTTACAAAAAACATGGAGAAAAATGAAATACATTACTTTGGGTTAGGGAGATTTTAGCATAAAACATGCCATCTTTGGTCCAGTGAAAAGATAAGAAGAGCTACTTCAAATGTTGAAAAATGTAATGTATTCAGTTTGGCAGGTCATTGGTTTATTTCAGGTCATTCAAGATACACAACGAAAAAGCCCCAAATAATGATAATGTGTCACTTTAATGTTACAATGTGACCATATCAGATCACACCATACATTTGTATAAAAAAAAATTAAAAGATTTTAAATTTTAACGCCAGAAACAAAACCTTACAAAAAAATGCCCTGATCATTTTTTTTATTATTAAGGCTAGCTATTTTTGAAGACTTTGAACAAAAAATATTTAAGGCCACAGTTGTCAAGCTTTTGAAAGACTGATACAAAACATTTTAATAGCATTAGGGCCTTATTATTTAGATTGAACAACCCTGTAACACTTTTAAAAAGACCTGTAGGGAAGGACCCCTGTAGCCTTATGTTACATTTAAAGCCACGTATGGCCAGTGCCTGTCCTTACGCAGTCTCAGAATTAGAGCAAAGTCAATAGATAAACGATGACAACAACAAGTGACCTCAGAATGAGGTGTGACTGTAATTAGGAGTGTCCTAACCGCATAACAAACAAACACATCATCGGATCAGAAAACAAAACTGTCTGCTCAATAACGTTAATAACCCTGTCACGACAAGAATACAACAACACATAGATACTGTTAGCTCTGCCATTGACAATGTAAGCTTATTATTAAGCACAAACAACGACGTACACTACACTAATAACAATGTTAACTTATTAGCAAGTTAGCTGGTGACTGACATCAACCAGCTAGCAGGTTGTTTTACAGTGGGCGACGTGGCTAATAAGCTAACTCACCTACATCAGGTCACGTCACGTGCGCACTAATTACCATTAGAGGAAGTGAACGCGGCTAAAACAATATTATACATGACTAAAATAAAAAGGTGAAACCCAGCAACAGATGTTCGGTCATGGCTAAAGGGGTGGCCACTGACCACACAGGCAAAAAGGCTAGCAAGCGATAACAGCTAATCACTAAAGTAAATGATGCAAGAAAGCAAAACATGACCCCGCAGAAACACCCACAACAGTGGCGTTAATAAATCAATGGATACCAGCACCTACCGGTCAATTAAAACCGCGTTTCTGCGTTTGGAGGAGGTTGGATGAGTGGAGGCAAAAGGAGGATACTCAGCTAGCTGCTTGTTAGCTCATGGCTAACTCCGGAGACTCGGCTTGTGTCTGTAAGCAGCAGACTGACTGTGCTGCACGTCTTGTGGGCTTGGCTCCGTCTGACAACGCCCGCCCGCTGGGATAACCAGACAACACTCTGTTTGACTTTTTAATTAATTTTTTCAAACTGTGAATCCAAAATTATTTTCTACACAGTAAAAATGTCGCCTATTGGTGCAAATAATAATATAATGTATGTTTTTTTGTTAGTTTTTTTTTCTCCTTTTTTTGCGTCGTGCTTGAACGTACGGGGCACGTGCCAGGTTAATTAATTGGTTCATCTGCATAATTGTTGGCACGTTTGTTCAAGCGGAGACACTTTGTCAAGTCAGCGGGAGTGAAATAGACTGCAAGAAGTCGGAATCTTTGTACAAGCAGTTGTTTGTTTTTATAAATGAAAAAACATTTAACTATTCAAATGCTTGTAAATTGCTAAGTCATAAATGTATTAGGCTAATATAAACTTAACTGGCACGTTGTTCAAGTGAAGAGACACTGTCAGTGTCAAGACAGCAGGAGTGAAATAGACTTTTAGAAGTAAGGTAATGTTGGTTTAAAGTTTTAAAATAAACAACTTATTGATTTTGAGTAGGCTATTAAATGTTTGTCAATGCTTCTGCTCAACAAAATTAAATGTATAGGCCACTATGCTAATACCAACTTAATTGGTACGTTTCAATAGCATACACTTTGTGAAGTTGGCAACAGTGAAATATACTGTTTGAATACAGGTTCAAAGTAATTTGATTTAAGAAAACGACTGAAAAGCAAATATTTTTACTATTAAATGCTTAAAATGCATGATTGACTCTCTAGACTAATACAAACTTAAGGTTGCGGATACTTAAGTGTTAACATATTCACTGTCATTTTACTCTTTTCTTCTTTTGTGCTTTAGTGATGAAGACGACGGCCATAATGTCAGCACTGCACTTGAAGTTTGCAGAGAAGACGTGGAAGGAAACCTTTCAGCTTGTGCGAAGATGCATGGTAAGACACAACTTCCAGCAAGCTCTACCATTTGATCTTACCCCTCACATGCATGCTTTTTCAATCAGCATGTTAGCTCCTTATTGTGCAAATCATGGAGCTCACACAGAATCCCCTATTGGCAGGGTTGTTTGAAAGTATGCCCCTTCTTAGTTACATGGATAGATAGATACTTCAGACTATAGTGGATGGCTCCTCTTAATATGATGATGTGCTACAAATCAGGAACTGGTGTGGTGATGCACTGAGAATGAGATCATCTATCCCAGAACACACAGGTCTTTGTTGTTGGATCAGCAGTCCGTGCATTAACTGTGACTTGGAATCACTTCAACCACATAGAATAGTATGTGTAGTAATCCTTTGAAATGAAAACAAAGTTGCTTGGTTGCCTTATGGCCTTGGCACTATCTTGTTTGGCAAGACATTAACTATCTGTTGGCTTCAGTGATTTTGCTTTTGCTACATTTACCCTCGGAGATCTCTTTTTATGCTGCATTCTTTGTAAGTAGCTCCACTTGCAGATGTATGTCATTTGGGAACGGGCAGGCAGACCATGGTCCAAACATACAACTCCCGTCACCTTTTACACTCCACAAAAAGGGTGCAAAGTGTATTTAGCACTGCTATTACTGACTTGCACGCTCAAGCTTTGGGTGGGTGGAGTGGAGCAGCAGGGTACATAATAGTTTTGGCTTAATACGAAGTGGAGCTTGGCAGTGGTCATTCTCTGGGGTCTGGTAAAGAAACTTGATTGCTTGGTGGTCCGAAGTGATGTGTGGTCCAGAGGGCTAAGGCAGCTGGGACTAGTAATACAGTTTCCTGCCAGCAGCAGTGATGCTTTTTTAAAGGACCTTTTTAATGTAGGTTTCGCTAAAAGTAATGAAGGCAATGCACACTGTATTTTCACACACACCATAGTGCGACAATATCCTGCTTTAAAAAACAAAAATAACACGCACAACCCAGGGTGAAAAGCACAAAAGTACAAAATACCAATATATGAAGATGATATGAAAGGCACATTTGAACATGCATGTGAAAACGTAATGACAGACGTGTATGTGTCCTGTTATGTCAACATCTCCCTTTGTGTGTTGTGTTGCTGGACGGGCCGGGAAGACCAGAGAGTTTATACAAGGATGATGTTGTCACAACAGCTCCATTGTTGAGTTTTTTTTCTTTCCCCTTTGTCCTCCAATAGGACAGATCCAGAGATGAATCCAAACCCTGTGCGCCGCTGGTTAGATCCCTGGAAAGGCTCCAAGAAGTGGTCAATGGTAAACAAACGGTATACTAATGATTCTGTATGTATTTTTAGATTTTTTTTTTTTTACATAACCTGCCTCTGTATGTTTCAGTGACGTCTATGAACACCATGAAGTCTCGTCTGGAAATGATTGCCAAAAACCAAGGGTAGAGAGTTCATTTGAACATCACAGTCTTAGCTATTTTAACTGTATTTCAGAAAGGCGCCAGTAAATAAAATGTATTATCATTATCAAATCTCCCTTTTTTATCACTTTGGATATTCTTTTAATTACAGACTCATTGTATATTTTAATTTATTTTGCGATGTATTACGGCGATACAGATTTTCTTTCCATATTGACGTTCTATACTCCCTAGAATGGGCTTCCACATCACAGAGGCCACATGCTACATGACAGCAGACCTGTTCTACCTGGAGGTGGTGCTGTTGACATGTGGCGATGTGGAGGAGGTTAAGGTGGCCCCACACGGAGGATCCCCTGTTGTAAGTTGTCCAACATTCCAGCTATTCAGCTTATTCATTAATTCAATTATTCCTTCATTCATTCATTTATTCATTCATTCATACAATCTCCTTTTACTCTTCTTGATGATAAACTGACATTGTCTTGCAGCCCAGCGAGTCCCTCCTTCAACCGCTGAGGTAAGTATTGCATCAAAGTACATTTAAAATGTTGACATTTTGCTTGCAACCAGCAGTATTATCCCCTAAACTGTAGGTCTGGAGTTAAGATGACATTGCTATTAAATAAAGATAAATAGTTTTAGATGACTTTTACATTTTTATTTTTTGGGGGGCACAGGTTTAAGCAATTTGCAGAGTTCTCTATGAAGTTGTCAGACCTCTACACCCAGTACAACATCCCTGGAGACGAGTAACTACTTTTCAAAATACTTTATATTATATATTTATATGTTGGGCCTCTTACAGTCATTTAATTACTAATGTATTTTTTGTTTCAGTGAAGTCAGATTAAAACTGTTTGCATCTCTACAATACACCGGGAAAGACTTGGAGCAAATATCACATTTGCCAAGGTAAGTGACACGAAAGAAGGAATTCCTAAAAACGTGTCCTACAATAATTGATTTGAAGATGGGAAACAAAAGTAGAAATGTCAAGTATTTGCTGGTGTAAGCTTCTCAAACATAAGGACGTCAAGTCAATTCAGAAAGTACATTCATCTCCAACCCACGGTGCAATTAGTACAAAGGATTTAAATAAACAACTTACTGCTGTCGTACTTTTTATAATCATATCATGGGAATTCAATTTGTTTCTTTTTGAAAATGATGTTTGTTGCTGCAGCAGCGTTAATACAAATTGGAATCAGCAGTTGTTCTGCTTTCAGGGATTCAATGCACCCAGACCCCTATGTGGACATGATTAACCATGGCAGGATTGGATGTCTGATAGCTGGAAAAGAAGGTACATTCATGGTGTTGAGAAGAAAAGACATACGTTATGCATTCATACTCTCTTCTGTTGATATTTAATGTATAATTTCAGATCGCCCCCTGACCATCCAGTTCTATGTGAGCCCGACTGATGAAGTGAAGACCTCAGATTTACGTAAGATGTATTTGTACATTGTGTTTATTTTTGTTTTGCTTACTATCTTGTACCAAAAGTCACCTGTTGGTAAACTAAAATAGATTACAAAATAGACCTGTTAAAGGCACAATCACATCTGTGTGTAAATTGTAAACAATTCTCTTATTTTTGCAGAAATGACTGATCCAGAGCCAGTGATCCAGGCAGCCCAGTTGACTGTAGGTGTCAGTGATGTGGCGCACACGCTTCAAACAGCTTCAGTGCTCCAGCAGCCTCCACAGCTGGATCCCCAGGGGTAACACGCTGCTCTTTAATCTCCTTCTCAGCAGGACACTTGTCATTTTACATCCCACAGTGAATGCTATTGTCAGTGCCAGCGGTGTTCCCATATAGTAAAGTTGTGTCCTGGGGCAGTTCTGCAGTGTTTCTGATTGAGGCGCCGTGTGAGATGCTGCCTGCCTGCTTCCTCCTCAAACTGAAGCCAGCGATACCAATGATGTCGTCCTTTGTAAACAAGATCAGCCAAATTACAGGTTAGGTACATTTTCCCAGCAATAACTTTATGATTTTATTTTTTTTTAATAATGTTAAGCATACTGTACAGTATTAGTTACAGAACCATGAATACATCAGAGTAACAATTTAAAAGCATCTCAAACAATGAGTTTCTCAATTGTGATATAGGTTAACCAAATAAGTACCGGTAATTCAAATCTACAACGTGAAGCTTTGTGAGATTCTTTATTAGTTCTTATAACATCAACTCCTCCCTTTGAACTTCTTCATTTCATAGAAGTGACACTACCAGATGTTGACCTCCAGTGGGCGCCCTTACCCAAGCTTCTGATGAGACGTTCCCAAAGTGCAAACAGCCATGAGGAGACATTAGATGAGCAGGATGTAGTATTTACAGTGGTATGTACGGTTAACACACGCGCATTAAGCTCAATTCAAAGGGTCAATAGGTTAATTTCATGTTTAATTAGTATGCATGCCTTGGATGTAGTGCACCACATAAAATGAATCAATGCCCTTCTTGTCTAGCCTCTTCCTGGTGGTTTGACACACAGTTACGTTCTCCCTGGGGCTGTGTGGGGGTCTCCGGCCCAGAGGGGGGCTGCAGTGGACAGTATTCCCTTCACCCATCCTGGCCAGGTACCGGGCCTGCTGCAGCTGCTTAGACACCAGTGTACCATCAACACCTTGCTGAGGAGCTGTGTCACCTCTCAGAATGACAGGACAGGTATCACTTTTTTATATTAATGAATCGGTTTAAAGGCCAAGGTCAATCATGCAAAATAAAGGAAATTAGTAAGTTAGGTGTTTATTGATGGATTGTTCTCTAAGGTTTGGTGTGTGACCTGCACTTGGAAGTCCTTCCAGAATCTGAGACCAGCTTCTCTGTGACCTTCCAACGACCTGACGCAGACGCCCTCGCTGTTTGTGAGCATGAGCCACAGAATATGTTTTTACTATGATTTATAACTGTTTAGATGGAGCCTGAGAACCTCAACATCTGAACAATTATCACTTTTTCACAATTAATGTTCATTTATCAATTCATTTATTTGATTGGTTCTAGATGTATTTGTTTATGTTTTTTCCCACACTGTGTATATTTGATAGATAATGACATAAATCTGTGACTTATGTTTTACATTACAAGTTTTCCTTTCGTTTTTGGCCACAGTGCTGGTGAATGTTCCTGATTCTCATCAGATTACCTGCACTTTGTATGGAGCAGGATTAGGGGCTCCCTCTTTGGATGAATACCTTTCCACTGTCATGAAGAGGTACGGCTTCATAACCTTGATCTGCCTCTCATCTCTCTACTACAGTTTTGTTAAAGGGGCTTTTTGGGCTCTAAGCCACTGCATCACATAAACACATTTGTCACAGTGCATCTATCACATGGAACATAAATTACACACAACAGCATAACGGTGCTTAAATTCAAATGTTGAGTAACAGTGCATGGAATACTACAAGGCAATAAAAAACTATTTTCAAAGTAATAAAAAGACAGGTATAGTAAAACCAGTGAAATTGACTTTGAGAGGAAAAAATGTGTGGAAACAATGCCTTCTCCTCAGCTTGATCTCCACTCTCTCTCAGGTGTATGTCCATCCCTGTGACTCTTCAGACATTAAACAGTAAGCTCCAGGAGATGACCACCACTACACAACTTTCTCTCTGCCGGCCGGCCACCAATGAGGTTGTAAATGACCACTCGACTCCCTCTAGCACCGCCGTGACCGACACCAGCGCCGCCTTGACCACTACGCTCTCCCAGAATGCATCTGTGCCAGAGGACGGTTTCAGTGTTTCTGATTCAGCCTGCTACACCATGTCCGTAGCCAATTCTGAGCTCCTTACTGAAATAAATACAAGCCCTGCTGCCGAGCCTTACCCATTCACTTCTTTGGGTGTGTTTCCACACTGGATGACCAATAATGGCCAACTGCCAGAGCTAATATGATACTGTGCATCGTAAGTGATGACATAAAAACGTTAAGCACTTTATGATGTGTAATTTTTAAAACTTATTAAAGGCTTAATAAAGGTAAAGCTGCAGTATTCTTCACACGTAACTTTAGGATCACCATGAAACAAGTCATGTGTAGCATGTACAGCATTGCGTTGTTTATTATAGCAGACAGTTTACTGTATATTAATTCAGTTGGGTGTATGTGATCACAAGCATCTCCTGCAGACAGCTGAAGTGTTTCTCACTATGCATTCCAGTGTGGCACAGATTGCCGGCTGTAAAGGTTTGAGGTTTGGCACTTGACCCCTTCTCAGACGGCCAACAGCCCCGCTTGATTGGTACCATGTGAGCCAATCAAACATCGTTAAAGTACATGATGCATTCTTGATGGCTCGTAAGAATAACGTCCAGATTAACACTCTGCACATTTAGAAAAAGAAATGCCTTTTGCTGGATGCAAAAATACATCAAGGGCTGATTGGGAGCCATGTAAAAATAATGCTTGTCTGTCATGACTTCTTGCAGACTTTCTTTTCTAAGTTTAGCTTGAGACACTGCAGACAAAATAGTTTTTCCAAGCACCAGTCAATTATGAGATTCTTGGCTATTTTGCTTCCATAACATCTCTTATTTCATACTAGTAAAAATAAAATGTCCTGAATGCACATGGCATTAAATATTTTTTGTTTGCATCGGTATATTTCTCATACAACCATCTTTAACAACCATTATCTCAAAATGAGTTTTTCCCTGTACCAAATATCAACTTCTAAAGCACAAGAAAAGTTACCTTTGACCTTTTTTGGACATGTTTGAGATCAAACCAGTAATGCTATATTACCGTAACCTGTCTTTTTAGGGAATATACGCAAGTCACAGCCTGCGTGCATTTAGAAAGGAATTTCACCATGTATGTAGAATATTAAGTCACCTGTCAACAGCAGACAACTGGTTATAGTCCGGTGCCTTTCTAGATATCCAATGACCTGTATGACTGCTATTTATAGAAACATTCCAACAGCACGTGTGGTTAAAAACTATTCTCTTCTTTCAGTAGACCTCAGTCCTCTGAATATCTCAGAGTGTCCCTGAACTCTGATGGGCATGGATTTCTATAAGTCACACCTGTGATGATGACGCATTACTCCAATCATAAAGGTGGAGTCAGTGATTCTGGAGAAGCGTGTTGTCAAAATGTTTTGTCATGAGTGAATATGTACTCTAAACCTGCTTCCTGTACATTGTTTGTTGAAAAAAAATCCAGTATTAATACAAAGGCTCTGTAAACGGGCATGTTGCTATCTCTGCTCCCTTTGTTTACATACCAGTTTACAGAGCCTAGGTTCAGGCTTGACAACCTCCTCACAATCATCTAGGGCCTAGACCCTAGAGGATTGATTGAGATATCACTGTTTTGACAAAAAGTGATTTTGACAATCTTTTTGCAGAATCACTGACTCTACCTTTAAGTGAAATAGGCCAACCTACCACTAAACACTTTTTGTTTTAATTCAAGGGGAAAGATGATGCCACTCCTGCAAAAGCAACAGTGTGTCTTTTTTTAAACACAATTGCATCACAAAATATGAAACCACTCGAGTGCAACAAAGTATGGTGTTGTCATAGCTCTGTGTGTCTCTGGCTTATCTTTTTTTAAACCGTCCACATCTCTCTCTTTCTCTCTCTCCTCCCTGGTCTGCGGTCTCTTTAAATCCAGATCTAGCGGAGTGGAGCAGCGTCTTCAGGAGAAGTTAGTCTGGCCGCAGCACTCAGCCTGATAAACAGCTGCTTACCATTTCGCAAAGTTTTTCCATCAACTCCTCGAGTCGAGGATTGTGTTGTGTCTGTCTGTACGTGTGAGTGTACAACACACGTTCAGATATATAACTTTTGCACCGCTGGATGCTCAAATCCGGATTCTAGTTTTTCTTTTCCTTTTTTTGCGTAATGCATTGCCGCGGCGTCCTCGCTGCGTTCAACATCTGGATTAACTATTTGCAGTCAGAGCTAGCGGCCCTGTCTGTCTAGCCTCTGTGTGCGGAAAGACTTCCCTTTTTCTCTGGAATTCAACTCCTTTTGATCAAAACCGAGAGCTGCGCATATATTATGTATTCTTTAAAATGGGTGCGAACAATGGAAAACTGTATGGAAGCGAGGGTAAGTGTGTGCAATTACCACTTTTTAAAAAGCACGTTTCATTTGAATTCCACATAGAAGGAAGTGGTCTTTTTTATATGTCTGTATATCAAACTATTCTCCACAAAAGATAATGTGTTACCGTGAATTGGAGCTACTAAAAACCGAAAAAGTGCAGTTTATTGTCTGTGGACAGTAGTGAGCTAGCGTATCACTAGCACTATTCCCTCTATATTGTCTCTAATTTACTTACAGTAAGTTCTGCTCTCTTAGTTTACACTTCGACTTATTCTGCGCTCCACTCAAACATACCATTCGAATTATTGTGTAGGCTACATGTGCAGTAAGAACCGATAAGTACCACGTCTGCCTTGTCTTTAAGCTGTCTACTTTTTTTATCCTTTTCAAAAGATGTGCAACGTTCATATTTTTCATAGAGGATAGAGAAGCGACACCTGGTGGTCACTTGTAAACGGTTTCAAATGAATTGAAGTTAAAACACTTCCAGCTGCTCTCAGTCCAGTTTCTCCAGAAAAAATAACCAAGTATTGTCTATTGTCTATGTAGATTCACTCAAAAGGCATTTACAAAGTGCTACCCAGTTGTAGGACAAGTATGTTATGCAATATTGTTTGACATGCAAAGAATCTCTTGAGTATAGTCTAAATAGCAAAAGGTGATAGTCAGTTTAAATCAAGTATCACCTCACATGATCAGTCACAAACAGCTTACAGGCCAGAGAGTTCATCAGACAACAAAAGAGTGTGTTCCTGCAGGTTTGGTCAAGACATGAGTGTTTGGGTATGTGGGCACTCAGTCATTCTTATCTTGATAGGGGCCAATTCCTCAGATTTTTGGGGGGATTTTTTTAGTCTGCACTTAAATTGTTGTTTGATTGGGCAGCCATTTTAAGGATCTTGGTCAATGTGAATGATAACAACAATATGTGGTAGACTACATAAAGAGACACATACTAGCTACGTTAAAGGAACAGTGTGTTTAATTAACTGGCATTTTTCAGAACAGACTTGGTAGGAATGGAATATAATATTTATTATTATGTTAAAACATTTTTTATTACCTTGCCTTCTTTATCTACATAGGAGCAGTGCGCGCCGCCATGTTGCACCGCCATGTTTCCACAGTAGCACAGAAAGGACAAAATGAATGGCCTCACACGTGGTATAATGTAATCTAACTTTATTTGAACAGGGACAGTGTACAAAAGAAACATTAACCTTGTTTAAAACAAGGAGAGATGCATTGTACCAGGTTTTAGCAAACTGCTATTTTCCACCTGTAGTCCCTGGGCAGGTAAGAACAATATAAACTACTACAACCAAAACAAGACACAACAATATCTAGACATGGGACCACACATTAAAAGGATAACAAGAAACACTACCTTACATATTTTATAAAAAACATACCCCTATCCTACAACATTCTACATGTGTGTGCAGGTCTGTTGCGCAAGCAGCCAAGCCTTTGCCAGACGGGAGAAAGATTTAAAATTTATCGGTAATTACATCTGTTGGGAGACTGTTCCATTGTTTGATGGCCACAGAGGAGAAGGACAACTTTCCAAATGTGGTTTTGCATTGTGGGATTCTGCATTCTCCCCTAGTTGTTGGGTAGTGGGTGTCCGCTGGAAATGCACCTGTTGGAAGACGAAGAAGGATTATAGAATACATTAATATATAGGCCTACCTCTTTATCTCATCACTTGATATTGTGGAAAGACTTGAGGCAGTGCTGGATGATGCCATCTTTAGTAACAAGCTCATTGTCCTCAAAGACCACCGTAGCTTTGGTAAATTCTCCGAAAGGAAAGGCATAGACATGGAGCGTTGCTATCTACATTTTTCACCACTAGATGTCACTTATACTCCAATATGACACTGTAATAGGTGTTTGTGTGGAGCCAAATAAACATTCAGGTCAATCATAATGTTAACTAAATGATAAACTTCTGAACAAATTGAAAATAAAAATATTGTTTCTGACACAGTTTTCCTTTGTAAATGAGCAGTATTGGAATATAAAATCACCTCATTCATTTGGCTCAATAAATCAAAATCAATGATGTATCATTAGAAAACCAAAAAAGGCATTGTTGCAGTATATCTGAAGCATTCCCTGTCCATCTCTCTCGGCTATCGGATAGATTCAGAAAATTGCTTCACCCGACTGGAATGCAGCTTAAATCCAGAGGGGGAATAGCATTAGGTGTTTCTTAATGGGATATTGTAATAACCAATATCCACATCTGCCGTCTGTCCCACAACACTGTTGATAAAATCTTTCACCGCGGCATTAATGAGCCTAGACTGTGAGCGCAGCAGGACAGTCAAACTCCTAACCCTCGTCCCATTCACACACACACTGTCTTTTCATCTTATCTTCACCTTAACTTATTCAGAAAAAAAACTAAAAAACTGTGGTCCGAACTCTACCCAACACATTGGTTCTGTCTCTGGAGCAGAAATGTTTGTATAAATAACATTCCAGTGTGCTCTCTTCCTAAGTCAATAACCGCCGAAGGAAAAAAAAAAAAGGTCGGAGCTCATGATGTTAGAAATAACAAATGGACCGGCTCCACCTAGGAATCCAGCCTGTTAAGGTGCACCAGCAGATGCTATCATGGATTTGAAGGCTTATCAACTCATCCTCAGGCTGTGCTTGAATTAGGTTAAAAGTTGGGTTGGAGAAAAAATATGATGTATGCTGTCCAGATTGTAGTCTCAAAAGTCTTTATTATTTCCCTTCATTACAAGATAGAAGAATGTTTGATGGTTGGTGGTTGGCAAGATTGCGCCTCACCTTAAGTTCCTGGTTTCTGGTTTAAGTGCAGGGATGCATGAACACTTTTCTGGAGGAAGCCTATAGCAAGAAAAGTAAAGTAAAGTTATTTTGTGTAGTTCATTTGAATGCTTTTGCAGATAGACTGGTCATCAGATGAGAGGTTTTTCAGAGGTTTCATTGTGGTCAAATATACCCATGTTCTGATTCAGTGGATGGCTGTGACATAAGCACAGCATGGTTGTTAAGTCAAAGAAATTGGTAGGTATGCACATTGCAGTAACAAAGTCTTGGTTGGTTTGGTGACACCAGTGGTTACTGGTGGCTACTTTGAGCTAATTGCTAAATGCTTAGAAATACATCAGAAGAGCAACTTTTGCTGTGCAGCCACAAACACTTAGCTTATTATTTTATTGAATGAACATAGTGGAAATAAACAAGAGATCAAAAAGCCTCCAAGCATTTGTCATGAATAGTTGCAGAGTCTTTTGCGTCATTCGATTAATTCATGTCACAAAAGAAAATATTGCTTGATATTTAAGCTCCCATCATGTTAATAATGTCCAACACCAGAAAGTGCAAACAAGTGCAACATTCTGCAGTCCGTCCGTCCACATCTGTTTTCAACTGTTGATTCCACGATTAATTACACACTGGTCACAACTATGCAGCAGCCCTTCACCAACACATTATGTAAGCATATGACAGGAAGCAGGAGCTTTTCTCAAAGTTGTTTTTCCATGAAAGAACAGAAAACAATTGGCCTCGTGCAGAACAACATACGTCAAACAAACAGCCCTGCAGAGTTCCCCATGCTGAGGGAAGGAATTCTGGGGGCAGCTAAATGTTCAAATATATTTGCTTTCACCAGTCCTTACACTTTCCGCTCTGCTTGGATATTAGAATGGTGTTCTCAGGTTGACATCTGCAAGCTTCTCATGAATTTTCGAAGTCATTTATCAGGGGAATGTAGGAGCCTTAGCAGATGTGCTGGCTCAGTGATGTCACCGCAAAATGTCATTCCCACTCACACCATACGAGCTGGTTTGAAATCATTTTATATATGCATCCGTGCGATCGTGTGTCTGGAGTTTGGAGTCACAGGTTGCATTTTTCCTTCCTACACAAGCTTTCATATTTACCACTTATTCCGGGAACTGTCTAGTCTGTTTAGGGTGGCCACACTTGATGTGCACGCGGGCTTGTGAGTGTTTGGGAATACCTCGTAGGTCCGCGGTGCCGGGTGAAAGGCGCATACTTAGTTTCAGGAAAGCCACAAAGCTGCATTTATGATCCGACCAAGGAATGAAACGCCATAAACAACCGCTCCACAGGCAGCCTGCAGTCACCATGGCAGTGCTGCCTGTTGCACTCCGGCACACGTTTAAAGAATAACTACCTTGTTGAGTACTCCTGTGCATCTGCATAGCCTGCATGGTAAAAACGAAAAAGTTAGGAAAAGTCAAATATTCAAAGAAATTGTCTTTTATTAAGTTTTAAGAAAAACTAGTTAAATTTGAGTAAAACAAATGTTTTGTTGAGATAACTTAGCAATTAAATTGTATCTTCCATAATGTGTTAACACTTTATACTTTGAGTTTTACGTACTAAGAATTTCAAACACTAATGATCTGTCATACAGATAGAAAGTCGGTGTAGAGTTTGATTCAAACAATAAACAGTGGTAACTGTCAAAACACTTTATGAACAAAATATAATAAGTTGGCACAACTTCTTAGTATGCAGAACTCAAAACATGGAGTTGACATTACATATGAATTATATGTTATCTCAACAAAAGATAATCATTTGGCAGTTTTTCTTAAAACTTAACCATTTTAGTTGACCTTAAAACTCAAATCTATTGAAGACAGTTGCCTTTACATTTTGAGTTTTCCTAACTTTTACACGTTTACAGCGTATACATATATAGCCTTAATCTAATAAAAACAAGGATAGTTCATAAATAAAGAGTTGGGAATTCACGTAAACGTCATGAAAAACGATTTTGTGTGGCGTTTGTACAGACTTTATCTTAGAAGTATGGCGGCCGCTGATGATGCATTCTCTCATAATCGTTCATTAGAGAGAGCGATTGCCTGTATCTCGCGCAGGAGTGTTTCCTCACAGGCAGAGGCTTTAAGGGGAGACTTCCAGCAGACTTTATTCTTCTTCCAAAATATCAAGAACGAACACTTACTCAAACAAACCTCCGGAGACTTTGTGCGCGTGCCAAGGCTAGCTGTTTGTCCAAAGTCGAGGATCATAAAAGTCATGAGAGCAGAGAACAGAGATGGGCTTTATATTCGTTTTGCACTTCATTCCTCCTAAAATACATCATCAGGGTGCATTTCCACCTTATCTCTGACAGACACCCTACAGGAATGAGGCATGAAAGGGTTTCTGTTTTTGTTCTCAAATGAAAAAGGGTAAAGCCAGAAACCATAACAGCAGTTTGTCATGTTAAAGTTGCTATACGTTGTCCAAGCACTTTTTGTTTTTCTCCTTATTTCCCCCGCAGGTAAAGGGAGCTCAAGCATCTCTTCTGACATAAGTTCGAGCACAGATCACACACCAACCAAAGCTCCAAAGAATGTGGCTACCAGCGAAGGTAGGGCATCTGGTGCTCATTAACCAAAACCCCCCTAACTTCTTCTTCCCCCCCTCCTCTTATTCTTCTCCCACTCTCTCTGTACGGTGCCTATTTTTGGAGAGAGACCTGCGTGTTCCTGGGATAACCCCAAATTGAAAACAAACTCACAGCTCCCATCAGAACCCAGAAACCAAAGGCATTTACTTGGGCTTTGTTTCGAGAAGAAGAAAAAAAGAAAAAACTTCTGGGCTTCTCATTGTGGAAGAATGCTTATCTAAACTGTGGTCGTATCAGGCTCAAAGCGTTGCCAGGGAGGGAGGTACGTGAGAGAGAGAGAGAGAGAGAGAGAGAGAGAGAGAGTAGAGGGTGAGGGGAATACTTCTGCAGAATTAGAAGCAGGGAGTGTAAATGGGAGAAGAGAGCTTGAACTTCTGCTCAGATGCAGCAATCTTTCAAACCTGGCAACACAACACTGTAGGGAACCGCTCCTCTTTGTCCGGGGTGTATGTGTTACAAATGTAAACTTTGTGTTTCACTGTAATGGTTCGAAAATCCTTTGCAGCTGAGGGATGCCCCTTTGAAGCCTCCTGTCAGCAGTTGACTTGGTTGCGGTTAGGTCTTGTGCATTTTTTCACATTCGGTCAGTCAAAGCAGATTTTTTTATTTTATAAGAACAACAGAATAAAACTCTGGCAAAAACCATAGCTTTAAAGTAAAAAGCTGTGTCCACGATGTCTTGTATATGTTCTCATAGTTCGTTTTGAAATCAGTTTGCGTGTTCATTGAAGACTTCGCACCACGTTGTCTCACCTTGACCAGTAGCAATGTTGAGCAATGTTTTCACGAGCAGGTCTTTTTGTTTAGTTTGATTGTTAACAAGAAAACCCAGGGTACACAGTGACGTTTTAACATATTGAGCGACTTCTTTTCATCCGCACACATAGTGATTAGGTTCATTGTTGAATGTAAAAATATTGATAAATGCAGCTTAAGAAATTAGAGCCGCATAGCATAACCCAGTGAAGTGAGTCAATGCTTTTGAACCACAACAAAAACCTTATCAAAACCGTTCTACAGTTACATTACATTCTCTCTTTCTTTGCACTGATGTCTTGCAGTCTTTCTCTGTGAGTGACTCACCGACTGTTTTGCACGCTTTGTACACATATATACTCGCCCTGTTCCCTCTCATGCATTGTCATCGCCAATCTTAAATTTGCTCTGGCATGATGAATGTAGTATTCTTGCGGTTCCGGGGCTGGCCACAAGAAAACAAATAGCAGCTACAGCCTGTGTTTACGGCCACCGCTCAGCCGAAGAGTAGAAGGTGTTTCTCAGAGAGAGAGAGAGAAATGAGCTGACTCCTCACGAGACAGCAGATGGCCTTTTGGTTTCACGCAAGATGTGTGTCAATTAGTTTGTTTAAGGAAGGTTAATTAACTGATTAACCTCGCTACATATGGAGCTAGATGTACCGTATGCATCTGGACCAGGCATATTATTGTTACACAACCGGCTGTCGCTGGAAATGCTTACTCACTTGGATTTGTCTGGAAGTGCACGCGGAGTATTTTGGGATAAATTGATAATTGTCCTGAATGTGTCTGCCTAGAGAACAACCTGTGTGCAGATAGAACATATATGGACAGAGAGTATAGACTACTATGGCCCGGAGGCTTCCCGACCATAATTTTCCTCCTGTGTTATGACTGAAATTGTTATTTTTTTCTCCATGCTAAGTGGGAGTAATTACATGGTCTGCAACCACCACGGCCACAGTCATATCCCCCCTTCTTTAAAAGACACACACACAGGCACGTACACACACACAGGCACACACAGGCACACACACACACACTCACAGGCATGTACACACACACACACACACACAGTAGCAGGTCACACAGTCGTTGCCCACCTCGTCCTGTGGCCCACTAAACTAATCAGGAAGCAGTCTGGGCTGTTTCCCCACCACACACTGGGGGTATTCATATAAGGGTCCCAGTAGCACGCACTAATGTAGTCACACATTACTCCAGTCATATAGTTAGTTATAGTTTTTATTTATGTGTCATGTCAAGACATCTACATCTATATACAGTATACTGTATGCAGTGCAGAATAAAAGCACTGACCTCAGTATATAAAAATAGATTTTCTGGTAACTAATATGCAGGCGAAAGATGTTAGCAGAAATAACATTACAAATATATATCTTCATAATTGACTTTAAATGAATTGTCCTCCAAACAATGAAGGACTGTTTTGTGTCACTGACAAATATAAATGTTTTGTACATGATTAGCCACATTTGTTTCGGTTTGTAGCTTACGGAAAAACATATGGTGTGGCTGACAGTGAGAAGGACAAACGAAAACAAACACATTTTCTGTATCAATGAGATGATAGATGAAAGATTTGTCTGTCACATAAGGCAGGGCAAAGGCATGGTTTAAACCAACATTACAGTATTGCAATAAGGGTTTAGTTTCTTAATATTATATTATACTATATTAACTACCCATTCCACTTCCACTTAAATCCACTATATACCCTTTGTGACCACACTGGCCATCAGAAAAGAGTGATGGAAATGCCAAAATTCGTAAGAAAATCCGGTAACACTTTATAATAACTATCCGTTGTAACTCGTTAATAGATCATTAGTAAACTCTTAATTAATGATTTTTAATGATTTGTTAAGTGTTTGTTAGCAGTTTGTTAAGGATTTATAACAATGGTAGATAGTTAATAGCTTAATAATTGAATCAGTTAATCTGGGAGGTAATCCACAGTGCATGGGCAACTGAGGGTAGCCCCATTTTCAAATATTTTTTAAATAAACTCAATACACACTGTGCATGCCATGGACTTGAACGTGACGTGATCATTTAATCTCGGATTACCTCCCAGATGAATTGATTCAATTATTAAGCTATTAACTATCTACCATTGTTATAAATCCTTAACAAACTGCTAACAAACACTTAACAAATCATTAATAATCATTAATTAAGAGTTTACTAATGATCTATTAACGAGTTACAATGGATAGTTATTATAAAGTGTTACCGAAAATCCTATATTTACAAAAAAGGTTTGAGGTGGTTTTGACTGATGCAAAAAAGGGTTAATGCTCTCAATGAGAAATGGAAACACATATGTCGAATAAGTTATGACGTAGCGAACATTGATCTCACAGGACTTATCAGCTGTTTCTGCTCCAACGTTTTGCCCTTTATCCGCTCCAACCACTTGATGGAAACACACCTAATTAGCATTTTTGGGGGAAATTTCAAAAGATCTGTTTTAAAATTAGATGGAAAACCTGGCCTGTGTTACAGTAGCCCAATAAAGAAGAGATATCGAGGCAACAGACTGTCTCCATAATGTCAGCTACACAGCAATATATATCTAAAGTGAAATAACATTAGAGAAAACATAATCTCCCCATAAGCTGCTGGTCATACCAGACCAAGTAAGGTTGTGTCTGCAAAACCCCTATGTGTATTGGAAAACGAGAAAGAGTTCTTTTTAATGCCTATGGATTCAACTTTTCATTTGGTAGAGGAAGATTGTTATTTCCTCTTTCCAAACATTCATAAAACCTCTTAAAAAAAAACCCTGTGTAAGATCCAAACCTTAGCCACTGAGACTGAATGGCTGGAGACTCCACCAGTTCTTACCAGAGTAGTTCAAATTGTTCTACAAATCAAAAAGTATGCCACCAGAAGAATCTGAAAGATGCTATAATCATCTCAAAGCTCTTTTCATAGTGGCTTCAAAGTCAATAAATCATTACATTGAATTATCGCCCAGCCTTAATATCAGCATACTTATGGTGGAAAGTGGGCCATTGCCTTGTGTTCCTTCACATGTATTCCCACAAAATCAACATTTTGGAAGTTACACAAATTCTCCTGAAAACAAACCAAGGCGGGCAGTCATCTGGCAAGTTTTTTGCATCGCGTCTCTGTTTTGATGTATTATTTAGACGGGGTTTGCGGTGGCCTGACCCAGTTGAGTTGCTTATTAGCTGCAGACTGAAGCGCACAGTTCCCGGACAGTAAATCCTTGCTGTGGGATGAAACTGAGTATCTCCCAGCAGGGGTAACTCTGTGACCCTGCCTGGGCCTCAGGGGTTTGCTTTGGCACCACCATACTCTGGGAATGTGGCTCAGACAAGTGGTAGGATGGCACATTCAATTGCATGTGTGTGGTCAATAACCTCTTGTGTGAGTGACCTTATGTTAATTGACAAATAAAGAACTGAACTAAACTTAACTTAAAAGCTAAATGGACAGCACCCCAAGATGGCCTGTTTGCTGTAACTCTCGCAGACCGGTTTGATCCACCTGTATCGGCATGAGCCTTTGCCAAGCTTCAGCCACTGATGTAATGCAGGCTCACAGGGGCGTTGATCATGTCAAGGCAGCCATGCTTTGGGGTCAGCTCCTTCACCCGTTTATAATGGCACCAGGAAGGTAGCTGAGAACCAGGGAATGGTGGGAACAATGAACATGCCGACTTCCCCTCTGTCCGCCAAGGACCAAAGAAACAGTGATAAGAAGTGAGCGTGGGGGGAAACTTTTACCCTGTCCTTCCACAACAGAACACACTGTAGTTAGAGATTACACTGTTAGCTGTTAGTCATGGTTTACACACCATTCTCCACAAGTTCAGCAAAAGCAGTACAACCTTTAGATTCTCCCTCATTACAGATATCTATATAGTATTTGGTTAGTCAAAAGTAGTTCATAATGGACTACACCATACCAGACCAATTATGGCCCAATCAGTCATTGGGGTGTTGGTGGAATTTTCTTTTGAAGTTTAAAATGTCTGCAAGGTGTACCACATCTTCGGTGCTGTCACATATGGGCTTGTGTTTTGCGTGTTTTTCTTAGTTGGTTCTTTTCTCCCCTCTTAATTTGCCACTGATTGAGTGAGCAGGTGCGCTGCCTCACTCAATCACGCTCAGGTGTTTAATCCGTGAGGAGCATAAAGGAGGAGTTGCTCCTCAAGGATTGAGCGTGATTGAGTTGTGTTGATCAGAAAGCGCTTCTACCTGTCATTCTAAAAAGGGACAACCAACGTATTTTGTTGTTTCATTCGGACGACTGTTGGGTTTTTACAAGGTTTATTTAGCTTAACGGGCTGTAAAGTAACGGAGTGTTTCGCTGCCCTCTCTGGTTGAAGCCTGTTTCATTACTTGGGTGTGGTCAGAAGTGTGTTGCACTTGTAACCCCAACGGTGATGTCACAGGGTCCTGAAGGTTAGCGTCATTTGGTGTCAAGTTACTTTTTAAGTGGAGGGAGAATCAATAAGCTCAAAACTGAAAATAAACTGTCATTCCTTACATCATTCGTTACATACACTTTGTTGACAGAAGAAGGTGAAGAAACCGGTACTACAATGTTGAGTGGTTTATCAAGTTAATCTGTTTGTCAACCATACCTTGTGCGTCTTCTCTTTTTGATATAACAATCAGCCAAATAAAAAAAATTAAAAAATGTATTGTAAAATGTAGGCTTGTGAGAAATCTTTTGGTGTTTTGGGATAAATGGAAAATGTACATGCAAACAAGTGGATGGAAATATAAACTCCACTTAAGTTGTAAATGTAACTGTCAGTATTACAGCACTTAAGTACTGTGCTCTTTTGAGGTACTTGTAATTCCATGTTATGCGACTTTATAGTGTCCACTACATTTTAGAGGGAGGTATTTCACTTTTTTCTACACTACTTCTATCTGTCACTTGCAAATGCAATAGTCTGCACACACATATATATGTATTTTCAATTGCTATGATTAATTAAAGCCCAATGTTTGTTTTTCGGCAAGAGAAAGACAGACTCGCAGACTCATTAATATCTTGGCAAAACACACTCTTAATATTCATCCATTTTCCCACTTAGCTGTTGTAAAGGAGGGTCAGTGGCGCAGTCTAAACAGCCCCTCCACAAAGCTCCTGTCGCCAACATGTTAATATTTTTTGCCCTCCCAGAGGCAACAAATCCCTCACACTTCATCTGTAAACTAGCCTCCCGCGCTGGTGACCCATTTACTCGTGTTTACTCAAGCGGATATATAGTGTTTCACTGTTGACTTTGACCCTGCCAAATGCCAAAGAGGCTGCAGCGAGGTGTTCGTGTGTGTCACTGCCGTTGAGACATTTTCACTACAGAGAGAAAGGGTTTAAGTTATTATCCTCCACTTAGGTTGTAAATGTAACTTCTCATCATTTATCAGCAGTCATTACTACAGTGCCAAACAACTCCAGGCAAGCTTGGAGTGTGTATGACAAATGTATCTTCTCAAGGACTTGGTGCTGTTCAGCTGTTGTGTCGGAAGTTCTCAACATGGGCAAGAGAAGTTTGTTTTGGTGGAGAAGCATCTGTTTTGGGAGGTACATGTTTGTCAGGTGATTGACTATCTTATGAAGGATTAGGGGAAATAGGGTTGTAAATTGTTCCCATTTAATGCAAAGGAATCCACAGCCTGGAGAAAAAATTGTGCTCATTAAAAGCAGGCGGCGGTGCTGGGGGAAGAAAAATCTGCTCACCATTTGGACACAAAGCAGCAGCAGCCTGCGGTTCATTTAGGACTTTCTCAACAAGCCTATAGCAATTGCAATGAGAAATATCAGTGCTTTGTATGTAATCCTCGTTGGAAATTATCTACGTAAAAAGAGAGAACACAGAGAATGCCAACAAAAAAAAGCCAATGCTATTTTTTCCAGATTTTCTCCATCAGCTGTCCTCGCTCCTCCCCCTTCCTCCTTACCGCTCCCAGATCTTGGAAATCAGAGGGAAAAGGCATGGAACAAGACGGTGAAAGAAAAACGAATAACAAGTGAAAGCAGTTTAGCAAAGGAATAGGAGGAGGAGGAGGGGGGTAGAAAAAGGAATGGCCGATCAGTGAGCTCCATCTCATAACTCTTCTCTGATTACGTCTACGTCCTCTCCGGGAGGAAGCGCTGGGCCTGTTGTTTTGAATGCCATTTGCCTTTTTTTTCCCCTTGGACGGGGTCACATATTTCAGTTGTAGGCCTACTACAGGAGCATGTTTGACAGGAGTTGGGAAAGACGCCACCTGGCCGAAACGCTTGCTCGCTTCCTGTACGATTTTGGCCCGCGAGTAGTGTTTTTACTGTGATACACCTGGGTCTATGGGCTTTTCATGTGGCAATATGACCACAGTTTTGAACCAGCTGAACTGACACATTGCACTTCCCCTCCCCTCCTTTCATTCTGCGGTTGGTTTCATTACGTAAGCCGGGAAGTGTCAGTTGTGGCTGAAGCTGCAATGGTACAAAAATGAAGGGAAAATGTCTCCCTGGACAGTGTCCTCAAAGGGGTCTTGGAGGGATGAATTGAATCATGTTTTTTTAAACAAAGAAGTAACGTTGATTTTCTAGTCGCACATAACACATGCCATTTTCAAATGAAGGAACCAGTTGAATGTTTGTTCATTTGTCAACAGTGTTGGTTCACATAGTTGATTCGAAATATGTTTTTGTTCCACCGACTCCTTATACAGTAACTGTCTGCAAACTATGTCTCTTTAGTGAAGCACTTTATAGTCCAACTGAGATTCCCCTTGTCTCTTAAACTGTATAATGCTCACCTAAGCCAATCACCTGCTAGCTGTAGCTTCATTGTAGGGAAGGCTACAAACTCAAGAGTGGTATCAAATTTCTCATCTAATTCTCTGCAAGAAAATTTCAAACTATCACTTTGAAGTCATTACAAACCACCTTTAAAATCAAGATTTCTCTGTCAGAATGGGTTCAAAACATGTTTTCTGTATCTTCCAAAAGGAGACTCTTTGATGGCTGTTTTTCTCTCACCAAAGGCACTTCTAGCATTTGAGACAAACTAACCTCTTTCTGGGGTTGAAGTCAACCCATTTCTGTCAAAAGTTGGTAACCACAAGAGTTCCAGCACTTCCCTTCCCTTGTTCTGTTGCTTCAACCACATGAGATCATTACATTTGCTCCTCATCACGACCAATTCAACCGTTTAGGCCAGCGCTCTCTTTTCCATTCCCGTCTGACGTGCAGTTTCTTCTCGGTGCTGTTCCTAGGCCAACACTACCCTCCTCAGTCATTTAACATGTCTGTCACTCCACTCCTCGAGCTCTCTGTACATACTGCTGCCAAAACGGATCAACTCTACTGAGAGGGATTTCATGCACATGATACTACTTTGACATCCTGATTTAACAATCTGTAAAACATGACATCATGTTGAATTTCAGTGATTTGCCAAAGGCCGGATCAGTTGTGCGATTGCTTTTGGATCTGAACTGTCATGTCTATTCTGGAAATGTTTTGTTGCTGTGATGAATAGAAACACAAATGCCCATTTGCGAAGGAGTGTCTTTTAGTAGATCACGCCTTTACATTTGGCTTAAAGATACCCGAGAGCCTGCTGTCCTCCTCAGCTAGAGATTTATAAAGTGCCGAGGTCAGAGTGTGGGGACGTTTGTGTCTTTTGAACTGACAGAAGAGGCTTTAAGAGGCGTAAAACTCCCCTGAAGAAATTAGTACTTTTGCTGGGAATGACTGTTAAAGTTCCTGGCGCATGTATGGCCGAACGTGTTGCTGCAGAAGCTTCAAAAATGAATCTGGAGACTGAGTGAGTGAGTGAGTGTGAGAATAACCGCAGTCCAGAAGTAGTGGAGTTATGGGGGTTGTGCGGAGCTAAGGAGCCTGTTTCCTGTCCGAGTGTGCACATTGTAAAGGAACCAGCAGGCCCTATTGTCTTTCAGGGTTGTCCAGTGACGTAAGACCTTCCTGTAGTGGAGGCTTTGCTGATATCCCAGCCGCCACACTGTACACTAATATCAACTTCCATGTATTCAATAAAATAAAAACAAAGACAGACAGATGTTTTTTATCCTAGGAGTTCGGATGTTTCCCTTTAAAAAACTGGAGCATGTAACCGTTTAGTGCTGATAAATCAATTGTGCTTTTGATTCCCCTCGTGTCGAATCCCTACTGCATGTTTTTTTTTTTTATTAGCAGATTTTACACTGTAACATTCTTGTACTGATTTGGTTTTGATTCCTCGACTTAAGAGTAGAAAATGAGCTGATTCCCTCACGTGCACTGCACAGCTCTGTCACGGTCCTGGCAAGGAGGAGCAGAGCAGGAACATGTCACTGGGGCTAATGGCATTGAGGTAATGGATTGGTCTCTTTCTGCCAGATGCAGCGGTAATAATCCTGCAAGCTCCTGACAGGGTCTTAGCAGAGCTTCACAGCAAAAAATGGATCCCTATAGCTTTACTTTATGAGCAGACTGCGTCAAAGTCTGGATTGACCCTGCCTGTGCACTTGTCTCCGTCTCTGGTAAAGTCTGCAGACTCCTTTGCCAATTTATCTTCCCTCCTTTTTGCTCTTGCCCCTATTTTCTTTGAGAGGCCCTCGAATGACTCCCTCAAATCTGTTTTTGTGCGTTACTTCTTTCCCAAAGCTCATCAGGTTTTTGTCATTAAGGCGACATCACTCCGGACATCCAGCTGCGCCTCTTCATCACGCAGGCATCTTGTCTTTGCAATGATCACATCAATTGATTTACATTAAACTTCTGGCATCAAAGCGCCATCCAGATGTGTCTCAGAAGTTGGGCTATAAGCTGATGTTAATGGGATCCTGCTGCGGTGCTGCTGCGGATCAGCATAGATTTGGGTATTAGTGGCAAATGATTTTGAGCCAAGTATGCCTCTCTGTGGCTGCATGCGCATTCAAAATGCATGAGTTTCTCTTTCATTTCACCACTGTTCAGTTGTTCTTTGTCCAGGGTAAAGACCAGATGTTCCACTGTTTCTCCTTTGATTTCCTAAAGCAAACTGAATCTTCCACCATCTGCACTTACAAGAGCAGTTTAACAGCTGCATGGTATTTGTTCTGTTAATGATACGTTTGCAGTGATACAGAGATATAAAACACGACACCACCGGTTGACTTATACAGATTTTAGCTGTAACTGAGAGTAACAAGAAAGTTTATTCTTCCATGCTTACAGTTCGGTGGTTTATGCTCTGCACTTGTCCAAAGTTCCCAGCAATCCTGACTCAAGATCCACTTACTAGCTTTTTCCAGAGCTTTTAATTGTATCATATGGTCCTCATTAGGGGTCGAAGTTAGCTTAGTTACCATGGGGTCAGATATGTTGACATGCAAGCTCAGTAGCTGTTATGATTTTATCCCTTGCAAGTTAATTGTTGACCTTGGAAAATTGAGGAGACTTAATCATCCAAACTCAAGGGCCACTTCCATGCAATTCAATTGGAAGCTCTTAAAAAAGCTGGTACAGTAAGTGGACCTTGATTTGGTATTTCAGGGTAAGAAGAATAACTGAACAGTTTACTTTTAAAATATTTAGTTTTGTGTATGGTTATAGACAATAAAACTAAGTTGTGTTATTCCATTTTTTAAGAAAGTTAAATTCAGAAATTGGCCATGTAATTTCCTAGATTGTGATGATGATAGAAAAGAATGCAGCTCCAGATTTGAGGTTTTAACCTTTCTCACATATGATTATATACTTTGCATTCATATTTCTTACTTTACAAATTCCACAGCTCTTTATTCAGCCTTATTGTCTGCATGGCTGGCTTTGGAAAATAGTGTTAGTCCAACTAAGGAGTGTCTTATTTTCTAAGGTGGTATGTCCATGCAATTGCTTTCGTTTGACAATATAGAAAAATATATATTGCCATAGGCCCACACAGTGCTGACAAATAATAATAGAAGCTCTTCAGATGCAAACAGGATATTAAATATCCAGAAGCGACAAAGATTGAAACGTGGAAGAGTATTTCAGTCGGAAGATCATTGTCAGCAACTTCAGCGTTGTTATTGTGTTTATGGTCAATGGTGATTGGATAAACAGATGCCTCATCCAGCTAGAACAAATAGATAGATAACACCTGGACGTCCTTAAAGAGACCCAGGTGTTATCGATCCAAAGCCCATCTGTAAAGCTGTCTTCATTTAACTTCTCCCACCAGCTGCGTGGAAGTGTGACTCTGAGAGAGGGGAATGGGATGGGTGTAGTCTAATTAGTCCCACTGTGTTTCTCCGGGCTCGGAGCAATGCTCTGATCAGTGACACATGTAATTACGCAATTTGGAAGTCGCTCCTTAGCCAGTGGCAGTTGAGTTGCTCTCCTGCGTGCAGAATCCATTGCATTGGATTGGACTTTGGACAATAACAATAAATAAATGTCTCCTTCATCCATCAAAATCATCGACTCAAGAAATGTGTCTGTGTCATGTCTGCACATGGCTCTGTGGAAAATCTGATCTTCTCCTGGATGTTGTGATTTTTGCATCCAAGACTTGAGTAGATCTTTGCATAGTGATGTCAAAGAATTGATACTTGACTTAATATCTGTAACTATAAATATAGGATCTTATGTCAATAATATTCAAATTATTTAATAGAAAAATACACTGATTTCCACTTGTTTGTTTAGCTCTCTTTGGCGTGGTGTGTGGTTTGAGGCATGTTGGATAAATCCACAATCACTAGGTATTAACTCAGGAATCTTGCAATATTTGCAGTGTACTTGAATAAACAAAAGCCCCCACACTACTGTTGTCACGACATATTTGGACAAGTGGGTGAAATTTGAAATGGATGAGGTGTTTATAATGACCTCAGACCATTAAATCCTTTGCATTAAAAGCAAAAAATACACAGGCCAAGATAAGCCAGATGACCTCAAGGAAGTAAGCCTACACATTTAAAGTTGAACTAATCATAGGCAGACCACCCACAAGAATGTGATGCATTAAACCTACACCGAGGTCAGCCATATCCCACAAGAATGATTAAATCTCAACATCCTCCTTTAAACCGAATGGAACGAGTTTGATGCGGGTGTTTGACACGCAAGGCATTTTTGGACGACGGCACTCGTCGTTTTGCTCGATTTTGGATGCGAGTGAGAACTTTAAGGCACACGAGACGAAGAGTTTTAAAGTAGCCGTGAATCGGTTGACATGTCCCCGAGAGGATGAGTCTGTGGATGTCATCAGAGGCAGACCGAGCCAAGGTCTGGAATACAGATCCGCGAGACAGTCGTAAGGCTGCTGTCACTGTCCAGCTGTCTGTCCCTGCTCACAAATCCACTTGACGGGCGGGATGCCGTCCATTCGTCATGAAGACGCTGACATACACAGTGTAAAACTACTGTCGGCCCTGAAGCATCCGTTAACCATCATGGTTCAAAATCCCTGACTGTCTGGGACTACAAATGTAGAATAATATTGTGCTAACACAGCGTTGATACAATTATATCAGAATATAGTGTTTGGAACTGCAAATGTTCCATGTTCAGAAAAGATGATCAACCCTCCCTCAGTTGGTGAGTTTGTAAAAGGTTCTTAGAGAAGTCCTTGTTGTGGAAAAGGGACACTTGTTTTTATTTTGTTATTGTGCACTCCAAACTTAACGCAGAATTACTATCCTTCTCAAACCATTGGCAATATTTTCCCAGAATTACTATAAAGGTTTTATGGTTCTTGGAAAATGTATGTATACCAAATACATTGGCTTTGAACAAACCTGATATCTTGGCTTTTGGAATATTAGTCCTAACTCAAGAATTTAAAATTAGAGATGAACTCTTTCTAAACTTGCACAACACTATTAGTCTCAAACATGCAGAATGATCATTTCTGTCATAAAGCCTGCAGACTCATAGTTGGACAGCTGTAGTTGACATCATACTCGTGACAACTTGCTTGCTTTTAGTGATGACTATCAATCCACTTCAACTCCTCAAGATTGAACGAGAGGAATTGGAGGGATGACACCGATAGCATCAGAGAAGAGCACTCAGTGTCCCAGTTTGATGGGTCCATCCCGGTGAATCAGATCCGTCGCCCCGGGTTACAGGGCTGAGGGCTCCGTTGTCTCACGCCATGGTGATGGAATCCAGCCACCGCTTCGCGCAGCTGTGTATTAAGACATGGCAGCAATCACGCACATCTGTCAGGAGGGCCTCAGTGTTTACACAGGGCTTACCGTACATTGTCAGCCCCGGCACCAAACTCCTCAGCACGTCGCTTTGAAGCCATTCAGTTCATCTGATGTGGAGGCCCAGTGACTGCTGCTGGAGTGCAGACACATTTTTTCCCCAACATCCGAAAACATGATAACGAGATCCGTGGAAACTCCTCGTTGATGTTAAAACCATCACGATGAACCCTGCACTTTCTGTCTATTTCTCTTATTCCCACAAATATCTGGTGAATATAATGTCACATTATGTCATTTCCAGCTATAATGAAATGAAGAATAATGGAATAAATGAATTTCAATGAGCTAAAACAGCAATGAAATGAAACACAGCACTGAAGAGTCATACAGTAAGAGATTCAACATAGCAACAGAAGGGAGACCAGCGTCTCCACAGACACTGGCCTAGAAAAGTCCAAGCAAAAAAGCCACAACACATGTTGTGTTTTAAAAGGGCATTTAACACATCAATGTCGGTTTGCTTTATAAAGGGGAACTCCATCGATTTTACACATCAAAGTCTGTTTACTGGTCATATATGAAAAAATTGTTTTATGAAGCCTTTTTGTGGTTCCATGGTGAGCTGTGTGAAGCAATGAATTGGCTAAAATGTAACACTTGAGTCATCATTGGTCGGGTTTGAAGACTAGCTGTTTGAAAATGGAAAGATAATGTAGGGGTGTGGAGTTAGACAGTTTATCATCTTGCCGTACTTGAGGCTAAAGTCTCGCAGCTACATTCCCTTCTAGTAGCATGAAAAAAATAACTTTTTCTAACTGTAGGTTAGATTGCATTGTGACTGATAAAGGCAACATGTTTTTAAAGAGGACTACAAAAGGGAATATCCCTGGTGCGATGGCATCTTTGATCTTGCTCTATCCAAACGTTGTCTCTTGAGTCTTACAGTGTGAGGAAAGCAGTGCTAAATCACTGAAGTATTCTTCTAAGGCGAGTAATACTCCGCTGTATGATGTCTTCTGTGGCTCCGTACAGAGCTTTGGCGTGTTTTGAGAAAATAACCTAAGGGTTATCTCTGCTTTTGTTTGGAGACTACAGCTTTTTCACAGATATCCTGCATTACAATCTAGGGGCATTGAGTTCGAAAGATGTTTGAATTCAGGTTGCTGTTGCATTATGGGAAGTTTAGGGTCCCATGTTTTCTTGGCATTGTAACCTACAAGGACCTAGATCATTTATTATAATCTCATTTCACTTGTTGCTTTATGAGCCTTAATGTAAAGCATATGGAGTTTCCCTGTAAGGAAATGGGATATATAAATAAAATGCCTCACATGCCTAAAAGTCTCTATTTCAGGCTCTGCTGTTTCAATTATTATAATTATTTAACTATTATTTTTCACGTGTCTCATGTGACTCTCCCAACTTAATGGAAGTACAAAACTAAATTGGAAAGGTAAAACTTTAAAATGTTTAGCCCGTTTTTTCTTGCATGGAAACTCTTTCCTTAATGGTCTTGCTAACATGATCACTATAAGCTGCTTTCTCCATCTCTGTTAACTCGTTCCATGCTGTAAACCCCACTTGGTTTTTCAAGTTGTCAAAAGTAATTCTGGGAAATGTAGGACAATTGGAAAAAGTACAGCAAAAAGGCAAATAACAGTTTTCTTTGTCAAAGTTATTCCTGAAATGTATTCAACATCATCGATTGATATTAAAATAAATGTTTCTTAAGGTGGTAATTTCCTATATACTGAACTATACCAGCTAGCACAGTGCTAAAGCTAGCTTTCTATTGGCAGTTTGAGAGTTGGCTATTAAACAAAAGGCCTAAAGGGCAGATTATTAAATGTGAAAAGGTAGGCTATTGTGAAAAGATTTAATAGTTAAAGCCTTAATGTGGTTGAAAACAAACTGGCAGATTTGTGAAGCCATGATTGTATTATTGGAAACCAGATCACATCAAAAATTGTGAATCGGTTATCTGAAAAGTAAGCCTAAAATTATCTGGAACATTTTGTGTCTTCAGATACTAACATTGTCTCTTCCATTTCTCTCTTATCACAACTATGGACCCACCTATCTTCTTACTCAGGTCTCGACTCCAGCACACGGACTCTGAGCACCCCCAGCCCGGGTCTGATCCTGCCCTCCAAGTCCTCCTCTCTCTCCTCCCCTGCGCTCTCCAGTAACGGCCATGAGTCCAACTCCTCTTCGTCCTCCTCTGCCCGCGCCGAAACTGTCGCAGTGGTCCACCCCACTCCCGGCACTCACACTCGCTCACGCCAGTCCAAGAGCCACCACCACGCCCCCATAGACCTGCTGCCCGACCATGCCTTCCATCAGATCTTCTCCCATCTCCCCACCAATCAACTGTGCCGCTGCGCACGCGTGTGTCGCCGCTGGTACAACATTGCGTGGGACCCCAGGCTGTGGAGCACCGTACGGCTAACGGGAGAGCTGCTACACGCCGACCGTGCCATCAGGGTGCTGACTCACCGCTTGTGCCAGGACACCCCCAACGTGTGTCTGACCCTGGAGACAGTGGTGGTGAACGGATGCAAGAGGCTAACGGACCGGGGGCTGCATGTGGTGGCTCAGTGCTGCCCGGAGCTGCGTCGCCTGGAGGTGGCCGGCTGTTATAACATCTCCAACGACGCTGTGTTTGAGGTGGTGTCCCGCTGCCCCAGCCTGGAACACCTGAACCTCTCAGGTAAAAACTAACAAACCAAAGCCATCTTACCTTGATCGGTGACTGATGGTGAGCTCACTCAGTTTTATTTGGCACAGTGTGTAAAGGGAATTGGCGTCTTTAAGAAGAGATTTGAGTAGAAATGTGTTTTAATATTCTTAAGTACCAGTATGTTTTAATGAGTGTATATTCGGTTGAAGAAAAATGCATTGCCTTAGAATGAGCAAACATACTTCAGTAATGCAGAACCGACACATTTAATGGCCTTACACGTATTTATATATGGGTGTCTGCCTGAAATGCACCTGTTGGCAGATGAGTCCTATATAATAAATAACTAAAAACATCTTCACCTCATCACTTGATATTGTAGAAAGACTTGAGGCAGTGGTGGATGATGCCATCTTTACTAACCAGCTTCTAGTCATCGAAGGCCTAGCTAGCTTCTGTAAATTCTCCGTACGGGAGGGGAGCAACGTCGCGGACTGTCTGCTACCCTACTTCATGCACGTGTGGCTTTACCTCAAAGAATTCCTCTTCTCAGACCCTCTCAGTCATTTCAACTAAGAACTGGTAAAATCATTAGAGGCTTAGGAGAAGCTCTGCCAACCTTTAGCTCCCATGTGGGAGAAGAAAAGGCTTTCTATAGCTGAAAGCAGAACTTACCTCAACGTGAGTAAGGAGAGTGGTCTGCTGCTTTCATTAAGGAAGTGACACAAATAACATTGACTTGGACAGGGCTCCGGTGGCAGAGCAATGTCTGAACTATGAGTACCAGGAAGTTAGCCCTTTGTTGTGAAAAAAATAACCTCTTAAAAAAACGTGGGGCGTTTATTAAAAAGTCACACAATAATGAAATCAAGACATCGAGCTTCGACTCACCATAAAAGTTGACCACAATTTTGGGTTTTTGTTTGGAGTTGTTTGCACTCAAACTTTTCTTTCTTTTCCTCTAGTTGCAGCAGGCATGTAGCCTTATAGCAGGTTCCCCTCTGGCCCCCTCTAGTGGCAATGCATGAACAAGCATTTAAATTGTGAAATTGTTCATTTCTTCAAGTCTGTCTGGAAACAATACTGACATGCCTGTATGTACACAGTGATGCCGTTTTTGCTGGCTGTCCCACTTGTTCATACTGACCACTTAGATCTCTTCCTGATGTGCTTTCAATTTATATAATAAAATATGCGGGTCCATGTTCAAGTTTTATCTGAAGCTGATATCTGGCTTTAGAGATCAGTCTGCATTAGTCTTTTTAGTTTGAATTCAACATGCAGTGTTTCTTTGCTGTGTTGTGGTGGAGTGGCAGTAAAGTGGGAATTTTGTAGTGGAAAGACTATAACTTTGGAATGTATTTGTGCACAGAAAAAGGACCGTGGATCACTTTAATTAGAAACACACAGGGAGTGGGTTTCTTAACAGCCAGTATGATAAATAGCAAGCATCTGTTTCATTGTTCAGAGGGGCACGCCATTGTTGCTTTAAGACAAACACATTTTGAACAACCTACTTTGGAGAAAATAATTCACTCTTGAGTTGACAACCTCTGCTTCCTCTTCCTCTATAGGCTGCTCCAAGGTCACATGCATCAGCCTCACCCAAGAGGCCTCGCTGCAGCTGTCCCCTCTGCACGGCCAGCAGATCTCCATCCACTACCTGGACATGACCGATTGTTTTTCCCTCGAGGACGAGGGCTTGCGAACTATCGCCTCCCACTGCCCGCGACTGACACATCTGTATTTGCGTCGCTGCATCAGACTATCAGACGAGGCCTTGCGCCACCTGGCCCTCCACTGCCCTTCCATCAGGGAGCTTAGCCTCAGTGACTGCCGCTTGGTGGGGGACTTTGGCCTGCGTGAAGTGGCCCGCCTGGAGGGCTGCCTGCGCTACCTGAGCGTGGCCCACTGCACCCGTATAACTGACGTGGGCATGCGCTACGTGGCGCGCTACTGCCCGAGACTGCGCTACTTGAACGCAAGGGGTTGCGAGGGGCTGACAGACCACGGCTTGAGCCACTTGGCCAGGAGCTGCCCCAAACTCAAGTCCCTGGACGTGGGTAAGTGCCCGCTGGTGTCGGACAGTGGGCTGGAGCAGCTGGCCATGTACTGCCAGGGCCTGAGGCGAGTGAGTCTCAGAGCCTGCGAGAGCGTGACGGGCCGAGGACTCAAAGCTCTGGCGGCAAACTGCTGCGAGCTGCAGCTTCTCAACGTGCAGGACTGCGAAGTGTCGCCGGAGGCCCTGCGATTTGTCAGACGCCACTGTCGGCGCTGTGTCATCGAGCACACAAACCCCGCTTTCTACTGAGGCGGGGAGGTCTTGGACCGGTCCTCTGACAAAGCAGGTGTTATATTCCTGCTATGGATGTTGGCAGAGTTCAGCGGCTGATATGTCAGAACTGGTTGAAAACTGGTGTGCAATATTGGCCAGAAGTTGTCTTTTTAAAGGTGCACTATGTAACTTTGGGTGTGTCAGAGAATTGAAAAATGTTTAAGGTAAATCCTCACAACTGAATAAATAAACTTTCCTCACAGGAAAAATGTGATCCCTGGAACACTGTTTGAAGTTAGAAAGCTACCTTACAAGTTAATGTTTCAATGTAATTGTTTACATCAGCAGGGCCCACAGTTTTGTTTACAAACATAGAGTATTCTAGTCTTACATTTGGTTCGAGGTGCCTCAAAATTATTTTGTTGGATTTATGAAGATAAAACTATACAATACCATGAAAACAGTTTTGTAAACTAAATGTAGGCTCTACAAAATAATAAACAAATCCCCCTCCCCCCAAAACCATATAGTGCACCTTTAAATCTGCTTGGTGGCTGTTAATGCTGTCCTTTGAAAATACTTCCAAAGAATGTATTTAACATATTTATCTGTACAAACGCAGTATTACAATTTTCAACACCACAATGTAACAACATGCTACAACATTGAGCACTGGGTACAGCTGTGTTACCATTAAGAAGCATTGTAATATATTTTATTCTAAAGGTCATCACATTGAGGCCGTGACACATAATCATTATCATACATTACTACATCTATTTATAAACAGCAACTATCTTCAGACTAAACCACTAAGAATGTAGCTACAAAGCAACAGCGGTAGAAGATCAGACTGTAATTAATCCCAGTTTCACCTTCGTGTAGTGTGCATGATGCACTTTATGCAATTGTGCTGTCAATCACTTTCCAATGAGCTCACGGTGTCATCACCTTGTTGACAGTTTTGCTGTAAATGAAAAGTTACTATTGGCCAGAGGATTCTTTTCCTGCCAAATAGACACAAACTGTTATGGGGTCATTGTTGAAAATAAACAGGAACACATTGCTGCTATAACTGTGCCAATACATTTCTTCAAAGTCCGCCTCCACAACTGCGAGTGCTTTACTCAACCCCCTCATTACAGCTTTAAAGGATTTAAGCATGCACTTGTTTGTGAGTCATTACGGTAACCGAGGAGAATCTAGGAATACCATATATGGATGTAAGGGTTTTTGGTTTAAAGGGCAGTGTTTTAAAGGCAGGTATAACACACACACACACACACACACACACACACTATATATCCTTTGCAAATGTGGTAATTGGGACACAGTCGTATGATTGTTTGTAAGTCATTATTGCTGCGACTGTTTCTGTATAAAAAAGTATTGCTACTGGTGGATGTGAGTTTGGTTTGTTTTTACTGGTGATTGATTTTCCGGTGCTGTTCCAGAATGAGGAATCTGTCAGCTACAGTATGGGAAAACCTCCTCCTCCAACCGTTCTTGTTTTTTTTCTCTGGTGCAGTTTTCCTTGGCTTCTGCAGGGCAAGTATATTACTTAATGACAACCACACAAAGAAGATATCTCTTGACCGATCTAGTGCAAATGAATGAATTTAGATGTTGGAATGAGTTTTGTTGGAGGCAAATGTGCAGCTGTGGAAAAAAACTAAAGATTGTGTGTGTTAGAAAGCTTTGGACCTGGATTGACTCTGAAAGCCATTATCGGACGGTGAAAGGTGCAGAGCAGTGGGTGGCATTTAGGTATCCCACATCCACCTTTGGGGCCCTTGCCGTTGTATAGTTATTTTACAGACGTACAGAGATGCACACTACATATTTGGCAGGACACTGTGCCAAGCCTGGATTTTTTGTTATTAGAAATATCAATGGGATTTTCAATTAGGTTTTCTCACTTCTGAAACAGGATACAGAAGTTCCAGTTTCACTTCCCCATTGCATTCCCATTAATCACCTCAGTTGTGGTAGATGATGCCATCTTATGTAACTAGCTTCTTGCCCTTGAAGGCCCTAAGGGAGGCGTTAGCAAGGGGGCAATGCGGTCTGGAATCCCACCACATGCCGCTAAAATACTCACTGTACCTTTTAATATTTTATTGTGTAAACCTTATTAACAGTTTGTTTAAAACAATTAGTAGATGTGTTTTAAACTACTGAATACATAGGATTAGATGTGATCACAACATTACTGTTATAGTGTTATAAATCATGTAATGTTATTTACCAATTATTAGGGTTTCACATTAACATTTAGGAACTACACCACAGTGTTTCATACTACATTATAATTGATGTGTTCATTGCCTGGTGTTTAAGCAATCAATTTAATTATAGTTTAGTATAGTAGGCATAAAGATAAAAAAAATGGTACAAAAATATGGGTCATTATAATACCGTCAAGCATCTCCTGGTATTATATGTTGGTTCTGTGGTGGGTTTATTTACAGTTTTTCATAAGAAGTAAAGCAGTGTAAAATTGGGGAGGGAATTGTGTAGCTGATGAAGAAAAATGTTGTGTTGCACTTCCTTCTGTTCAACAGTAGAGGTCACTAGAGGTCATATATGTCTTGGTGCTGCTGATACCAATATCAGGCTGTAGTGTGTTGGTGTAAAATAACTACAACTCAATCAAATGGTTCAGGTATTGTTTTTTAATACGCACTTGGGACGAACATGCACCTGGTATGTTCGTCCTGGTGGTAACATTGTTAAATTGTTACACTGATTTGAGTCATAAAAAAGGAAGGTAATCCAAATACAGTATGTGAAACTATAAGTTTAAAAAAAAAAACAGTAAAATAGTTTGTAAAATGTTATGTAGTATTTTTTGTGACACACATGCAAAATCAGTGGTTTTATATTCATGGTAAATAAACAAGAAACAGGGAAAAGATATGCCAACAAAATTCATTCAAACATTCATAAATATACTATTAAAAAAATAAATGTTCCTATATACATTTTTCATTCTTCTCCCTCAACTTGAATCTTTCCTCTCCGACAGGCCTCCATTGCAAATGAACTGATACTGAACGAATTCCTGGGACTCTCTACAGAACATATGGGATGCTTTCACGGAGATACTTGGTGACATTGCCCTTGTTCTTCCCATACTTAAACTGTCTGCGTACCAGCAAGGTGAACACTCTCTGTACGTCTATGAGTTTCAGCATATCCCATCTGATGCATGGCAGAATCACACCTGCTTTCATCAAAGCCGACCACTATGGTTTTTCTTGGCTCTCCCTTTCGATGGGGCACACTATGGTTACAGGTACTTGAAACAGACAGACCCCCTTGTTCATTTTAGCACCTTTGATAATTAACAAGTTCCATGTCAATAGTGTTTGGGAGTGACCCCTTAGGACCAGTGTCACAAGAAGAGGAATAAATGAGAAAGCTTGCGATGGCTTACATTGTAAACTTCACACCCAATGGGTAGAGTATTTGTATTTCATTCCCTGATGCCTTTTCCTCATCTTTGGAAGTGTTTCAAATGAACGACCTCTGATCATCGACATCCATAAAGTGCAACATATATTATTAAACAAAGTGCCGCTGGAATTCACAGTTTGTTATCCAGCGTGTAGCGTCTTTGGAACTGGACGTGGTTCTGGTTGATTTGGCGGACTTCCCAATTTTGACATTCGGCTTGAATCCCGCAGTGGCATTCAAGTAAAGGCTGTGTCGGCCTAGCCCATGTTACCTGGAGAAACAAAGGCATAATATTAATGTTGCTGTATTGCTTCATTGATATTAACTGCAGTTAACATGGCAGGATTAAGAGCATAATGGACTCCACATGGTGTGTTGTACCTGAGGTTTGAGGACACGTAGCTCACTGTGAGCTTTTCTGAACTTCTTCTCTAGGTCCAGATACTTCCCCTTCAGCTTCTCCCTGTCCCTCCGCTCCTTCTGAAAGTCTTCCTTGTAGACCTCGGCCTGAAAACAGATTAAAAGGAAAATGTGGTGTTAGGTTTCCAGTGGGAATTTTGGCAAGTGCATCAAAGGAATGACTTGACATTTTTGGAAATACCCTTATGTGCTTTATGGTAATTAGACAAAAAGATTGATGCCACTGTCTAGAATTGCTTGTCACAGCATTTTGTTAACACTGGTAATAGCCAGGCTAGTGTGTCCCACCTGTTTCTAATCTTTATGCTAAGCTAAGCTAATTGTGTACTGCCTATTACTTTATGTTGTACGTACTGTCATATGAGTGGCAACACTTCTCTCATCAAAATCTCAGCAAGAAAGCAAATAGAACACGTTTTATCAAAATGCATTGCACACACACAAAGTATGGTAATGACCAAAGCTCACCTGATGTTTCCAGATGTCCTGTAGTGTTTCACAGCTCAAATCAAGAGGTTGAGTATTCTGAAGTGCCTCACCTAAAGCCTGTACAAACAAATACAAGACACTATTATACCGCTGTTGTTGCAGGTAACAAAACTCAAAACCCCTGACCCTGATATAGAACTGTGTCCAAGTGAGTTTTGTATTAAGACTTACCTTGTTCAAACGTTGGATCTCCTCGTGCTGATGCTTCCCTCTTCTGCTCAGTTTGCTGTTCTGCGCTCTCAGCTCCTTTACCTCCTCCTCTGCATTGAGCAACTCCAGCCTGACATCACCGTCTCCAGTCTGTGGAATTATACGTGATTATCGTTCACATTTTTCTAATCCATCCATTAAATCAAGCCTTAAATTGTATCTGGAATCAAATTCAAAATGTGGCCGCACTTACCCATGTGTTTTCTTTATCTTTGCTACACTTCTGTAATGCCATGTTCTTTTCCCCTGCTAAACACATCTCCACTTCCAAACGGCTGTTTTCATGTTGCAGGGATGATTTTAAAGTTCGGACCTGAGCGTAACATAAAGATAAGGCCATGTTACAGAAGGCAGAAAGGCACCATAATGGGAGATGATAGAATTAATCAAAAGAGCTTGACTAGTGCTGGACAAAACTTGTTAACAACATGGTGAATTTGTCCCTTTCTTACCCTCTCCTTGTAGTATTGGCTCATGGTTCTGTACTCCAGTGCCCATCTCTCATTGATAGAGAGAAGCTGAGGGAAACAGAAATATATTTTAAGTACTGAGTGTTACATGTGTTTTGGGATGACTATAAATCTCAAGTTCTGACATATACTCACTTCTTGCCGTTGCTCCTCCAAGATAAGCATCTGTGCTTTCATTCTGACGTCACTGCTGGCAACCGGCGCTTCTGACTGTGATGCCAAGAAAAAAGAAAAGAAAAGAAAAGCGGAACTATTAAAATGTGGCACACAGCTTGACCATATCAAATGCCTGTGTTGTGGATTATGACTGCATCAACTAACTTCCTATTATTACACATTTCTGGAAGTTCTGTATTGGGGTGCTTCCAGTAACATAAAGTACACAGTCATTAATTTGTGGTCAGGGAAGCAGTTGGTGACAGGCAGCATGGGAATAAATATTTTTTTGTCACAGACGTATCTTCCAATGTTGCATCTGTTAATAATACCTGGACGTCTCCTTGCAGATCGCTGGATGTAGAAAGCTTCTTTCCAATGGAGGTGTCCAGCACACAAACATCATACCTATAATGCATTTCATCACATAAACAACAATTAACATTTGGCATTCAAACAAGTTATTGTCTGGCATTCTGCATGCAGTAATAATATCCAATGTGAATTTTGCCCTGTGCCTCACCTGTCTGTATTGGGCAGTGATGGATACAGTCTGTGGGACTGTGTGTTGGCTGTGGAGAGAGCCTGTAATGTTTCTACAGGACGCCTTGTGTTTTCATGTAGCGACTGTCAAAACACAGACAACATACATTATACATAAACAATATTTTTTAACCCATGTTCAACATTCATATAGTGGGTTTCAAAGACAAAGAGAAAATGTCAGTACAAGACACATGGCGAGGGTTTAATTTATTTTAGGAATTTTTTGCCATTTTATAATTTGAATATATATAGATTTGTATCGTTTAAAAAAAATTGCATTTCAGTCGCCATTAATAATCCAATAGATTCATAAATATTCATAAACAAAGGAACAAATATGCAATGTATGCAAAAAGCATAAACCCCCAGAACAAGCAGTAAAACGAGCCAAACACCTTAAGGCGAGAAAAAAAATGATGCCATCCAAAACCAAAAACATAAACTAAAAAATGAAATGAAAATGAAAATAAAATAAGATGAGCAAGAAAACCTTGAACCTCAAGTCTGAAGTTCTTGTTCGGACACTTTTTCCCATCATTTTAAAAAAGAATGAAGAAAATGTTGACTCAAACAAGTATTAAACCGAAAAAAGGCTCTTCTGGAGATTTCTCTAGCTAAGCATAATTGTATAATAATCCCATTGCAATAACTTTAAATAACTCTTTAAGGTTAACTTTTAAATATGCAGAGACGCATACAAACAGTGAATTAATAATAAAAGAGGGGAAAAAAGCAAACTCACCATATTGTTATTTTCTGTCCTGCTGCGCACGTGCTGATGTTCACAAACGCCAGAATATGAATCCGTGACTGACTGCTGGGCACGTTGCTTATAGCGACGGTCCCGTGTGACGTGGCAAAACCAGCGGTGTCCAATCACAAACCGGGATTCCATCGAAGGAAAGGAAAGTACAAGAGGTGGATCAGCGGCGCGAGCGGTAATTAACGTGCTCAAGGTACAAATCGATGACTAAGAGAAAAGTTTACTACACGCTGCAAGAAATGAATGTAATGCAATGTGGTTCACTCAGGTTTCTTAATAGTTCCCATGTAGTAGTTGTGTTTCCTTCAGTCTACTTGGTTTTATTGTTTCAAAAGGAAAAGTTAGCTATGACACATACCTTAATAATAATAATAATAATAATAATAATAATTATAATAATAATTATAATAATAATAATAATAATAATAATAATAATAATAATAATAATAATAATAATAATAATAGAAATAATAAAAATATAAAATATATAGGCCTATATAATAACTAGAATTTGATTTTTTATTCAAATAATAATAACTATGGGCATTTACCTATTTTGTTATGTTTAATGATATAGGGGATACATTAGCGGACTATACTGTATGACTAAATGCAGGCCTATAAAAAATAAATAACAATTATTTTGACATTTAAAATCTTGTTTCAGTCGAGTAAAGAGAGCGATAGGAGTCTAGCCGTCATTTCTTACAGTGGGCAGCCTGCTGAGCGTCGCATCTTCCTGGTCGGGTGAAATGAACTCACTTTAAAGCCGGAAATCTTTTTTTGAAGCCTCTGTATAATATCAGAATGAAACTGTCCTCAACTATAAACGTATGTGCTGCGGGTCATGGGAAAATCACACATGTTGCAGGCTCATAATCTTTCTCAATGTCCTGTTCAGCCTGTTCTCAAAGGTGTTGACTCAGAGCGGACGTGTTTCAGGGAAGGAGGAGAGGGGAAAGCACGCCGCTGCTCCTCCTCTTGTACCGGGCACCCAGAGCAGGGGGAGGGAGGGACAGACACATAAACAGAACGTGATGCTCAAAATGAAAATATGCTGATAAAATGTGATTCCCCCCATTGTGCCACCAAAATAAAACATGTTACTACTTTTTTAAAGTCGTGTGGATGGATTTTGTTGAAGTGGGAGCTTCCAAAATCCATTAATTTTAACAGCAGATGTTGTGGACGTTTCGGCAAAGTATTCTGGGATACCCAACTTCACCACCTGAGAGAACTTCTAGCTTCTTTTAAAGTAAAAGACAAAAATATTAAATTAGACAATAACACCAATATATAATGTGCAGTACTACTCTCGGCATCAGTAGCCTATAACTTCGATAGTATGGTTACTGTCATGTGCAATAAAATGTCTCTATTATACTAGGTAATATTGGAGAATGTGTGTCGACAATCTATGAATATCTCCTCACAATCTGCTATCTGTCCGTACTGTGTGTGCACGCTGAAAGTGTGAATACACAGCCTAGGCTCTGTAAACTGGTATGTAAACAAAGGGAATGTAAACAAAGCGGGCGCACTTTGTTAACATTGCCTTTGTTTTCATACCAGTTTACAGAGCACAGACGTATTAACACCAGATTTTTTTTCAGCGGGCACATCATACTGACAGGTAGCAGATTATGAGGAGATATTCATTGATTTGGAAAAAAAGTGATTTGTCAACAAAAAATCTCCAGAATGACCTAGTATGCCTTTAAGTTCTTCCCTGCTGGACATGCCCCAACCACCTCAACTGTCTTTCACCCTATCCCTAAGGGAGACGCCAGCCACCCTACAAAACAGTGACTTTTCTGTAATCATTACTTTTTGGCAACTTTATGGTGACGACAAGAAACCAGTTAGTCAACACCTTGTAGACCACGGATGATACCTTTTTACCTTAACTTGAATTCAAAGTTATTGGTAGATCAATGATGGATAGAAGTGTGAAAATGTCAAAAGACTGTCTATGTTTTACTGTAACTAACTGTAGCTAACACTTTGTCGAAACAGTGCTGCATGAAGATTATTATTAGTAGTGTTGTGACAGCGGCCGTGACTAAAACTGTGACAATGTTCACCGAAATTACAGTATGGCTACTTGTCACAGTACCCCTTGTTGTGGTTTACATAAGGGGGGCCCCGCTTAAGGCACCGCACCTGTGCAGAGTGAACCCCCCGGACGTCTGTTCCCAGCACCAGCGTCCGCCCACTTACGGTACGTGTGAGACAGCAGCATGTCACCAGAAAAAGAAAGAGGAGGTTATTACTGGGCTTCTTCCTGCCACAACAGTCTCACTCTGAAATATTCACATTCAGCTACACTCAGTAACTTCCTGTCTGTGTCGCCCTCTGGTTCACACACACACACACGCACACACACACACACACACACACACACACACACACACACACACACACACACACACACACACACACACACACACACACACACGGATAAGACATTTTGTGGCCTACACCTGCCTATTTAAAAACCAAAAGCAGGTGTATTTTTCTTTTTTTCATGAACATTTTCCATTCAGTTCAGTGGTTTAGTGACTTTGTATATTTGCATACACCTTCGTCTGACCTTAGGCAGGAGGTTACAGTTTCACCTGAACCAAAAGAGAAAGCAAAAACGTGCCTGTTTAGCATAAAAAATATAGAAACGCAACTAAGATAAGCACGTGTTTGCAAAAGCGCACACATATAATACAATTATATTTAATATAAGTAACGTACATAGCCTTGTTTGTGTAATGTGAAAGAGGTTGAATTGCTTTAAAAGAAAGTCAAACTAAAGATGAAAGATGCACCTCAAGATCATTTCACACAATCTTTATCACATTTAATAACACAGAAACATTTTATTGGAACAACGTTTCATATCATGGCACCAAATAAGAACGGAGATCATCAGTTGAACATAATGGGATGGCAGAACTGATACTTAAGCAGAAATCACTTGATATTCAGAAATTAAGAAACATTCTCAAAAAAAGTAAAAGAAAAGAAAGTGTGCCTATATAGGAAGCTCTCTCTTTAAAAATACAAAAACTAGTGATAAGGTAAACGTATTATTTGAATCAGTACATGAATGTTATTGAGATATTGCAGGTCTAACTGGACAAAAGGCACAAACGGAAATGCATTCTGCTGAACATATTATAGCAATTACTGAATTTAAAAGGACTGAAAACAATTACAACACAAACGAAAAACTAATATTTTCTTGAGCTACTTTCCGCTGCATCTATACTCTTAAAATGTTCTTTTGACATTTAGCCTGGACGCCTTCACCAACAGCTACACTGGTTTGCTTCAATGCACTTCTCGATTCGAGATCTACAGTGAAACAAAATGACAACAAGTGCATTGTGTGAGGACATAAAAACACATATCAGCATTGCCTTTTTGACAAAGGTGTCCAACAGAGATGAACTGTAGTGAACTTACCTAGGTACCACTCTGCAGGTATAACCAATTCTCCTTGATCTCAGGTTGTTCTCCAAAGGCTGTAGAGAGGAACTGCTACATGACCTGAATAAAATAAATATATAAAATAAAGTGTTGCTTGATTATCATTTTTTTTCCAGCACAAAAGCTTTATTTCCCTTGTTTTACACTTAAAGGTGGAGTCAGAAAAGGAAAAGGCTTGTTGTCGAAATCTCTTTTTGTCAAAATCTGTGAATATATCCTCACGATCCACTACCTGTGTGTGCGCTGAAAAAAAACCTAGTGTAATACTGAGCCTCTTCAAAACACGTATGTAAACAACACACACAGTACAGACAGGTAATGGATCTTAAGGAGATTTTGACAACAAATGTTCTCCAGAATCACTGACCACCTTTAATATACAAAGCAGTGCAGGCAAACCAAAAACCAGCCCAATCTTACGCTTTCCCCGTCTCAGTGACCAGAACAACATCTAGGCTCTTCACCCTGGATGGTTTGAGGTTTGGAACCTCAATAGTTGCAAAAACGCTAACAGAAAAAAAGAGCAACATTTAGACAGATTACATCAGATCACTCTTCCATGAAGCAACAGTCAAATATACAGTATAAGTCAATTGTTGACATTTTTATTGTATAAGATTACTTTGAACCAGAGCCACCATACACCAACACACAGAATCAAATCAAGAACAATGAAAAACATGATTATACACAGTCCTGATACTTTAATCTGTCGACATGTGAGAGCATATACAAACAACAATAGAAGATAGAAATAAGTTATGCAGTTTGTTTTTGATGCTTGTCATCAGTGAAGAGTTCATAATACTGTCTACATGGTGAGTGAAGTGCTGCTTACCTTTCAGGATAGTATGGTTTCTCTGTGTCGCCATCTAGCATTACTGTGGCTACACCACAGGCATATTCTGCAAACTACAGACAGAAGAATATGAAAGTTCAGTGTTACAGATACATGCAACTTGAATTATATATATATATGTATATATATATATATGTGTGTGTGTGTGTGTGTGTGTGTGTGTGTGTGTGTGTGTGTGTGTGTGTGTGTGTGTGTGTGTACACATATACATGATTTCTTTTTTTTCCTGTCTGTTTTATTTTGAAAACCCTCATCTCGTTTCAGATCCCACTTCCTGTAAAGTTGCCCTCCTTTGTCATTCCTCGCCTTGCCCTAATGTTTTCATTTGTGTCTCATTTTCTCTTTAAGTTAAGTTTTAAGTTTACGTCTTCCACTCATTTTGTCTTCACCTGTGTGTGAGATTGCCAGTGGGTTTTTGTTTACACTGTGAGATTTTTTTTTCGACCAGCATTTGCCTTTTGACTACCCTTGTTGCATGCTGATGTGAATCCCTTTGCCTTTGCTTTGCAGGTCCATCTTCAGTTTGTTCTTGATAATGTCATGTAAAGTTGCGGGACAAATGTTTTAGTGGTAAAAGTGTCAATTTTCTGTTGGGTACTTACCCTAGCGGAGGCGCTTCTCCAGAAGGATTTAACAGGGTTGATAGGACAGCATTCACACTGCCAAATGAATGTTACTAGAATAAGAAATGTACAACACACAAAACATCTCAATAAATGTGAATCATCATTGTTGAAGCTTTGTGCTGTGTGCCTTGTTTTCAGACAAATAACTCCTTGAACAATTAATTGTGAAAAATACCCATTGCTCAAGAGCACAAGAGCAGAATTTTTGCTTTAACATTAGATATGCCCATCTGTATAATATGCTTTGTAACTGTAAGACTACCTAATTTCATGCATACAAGTTAAAAATGAATCTTACATTGGATGCCCGGCCTTCCACACCAGGATTTTTTTTTAGATCCTTTCTTTACATCAAGCACATAACCCAACAAAGTGTCCTCCAGGGTGGTATAACCACACTTGGAAGTGAATCCATGGACCAAAGGCGTTGTATAGCTCCAGAACATTGTCTAACGTAAACAAAAAAATAGTTAAAAATGTAACATTGTTACGTGTAATACTTTTGCATTATAGCACTTCTGCTAATTGTTGATTTATGTGCAAAAGCCCTAACGGTTGTGGGTTTTACTTTGCTGCATGAGTGTGTGAATGGGGTCTCATCAAAGAGTCGATCATAGTTGTTCTCGGTGAAGTTACATGGCTCCTTCCCTACGTATGCGTCTTTAAAGTTACTCCATACACTGTCACAGCTGAAAAATAAATGTCCTCTAACTAATTATTCTGCATAGGCCTACTTTTTAGGGGATCCGTGACGTCATCTTGCAGAGTGATGCCCATAATTAAGTAAACATTTTCTCATAGCAAAATATATGTACATTCACAATACTGTTTGTTCCAATGAGAACCAGGCTTACCTTTGGCTCTTCGTCTTACACTTGGCCAAGAATCTGTTCCGGAACAAGCATCCTGGAAGCACGACCAGTAGAACCACTGACACTATGACTAACACTGTGACCCCCAAGGAGCCAACAATGGCCCAAACCTTTTTAGTTTCCATTTAAAAGCTCCTTCTGCAAAATACAAGCCTTGAGAAAAGCTTCTGACAGAGCTATTTATGTACTGGTGTTATCACTGACTTTTCGTTGTCAAAGGTTGTTGAGCTTTCACAGCCGGCCCACTTCATTGTTATCTGACTGCAGGTAAATCATTATCCTGGAACTTGATGTTTATTATAGAGCTGCATTGATTTAATATTTGTGGTGGATAGCTATTAAACAGACTTTGCTGAGCGTGTATATCTAAAGGTTGGGGTCACTGGTAAGAGACGAAAACACCTATGTAAGGACTTGTTATTGGGACTTGTTGTGATGAAACGACATGTCTATTTGACACCCCCCCACACTGATATAAGACTGTGAGTAAGCGTGTACTAGCAGCTTCGGGGGAGAGCCCCCCCATGCGCACGCTACTATGCTCCATGAAATCCTCTGTAATGTCCTCTGGAAACTCCTGCAATAAACTTGGAACACTGATGAAAAAGTCCATTCTGATGCCTCTGTCTTTGTCGCCATGGGGAAACGATTCGGCACTACACTTATTTATGGACAGAGAAAGGACTTCTCAATGTCGAACTTTGTCTGATTTTTAGCTTTCATCAAAGTAATATGAAAATAAGAAGTGTAGATGTCAGATGTGTAGGCAACAATGTGGGTCCTATGATATTAAAAATGCTCATGATTTTTGGAAATTTTGGAAAGTAATTGTATTTTGGGAAATAGTATACTGTATATGGAGCTACAGTAATTACTATGCAATGAGGTTGCTAAAAAGATGTTTGGTGCTCTATGGAAATTCAGAAGAAAATGTTATGGCAAAGGGATTGATATTAGATCAAAATACTGCTAGTAGCAAGCAAGAGAGCTATGACATTGAGGTAAGGAAACACCACCATGTAAACCAATGGCTAACAATTGTAGAATACATCTTTTTAATGGAAAACTTGACACAAAAACTGAGACCGCAAGAAGCACAACTAGAAAATGGAAGAAAAAAAACTGAGACCTGTACAAGACTCAAAATAGATACAGTACATTGGACTAGATAGAACAATAGCTAATGTGGTAGATTTGATTGGTATTCACCAGAGTTGCTGAGCGTGTATATCTAAAGGTTTGGGGTCACTGCTAAAGAGACGAAAACAGTCTATGTAAGGGTTTGTTATTGGTACTTGTTGTGATGAGACTACATGTCTATTTGCGAGTTAATAAACACCTGACACCCCACTCACACAGAGATATAAGACACTGGTTGGGGCTATCGAGAGTGCCATTGCGGCCTCAGCCTGCTGCTACTATGCTACTATGAAATCCTATGTCTGATGTCTGATGGAAATCTCCTGAAATAAACCTCTCTGAAACACAATAATGATTGTCCAGGCCTCACCCTTTGTCTTGGTTGCCATGGGGAATTCGGCCACCACATTTGGCGTCACGATGACGGATATAACAGGAACATAATGTATCTACCTGTACTTGGACGGAAATCATCTGATGAATAGAGAAATGCAGAACAAAGTGGGAATCCCAGATGAACGCCCAAGTTGAAAGGTTCATGTCTGTTCCAGTATCTAAAAATAACTGAGAACTGCTACGGGAGATGATGTGTAAACGGCTGATAGTGCTCTGTGCCAAGTTCAAGGTCACGGCGTGAGCGTCCGGTCTGAGGGACTACACACAGAGGCTCCGTTATGGCCAGGTATCCACGTAGTTCCACTGTTATAACAAAGAAACCGTGTGCAGTTTTATTGACTAAGACTTTGGGAAAAAGGCTGGACTGGATTCAAGCTTGTTACGTCGCTCTGTGCTTTATGTACGCTAAGAAAAAGTGAAAAAGACTGGTAGGAAAAAATGCAACGTTTGGAGACCAACGGCTATGTCATCAAGAAAGCTGACTGCTCGGGTTACTGCTCCCGCGCTGTCGCAAGTGCATGCTGTGGTCATGGCTGATAGAGGAGAAGGCCACGCGCATACCAACCGCATACCAGCTTGGACTTTCCTGGGCCGGTGGCCACCGAAATTCCACGTCTGGCGGAGTCTGCCAGGTATGAAGAGGAGGACCATCCTCTGTGCCAAAGTTGAATGGACTACATCTCCATGCAAGCTGACCATGGCTAAAAATATTTGAACTTGAGACTCTTGAGATTCAGCCGCAGAGGGCTCTTTGCACACTAATCTCATTTTATCATTCGTTCAGTGTTTAAGCAGTTGCATTGTTGGTCCTTTACAATGTGGTTTACTGCAGTAATGTGTACATCTATGCATTGTATTCTACTTCACTCATAAAGAGTGTTTCTGTGTTTTGGTGGAGGTTTCCTTTGGCCCATTCAAATATGTATGGTTACATCTGATTTTGGTAGAAGTATTTACTTCTAAGAGGAGGAATGTGGTAGATTTGAATGGTATTCACCAGAGTTGCTGAGCATCTAAAGGTTTGGGGTCACTGCTAAAGAGACGAAAACAGTCTATGTAAGGGTTTGTTATTGGTACTTGTTGTGATGAGACTACATGTCTATTTGCGAGTTAATAAACACCTGACACCCCACTCACACAGAGATATAAGACACTGGTTGGGGCTATCGAGAGTGCCATTGCGGCCTCAGCCTGCTGCTACTATGCTACTATGAAATCCTATGTCTGATGTCTGATGGAAATCTCCTGAAATAAACCTCTCTGAAACACAATAATAATTGTCCAGGCTTCACCCTTTGTCTTGGTTGCCATGGGGAATTCGTCCACCACACTAATAGATACATTTATCTTCAAAGCTTTAATAATATGAAGGCCTACTTCCCAAGCAGTTTTTGTTTTGCTAGCTTTGCCTTGATAGTTAATGTTTGTAGATGTTTTATGTTGTTACAACTGGAATGCTAATGTCACTTGAGTGAAAGAAAACAAGATAATAAAAGGTGAGGTTTAAGAGTGCACAATCACAGTATGGGTGAGCAGTGGCCTTTCAAAGATTATGAGTAGCTGTCAATTATTCTACAACTTACATTATCATTAATTTGCAGATGCAGGGCTTCTTTTTTATTGTAATCATATATTGTGACTCACACCCACTCAACTGCCACTTCACCATTATGCCCTCAGGACGCAGGTACAGGTCCCTGTTGTGCAGGAGGGCTCGCTATGGCAAAAGCCTGGTACCTGCAGCCATAGCAGCCCTCAACAAAAGGCCAAGATAAAACACCCCAGTCCCACTCTGTTTATATATTCTGTATGCGTGTTATTTGTTTCTGTCTATTGTCTGTCGGCGTGCGGCCCATAAATGTACCTGTGACGTGAAGAAGAATTTCCCCTTGGGGACAATAAAGTCTAAAGTCTAAAGTCTAAGTCTGAAACGGCTCCGGTTGCATATTTCATAAAGAGCCCTAACAAATGTAATTAAATGTTAAACAGTAAAAAAAAGAGGTAAAATTGATCAGATATAACATCTATTTCAAAGTATTTAGAAAAATATGTGTAGGAGGAATATTTGAGTATATAAATAAATGTAGTTTTGTTTGGGTGATTCGTATTAAATGATTTCACACGGCATTCATTTTCAAGGCAATTTCACAGATTAATATTTTGACATTTTATTTAAAAAAAATCCATCTGCTCAACATGATAAGATAGAAGCGCTGGCGTTTTACAATTCAGTACATACCAAATTAACTCCAACTTTACTCTTTTCCCATCACACCCAGAAACCTTTCACTGATAGACACAAAAGTGCTTTGTCATATTGTAAAAAAAAGTATAACAAAAACAAAATTCACATTTAGTCAAACAGGCAACATGTACAAAAATAATGACATTTCTGATTTAAAGTACAACATCACATAATTTCATTTACAAAGATTTAACAGAACTGAAATTCTAGACTAGAAAAAGTTTGCAGTTCAATCTAACATTAAGTTCACAAACAGCTTCCACAGGGTTTCTCTGGGTGTGAGGCACAATCCAGGATATGAGCTCTGCAGGGAGAGAAATCAATCAATCAATCAATCAATCAATCAATCAATCAATCAATCAATCAATCAACATTTATTTCATAAACCCTTAAAGCAGTGGTTCTCAATTATTTTCTGTCATGCCCCCCCTAGGGGACAGACATTTTTTCGCGCCCCCCCCCCTAAATTGAAATACTGTTGAGAACATGCTAATATTTATTTATTTATCTGTACAAAACCACTCTATGAGTTTCTGGCATGAGCATTCTGCATACAATCACCTTATTATCAAATTAGATGTTAGATTATAAAATTATCTGAGATAACTTCTGCAGGAACTTAAAAAAAAATTGAAGTTCAGTTTATTAGCTCAATTTGTAACATTTAAACAAGACTGCTCAGTCTGTGTGAATCTCAGGACAGAGAAACAAGAGCAAATGATTAATTTAGGTTTGCATTTCATTCAAAACATTTTTAAACTGTAAACATAGTTAAGGTGGTGTTTTTTTATTATTATAGACCAATATGCCTTCTGTGATGCGATAACCTATAATTCATTAACGTTATTATTAGTCTACTTTCTTGCTTTCTTTTTAAATAGCATACAGAGACACTTGGAGACACGTGGACGTTTTTTTACTGCAAATCGCGGCATTTCGCGCGTTTATGACCATAAGCACACATTGCACTCGCAAGCATTTTTTTTTTTGTCAGTTGAAAATCAAAGCCACCCGCCCCCCCCCCCCCCCCAGGGGGGGGGGGGCGGGTCACAAAAGCATTCTGCACTTACTCTGTCACTTCTTTGCAGTTATATTCAATTCCTTTATCCAGTTCTTTCTGTAAATCCTTGAAAGACGCATTTGTGCAGTTTGACCTGAAGATGTGAAACGCAAAGAAAATATGACTTTAGGATAAATTTTTCTTAGCATATGATTTTCCTTTTTCCATATATTTGAGTGTTTTAGCCCAAATTTTGACCCATGGTGGAAAATAATGCACAAAATTAATGCACTTATGACATTCAAAATATCAAAACAAGGGACAATAATGTTACACGTACACAGTGTTTTCCTGTGTGACCAGCACAACGTTCAGGGTTTTCATCCTGGTGGAGTTGAATCTCTTCACCTCGATGCTCGCAAAGATGCTGGAAACAAAAATAGAAAAATCTGGAATTATTATTGATTTAAAATTCATGTAAAATCCCCAAAATTAGGGGAAAGATGAGCTTTAAGGTGGATAACATTAAAAGATGCGACTGCGCAAGCCTTGTGAAATATTTGCTTTACCCACCACTTGTCACTGTCTAAATTAAAAACCATATAAAACAAATATTTCTTCTGTAATGAATTCTCTCTGAAATCATACTGAAGTGCAGAGCAGCCTACCTCTGAGGACTGAACGGGGTGGCAATGGATCCGTTTAGCATTGCCGTGACATCACCACAGGCAGCATCTGCAAACTACACACACGAAGATGATGTTGAAGAAAAATGCACTTCAGAAATTTAAAATAAACTTTATCTCACTACAGACTTTTCATACGCCCAGATAACTCTGTAACACTGATCTAACCCTTATTTCCCGACTTCTGGATAGAAATTAAAACAATTTTCACTATGACAACCAATACAAACCTACAGCTAATCAGCAACGTCATGTACAGAAAACATATTAGTCAGAATAAAATGTATAAAATGCTACTGGCAAACGCAGACAATTGCTTACATGAATGCACCATTGGTTAACCGATACATTATTTTTTCACCATCCACCATCTTGAACTAGAGAATCCCCCCACAGGTCTGTAAAGTAAAGCCAGGAGACACTCCAGAAACCAACTTACAAAACAAATGCGAGAACAGCTTGATCATTGTTCTAACTGTCACCAAGAAGAAAACCATTATTTTAAAAGGTACAGTGTGTATTTATAGCATCATCTAGTGGTCAGAGTTCTAGTTTGCAACATTTTCCTTCTAACCCCTTGCCTTTCAGAGAATTTACAGACGCAATGGTGGCCTTCAAGTACAAGAAGCTAGTTACTAAAGATGGCACCATCCACCACTGCCTCAAGTGAACAAAGTTGTCCAAGTGTTTCCTTGCAAGTGTTTACTCTAAAGAAATATTCCAGTAGACAAACAATTCCAGCAGCAGAACAAGATGTACTGCCTTCAAAAAGCTGGCAGAGTTTGGAAAACAATCAGGTTGTCTGAAGGACTTTCCCTAAAGAGAGGAGACAACATGTAGGTGAACAGCGAAAACATTCCAGGCACAGAAAAACTTGAGGCCGTTCTGCTCTCCATATAATTCAGCACAAAGATAAGATGGTATAAAGAGGCACACTCCCTAAAACCACTATAAGGTATGTTTACATTTCTTATTTCATAAATACAATGGCCGTAATGCATTGTTTGTTTCTGTCCACCTTTTGAATGTAAGACCAACATTCTCTTTTGGCTCATGAGGAAAACAATTATTTTATAGCGTCTTAGATTTATAGAAAGCTAGTCATTTTTTTCATTGTAAAAATATTGATTGTTAATCAAATGAAGCATCTGTAAGTTGATTCCTGCCTGCTGAGGAGAAGAAAAACTCTGAGCAAGTTTTGACCATTAGGCACGTAGATCGCACCAATTACGTAGCTGCTGTACTTGATTCTTGTTAAGTTTTTGGTCCCAGAGTAAAAACCAAAGCAGGGCTCCTCTGGATGTGTGTGGGTTGCCACTGCTTGCTCAGGAGAGTGCTACGCTATGTGTCTCCATAGAGACCAACACAAAGCCTCATTGATGAAGAGAGCTGGGCCCAGTGACCTTTTGTCTCTCCTCCTCTCGTTCATAGTCGCTAAATTCACAGGAGAGATTGGCTTCACCTTATGCTCCACATATGTTCGATGTTATTTTAAACCACAGATTGATCCCACGACTGTCGTATTTTTTGGGCAAAACTCGTGAATATCTTTGTTGAAAAACTCACAGCAGCCGAGGCCCGGTTCCAAAATGAGCGACGGGGGTTGTTGTCACACTGTGCCCACTCTGGGCAGTCGGTCGTGAACGTTTCTGGAACAACAAACACACATTTGAATACTTTTGCTTCGTTCTCTTTTTCGGCTCATGTCAATGTAGCAGATAAGTATTTTTTGTTGAGCCGCTCACAGAGAACAAGACAGAAAAGTTCAGGTCCTTGCAAAGCCACACAGAGACACAGGTCTAGTCTTTACCGTGAGGTTGTCAGACAGGTCAAACTTTTCCTTTAGGGCGATACACTGCAGCTGAGTAGGGAACAATCCTTAACTTATTGATATCCTCATGTAAAACAAATATTTTTGCATTAACATTTCTCCTCCAGAAATGTTTGAATAAAGATGCATATTTGAATATTCTAGCTAATTATGTGTAAATGTGCATCTCTTTAAAAAACAAAAATCTAGATGTTGGATAAAGCCAGCGTTAAAATCTTTATTTATTTTTTACAACATATTAGTGTCCAAAGTTTTAATTGATTTTTTTAATACAGCCTTTTTTCATTTTATAAATACAAAAAATACTATGTAAAAGAAAGCTTTACATAAGGCAAAGCTCCTAAGAAGGTACAATATGGTAATGACCTTTGACCTCCAAGTTCTAATCAGTTCACCCTAGAGCCAGAACATGAGTGTGTGCTAAATTTGACAATTATCCTTCAATGCATTCCTGAAATAATGTGCTCACAAGATCTGAGGTCAAACTGACTTTAACCTTTGACCTCCAACATCGAAATCAGTTCCTTATTGAGTACAAGTGTGAGTTAGAGCCAAATTTGACAAAAATCCATCAAAGCGTTCATGAGATATCTTGCTGACACAAATACACATTTCCGAGCCTAATAGACTGATATTGTGGATGCGTCGAAACAGATTAAGTATTGAGATCAAAGTCAAACTGTTGCAAGCCGACTGAACTGCAGTAATTATTGGCCTTAAAAGAAACTTGACGAGACTCGTTTGACTAGCTTTAAAAAAAGGTTACTCATTAAAAAAAACTGTTGCGGTCACAAATTACACCTGGCATTTCACGTGTTCTCATGTTGTAGAGGCATGCAACACAAAAAGAATGCACAGCGTTTCGCTTGTTATGGTGAACAAAAAAAATACTAATTCCTCTTACCATTACTGCCCTCCTTCCCACACCAGTTCAGTTCATCCAGCACGGTTCCCAACATTGTGTCCTCCAGGGTGACAAAACAATCTCTCTTGTCTGTGAATTTGTGGACCACACTCTTCGTTTTGCTCCAGAACATCATCTAATCCCCAACCACAAAAAGACATAAATATTGAGTGGTCGAGTGCATCATTCTGCATTACAAAGCAAGTCAGAGGTGGACACAATGTGCAAACAAACAAACGATGAGCAATGTTTACTCTGTTGCATGCAGGTTGGAATGGGCTGGCGGCAATCAAAGGGTCATAGGCCTCCACTGGAACTTGGCATGGGTCCCGCCCTATATACGCTTGCTCAAATGCCCCCCATATCTTTTCACAGTCGTATCTGAAAAATAAATGAAAGCAACGCTAAGACAAAGAGAATGTCTAAGCGTTGTGCTCAGGGGCGGTTCTACAGGGGGGCAAAGGGGGGCAGCGGCCCCCCCCCACTGAAGAGCCTTGCCCCCCCAGCTGCCCCCCTAACTTTTGCATTCTAAGAACAAACCGCCACCATGTCAACAAGCCACTCAAATAATTGAAACAAACAATACATTGAACAAAATTAAATAATTATTAATCTAATCTTATGCCTTGCCCCAGTGGCGCAAAAAGTGGGCATGCACTATATGCGGCGCATAGGGGCGCCGCACTAGAGGGGCGCCAAAGCGATCGGGGGAAAATTATTTGGAGTCGGCATTTTTCTGTATTTAACAGCGTTTGTGTATATGATATGATCAATAACAGAAGCACGTCAGTGATAAGGCGCATCCCCGCTCCTTCGCCTCCTCCTCCCCACACTATAGGCGCTCCAGTGCGCGCCCCCTCGAGCACGCGCTGGAGCGCGAGAGCTTTCATTTGAATCGTGTTGTAATCTGATGACAGGGACCTAAAGTTGGAGAGGCAGAAAAAACAAAACAGAAAACGGGAAGATTGATAAGGAGAAAGATTGCGTGTTTTAAATGGCTGATTGTATTGATTAATGCACACTGATTATCGGCCGCGACTCGCGGATTGTCACTGCAGATTAACGTGTCACCTAAAGTTTTTGACTATTGCTGTTTTCACAGTTTTTGAATGGTAGTGTAGTGATTAGCAGGTCAGTGCCAAAACAACACACTCACCTGTTTCCCACTATTATCATATTTTGCACCATTCCAGCGCACGACTGAGTTGTGAGTGTGAGTGTGTGTGTGTGAGAGAGAGAGAGAGAGAGAGAGAGAGAGAGAGAGGTCTCCTTCCAGAGGCAATGTGCCAGACTCACAATTTCAGTTGATTGAAATGTATAAATAACTAAACATGAAAAGACTGAGGTTAAGTTTGTCACCAAATTCCCTTACAATAAACTATTATATACTCTCTCTCTCCTGTAATACTGTATGTGTAACTTACACACTATTCAAACCGATCCTGAATTGTAATGCTTTGGGGGATTCTGAATTGTGATGCTTTGTGGTGCCCCTCCCCCTTCCTTAGCCTTGTACATCATACTTAGCATTGCACAACATACTTCAAACACTATACATGTACATAAGCCCTGCAGCTCACCCGCAGAAAACATTTCCTCAGATTTTTTTTTTTTGACGTTACACTCATAGCTCCAAAGAAAAACCTGCTGTTCTAGTTTACACTACCTGGGAATCTTGTCTACTGTCTGATATTTGAAGGTCCTGATCAGACAGTAGATAAGATTCCCAGGTAAGCCCAACTAGAACAATAGGTTTTTCTTTGGAGCTATGAAAAAAAAAAAATTCTGAGGAAATGTTTTCTTTAATCATATAAGAAATGAATACATAAGTGAAGGAAAAGAGGGAAAAGAAGATATAAATGTGAGGGATGAAGAGGAGGTTTTATATTCAGACAGAGGGACAGAGGCAGGTAGTGATCAGCAGGCAGGTGAAAGGTAGACAGAGGGTCTGACTGCAGTCCCAGCCTAAAACTACTGTATTGTTATTCTCCTTCCATATAAATTCCACTAGACTAGTCATGTCACTCAAAATAACATGTTTCAATGATTGCCTGTTTTCTGTTGTAGCAATGTGTTGTATAGGGTAAGCTATGTAGGCTTAAGATATAGGCTACAAATGTCTTATTTTATCAGAAATGATGATCAATATAATATATATGGGGACTCCCGCTACCGTCCTCCCATGCCCCCCTGCCAAGACCTCTTGCCCCCCCTTCGCCACCCCATGTAACATTTTCCAGATCCTCCACTGTTGCAGCTTCTGCCTGCTCCTTCTCGAACTTAGCCTTTTTTGTTCTTTGATATACAGTAGTTTGATATTTTATCTATGCTTTTTTTATTCTGTGTTATTTTTATGTTTTCTTTTTTTCCTCTTTTAAATATTGTTGATTGTTCGAGCTAAATGTAAATCAAGTCAAATTAAATGTCTGAAAAACTGACCTCGTTTGGTGGCAGGCTGACATTTCAATCACAGTGGATTTCTCTAGTTGCATTGACAAACTATAGCCAGGTAGCTTCGGACAATGGAACACTGAATACTGAATCCTGCCTCCCTTCAACATTAAGGAACTATTTCAAAAGAGTCATGGTTGAGAGGCACCCAATACACAATACGCTCAGTATAGTTGAGTCAACATTGACATTTTATTACAACTCATTATCAAAATGAAAGTGCGTCATTTAGAAGCAGAATGGCCTTCACAGCGTATACAGATAAACCAGAGCTAAAGATAAAGCTGGTCAATTAATCATTGACTAGGGTTCCAAACAGACCCAACCTTTGGCTGAACCTAACTTTTACATTAGCTGGATTATTACACAAGTAGCATTTCATTAATACAGTTGTGAATCATTGGAATCTGCCAATGTCGCAATCACAATATCTGCATTTTCATTCTGTTCCAATTTATTTACTTGTCTGTTAACACACAGTTAAGTTGCCAGTTAATTAGTCACACCAATATGAAGGTAATGCATTCTAATTAAGCAGTCCTGCAAAAAAATTAATAAAAGTTAGAATGTTTAGTTTTTGCGGAAACTGAATCAACTTTTGGTTCGTTTGAGTGATTTTTCTTTTTATTGAGCCGACACTCAATGATATGAAAGGAATGGGCAAAATAATAGAAAAACAAGTCAGTGTAATGCAATAATTAACATCAGTTTGAACTACAATCTCCCTAAACCAGTGGTGTTAGTGCATTCAACACCACTATATTTGTCTGATAGCTTCAGTTACTTTACAGATTATACAGTACATGTTTCACACCCTCCCTGTGTCTCTATATGGATTGGGATACTACTCTCATAGCCTACCTACTAAATAAACTTTTGAAATCCCCCCGGATGAGCTAGAAAATGCATTATCACAAAGCTTTATAGAGATACGTGGTTCTCACGGGACAGCAATGCTGTAAACACATGATGATTTTTTTAGTCCATGATGCATTGCTGTTGACATCTACAACATGAAAATACAACATCCAAATTCATCTATTTTATATACAGTCTTAATGCAGTAGGAATGTTCATCCAGAAACAGTGGATATAATATACCACTGACATAGACTATAATATTATATTTCCCATTGCCAGTTTCCCTTTGACACTTTTAACTCCATGTTGATGATACTTTGACTTCTGTAAGGTTTTGAGTATTTTCAAAGTGTGGTATATTTAAACATATTAAACGAAAAACAATGAAAACAATGAAATTAAAACAATTTCCCCTAAGAGAACAATTAAGTACCCTTTCTATCTATCTATCTATCTATCTATCTATCTATCTATCTATCTATCTATCTATCTATCTATCTATCTATCTATCTATCTATCTATCTATCTATCTATCATAAACAAAGGATGTGAGTATCACTGTCAAAAATGATCATACAGTTAACGCAACACCTCCCCGAAACAGTCAACATAAAAATTAAACACCATAAAATGTATGATGGTAGCATTTACAGCAGTATTGTAGCTTACTGGACCACATTACTTTTTAGCATGCCCTGAGAATAGTTCACTATAAGATAACAAAACTACTGCACCATGTAGACCTATATAACATGTCTTAAATTGTTTTCTAAATTGAATTAGTTCCAATCACCAAGTTATGTGAGGGCCCCACACTGACACTGCTGCACAGACATTTCTGAAACGTTTAAAAAAAAGCTGCTGCTTACCCGTTGAACGCCTCACATCTTGTTACAAACGTCGTCTTGAACGTGTCTTTGCTGTGACCGAGCGTCCGCCACAACACCACAGCAACCACAACCACCAGAGCCACCAGCAGCAGGACAGCGGAGACTCTTACACAGAGCCACCGCTTGCTCCGTCTCTTCACCGGAGAACGGTACTCACCACGCTCCATTCAAACAGATTTTCTTTAAAAACAGACAATGAAGAGCAGTGAAAGTGTTCAGGGGGCAGTTTGACTATAGTGTCAAACTTCTTGTCTCTGTTGTCGCTCGCGCTCAGACGTCTATTTATGTTGCGGGGCAATAACATCGTGCGCGCACGTGCATGTGCACTGGCTCGTCACAGCTGTCACAGTGGCGCTGATGTGTGGTGAAAGTAAGAAGTGCATTGACTTGACTTGAATTCAGATGTAGGCCTGCTTTGATTTAAGCGCTGCTTCTCTACAGAAAATATAAGTACTAATTATGCAGGATGGCCCATCTCAGAATGTTCATTATACTACTGAATTATGATTTTTACTTTAATGTTGAATGTTGCAGCTTTTAAATGCGATGCAAATGTGTTGATATACACAATCAATTATAATAGCCTACATATATATGTTGAATTATATTTATTGTATTGAATTGTAAATCTGAATATGAAAAGTAGCCTTTATTAAAAAAGGAAAAAAAGAATGCAATATTTGCCTCCAAAATATAGTGGAATAGAAGTATAAAGTAGCATCAAATGGAAAGGCTCAAGTGGACTACTTTAAAATGCTACTGTTAGTAGGTATAGATTACTTTATGATTTATTATTTAAATAAATAGGCTATAAAAAAGGTCAAATCTGCTCAAACTTTGTACAGTACTGCCACATGCTAATTTATTTTATTATTTATTTTTATTATTACTATTATCATGTTTTACCATATATGAAGGTCACACTGCCCCTGTGAAATCTCAAATGTCACCTGTCAGTATGTCAATTAATATTCAAACCAAGGAGCTTTTACAGTAGCTGGTGTTCGTGCAGTCCAATGCTTATCAGCTGCTGAAACATGGTTTTGCGATATAATTCAAAGGTTGCTGAAAAGTAGTTAGTTAACATGTTGAGTGCAAGCCATATACAGGTCCTTCCTATCTGTTTTGGAGAATGATTTATGGCTTAATTTCTCATTAACAAAGGCTTAACAGTTAGTGGTTATCTTCTGCCATTTGTAAACAGAATGTTCATTACGTGAGATTGTTGTGGTTCCAAGTTGACACGTAACTCCAAACTGTGGCTTTGAACCAGGAAAAACCAGTTGTGATGCAAAGAATGAACAATTACAAACAGAGCCCGGCTGTGTTGGAATCAGGGCCGGCGCTAGCCAGGGGCCAGGGTGGGCCGTGCCCACCCAGATGTGGGCTGTGCCCACCCAATCCAAAAAAAAAAAAAAAAAAATGTTTTTTCTTTTTTTTTTTTTAGGTGGAAGTCCAGGCCCACTATCGGACGGACCTGTTCATTCGCTGTCCAAGAAAATGTCAAATAAAATTCAGACAATTAATTAATACTAAAGAATATACCATTACCATGCATTGCTTCTAATTGTATTATTGGGTGGGCACTGGGCAGGACAGCCTGCCTCCAAGTTACCCACCCGCTTATAGTGGTCACTGGTCAGCAGAGCTGGCCCGAGGCATAAGCGAATGAGCGGTTGCTTAGGGTCCCGGCTGCCAGGGGGGCCCCCCTCAATTTTTTTTTTTAAGTTTGTGTGTTTGATATCAACATCATATTATGTAAATGTAAATTATCATACAATAAAAGTAATACAATGTGTTGGTAGATAGTTAATAGCTTAATAATTGAATCAGTTCATCTGGGAGGTAATCCGAGGTTAACTGATCACGTCACGTTCAAGTCCATGGCATGCACAGTGTGTATTGAGTTTATTTAAAAATATTTGAAAATGGGGCTGCCCTCAGTTGCCCATGCACTGTGTATACTATAGTCTATAGCCTATTTCAGCCTCGTCTGTGGAAAAAAGATAACTGGACAACAGAGTTCTTCTGCTTCATTCCTCTCACTGCATTTAAATTGATTCATTATATTACAGAAAAATATGTCCCGTAAAAGAAAAAGTGCACCAAGCCCATCCCAGAGGACCCTGCATAATATTTTATTTCAAATTTATATTTCTATGGAAAATCCATGTGTCTTTCTTCAATAGCTTCTAATTCATCCGACCCAGTGTCTCCAAATTATTTGTTCACACAAAATTCCTCACTGTGTACATACATCTACTGATGCCTAGTCTGGACACATCTTCAGTGATGTTCCTGGATTCACTGGACGTTTCGGGTCTTTCAACTATCAGACGCCCTCCTCCAGGTGACCCAGCCGGGGTTGATCAAGTCCCGGCTTGTGTCCAGACGGCTAGCTAGCTACCATGACTCCATGGATCTCCTCTTTTGAGCCACAGCCACCTTGAGGCTCTTTCTGCCGCTTCAGTGGTACTGCGGATGGCTCTCCTTCTCCTCTCTCCATTGATGCCTAAACTACTGTAGGCTCTGGCCAAGGAACGGGCTGCAAATCCTCTGCAACCAACCTCCACAGGGAAACACCTTGCTCTCCAACCAGCCAGCTGGCAGTCGCTGACCAGTCCTGCATACTTGGAGAGCTTCCTCTCAAAGGCTTCTTCCAAGCGATCTTCCCACGGGACTGTCAGCTCCAGTAGCACTGCTTGTTTGGTGGACACAGACACGAGGACAATGTCAGGTCGCAGGGTGGTAACTGCAATATGGCTGAGATTTAGCCTCTTAATTTTCCTCTCAAAGTGCACCAGATTCATGCATTTCACTTTAAAAAGGCAACAAAAAAAAATCTCCCCGGGGGTCATACCCCCGGACCCCTCTAGCAGGGTCGTGACCTCGGCTGGCTACTATTTTCACCCAGCTGGACATCGGAGGCAATAGTGGAAATACTATACATCTATATAGTGTGTATAGTATATAGCTCTGGACTACCACCATCCAGGTTGCCCAGTCCCAAAGCTTTCTCTTCAAACAGCTCAGGCTGCCTACAGTTAATACTGCGATTAAAAAAAAAAGATACATTATGTTGTATATAATGTATATTATATGTTATTCATAAACATTTTGGAATAAAAAAAATCAAAGAATCAAATTTCCCACACAGCAACACTCAAAGTTTATTTGCATATTGTGTTCTACACAATTCACAGTAAATGTACCAAAAAGCAGACGCAGATATCTTACAAGGGCAAAAAAATTCGGCTCGCGCACCCTGCGCGCGCTCGCATCTTCGGTCTCCCTGCCCAGTGTGCCCACCCAAAATTTCTACAGGCCCACCCAAGTCTGACTTTCTAGAACCGGGCCTGGTTGGAATGATGATAATCCAGTGAAAAGAAGCGAAACTGAAGCATATTTAGGTCAGATTATACAGGACATTCAGGTCCTCCAAGTGTTTCCCTTGTGACTGTTGGTCCCGTAAACACAGAAAGACATGGCTGGATGAAACTGCCAAGAGGGAAAGGGAAAAAAGTTAAACTGACTGGACCCCAAGTAACCCCGGTTCTTCCAGCTGTCTATGAGATTTATGCAGGTTATTTACGCACGGATTTCTGAAAATGAATCACAAGCACAAAACTTAAAAAAAAGACAGGTATTCAAAATGAATGACCCCCATTGGTTGCCGTTATCATGTTGGTACACCAAGAGAGTTTCTAACTTAATTTGCTGATGAAATGGGATCAACAAAAAATGCTTGCAATAAATAAAACACTCTTTTAATTCAATGAATCGTTATACATGCAAGTTTAATACATCAGATTGGGCTGCTCCTGTTCAGGAGGCTGTTTGCACATGATTGGCAGGAGGGCTGTTTGGGGTTCTGGATGCACTGAAGGATCATCAGGGTCCTGTGGAAACAATTTGACCATCTGTTACTCCAGAGTGATTTGTATCAAGCCTCACACTTATTCTTCTCACTAAACATTTTTCATTTTAATTTGCCGGGCGCCACTTACTGGTCGTTGTCTGTGCAAGTCCAGCGGAAACCTCTTGACCGGAGCACCTGGATCAAGTCTAGAATGGATCCATGTCTACACGATTCTCTGTAGATGTGTATAAGAAGGGGACTTGAATCGTGGATGGAAACATAAACCATTTTCTGACAGTTAAAATAAGAACAACACTTGGCTTATCAGTTCACAGAACATATAGGCTTGTCATAGTGAACTTAATTTATTGCTCTATTAGAACTTATTTGTTATTACTTATTGGTTTTAAGCTTTCCAGTCAGATACACAGTTTGCAGTTATGAATGGTAATAAGGTTGACGAATGGATTTCGTTCCAGATTTTCCAGTCTTTTAAAAAACTTGTCCCTTGAGGCATCTTTCTGATTCATCGAAGAGGTAAAAAGAATAAGTCTTCAACCCAAAGGTTCATATTCTAGGAAAGTCATTAGTTAAGTTACAAATAAGAAAACATTTATACTGGGAATTACTCAAAAGTGGTTGCTGTTTTGTGCGTCAATAACATTTCATTGCAATACAAAGGGTCCTTACATAAAGGGTCCCTCTAGATTGGTCACCACCTTGATGTTGACATAATTCACGCTGTATGGGTTCAGACCGTCCAGCTCAACACTTCCAAACATGCTGAGAGATAAAAGAAAATTTGAGATAAATCAAAAATAAAAATGATTAATAACTAATAATTTCATAAATACACAAACACTATGGCTAAAATATTTTCCTCATTCATTCATTATTTTTACCTTTTCCTATTGAATGCGTTGGCAATGGACCCATTGAGTAATACAGTGATGTTTCCACATGCCCGTTCTGCAAACTAACAAACAGATGAAGAAAATCACATGAGAACAAGATTCCACCACTGGTTTTGGGAACAGCAATTTGCAGTATGGACAATGGACAACAGAGCTGTGTGTGTGCACTGTTGGACAGCAATTAAACACTACTGACATTAGACTCACATTTTGCGATGCTTGCCTCCACAAGGAATACACCGGATGATTTCTACAGGTTGACCACGTCGGGCAGGAACTGAAATCAAAACCTGTGTGTCAAATTCACAGCCATCAGTTAAAAAAGAGCAGGATTGTCATCACCTTGATAACATTATTTAATGAACAGTATAAATTACGAGAACATACAGTTAGGTGACGTGCTGTTATGCACATGTTAGTCGTCATCCATTGTTGAAATACATTTAAAAAAAAAGCAAAATATGTTTGTCGTTGAAGGTTTTAAAGGGAAAGACATTTGGTATATTACTGGTTATTTGGTATACATACATTATATTACATCTTTAAAAGATTCATTAACAGACGTTTGGCCAATTGGTAGTCTCGCAAAGCCAGACCAAACTACAGCAAGTAGTAGGGTCTGGAAGCACTCTGTTTAGAGCCGTCTATTCGGGTGGGGAAACCGGGGGAAACTGGGCTAGCCTGTTTGTATTTGTTTAAACCAATCACAATCATCTAGGGCGGGGCTAACCCCGGGAAGCAGCAGCGGTGTCCTGCAAAATAGTGCCGGGGGGGGACTTATTTTGATGGAACGTCTTCACGTCCAGAGACTGTCAGAGAAATGGCTAAACCCGCAAACGCCACACAAAAACTATTAAAGACAAAAGGAATATACATAGTGTGTTGCTTTCTAACCAGCATGTCAAGACACCATACACTTTAGCCCCCGAGGAGCTCACGGGATAACTTAACCGGAGTTAACTAGCCACCCACGTAGTGTTATCTCTGGTAACATTATCATCGGCGGTTGGGAGGACGGCTACGGCGGTCGAGTAGAATTTTTAGCATTCGAGAACTTATGTCACCACCTCCTATCGCTGTAGTCAGAGCCGTAGTCCGTCTGTTTACAGGCAGAACAGGGTTTTGACGTTGTGAGCGCTACACCAACTGCAACAAGTAGCCGTAAGAGTTGCTAGGTGATAGTGGAAGCCGTTGGAATCTTTCCCCGTCGCTAAAACACCGCTGCATAGTCCCTAATTCACCAAAGAAAGGGAACGGCGGATCTTAATCTAGCTGGTTATAAGGTCCGGTGCTCAATTCAAACCCCCACGCTTCATTTTCCAGAGTTTATGAGGGTATTTCTGCCCGGGGGTAGTTGTACAATGAAGTTGGACAGCTAGGCTAAGCTAGGATGCATCCCGGACCGCCGCCGCCAATATTATTATCCCGAAGTATCGCCACACTTTATTTCTGTCTACAGTAATGTGACTTCTCACACCCTGTGTGTGTGTGTGTGTGTGTGTGTGAGAGAGAGCGCTGCACATAAGCACACGGGTTGACTGTGAGCGAATTGTTTCCGAATTTGAGGGGGATCACAATAGGGGGAAGCCAGCAACCGGAAAAGGAGGGGGCTGCGTCAGGGCTGCGTAGCTTTTCAACGCAAGCGAATAGACGCTGGCGGAAGTGGTCATGCCAGACTAGCCAATTGGTAATAACTATACTTAATATTGTTTTGGTATTCATGTAATATGATACAGGATAAAGGTTTCAGTTTTATCTGAGGAGTCAAAGGCCAAAGAGATTGGCAACCACTAGATAACTCCAGACATAGTCATCAGCACTATATTTTCATTTGTTTAATGCTGTCCTGTTAAAACTAAAAGAGTTCTACCGGTGTCTTCATCTTGTCCACACCAGATGAGGTCGTTGAACATGTAGCCGGCCAGTGTGTCCTCAAGTGTCCAGAAGTGGCCTGTGACTGCTGCATAGCTGTGCATCAGCGTCCTGGTTTTACTCCAGAAGAGGAACTACACAGAAGGCAAGTGTAAAGCAGCAACACTCTTTATCAATGAAAAAAGTGTGAACATGTGTCCAGTTTATGAGTTAAAATCTAATTCTTTCTCACCCTATCACAAGGCCAGGTTTGTGGCATGGCTTCAAACATCTGACGATAGTGCGCCACGGTGACATTACAGGAGGACTGACGGACAACCGCCTCCTCAAACTGTCTCCAGATGTCCTCACAGTCATATCTACACACAGAGATAACAAATATCTTCTTTTGTTTCATTTCAGCACTGAATTGCACAACATTCAAGCGAGAATTTGCTGAAAATTCAAATGTTTTCAAAATGTATTAACTACAATCTGATGAGTGGCGCTTGTGGTCTAGTGGTAGACTGTCCCCCATGAGGCCTGGTCCTCGTTGGGGGCCCGGGTCCTCCCTACCCCATTTCACCTCGGTCACCTCTGTCTCTTTATTAACTTTGTGTCGACATTCATGAAATTCGATCCAATTTGACTATTTCCATTAGGCAGTTTTCATTCAACATAACTTAAGTTACATAGAAATGTGTGGATGGAAACATACTTTCTCTTTTTCCCCTTCTTTCTTTGCACATAAATAAAAACAAACTCCTTCAACACCAAATCAAAACAAGTGTCACTGCTACTGTCATGTGGGCTTCCCTTCTGGCCTGAGACATTTGATTGGTAATGCTTTGGGTCTTCAGGATGACATCAAGTGTTTTAAGGTTTGAGGCTTCAAGTCAAACATCTTGAGATTTGAAATGTTGTGGGATGGGTATACATCATCATAGCTTTACCTCAAGCTGGGGTCTACGAGTGCCATGTAACTGTAACATCTTCCAACCACAATGTGTTTTATGTTGGGGGTTGTCCCGAGCTCTCCTCTAAGTCGATCAGGGCAGAGCAGGAGCAAAATAAAACCTTTGAGATGGACACACAGATAGAAGAAAGAAGACATTGTCCATCGCATTTGGGAAGGGCACATCAAAAAGAGAGAAAGAAAGAGAGAAAATGTGGGCATGTCCGAAAGTGATTACTTACATAATGTCACGCTGATGGTCACAAAGGGCGCAGATGGTGTAGGGGATCTCATGGTAGTGACACAGCGTGCCGCCTCATTGGGCCTCAGAAGAGATGTGTGTTTGTACATGCCCTTACTCACATAACTGTAGATCAACAGCAAACAAACAAACAAAGCAAAACAAAAATCTTTCTATCAGTTCTGGATTTGACCCATGGCCAACAGGTATTCTTCAGGGAAGTCACAAAGAGCATGTTTGCTGCGTCATGATTGACTGAAATCGGATTTCTTCCCACGTTTTTCTTTTGTCTAAACCTGTCAAACCTGGCAGCTTTTATAAAACCCTCCAGTAGGGCTTAACACACCTTGTAGAACAAAAACAAACTCTCTGTATTTCAAGGAGATTCACAAAAGATATACATCCATGCAAAAAGTCACACTGGTAATAGAAAAAATAACATGAACAAGCAGGTCCAGTTTTTGTAACGGGGTGAGATAATGTAGAAGTTAACACTCACCAGTTTCCATGAAGGGGGTTTAACTGCAACAAACAAGTCCACGGCGGTTGTGATGTTAAATACTTTGCTGCCTTCAGATTTCAGCCCAAGTAATGGTTGTCATGCCCGAGATTCTCCCCTTTGTATGTCGTGAAACACTGCCACAACCAAACCCACAGACACGGTATCTAATGGCCGATGGGATGTTTTCTTTTCCGAAGCTTCCTCTCTCAAAAAGTAGATCCACATGACTTCCATTATGGCGCCATTTAGGAGTCGCACCACATAGAGTGTGTGTTGTTCCCTGACACGCACTGCTATTGGCTGGAGGAAGAAAAAGCAAAAGTCATGACCAAGACCAGAGTGACCAAGACACTGGGGGGATGGCCAAGACCAAGACCAGTGTCATTCCCACACTGCTAAAGGGGTGAAAGCTAACAACAACAACAACAACAAACATTCTACATTAGAAATCAATCAAGTTATGGGTTGTATTTGAAGCAGGTTGTTTTACACACAATCACACAATGAGAATAAATCAGACAATGCACAGTCAATTCAATGTTATCCCCAGCAGTTGTGGTCTTGACTATTCTTAAAATTAAATCAAAGACCTCTTTGTCTGAGACGGAGACAAGAAGGCTGTATTTTATATGCGGTAGATTCTGACACGAGCCTTCAAACAGATCTTCAAAAAGTGATCAACACATACACACACAAACACATCTCGAGCATATTGTAAACACTGTTAATGATGCCAACTTCAGTGTCTCACAAGTTGAAACAAAGGTCATCAAATTTAATTGAATTTATTATTACAACAGTTCGGTTTATTCATATGTCATCATCTTATAATTAAAAAAAAATAAATCTCATGATACACTTAAAGGCACTACGAGTAAGATGGCACGTTGGCGTCCCCTTTGGACAAAAGCGGTAGTATTTTTACGACGCCCGCTGTCGCAAATGCTCGTGCCAGGCGCGTGAGCGTGGACTGAGAAGGGCGCAATATAGTGCATGTTCGTGTGTTGAAAGTGTGAGGACTCTTTTCGGCTCCGTGAGAGTGGTTTTGACACTGCATCAACTAATGCCAGTCAGTACACACACCTGCTTGCAATGAGTTGATTCAGCAGCGTCACCTAACTACTCTCTCTCTCACGGAGCTGTGTCCTCACAGAAAGCGAATGAATGAGAGACGGCAGTTAGTAGACTATGGATCACGATGAGGTAATGTGTTTGTGTTGTTGATGTAAATAATGACTATTTCAGATAATGGTTATCTGATGATGGTGAAGCAAAGCAAACTTTGTGTTAGTACCAACCGCTCATTCATTTAGCAGTCTAGTTTCGCTCTCGTGAAATTGTATACACGTTGCTTGGCAACGTCCTCCCGCCCGCCTATCACTCACTCTCCCTTTTCGCTTTTCTTCATTGCATTCTCTTTTTTTTCTTTGATGGTTCAGCCCCGTTATCAGTCATTTATGACGACAAATAACTGTCTCAAACAAGGCTCCCGCTCCCCTTCCCTCTCCTGGAGGGATAGGCTTCTCAAATCGCGTTGCAGCGCCACACTGAAATCTGCAACCAATACGGATATGTGACCATAGAGCCTGCACGAGCGAACCGAAAATCGGACTGGGTGTGCGACCAGACCAAAAGCAGTAATAAAAACTATATAAAAACGTCTTTCTTTGCACTGATGGTCTCGTTTGCTGTTAAAGGTAATTTATGATTATCAGAGGAAACATGAGGTTGTTTAAAAGATATTTAAATGTTACTCGTATCCGCTTTAATGGCAATACAGGACGCGTGAAATGGAGAACCCCAAAAAGCTACTAAAATCTTTTCGGAGGGGGACCAATAACACTGGCATGAAGTAGACTATTACAACTATAACATTAAGAAGGATAACACTGGGTCATTCTCCATTGTTCTTCACTGTACTTACTTTTTACTTATGATGCTTAAAGGTGCTGTAAGCGGAATGGTTCTTTTAGCTAACTTCCTGTCAGTTACTGCAGTTAGCAGTCCCCTCTCTCGACCCTACGTCACCACATTAATGCACTGCGGTCTTCAAGCAGCGAGTTATCTAGCATCATCTCAGATCCATAAGTGTGATAAAACATGATAAAAACCATCGAAGACATTGGGAAGGATTTTTACCTGCTCCGCCATTGTAGGCGCATAAACATTCACCCATCTCTCGCTCTGGCGTGCACCGGCAGTGAGAGTGAGACGGGTGTCGGTCAGTGTTGCCAACTCTTCAGTAAGGAAAGCAGCTATTGGCTGTCCAAAAAGTCGCTAGAAGTCGCCAGATGACGTCATCGCCTAATTTGCATATTTGTAGACAGGGGTTTTATACAGTAATATTTGAATAGGTGAGGTTCTAGTGTTATGAACGTGACAATCGTGTTGTGATAGCTCGGGGATATGACCCAAAAGCACAATGCAGAACTCAGGTAGTCAGTTTGAACAATGTTTACTTAACTCCTGATCCGACGGACAGGTAGGTGCACGGGATGGCTGAGTGGTGTAGCGAGCATGGGCTGGTGAGTGTCCGGAAACTGCAGGCAGGCGAGCCGGAAAGGTGAACGGCGGAGGCAACTAGCACGGAAGAGAAAAGAGAGAGCAGAGTAAACGACTAGCTCTTACTGGAGACGTGGAACAAAAACAACAAACAAAGGTTGCATTCCGAATCGCATACTTTCTACTATATAGTATGTAGAAAAAAGATTTAGGATGTCCCGATTCTTGTGATAATGTTAAAGGAATACTTCACCCATACGGAACCAGCGTTCTATCATTATGAAATAACTATTATAATATAATGAATGAGGTTTTTCCTCCCTCAGTCTTCCCTTGGCCCAGCTGTCCTGTTATTCCTGACCCTTACTGTGATGTCACAGTAAGGAAACTGTAGGGTTTGACAGTGAGACCATAAAACACTCTTTCTGCCTTTTCTCAGGCTAAGATGATCCGATTTAATTTTTTTTTGCACATTTATACTAAATAGGATCTCCGAGTTCAATACACCTTCATATTCCAACCGGTGAAGTAGGCCTTTAAGCTTAGCATGGGCGGCCCTGTCCAGCAGTAATCATACATCATCATTTAAAAAAATACTGCATAACATTTTGAATTGCACCACTCCTAGACTGTAGAAGAGGGGGGGGGGGGGGGGGGGAAGCTGCTATACTACAACTGCTAATAGGGATGCTAACGGAACACAAGCGGAGAGGTGTGTAGGCCTATCTCCTGCTCGGACCGCAGCTGGGAGGGACTGCTGTCAGTGCTCTGTGACGGGGGAGGGGCCGCGGAGGCTTCGCTGCTCGTTGAGAAAAGTTAAAAGTGATACTTGCTTTGGCGAAAAAGTCACCAATAACACCAGAAAAAAAAGCTAGATTTGTAGCCTGTTTTGAAAAGTCGCTAAATATAGCGACAAAATCGCTAAGTTGGCAACACTGGTGTCGGTTTGTAGCGTTCTCTCTTGGGATCTTCTCACCTTTAAGCACAATCTACTTTAGGTCTTTACCATCACTGGAAACGTACTGTACAGCATGCTGGTTTAATTCAAAGCACCACTGTGCCTGTACAGAACAGAGCTGCTGAGACCTGTTCCAATGTAAATGTGCAACTTCTTTTTTTAATAAAGTAATGAAACATTAAATTAGTGATACATATTGTTATAAAAATATGTATGAATTATCAAAGGCCGCCTTATCTTAAAAACAAAATCATCATCGCTCTGGGTTGGAAGAATTACATGTAAAGTATTCCTAAGGGTTGCCAGACCTCTAATTAACGACTCAAAGAACATGATCATTTGTGAGTTGAAGGTCTTCCCAGGTCGAATCTTTAAGACAGTGTGGATGAGTCAGTGCCCCTCGTGATTTCAAAGCTAATTGCGTTGTTATCACTAAGCACAGAAGAACAGAGCATCTCCACAGGACTACCCAAGCATATTAACATAAGCATGAAACCTCAAAAGTTCTTCACAAGTAACCCGAGTAAAAGCAAGCTTAACATTCATTGACCAAACACTGGCTTTCTTTTGTGATACTTTTAAACCAGTAGAACATGTTTGAGAATAACACAAACTATACTTTTTCCACAAACACATTTCAAGTGGGGTAAATCTTATTATAATTCTTACGTATGTCTATGTGTTTTGTTTGTTTGTTCACGCTTTTAGTTTGCCTCTGATTGAGTGAGCTCAGGTGTGCTGAGTGAGTCCAAGACTCACAGGTGTGTTCAATCAGCTCTGCTCCTGGGGCCAGTGTATAAGCAGGAGAACTTGTGGCTTCGTGGTCTCCCGTTGTTGCAGCAGACACCGATCATAACCCTTTGGTGTATCTGCAGACAATGCGTAACACTCTGTGTCTGTCATGTTAAACATGTTTTTCAGCCGGCCCAGTCAGACAGGAATTTCTCTAGCAGTTATTATAAAAATCAGCAATCCCATTGACAAAATTAAGCATCTTCTTTAATCATCCTTGAACGTAAACTCAATATCAGTACATACATATACAGTGTAATAAAGTGCGACTTCAGTAAACAAAACTAAGCTATTTTGTTTTGTATTAATGGCATGCATGTCCTAAGGTGTTAACTTCCTGTCTTTGACAAACCAAACAACCTGCATTCCTGGCACACTTCTCTACAAAATGATGAGTTAGTAACACTTTCTCAACTGTCATATCTGTCTGTCCTGCATTTTCATAAATCGCCACCACAGGATTTAGACTCATGAAATACTTGCGTTGGCATTGGCAAAGGTGTGTGTCACAAGAATGTGGAGGCTCTCACCAAATAAGACATTAGAAAAATCAGTCATTCTTTAAAAAGAATATATAAACATAAATTCCGCAATTCCTCCTTTAGTCCAGGTAGTTGTGTTTGTTGTTTTTCTACTTTGCTCATTTCCTCCGACATAAAGCTTAGAAATGTCCTTATATCCTCCATCTCGTCATCGTTCTGCTGGTTTTTCTTTGGTGGCTTGATATCTTAGCGACGAACGACTACTGGAGCTTGGGCCTGGTGGTGGCTGGAGCCTGTGGATGTAGCAAGGCTGCTAGCTGGAGATGTTAACAAGGCTGCTTTACCACAGCTCACCCTTTGTTTTAGCCTTTCAAAGTCCAAGCCATATGCACTACAAATTGATTTCCTTTAATCCAGTGTGCTCAGTAGTACTTGATGCAAAACAAATTGAGTAGTAGAAGTTGATGCTAAACAAACTAGCGCAAAAAATTTACACAGACAGAGAGGGGAAAAAAACGGTTAACTAAACATTTTTTATTGTTAACTTTTTAGTGTCAGCATTTTTTTTTTTACTGTTTTGGTTACTATTTAACGGGTTAAGTAACTTTTTTTACTGTTAACTTTTTAGATTAGGTTATTATTATATTTAGCATCTTTACCTATGCTTTTGTCATTTGCACTATACCCTTGTTTACTGCGGTAACATTGAAAATATCCCCACTCTGGGACTAAGAACACAGCGTAAAACAACAAAATATTTCACTTAATATTGATATTTGGCGTTTAAAATAAAACCTTACACTTTGAGGGGATGCCTTGGTGTAAAACCATGGAGTGTAAAACGTTCTTGAACAATTAGTGTAGATATATAATAGACATACATAAATCCTCTTTTGGCCAGAAGGTGGCAGTGGCAGCTTTGTGTGTGACAATGCACTGCTGCTGTAAATTGGCTCCCTCTTGTGCAGAAACATGATGTTCAGCAGCTTTCTTGTGCAATATTTTAATAACCTCCGATACGACACAACAAAAGCCACTGAAATATAAAGAGCAAAATATAATTGCAAAAATGCCATCCTCAGTGACAGGGAACAGTTGTTATTTCTGTTTAAATGTCACTGTATACATTGGCAGTGTCACGATACAAACTTATATAAGTTGTTTAAAATATACTGCAAGTTCAACCACCAGCAGTGAAGCCAGGGCATCTTGAGGAGCCTGCATGTGTATCTGCTGATGCATCACTGGCCTCTAGTGGTCAGCGCTGATATGAGCGTAATGAATTGTGTAAACAGCAATAATGCTGAAATAGAGGCTCTCAGGCAACACGGGTGAAGTTAACTGTATAAGTAAATGATTTGACACTTGACAGGGCCAGTGTTTATGAAGTGACTTCATATATTGACTCTGTGCTAAGGACTGTTGCCTCTAATGAGGGTAATCACCCCGGCTGAATCCCACTCATTTCCATCAGATAATTGCACATTAGAATCACATGAGATGGGTAAGGGGGCAGAGAGGGGGGGAAACACATTTAGCGATAGGAAATGCAGTCAAAATCAGCATCAGTCTCAGACTGTTGGGGCCATCTTCTCCTGTAATCTGTCGTGGTAGTGGGCGTGTGGCCAGGGCCGCCCATAAGGGGTAGAAAGTGGGAAGGCTTTCTAGGGCCCAGCCACTTAGGGCGCACTCACACTAGGGCCGTTTGCCTGTTCCGTGCTGCAGGAAGATTCAGCACGATTCACCCCTCTCCCCACTCCCCCCGCTGGCCCGTGCTCACACTGCTCGTGGCCTGGGCACGATTGCACCTTGCCTACGTCACCGTGCGCGTTTAGGATTTGGAGCGTAGTCTACTTGTAGGCTATACGACTGTTTGTGAATTTTCATCCGGCCAAATTTGCATCATATATTCCACTTCCACATTAGAGCAACGAGAATCCTTAAACTATTGTTTTTTTTTTAAATGTAGCCTTGACGTAATAGTTTGCGGTGGACAGTCTCATATTTGTGCAGCACGCTGTTTATTATTAATATAACAGCCCGTCATCAGACCATACACCGGATGGTTTTATACACATCGATCGCTCCATCAAGTAATCCAAGTCAGACCTTTTTGTATGGGCAGAGATCGTTTTTTTAAGTGTCTTTATAAAGTTTCTTGTTAAACGTTAGTGTAGGCTACTGTTTCCTTATCACCAGGCCGCGGTGTGTTGTTTTGGGTGCGTCTCCACCGCCATGCGTAAAGGCAGTTATGACATCTGACGGGAGGAAAAAGAAAAAAATCATCTGACGAACGTGAGTAAACACGAAAACCTTTTTGCTTTGCTTTCTGCGCTCACCTATTTAGCTCTCTCCCTCTTTTATTAGCCCACACCTAGGCCTACACACACGTTAATTCTCAAACATTTTATGTAGCTACAAGTCCAAGTGGTGGGCAATTCTGGTGCCGACTAGTAAGGCAGCGGACGTTAACGGACTATGCATCCTTAATAAATTCACGTCAGGAACGCCGCCTGTGCGCTTGCTTGTGCGCGTGTCATCTCATTAGCATCTGTACTTTGGCCACGGCACACCTCTCCTAGGTGTGCCGTGGCCAAGGGGCTGTTCCGTGCTGGAATACAAGTTGGCGTGGTCACACTAGCCAAACGTTCTAGACTTTAGTATGCAAATGAGCTTTGGCACGGGGCCGCGGCCCTAGTGTGAGTGGCCCCTTAGGGGGCCCATGGTCTTTGGAAGCCAAGAACCTAACTAAACTAAACTTTTTTTTAGATATTTATGTCAATATCTATACAAAGTTGGGTGTTTACACAGAGCCGCGGCTCCGCTTACGGCCATTTAAAAAGCAGTAGAAAAGCAGAAATGTTCAAAATGTTTCAGATTGAGCACAGCGGAGTGTAACTGTTTCAAACATAATCCATCCTATGAACCCTTTGTGTGCCAAATGGTGACAAGATTGGGTTTTGATATTAACCCATAAGAACCCAGACCCATTTCCCCTTAAAGGAAAAATATGGGGGATATAACACAGACCAAGTGGACCACAAAGAACACATTTCTGAAGTTTTTTTCAAATACTACCCCTTAATGTCAAAGATCTGTGATGTGACAAATATGTCACATTGGGCGTTTATGGTAAATGTATTCCTTATTTTAAAATTAATCAACATGACAGTTTTTCTGCTTAGTAACACACATTTGGATTTGTATTTGCATTTCCACAACATATATCAATATTGTGACTTTAACAGTTCTGTTTAACAACAAATTATTTTGAAGATTTGTTTTACGTCACAAAATGCGCAAACTGAATAGAATCACATAACATTGCCTCATTGGATACTGTTGTCATGGTCTGTCTTTGTCTTGTTTTGTTTTGGTGTTCCCTGTGTTTCCTGTTTTATTTTGGTATGTCTGTCTTGTTCCTCCCCATGTCCTGTCAAGTTTCCCTCTTGTTTGATTGCTGCTCCCTCCCCTAATGTGTTGCACCTGTCCCTCGTTGTCTGCCCTGTCTTGTGTGTGTATATAACTCCCTGTGTGTCTTTGTTCCCTGTCTGAGTATTGTACCTGTTGGTGAGTCTGTCCCTGTGTTCCATGTGCCTAGCCTGTTTGCGCCTCTTGGAGTTTTTGGAAGGAATAAATAGTCTTCTAGTGAAACTGTCTGCATCTGAGTCCTCCTTGCCTGCCTGTCTGCCACTCACCGTAACAGAATACTCAGACCAACTATGGACCCAGCAGACAGATCTTTTGAGGTCGAGCTTGAGGAGGTAACATTTACCATTTCTTGCCTCAAGAAAGCCCGGGAGAAGGGCCCCACACTCGACCACCGAGAGGCAGCCTTGACGCTGGCACGCCAAGCTGTGGAGCTACAGCCTTGGCTTGGGGAGTCCCTGCCAGAGTGGGCAAAGAGCTTTTTATACCCTCCTGAGTTTGTCTCCCAGCTGCCAGCACAAGCCCAAGCCTTTGCCCCCGGTCCCCAGCTACAAGCCTCTGCCCCCGGTCCCCAGCTACAAGCCTCTGCCCCCGGTCCCCAGCTTCAAGCCTCTGCCCCCGGTCCCCAGCTTCAAGCCTCTGCCCCCGGTCCCCAGCTTCAAGCCTCTGCCCCCGGTCCCCAGCTTCAAGCCTCTGCCCCCGGTCCCCAGCTTCAAGCCTCTGCCCCCGGTCCCCAGCTTCAAGCCTCTGCCCCCGGTCCCCAGCTTCAAGCCTCTGCCCCCAGCGAGTTTGGATTGCCTTCCATTACTACAATTCTCTCCAGCTTCCGAGTCGACCTCGGCCTCCAGCAGCAAGCTCCAGTCCCTGGCCTCCAGCAACCAGCATGCTAGCTACCAGCTCCTGAAGGCGCTCAAGCAACCACACGAACACTGTCCAGTTCCTGAGCCCACTACATACTTTCTTGAGGGGACCCGCCCTCTAGGCCTGCCAGCGGAGGCCTGCTTTTCTCCAAGAAAATAGTTTTTTTCCTTCAACCGTTGTGTTTGGTTGTGGCACTTCATCTATCTGCATCACTTGATTCACTAGAGTCTGAATCGCCACACCACTCCCTCTCCATTTATTTTTTGTTGGGAGTGTAATCTGAGTCTTCATCCGAGCTATCGTCGTCACAGCCTTCAAATTCACTTTCATCTCCCATGATGATCTCAAGTGCATTCTCAACAGTGTAGTGCTTATTCTCAGTCATACATAAGAAAAAATAAAACAATTAGCCTACTACATTCAAATGGGACCAGCATAGGACAGTGAATTGTGTTTGTTTTATTTACAGATATGCAAAAATAGTTTTGTAATATATTTGATCAATAACATAATAATTTATAATAATTTTTTTATTATATATGTTCAAATGTACTTTGAATTGCACAAAAGAACATATATTAATTAAAAGTAATTGAAACAGCGTAGCTAATTGAGCGGCTTATTACCATTCTTGTTATTGTGACAAATATGTCACATCAGAATTTCCAAGAATATTTTAAGGCTAAAACCCGATGTGACGTATACGTCACAGCGATATTGTCCTAACTTGTTCTACATTAATTTGTTCATGAAATATGGTCAGACTAAGTTAAATGTAATAAAGGACACCTTATTAACGCATTATAATTGTTAAATGGGTTTAAACTCACCTTTAGTAACAAAAAAAAATATTTTTAAAATGAGCAGGGTCCTTCACTTGTGTGCACATGTCACAATGCAATTTTTGGGAAGTCACTTCCTGACATAGTCACATGACTGTCACATTACCACCACACCAGGACGTTGAGTATATGTCACTTAGGGACTTAATGAGTAAAAGTCAACAAAAAAGCTGTATAAGGAAGATTGTAGGACATTCAAAGTGTGTGTTACGTGGGTGTCACCATGGGTCCTTATGGGTTAAACAGTTTTGGCTGGATTATATTTCCTGAGTCATTCCTGCTCACGGAAAACACATGTAGGTAGCTACCTGCTACTTTTGTCTGGGTGTCGTTGTGAAAAGTATTTGGACCCCATGAAAAAACAGGTTGGGTACCTTTTGTAGTTCTTCTACATTCCATTTACTTTGTAATTTTCCTGAGTCTACAAACAGGTTTAAATTCTCTCTTCCCAATTTCCCTTTGGGGACTATAACTTCTAAAGGCTTTGACATAAGTCTTCAGGTTGACACGACCAGCAGGTCTGACCAGTTTTTCACAAAGCCGGGTCATACCACAATGAAGCTGACGAGCAGCATCATCCTGTTTTAATTATTGCCGTAACCACCAAAGTCCTGCTTTCTGTATTGTTTCTAAACAATAAAAACAGACCTAAAAAAGTTCTTAATGCAAAGATAGACACAAGGCACAAAGAAGTTGGAAATAATTGAAGGAACAGATTTGAGTTCAAAGATTAAGGACTTTTTTTGTAATGATTTCAGTGCTTTTGCAGTGATGAGAGCAGAATGAACTAAGCCTAAATGTTGCAACCAAACATAGGCCAACTTTATAGTTTTGAGGGTAGGTTGGTTTGGTTATTCATGTAGAGAGCCGCCTTTTTTTCATTTGTGTGTGAAGAATTTGTTGTTGATGTTGTTTTTTAAGTGTTATTTATTTCAACAATACCACCAAAATATTTCAAATTATTTAATGTCATGTGCAGAAATACAAAAAAGTGCAATATTTGGTGCAGTCAATTAGTGTAAATGTATCTCACCAGAAAATAGTAGCATATAAAACGTGCACATTGTGAAACAACTGTTTGCTTTAGTGAATACTAAAGAAGAACAATGTCTCTGTGTGAACTGATTATTTTGTAGAGATCTGTTGATCTGTCAACAATTGTGTGAGTGTAAGGGAATCAAAATAAATTGGTTGGTATGCTGGGCTAAGTCAGAAATGTGCTACTATTTTAAAATAACAATGAGCCCTTGCTCCCCCAACTGTCCCTGCAAGTCCCTGGTTGATAAGATAGTTAGTCTCTCTACAAACACATGTATGTGTTTATTGAGGGATGCACTCACACTCATTGTTGATAGGAGTAATGGGTAAGGGGGGCCCATTGACTGGAGGTTTTCAGGGGCCCAGCCATTAGTGTGGGCAGGCCTGCATGTGGCAGAGCTGGAAACTATCAAATAAACAACAAAACAAATGTCTTCTTCTGTGTATGTGGTTCTACAACCTGAATAATTCATGATCTGATCAAATGCATGTATGCACCGCTACAGGCCAAATACGTCTTTGTGTCAGCAAACTGTAATTATGCTGGTGTGGTGTACTAAAGTGCTAAATTACAGATGTTTCCCACATCAGTCTATGAATCACAGAAGGGTGACCTGGAGATAATTTCAATTGGTGTATGAAGAGAACGCCCAATGAAACAAATGCAACTGAAGACAAACAGCGGTGATTACAGCACAGCAACTTTATTAAGGATGGCATTTACAGCGGTATACTTTTTCCTTCTCATCTTTGAGATATGTTTGTAAGTTCTCATTCCTTCTGTATCGGAGCGTCGTCCCTCACCGCTGGGAATATTTCAATTTCCTTAATGATCCGCTCAGCGATGATGTTGTTGTTTGCTGAGACCATCCTGCGAGACATCAAATCGAACGGTCCCCCTAAATTGCAAAATAAAGTCAATATTAAGAAAGGGGTTTAAGCCACAATCACTTTTAACTTTGCAATAACGCTGCATTATCACTCCACTTCTGAAAGCATACACACCGTCGACATCTAGCAGTATTCCTCCAGCTTCTTGGACAATAACCGCTCCAGCAGCGATGTCCCAGCAATGGATCCCGATCTCAAAGAAGGCCTCGACCGCCCCGCACGCCACCAGACACATGTTAGTGGCAGCTGTCCCGGACCCACGCAGCCTGGCAGGACACACACATTGAAAATAAATGAATACATGCAATACAGAACCTAGATAATGTCTATGCATTGCAGATACTGCACTGTGAAAGTACATCTAGTTTTAGCTTTAGCTAATGCTAGCCATACATATGTCACCAGCTATCTTTCACTGGATATAGCTATCTTGCTTTAGCTGTCCAATGTTAGCAAGTTGGCTGTTTCTCTGAGCAACAGCAGAGCCAATGGGTTACGCTGGTTCGTCCTAGTTTCTTTGTTGAATCACCAAATTGTACGCGTTATTTCACAGATATTACACTTTTTCAGGCATATTTAGTTTTAATATGGTGAAAACAAAAATGTCAGATTAAGATACAAATGGTTTAGGCTACTTGCTTTGTAGGGCCTAATAGTAAGTCAGTGTTTGCATGTGAAGACCACTTACCCATGAACTGGGATGCAGAGGATCTTCTGCATAGTGGAGAAGATCTTGGTCACCTTCTCTTTGGACCTGTCGGTTCCATGCTCGGAGATGATAATGGACTTCTTGATATCTGCAATGACAACATGCCAGTGTTGTGTGTAATTACAGGTAGGACATGTGCCAACACGCACAGAACTCCTCCAGAATGAATGTGTGTGTAACCGTTTCATTGAGATGATTCTGCCTGAATGCTTTAAAATTTTGTTCATTTGGTACTATACATTGCCATGACTGTATTACCTTTGACATCGGACACCTGAAGTTGCTCTTCATCGCAGAAAGCCCCCTTCCCCCTCCTTGCTTTGTACATCTTGTCTTCCAAGCAGCTGTACACCACACCAAACTCCAACTGGAAACATACATTCATTCTTCAGTTATCACGGACAAAATGTACAGATAAAAAACTTCCATCGACTGTGAAATTCACTTTCTTTTCTTTGATTGGACATACCTGCTTCTTGACAGCGAAGGCAATGGACACCGCCACAAAGGGGAATCTGTTAATGAGCAGTTTCATATCAAGAGCCTGATTTTTTACAGCAGCGTTCATATATTTACAGGTATTTAACAAAATAATATTTCATAAATAGAAACATTGACAATCTTACCCGTGTACGAAGTTTGTGGTGCCGTCCACAGGGTCTATGATCCATGTAGGTTTGTCGGTCAAGATACACGGCTCCCCCTTTGAGACTGACTCCTCTCCAATGAAACTGCAGCACAGAGGAACAGATTTGGACCAATATCAAGATCAGGCGATTGTTGTAATGTCTCTTACACCAGCGTGGGCCTGCAGATACCCAGATATACAGTATAGCTGTGTGTACATGGCCATGTCTCACCAGTGTGTGCCTTCTCCAAATTCTTCCTTAAGAGAGCCGATGATGATTTTCTCCACCCTCTCATCGGTCTTGGTGACAAGGTCCACAGTGGAGCTCTTGGTCTGGACCTTTATTTCACTCTCCCCGGCTGTTCTAATTACCTGCAAAGAAAAAAGAAAAGTAAATCAGAATTGCAAGTAAAACAAAAAATCTCCCGAAAATCTCCAGTCAAGCCTACTTTCAAGTTTTTTACCCTATGTTGGAAAGCACCATAGAGGACAAACATTCAAAGATGCCTATTACGTACCCCTCCAGCTTTTCTGGCCACTTCAACAGCAAAGTCATATGCCTTCTGCCACGGGTCAGCCATTTTGTGTGTTCGGGGAGCTTACTGAGGAGAGAGAATGAATAAAACTTGTGAGTGTAATTAAAAAAACAACTCAGAAAATGCATAAAAGTGTAAACCCATCATGTCACTCATTAGAAAAATTAAATTAAGTAAATTAAGTGCAACTTCAGGAACTATAAAACAAATAGAAGCTATTTAGTTTTTTATGAGTGACATGCATGTCCTAAGGTGTTAACTTCCTGTCTTTGACAATCCAAACACAACCTGCATTCTTGGCACACTTCTCTTACAAAACGATGAGTTACGTAACACTTCCTCAACTGTCATATCTGTCTGTCCTGCATTTTTTATAAATCACCACAACAGGCCACAAGATTTAGACTTGTGAAATAATTGCGTTGGCATTTGCAAAGGTGTGTGTCACAAGAAGTTGGAGGTTCCCACCGAATACAACCTCTTTTAAAAAAAATCTGTCTTTCTTTTAAAAAGAATAAATAAATGTCATAGTAAAATTCTGAATCAGAAGTCAAAAGTCAAATTTTTGGACAGATGATTATAGTTTGTGTGTTTCTTTCTTTTTAAACTTTTTTAGTTACAATATTTCATACTATACAGTACATATCCTATGAATTAACACATTTTCTATGCAATAAGAAATCACATGTGTCAGAATTGTGGCTGCATCCACCTACATGAAGAGCTTTTGGTGATAAATTGCATTAAAATTACAAAAAAGTGTTACGTGACAATTATCCATCTGCAATGTTGATAAACACACATCAGTAGGGGAGAACGGGGTAATTTGTCACACGGGTTGGTTGTCACAATCGTTATATCTCGGAACCAGAAGGCGCTGTCTGTGAAATTTTGGTATGTAAATATCGAGAATTGGGATCAGAGGTCGCCTACATAGTCTTCCTTGGAGTTAGACTGCTGAATTTGAGGTGAGACGACTGTTTGTGTTTTTCATGTCAAATTGAAAATATTTAGCACCTCAGTATTTTTCTTCTAGGCATTTACACAATGGGTTTATAACAAAACACTTGTTACCCATACAAAGTGTGAAAGGTAAACTATAGTTTAGATTGTGGTTAGCAAGCTAATTAGTTGTCAGATGGTTGTTGGCCTTGATGCTAGCAAGAAATTCAAGTTGGGGTTGGTCATCACATTTTTTGGGGGGTTGGTTGTCACATGTTATCTCAAGGCTGCAGCCAGAAAAGTAACCCAATAACGAAAGAAATTGTCAAGCTGTATCCTCACTGACACCCCAGAGAAGGAAAGAATAGAGCAGGAAAAGGCAGCTAGCATGCAAAAGAAAAAAGGGCAACAAAATCAAAACAACCCAGTGCATCCCAAACTAGACCAGCTGCCAAGGCTACAGTAAGTTATGTAGGCCTATTTGTCAACTTGACAATGCAATTAAACTTTCAAATTTAGTTCTACTTTCTTGCCTTCTTTTTAAGATTATTCCAATTAAGATAACATTGTGACAAACAACCCCATAGTGTTTGACAACCGACCCCTTGATGGGGTTGATTGTCACAATGTGTAAGGATGTCTTTGATGATTAATTTATTCTTTATTACAATAAGATAGAAAAGGTAAGGGGTACACATTTCAAGCCAACACCTTAAGCTTCAATTTAATGTAGGAATGACTATTGAAAGATGTTTAGGTGATAAGCAATTCTCACTAGAGTAAAAAGTGTGCCTATTTACCCCGTTCTCCCCTACATGTGTATCATCCATAATCAGCTTACATACAATTAAAAACCTTACCTTGTGAAGTTACTTGTTGCTGTCAAAGGTAGCTCCTGGTTGTGAGTGCACCTTCTTCTGATAAACTTAACTTTAAATTGTTTCTTTGGAGAGATGAGGCAACAACGAAAAAAAGTAGGCTGGCATGGGTTGGAAAAGTACTAGCACCACCCTCTTGAATTACTTCACAGCAACCCAAGCAAGAAAAGAAAAGATTGTGGAATATCAGACTTGCATCAACATGAAGCCACTTTTGCTGTCCGGCGAGTGTACCTATAGTCGGATGGGTAAGAGGAAAAGTTTTGAGAATCCTCGTAATCCTACTGAGATGACTCACTGTAACAATGTGGATGTGTCACTTCTGTACATTTCCTAAGGTACATTCATTCAGCTGAAATGACTGGAAATGAAATGCTGAACGAACCAGTGCAGCCAAGAGAATTCCTCACACACAGTTTTGATGTCAGAGTGCATAAACCTATCACTCATACAAAATATTTCCTGAGGAGAATATGTTTTTTTGCTGGGCAGAAATAAGTGTACATTCCAGCTCTTTACTTGGTTTTAATATGGGAACTGGTACCACCCACACACACACACACACACACACACACACACACACACACACACACACACACACACACACACACACACACACACACACACACACACACACACACACACACACACACACACACACACACACACACACACAGCTCCTGTTGGTTTTATATTTCCTGACAGCTCCACAGCTATTGAGCTTTCCCTTCATGTGCTTTCATTGTATTCCACTAGCGGAAAATACTTTGACTGGTCCCCCTAGAATCAGTAGAGGAAGTATGTGTGCATGCATGCATGCTTTTAAATGCGTCTGCTGAAAGCTGGATAAAGTCTTGGTAATATCCTCATGAACTGAAGGAAAGTATACACTGAAGATACAAGGATCTAGATGTGTAAATGTATTTTATGATAAAAAGTGTATCCAATGCATGCTGCACTTTGGTCCTGGGGGAATGCAATGGGCTGTTCTTTAAATATTCCTCCTAAAACACCAACATTTTGCCTAGTAGGAACTCATACCTTGCTTCACGCCAATACAGATTGTTTAATTAGTGACTATAATGGTGATGTATTGCTCATGTACAGTATGTGTGTAAAAAAGGTGTCATTCATAAAAGGCAACAACACTTCACTATGGTGAACTCAGTGACTCAGGAGCAGAATTGAATGTGTATTTGAGGGATTCCTGTGACTGTGTTAAAAGAGATGAGCAAAGACTGGTACAGACATGAAGTGCATCACCTCCACACCTTGCACAAGGCTCTATATGTGTTGAAATCCCCAAAACCGGTTTTAGCTGTCTTTTATTGCTCTATGAAGGACAGGATGAGGCGCAGGAGAGCAGTGTTGTCGCTGTTGTGCACTAAATATAAGACGCTCTCTAAAATGTTGGTAGACAGACAGACCGAAGGAAGTGGCAGGACAGGAAAAACAAATACATCAGCCCTGCTGTCTCACTGGCAGGTCCGCTATGAATAATTTATCCAGGATGACGGATGTTTTGGAAGTTTGGTTTGTGAGGATCACAGGTGTGGCTGAGGCCTGCCATGGTGCTGCAGTTGCTGAAGGTCATTAGTGCAACTTGAAAGATGAGCAGGGAGCTTCTGTTCTGATAGGTTGTTTCCTGTCAAAGGGTCACTTTTTAACATCGTTTAGAGACTTTAAACTCATTGAGACTTTTGATGGGTCATCACTTTTGTTGACCCTCTGCCATTGCTATTTTGGCTTCAATAAAGGCAAGGCATGCTAGAGCAAACCAAAGTCAGATCACAAAAACTGACCAAAGTAATTGGAACAAAGAAAAATCACAAAGCCTTATAAAGGTCTGCATATCCTGACACTTCAATCTCCAGGGGGACATATTTAGGATGTAGCAGGAAGGCACAGCCTCACCAGGTTTTCAAAGAACAATGGTTGGTACTTCCTTTAACGGGAGCAAGGACATACAGTCAAAGGACTTGGTTGACTGTGCCATTAACGACTCAATAAAGATTATAAATTAAAGATGATGGACCAACAAGATGTGTTGAGTATGTCTGTGTAAAAGTGGAGCTGACCAAGGTGGACTTTGCTTCCAGCTCCCTGGAAACCATTCAGACACTGGTGATTAGGTCTGAACCCCCCTGCTGCAGACTAACACGGACCATTGGTTTCTGTGGAGGGGGGACGCAGCAGTTTATGACCTGGGTTTGTTCAAGTGAAGTGATTTAAAACCATTTGTTAGTCATCAGCAAACACAAGCTGAAATGACTTAGACTACGTTCCGTGGAGAGCAAAACCAGGGGCTGTTTCATAAAGCACGTCAGCCCAGGGGGGGGGGGGGGGGGGGGGGGCAGTCCACCACTCTGCGGCTGTATCCCATTACAGAGACCGCCTCCTTGGTAGGACGTGGTCTCGCGGTCTATGAAGGCTATAGCCTATGAAGGCCGATTTTAAGGCCGGTTTTAAGGCCAACAAGCCTTGTTAAACGGGACGGTCTCCGCAGGTCTCGGTTTACGAGCATTTCCGGTTTACGTAACAAGCCGTTACCTTGCGTGACGACTCGCCGCTCCTGTGCTGCCTAGCAACCCTGATTGCTGCCAACGGAGACAGCCCAGGCCCCCAGGATGCTGCCTTCTCCGAGCAGCCAGCATGGACTAGTGGCCAACCCATTGGTACTGCATGCTGTGAATGGGAGCTTATTTTCCATGGAGCCCAGAGGCAGATTTCCCCGTCCACACAATACAAGCGGCGAACAAGATTGTGTCTCCGCAAATTGTTTCTGGATATCAATCATAGGCTCATACTTATCTTTAGACCATGTACTAATAAAACTGAAGTTTTCTCATTTAAAAACGCCACCTCAAGCGTTTTATTAGCCCAACGGCTTTCAACGTCTTTCAGTTTGTTTTCGCGGGAGGAGGAGGCATGGGTTACACTCGGTTACACTGCTTTCTTCATCCAAGAACGTCAGTGAAACGTACACTGCGCGTCACGCTTTAGGGGCGTGTTGGCACCGTGTAACGCGGAAGCCGAAGCCAGGAATACTTCCTGTATGGTCGCCCTGCGCCAATGAGCAGCTTTCATAGGAATGAATGGCTTCAACGTTCCAACGGTTTTCAGTCCGCTGTCCATTTCTTTATAGGTCCATGAGACAGCCCTGTAATGGAGGAAAAAAGAAAAATAAGTTGCCTACCAGACGAAAAGAAAAAAAAAGTACAAGAAAAAAAGAAAGGAAGATAAAAGTTAAGAAGATGGAGCAACACGTTGCTGTTTTGTTATTTTTTATTTTATTTTATGCCATCTCTGAAAAAAACGCAATGAATCTTGGGATATGTTGGGCCACGAAGGATACATCTGATGCAGCCTTCAAAACCGTGAAACGAAGGCTGCATTTCTCGGCCGCATATGAGGAGCCTTGCAAGGAGCCTTGCAAACGGGACAGCCTTTGCGCGCCGCTATGGCGCAATCGGTCTTCAAATGCAGCCTACGTAGGGTGCAACCCCTGAATCAAGACACAGCCTGCATGTGCAGCATCCTGCAGCCCTGACTGAAAGCGCAGGGGAAATGCACCAGAGAGTTTTACATGGTGTGAATGCTTTTATCTCTCTATTAAATCACAACAGTAGCAGTCAGTGTGTTTCTTTCCCCGTGTTTTATGCCGTTTCGGAGGCAGTTTCTGTTTATTTGGTTTCCAGCTTGCAACAAGAGATCCCTTTTAATGTCATAATCTCACTTTATAGTTTTTTATAAAAGGAGAGAAGACATCTTGTAATATTTCTAGATAAAAAAAAGCGAATATGGGCATTTTCAGACCACTAATATGATGTGACAAAGGTTTTTAGGAGCCTTGTTTGAAAATTGTTCTGAATTTATGAGCTGGTATAACTGCTTTGATTTTCTCATAGTGAAGCTTAATCATGTTATGTTAGTGACGTAACAATTTAGGTGCATATTTCTATGTCTATTGGGTTCTCAATGTCATTGTTATTAAGTGTTGTGGATGATTTCTTTATGTATCCAGAGGGAACAAGTCATGACAATTAACTTTTCATACTTAGGGTTTAGTGCTTTTCAGTTTACAAGTATAGCCAACATGTGGATGCATGCAGACACCTGTTTCTGCAGGGATTTAATTATATGCCAATACCGTGTGTGTCGGAGAAAGGCTGGGAACAAGCAGGTGACATTTATAGTGCTTTTATATATTGGCTTACATCCTTACAAAACAATCCTTAACATTATTAGACATTTAAACACTTTTTCAAGAATTTCAGTCTGGACTTGATACAGAAGCAATAATGCAGTACAGTAGTTACATGTACACAGCGTTTGGTGCAAACTATACGTGGTATAGATATTCATATCGCTCAATATTGTTGGTCAAAACATGAAAAATTGTATACTAAAATGAATGAATTGCATCAGTGATATTCCTTGATCTTGTTCAGATGAATAAATATAGATAGAACACGTCTGATTAAAAACAAATTCCGTTAAAACCAAGTGAGTTTAAGGACAAACAGGCTTAATGGTTAAGTGAAGAAATACAACAATGATTCCACAAAAATAAGCAGGAAGAGAGCTGGAATTCTAAGTGCTGAATAATGAACAAACCCACTCAGCTGTTCTTCAGAGGTAAGTTAATGCTTTTGGTTCTTAAGGCACAGACTGAGTCGTGACCCGTTAAATACAAAAACATTTGGGCGCTTGAATAAGTGTTGAGTTGGCGAAGGAGATGATGGAAATGGTTGCTAGCCATCTGTGTCGTCCCGGCCGACGGGAAACTCTGTTATCTCCTTGGCGATGCGCTCTGCTATTGCTCTGCTGCTGGCCACGATCAGCCTCCGAGACATGAGATCAAACGCTCCCCCTGGTTCAAAGACAAAACAGGAAGGAACTTTTACTGCAATAAAAGTTGAACATCACTTCTCTTTTTTAATGCTGCATGTGGTCAAGTTGGTCATTTGACACTATGTGGGATCAGTTTTTTAATCAAGAGAGCTTATCAGTGAGTTAGTGAGAAGCTGCACACTGGAGATGTTGCCCAAATGTTAGGTCAAATTTCTCAAATCCCCCCCCACTGCTTCCTGTTTCAAGTACAAAGCCACTAGCTGCCCTGCGCCGCGTCTTTGACTGTGTTTCACTGGCATTTATGAGCAGACAGACGGATAAAAACAAACCAACAACAAGAATTAGTAACAATAAATAATTCCTTGACATTAATAACTTCTGTTGTGTTGTTTGCACTGAAAGAGATAGGAGCCCATCATCGCTGCTTTGGTCTGTAAAGTCAAACACCATGTTGAGGCACAGGCTTCCTTCATTTCATCCAGTGACTCAGAAGTGACAGAAAGTTAAGCAAGAGCTCACTTTTTTTTCCTCCCTCAGTGACTCACCTGATATGTCCATGATGACTCCTCCAGCTTCAGTAACGATCACTGCCCCTCCAGCCATGTCCCAGCAGTGGATGCCCATGTGGTAGTAAGCATCAGCTGATCCACACGCCACCAGACACATGTTGACCGCCGCGCTGCCCGGGGAGCGGATACTGTGGAGGGGAAATGGAATGTTACACTGTTAACCTCTGGATGCTTGAATAAAAGTGTGATGTGTGTTTGTGGATGTTTAAAGTTATATTCCTTAAGTATAGGTCATGACATCACTTCAGGTTTGGGAGACATCTTTAAGATGAGAAAGAAAATCTTTGACATGATTGCAAATTTAAAACTGCCCTCACCCGCACACTGAATTCACAGGAAATAATGCACCAACGTAATCAAGTGGTAGTGTTTTTGATATACATTGGTATCAGCCTATTAGAGCTGTATAAAGTGACAGGAGTCACCAAATGAACAAGGGCAGAAATGTGAAGGATTGCAACTTGTGCACAAGTGTGTATTTACCCATGTACAGGGATGGTGAGGATGGTCTTGACGTTGGCCAACATTGTTTTGAATTGCTCAGCATCCTTCTTGAAGTTCATTTCTGTCAGCACCATAGACTGGCTTATGTCTTGGATGAAAAACACAAACATTCCTTAAATTTCACATCTGAAAAAATCTGAAAAACTACTGTCTCTGAGGTCCTGCCTGGTTACTGGCTCCACCTGGTGGATTTCCAAAAAACTGCAACACTCAAGTCTGATGCATATATTAATATTATACCTTGTTGACCAGACACTTTGATAGGGGCTCCATTGCAGAACGCTCCTTTCCCTTTCCGTGCCGTGTACATTTTGTCCTCGATGCAGCTGTAGACGATCCCAAACTCTATCTGAGATCCAAGGAGCAACATAGAAAACAGAGGCAGTGATAAATGTGATGTGGGCGGAGGGCTAAAGGTGCGAACACACTAGGCATTTTACACGCGTAAGATTTACGTGCGTAACGCAGCTAAAATGTTGCTTGATCATTTTGTGTCAAAAATGGTTATACGCGCGTAACGTGCCTAGTCTCCCTCCCGATATTGTATTTCCCTTATCAACCATGGCTGATCAGACCCGACACAACAGCGTGCATGTCCGCACAAAAACAACAACAACACGGCCAACAACTGTGCCAAAAGACAAACTGAACAGCACAAATAGCCTAGCATTAAAACAGCATTGCATATTCACGGCAGCTACATAACAAACACAGTTACAGCAGCATCGGTGCACGGCGGCACAACATAAAGGCAAGTAGCCAAAATTACCCTACCTGGCTGTGACAAGGGACCGTGGCTGGCGTAGATCAACACCGGTGCTTCGCTTCGCTCTACTTGTCGTGAAAGTCCCGCGGACAGTCGTCATGTTTGGGTTCATAATATGAGGCGCTAGCTGCCCGCACACAACAGGGTGAGTTAACTAATGCTATACGGCGCTAACTTTGTTTATCGGCTAAAGCACAGCCGCACATTGAATTAACCAGGAAGTCCATTCTCCTGGTTTACTTTCCCCACGTGTTCTAACCCCGAGCGGCTTCATACAGCACCGGCCGCCCGCAATACATTTTTCTCCTCGGTGTCTCTCATCATCAGCCTCTGTGTACAGTACACTGTTCTCCGACCCTGCCAATGTATGTGACGTCGCGGGTCAAGCTCAACGCTGATTGGCCAACGCGGCTGCGTAGGAGCAACAAAAGTTCAATTTTTTGAACTCCTCGCGTAGCTATACGCGCGTAATATATACGCACGTAATACGCGCGTAAACATGTTGCTTTAGCGCGAGTGAAAATGTTGCTTTAGCGCGAGTGACGCATTTACGCGCCATGTACGCGCGTAAACCAATGGTTCCCTATGGAAAAGGGGCGGATTTCATACGCGTCTGTACGCGTGTAAAGTGCCTAGTGTGTTCGCACCTTAAGAATAGACCAGCAGCAACACTCCTGTTCTACCCGTCATGAATTCACTGGGTTATTGGGGCATTTACTGTGTTAATGTCTCTTTTAATCAACATGTTACAGTGTCTAAGAAATAGGTGATTCACGATCAAATAAAACATACCTCCTTCTTCACGGTGAAGCCAATTGATACAGAAACAAACGGGAATCTGCACAAAAGAAAAATACAATATAAAACATTGATTTAATGAACTCTCTCTAGGTTTAGGCTCAGAGGAATCACTTTACATTATCAGTTCAGTTTCATCTGCGTTGTCTAATTATCCCTGACAGAGGAGGACAATCCAAGAGGGAACGTAATTAAAAGATAAAAATAGTTAAGAAGTGACAAAGATAAAAACAAATCCAGCGCTGTATCATGTCTCTCTCAATGCCTTTATACAGTATTTCAGTGCAGGCAGTACCTGTGAACAAAGTTGGTGGTTCCATCAATGGGGTCGATGATCCAAGTGGGATTGTCAGTTAGGATGCTGGGAGCCCCGGCCGCTACCGACTCCTCACCTATGAAGCTTCAAAATAAAATACAAAATAAGCAAATAGTTATTCTTATGCAGCGTTACAGCAACTGTATAATTAACAACACTGTACTTGACACCGCTTATGTACTTGTTGTGTTTACTTTAACTTCTATATTAGAGTCTATTCTGCGATATGAAGACACTGTGGCCATGTTTTCAGTGTTATCTTTTCCAATTCAAGGCATTTCAGCATCCTGGAGAAAATGTGTGTTTTTACATTCTACTTATTTACTCATATTTGACAGGCTGATTTTTGGATTTTCAGTCAAAGTAAATTTATGTTGACTGCTTTTGCAACAAAAATGATGAACAAAATATTGTGTTTTCCCCTACATAATGTATTTGAGGTAGTGTGGAGACGGCTTGGCAATAGCATTAAGAACTTCATATTTCAACTTCATATTTCAAAATTATTTTAGCATCGAGAAGCTTTATTTGTGCGGTCTTGTCGTTTTATTTAGTTTTTTTGTGTGACTCATGACATCAGTCATTGTGTAGCATGGTTAATCCTAATAATAATACATCATCATTTTACAAAACAGATCATACACCACATATGCTCATCCAGTACCTGTGTGTGGGGAACTTGTCCCGGATGGAGGAGATAATGAGCTGTTCCACTTTCTGGTCCGTCTCGGTCACCAGGTCAACCGGTGAGCTCTTCTGCATGACGGCGATGTCCTTCTGCAGCGCCGCGCGGATCATCTGGCAGAGACGCAACATGGAGAGTTCTATGGATGGCTGACTACATCTGCTGCTTTAATTAGCCCGACGTGTTGTGTGTTACGGTTACATATTGTTGGCAGTGACGGGTCAGAGATGCTTAACTGTGAGCTCCAAAAACCAGGCGTTTTAACTTTCCGTACGTTATTGAAACATACACATAAACACAATTACAATTTCTACTCTTATTTTTGTCCCTTTGCAGTAAACACAAGTCTTGCTCAGTCTGTGTCTACATTTCTAGTTGAAGTTTCTTTTTTTATCTTATTCACAACAAGCAGCCTAATGGAAAGTGGGGAAATCATTCGTTATTGTTCTATGTTTGAATGTTGTTTGCATCATTCACCTGCAAGTAGCCTACTACAGCTGGGATATAGACACAAGTTAACATACTGTTTCATCTTGTTTCTCCAACCCAAAATAAAGTGATTTCCAGACCATGGCATTAAAAAAATATATCTACTTTCTAGTACTTACTAACCTTGCCAGCCTGTTTGGTGACTTCCACACAGTGATCCATACACTCCTGCCAAGGGTCACTCATGTTGATGGTGAGGAGTAATATCACAGATACGGATTGAAACTTTAGGCCACTGTTGGACAGCAGAAAGTGACACAATGAGGGGTTATTCACATTCACAGTAGCGTAGGCTACTAGCTGGTAAATAAGTAGGCTACATATAGCTGTATCAGCTCCTTATGCTAGTTAGCTTTTAAAGGAGGAAACATCAACACTATATATTGCAACAAACGTAACATTGACAGGTTTGCCCGGCAGGTTATAACTCCATAAATGCTACAATATGAATAGTTTAAATGAGCTACAAGCTAGTTCAACCAACCTCCACACACGGAGCTTGCAGCACAGACAGTACTCAGTGTTGTGAGTGTTTAAGCTATGTGGGTGGGACTTAAAGCAAACTCTCCCTTTCATTGGCCAAAAAATGAATGGGTTTGAAGGCGCCGCTCTCATTGGCTAAATGGCTGTCACGTAACCATGGGGTTGATCCGGTTTAACTGATTGGTGTGCATACAATATACGATCGTGAGTGTCGCACGGAGGTGGGTTGAATTACCTCGTTAAAACGGTGAAAGGGTGATTTTTGTGTCCCTGGCATGATGGGAATGATGCTAGATAACTCGCTGCTTGAAGACCGCAGTGCAATAATGTTGTGACGTAGGGACGAGGGAGCGGACCTTTGTTTATAGGTCCATGGTGGGAACTGCTAAAGTGCTACTGCAGTCACTGACAGGAAGTCAGCTAAAATAAACATTTCTCTCACAGCACCTTTAAATCACCTGTTTATTTCCAGCCAGTAGGCTACCACATCACTTGTACCACACAGTAAAAGGAAAACTGCTGTCCTGTCTATGTGAATTAACCCTCACAGTGTCACTTTCTCAACAGAAACCTACAGTTACAATCAGTAACTTATCTGTGATACTCCTCACCATCAAGATGAGTGATCCTTGGCAGGAGTGTATGGATCACGGTGTAGAGATCACCAAAGAGGCTGGCAAGGTTAGTAAGTGCTAGTAGCCTACGTAGTATGGCATTTTTTTTTTTTTTTTGGCATGGACTGGAAATAAAGAAAAACAATAGCTCAACTTGTGTCTGTGTGCCAGACTTAGTTACTCACAGGGGGAATGATGATGCAGACAATTTTCAAACATAGCACAGCAACAGATGATCTGAAAGGCATAGCTTTAAAGGGGGAGAGTTTGACATATTAAACTGCTTTTGCCCTCATGGAACATATTGCAGATGTGAGGTTTGAATGTCTGGATTGAAGGCGGGAGTTTCGCATTAATTGTGTCTACTTTTGTCTAATCTTGAGGATGTGTTAAAAATGCAGTTTCCCCTCAACACGGCAGAGCTTTTTGATACTCGTTTCATATAGGCCTGGCTGTTAGAAGCTGGAGAAATGTTGTCTTTTATAGATTCTCTTGTGAGATGACCTATCTGCTTTTTTATATGGTGATTTGTTGGAGGGAGCCGGAGATTTGGTTATATAGCCTATTGTAGACACAATTTAGGCCTATAGTGAGCGTGACTTTAAGTATATAATTGTTTTTGTGGTTTACCATTTTTTAATGTTAATGTGAGTATGGAAAAGTTAAAACGCAGGCGTTTTGGAGCTCACAGCTAAGCATCTCTGACCTGTCACTGCCAACAATATGTAACCATAACACACAACACGCCGGGCTAATTAAAGCAGCAGATGTAGTCAGCCATCCATAGAACTCTCCATGTTGCGTCTCTGCCAGATGATCCGCGCGGCGCTGCAGAAGGACATCGCCGTCATGCAGAAGAGCTCACCGGTTGACCTGGTGACCGAGACGGACCAGAAAGTGGAACAGCTCATTATCTCCTCCATCCGGGACAAGTTCCCCACACACAGGTAGCCTACTGGTGTATGATCAGTTTAATAAATGTAGCAATATGACAAAGAGCTATTGGTCTCTGTGTGCTTCACAGTCCTTACACAATATGACACCCTATGACCTAACAACATGACCCGACTGAGGAACTCCCCAAAAATGAAAACCCTTTTCAGTGTTTCCCCTAGAATTTTTTTTAGGCCCGGTGGTAAGAGCTGATAAAGAGTATGCGTGCCGCGTGCGTACCACATTTCTAGAAGAAATTGACCAAAACGAACCCCATTTGGGATGAGCCTCTTTTGACAGCCTGTTAAAAATGAGGGCATAGGGTTATGCTTTCACATTCAGTACGTTTGTACATGTGGTGTTTCTCACAGGATTTTTAGATCCTGCTGGGTGAGAATGGACATTCTAGGGGGGTCTGGGGGCATGCCCCTGCAGAAGAAACCTTATCCTTTTTAAAGTTAAATGCATCAATCTGGTGCACTTTGAGGTGAAATCTGATTAATTCTGTGCTCTGTAAACAACATATGCCCTGCCTATAACTATTTTCTGTAATAATTTGGAGACACAAGCCACGTAAACTATTGAAGAAAAACACATGGATTTCAATAAAAAAAACAATAAACACTAAGATCTAATATAGACAGGTCCTGTTTAGACTCATTTCTGGAATAATCTGAATCACCTCACCTTGAAGCTAGCCTATTGAAAAATGTTCTTTATTTTTTTTTAATGCAAATAGCCTTGTTGAAAATAAATGAATTAACATAGGCTACACATCATGATTAGCCTATCAACATGTGTGCTACATAAGGCAAATTCCCTATTCCGACCATTATATTTCATCTAGCCTATTTCTCAATTTAAAACATACAAATAAAGTAGCATTGAAAATACAAAAACATAAAGCTTGTAGGCCTACAATAGCCTGCTGTTTTCAAGATAACTTGACAGTTAAAACAATAAATAAATTAATATGTCCCTTGAAAATAAATGAATGCTTTTCTGAGAAGAATGTCAAAGGCAGTAGCAGTGTGGCACTTTTGTAAACTTACTGAAACGAGTGCATGCCGTTTTTTTCAGCGCTGTCTCAGCTGTTGATACAGATTGGTTGTGTTGCCACGGCGACGTAGCGATTTTAACTTTCTAAACTTTGCGCAGAACTTTTTCCTGTTCAACGTCCCTGTTACTGAGTCCTTAGTATCTCCATAGAGCAGGCGCTGGTTTTATTTTCGCCACTAGTTCAACGTTTGCTTGCTAGTCATGCTCCTGCTCATTGGCTTCCGTGTTTTAACAAGTGCGCACCCGCACCGAATACACACGCGCATCGCGCCGCGCGCAGACACACATACACACACGCAGACACACAGATCAGCTGATGGGATGATCAGACGAGAGGTTGTAAAGACAGGCGCACACGAGGGGTAGACCGACAGTGCCGCGCAGACGCTCGCATATTATTATTACGGAATCAATGAAAAATTGATAATAATTTTTTTTTTTTTATTATTATTTTTTTTTAAAGTTAGGCTGCTGTTGGCCTGGCGGGGGGTCCCGTTGGCCTGGCGGCCCCGCCAGGCCTGTACAATGGTAGGGGAAACACTGCTTTTGCCTGTGAACATTTTTTTTTAAGAAAAATGTATGTCTAGTCTACCATGCTACACAAACACTGATGGCATGAGCCACTGAAAAAAATAAAAACAAAACAACTAGACCCCGAAAATTAAGCATCTAAATACAATCTAATCAACATATGAAGAGCTTAATGCGACTGCCAAGCCTTATCTCTCTACACTACCTGAAATACATTATGGAGGGGGAAACACTGAATATTTTGTTGCATGAAGAAGCAGTTCTAATTTGGTTTAGAACTTGACTAAAAATCAGCCTGTCAAATATCCGAATCATTTCAGAACGTGAACTTTTGAAATTGGAAAAAGTAAACACAGAACACATGACTTTGATAGAGATCTGAAAATAAAGCTTAGCTGGAACAGTATGCTGTATCAAGTGTCAATCAAGTGTCTTTTAAAGTACTGTATACAGTTGATGTAGCAGTGCATAAGAATAGCTATTTGCTTATTTTGTATTTTATTTTGAAGCTTCATAGGTGAGGAGTCGGTAGCAGCCGGGGCTCCCAGCATCCTAACTGACAATCCCACTTGGATCATCGACCCCATTGATGGAACCACCAACTTTGTACACAGGTACTGCCTGCACTGAAATACTGTATAAAGGCATTGAGAGAGACATGATACAGCGCTGGATTTGTTTTTATCTTTGTCACTCCTTAACTATTTTTATCTTTTAATTACGTTCCCTCTTGGATTGTCCTCCTCTGTCAGGGATAATTAGACAACGTAGATGAAACTGAACTGATAATGTAAAGTGATTCCTCTGAGCCTAAACCTAGAGAGAGTTCATTAAATCAATGTTTTATATTGTATTTTTCTTTTGCGCAGATTCCCGTTTGTTTCTGTATCAATTGGCTTCACCGTGAAGAAGGAGGTATGTTTTATTTGATCGTGAATCACCTATTTCTTAGACACTGTAACATGTTGATTAAAAGAGACATTAACACAGTAAATGCCCCAATAACCCAGTGAATTCCTGACGAGTAGAACAGGAGTTTTGCTGCTGGTCTATTCTTAGCCCTCCGCCCACATCACATTTATCACTGCCTCTGTTTTCTATGTTGCTCCTTGGATCTCAGATAGAGTTTGGGATCGTCTACAGCTGCATCGAGGACAAAATGTACACGGCACGGAAAGGGAAAGGAGCGTTCTGCAATGGAGCCCCTATCAAAGTGTCTGGTCAACAAGGTATAATATTAATATATGCATCAGACTTGAGTGTTGCAGTTCTTTGAAAATCCACCAGGTGGAAGCAGTAAGGCAAGGCAAGGCAAGGCAAGTTTATTTATATAGCACAATTCAGACACAAGGCCACTCAAAGTGCTTTACAGGGGCAAGATTAGAATACATAAAACACATTATAAAACATTTAAAAGCGAATAAAAGAAGCAAATAAAAATAAAATAAAAATTAAAACTCGATTTAAAAACATAATAAAAGAAGCAAATAAAATGAAAATTGCAAGTTAAAAAGGAAACAAAAAAGTCTTCAGACTCGATTTAAAAGAACTGAGAGTTGCAGCAGACCTCAAGTTCTCTGGGAGTTTGTTCCAGATTGTTGGTGCATAAAAACTAAAAGCTGCTTCTCCTCGTTTAGTCCTAACTCTAGGGACTGTAAGTAGACCTGTCCCAGACGACCAAAGGGCTCTGGACGGTTCATAACTTATCAGCATATCAGTAATGTATTTTGGACCTAAACCATTTAGTGCTTTATAAACCAACATCAGAATTTTGAAATCAATTCTTTGAGTGACTGGAAGCCAATGTAAAGACCTCAGAACTGGGGTAATGTGATCCACCTTTTTGGTCCTAGTGAGGACTCGAGCAGCAGCGTTCTGAATTAGCTGAAGCTGTCTGATTGATTTTTTTGGAAGGCCAGCAAGGACACTGTTACAGTAGTCAAGTCTACTAAAGATAAATGCATGGACAAGTTTTTCTAAATCTTGCTGAGACATAAGCCCTTTAATTCTTGATATGTTTTTTAGGTGGTAGTAGGCTGATTTATTGATTGATTTTATGTGTTTCTTGAAATTAACACAGCAACACCTCACTAGTTGTACCTTTTCAGATCTATTATTTTAAAAAATTGTGTTTTTCATCTAAGACATAAGCCAGTCCATGGTGCTGACAGGAATGGGCTTCAAGAAGGATCCCGAGCAATTCAAAACCATTTTGGCCAACGTCAAGACCATCCTCACCATCCCTGTACATGGGTAAACGTGCAATCCTTCACACTATAACTTTAAACGTTCACAAACCCACATTAAAGTTTTATTCAAAACATCCAGAGGTTAACAGTGTGTCACATGTGTGGTGAAATGCATAGCAGAGATATTCCCATTTCCCCTCCACAGTATCCGCTCCTCGGGCAGCGCGGCGGTCAACATGTGTCTGGTGGCGTGTGGATCAGCTGATGCTTACTACCACATGGGCATCCACTGCTGGGACATGGCTGGAGGGGCAGTGATCGTTACTGAAGCTGGAGGAGTTATCATGGACATCTCAGGTCAGTCACTGAGAGGGAAAAGAAAAACGTGAGCTCTTGCTTAACTTTCTGTCACTTCTGAGTCACTGGATGAAATGAAGGAAGCCTGTGCCTCAACATGGTGTTTGACTTGTGGAATATTTCTGTTGTAAATTGCTTTACGGACCAAAGCTTCGAGGATGGGTTGCTATCTCTTTCAGCGCAAACAGCACAACAGAAGTTATTAATGTCAATGAATTATTTATTTTGACAAATTCTCGTTTGTTGGTTTGTTTTTATCCGTCTGTCTGCTCATAAATGCCAGTGAAACACAGTCAAAGACGCGGCGCAGGGCAGCTAGTGGCTTTGTACTTGAAACAGGAAGCAGTGGGGGGGATTTGAGAAATGTGATCTAACATTTGGGCAACAGCAGCGGTGTGCAGCTTCTCACTAACTCACTGATCAGCTCTCCTGCTTAAAAAAACTGATCCTGCAGTGTCAAATTTGGAATTGAATTCACAGCTTCCATCATCACTACCTGCTTGTATACTGAGGATGTGACTGTTTTGTCCTTTGTGACTAGCAAAGTACTTGTTGTTCACATGAGAATCTCAAAATGAATATATCTTTACAACATAACAGTCATGACCAGAGTGCCCACATGCAACATTATAGGTGCACTATGCAGTTATAGGGGAGGGGGATTTATTAACATTTGTATAGCCTACAGTTAGCCTTCAAAACATATTTCCTCTCCAATGTATTCTTTGTGTTGAATAATTGTATCACCGTGAAAAACGTAAATGTTTTGAGACACGTGGAACAAACATAGGATTAGAATATGTTTGTGATCAAAACTGCTGGCCCTGCTGCACATTGAAACATTACATTTTAAGGTAGCTTTCTTACTTTCCACAGTGTTCCAGGGATCCAATTGCCCTGTGAGGAAAGTATTTTTTTTTAATTCAGTTTATGAGAATACCACCTTAACAAATGTTCACTTCTCCGACACACCCAACAGTTGCGTATTGCATCTTTTTAGAAAAGAGAAGTAATGTTCTAATGTTCAACTTTCATTGCAGTGAAAGTTACTTGCTGTTTTGTCTTTGAACCAGGGGGAGCGTTTGATCTCATGTCTCGGAGGCTGATCGTGGCCAGCAGCAGAGCAATAGCAGAGCGCATCGCCAAGGAGATAACAGAGTTTCCCGTCGGCCGGGACGACACAGATGGCTAGTAACCATTTCCATCATCTCCTTCGCCAACTCAACACTTATTTAATCGCCCAAATGTTTTTGTATATAACGGGTCACGACTCAGTCTGTGCCTTAAGAACCAAAAGCATTAACTTACCTCTGAAGAACAGCTGAGTGGGTTTGTTCATTATTCAGCACTTAGACTTTCAGCCTTCTTCCTGCTTTCTTTGTTGTATTTTTTAGTATATAAATGTATATATTTGGAATTTGCATTCAGAACAAGATAGAGGAGTATCACTGAATACCTCAATCCAGCATTATTGAATTAATTTAAGATAAATGTTCAGGTTTTGAATAATAACATTGAGCTCTATGAATTTCAATACCATCTCTAGATTGCACTATAGTTAATGCAAAAATATGTCCATCAAAAGCACATACTAACTACTGTGCTGTTTAACTGCTTCTCTATCGAGTCCAGAAAGAAATGCATTTATGGTGTTCTCGAAATCTTTAAAATAAATAAATAAATGCCCATATTCAAAAATGAAATGCCCATGTTCATTTTTCTTTTACCTAGAAAAATGACAAACTGTCTTTTATTCTTTAATACACACTATAAAGTAAGAATATCACAAAAGAAAAGTCTCTCTTGTGGCAAACTGGAAACCAAATAAACAATATCTGCCTCCAAAACTCCATAAAACACGGGGAAAGAAACACACTGACTACTACCGTTGTGATTTAATAGAGAGATAAAAGCATTCACAGCCGTTAACACCATGTAAAACTCTCTGGTGCATTTCCCCTGCGCTTTCAGTCAGGGCTGCAGGATGCTGCACATGCAGAGTGGTGGACTGCCCCTCTCCCCCCCCCCCCCCCCCTGGGCTGACGTGCTTTATGAAATAGCCCCTGGTTTTGCTCTCCACGGAACGTAGTCTAAGTCATTTCAGCTTGTGTTTGCTGATGACTAACAAATGGTTTTAAATCACTTCACTTGAGCAAACCCAGGTCATAAACTGCTGCGTCCCCCCTCCACAGAAACCAATGGTCCGTGTTAGTCTGCAGCAGGGGGGTTCAGACCTAATCACCAGTGTCTGAATGGTTTCCAGGGAGCTGGAAGCAAAGTCCACCTTGGTCAGCTCCACTTTTACACAGACACACTCAACAAATCTTGTTGGTTCTTTGTCTTTAATTTTTAATCTTTATTGAGTCATTAATGGCACAGTCAACCAAGTCCTTTGACTGTATGTCCTTGCTCCTGTTAAAGGAAGTACCAACCATTGTTCTTTGAAAACCTGGTGAGGCTGTGCCTTCCTGCTACATCCTAAATATGTCCCCCTGGAGATTGAAGTGTCAGGATATGCAGACCTTTATAAGGCTTTGTGTTTTTTCTTTGTTCCAATTACTTTTACAGTGCTTTTTCTATACCCTAATTTAATAGTAATACTAATAATGGAATTTGACACATATATTTATGGATTCCAGAAGATGAATCCTACAGACTTTGGTGATCCTTCCACTTTTCATCTAGCGCCACCAGAATGCCAAAGTTTGAAAACATCTGAGAAAAGTTCCATTTCTACCAGAATGATTGGCACACAATCTTGCACAGGCCCAAACAATGAATCTTAATGGTTTGGGCAATCCCTTGACTTTGTTTGTCTTACCATGCCAGTTTGTATGGACATCCATGTTCCCCTCAGGATGAATTGTAATGCCCCTTACTTTCCGTATTGCACCAGCAAATGTCTCTAACACGTCTTCCTAAGGTGTGTAACATGCTAAACAACTTGCTAAACTTTAGCTCGTTAGCATGCTGGAATATTGCTGTGCAATAATGATTGCAGTGCATTAGTTCAACCTCACAGATCTGCTAGCACGGTGGTAGACCCAAATCCCTAAAGGGGCTTGTGTTGGTGGCAATGTTAAAAAGTGACTCTTTGACAGGAAACAACCTATCAGAAGCTCCTGCTCATCTTTCAAGTTGCACCAATGACCTTCAGCAACTGCAGCACCATGGCAGGCCTCAGTCACAGCTGTGATCCTCACAAACCAAACTTCCAAAAACATCCGTCATCCTGGATAAATTATTCATAGCGGACCTGCCAGTGAGACAGCAGGGCTGATGTATTTGTTTTTCCTGTCCCGTCACTTCCCTCGGTCTGTCTACCAACATTTTAGAGAGCGTCTTATATTTAGTGCACGACAGGGACAACAGGCAGGGTGACGACTGCTCTCCTGCGTCTCCCAAACAAAACTTTCCAACTGTTCACGATGTCTCACCCTGATGTGTTAACATCAACAGAGGTCTGTTTACTCATTGTTGCTGAACAGCTTGTGAATACAATAGCTTGTATAGTCTGGATGACAATGTTTTTCTGGATGAATATCAGATGACTCACTTGCTTCGAGATGATCGAATGTAGTGCTTACTTCCACATTTACTTTAGCACTCATCCTGTCCTTTATAGATCAATTTCAGACAGACACAATTGGTTTGGGGTATTTCAATGCACCTATAATGTAACTCATGCAAGGCGTGGCGGTGATGGACTTTATGCCTGAACGAGTCTCTGAACAAAGCTTAGACTGCAGGCTCAGCTTTATTACCAACACAGACAAGAGAATCACTAAAATACACATTAAATGTAACTTTAAAAATGTATACAACCCATTGTCTCAAAATGTGTTTCTCTTCAGTAAGAACAACACTGGAAAGTGAGTCCCTGATAGTTTATCGTGGTCGAGTGATGTTGTCTTTTATGAATGCTATACCTTAGTTTTCCGACACCTAAATGATCAGCACATCACCATTATTGTCACATTTCAGGTTGTGAGCAAGTGGGAGGCATAATGTAAAGTCCTTGAGACATGCAGCATTTACCACTAATTAAACAATCCATCATGCAGCAAGGTATGAGTTCTTTTAAGACACATTTTTGGTGTTTTAGGTGAAGATTTAAACAGCCAATTGTATTCTCCCAGGACCTTATTGCAGCATGCATTAGAATGAGAGTTAATATTATGTCACTTTCTAGGCCAAAACATTCACGTACATAATGGACATCAACACTATGGAATCTTCTAGGCTGCGCTGATCTGTTCAGCACTTAATTACCAGTCATGTCAGCAGCTGAATGTTTGAAATGTACAGGAGTGACACCTCCACATTGTTTGGTGAAGTTGTCTCAGATGATGCACTCTCTGGACAGCAGAAGTGGCTCTATGTTGTTGCTTATCTTATTTCACATTTTTTTTTCTTACTTGGGTTCCTGGAAAGTAATTCAAGAGGGTGGTGCTAGTACTATTTCCAACTTTTTGTCAACTCATTTGGCAATGGCTTGAATGTTACCGACATTCATTTGTGTGAAAAAGTTACGCACTGTAGCTTTAAAGCATGAAATGACCGATGTGTATGTTACTCTTCGTTTTGAAAGCGTGCCAAGTATACATATAGATTTTGTTCTTTTTGTCAGTATTGTCAAAGAAGCCGGAGCAATACTACTGGAAGTCGACGGTGTGATTGCTTTCAGAACTGTGATTATTTGATTAAAAGTGAATGAAGGAGAAGGTAATAAGAGGGTAAAACCCCCTTCTTAATAATGGCTTCGTTTTGTAATTTAGGCGGACCGTTCGATTTGATGTCTCGCAGGATGGTCTCAGCAAACAACAACATCATCGCTGAGCGGATCATTAAGGAAATTGAAATATTCCCAGCGGTGAGGGACGACGCTCCGATACAGAAGGAATGAGAACTTACAAACATATCTCAAAGATGAGAAGAAAGAGGTATATCACTGTAATGCTATCCTATGTTAAGTTGCTGTGCTGTAATCACCGCTGTTTGTCTTCAGTTGCATTTGTTTCATTGGGCGTTCTCTTCATACACCAATTGAAATTATCTCCAGGTCACCCTTCTGTGATTCATAGACTGATGTGGGAAACATCTGTAATTTAGCACTTTAGTACACCACACCAGCATAATTACAGATTGCTGACACAAAGACGTATTTGGCCTGTAGCGGTGCATACATGCATTTGATCAGATCATGAATTATTCAGGTTGTAGAACCACATACACAGAAGAAGACATTTGTTTAGTTGTTTATTTGAAAGTTTCCAGCTCTGCCACACGCCCACGCCCACTGCCACGACAGATTGCAGGAGAAGATGGCCCCAACAGTCTGAGACTGATGCTGATTTTGACAGCATTTCCTATCGCTAAATGTGTTTCCCCCCTCTCTGCCCCCCTCACCCATCTCATGTGATTCTAATGTGCAATTATCTGATGGAAATGAGTGGGATTCAGCCGGGGTGATTACCCTCATTAGAGGCAACAGTCCTTAGCACAGAGTCAATATATGAAGTCACTTCATAAACACTGGCCCTGTCAAGTGTCAAATCATTTACTTATACAGTTAACTTCACCCGTGTTGCCTGAGAGCCTCTATTTCAGCATTATTGCTGTTTACACAATTCATTACGCTCATATCAGCGCTCACCACTAGAGGCCAGTGATGCATCAGCAGATACACATGCAGGCTCTTCAAGATGCCCTGGCTTCACTGCTGGTGGTTGAACTTGCAGTATATTTTAAACAACTAATATAAGTTTGTGCCCTGGTGTGGACTTAGTAGAGCTTGGCAGCAGGCTCCCGGGTCTCCTTGGGCTTTTATGGACACCTTTTGGTGGCCCTCAGACCGAGTAAAGAAATGACCCCACCCCGGGAGATGAGGTCATTTTTCATTTTCTTGTTCCGCTCTCTTACACTTTATCACGTTGTGTAGATTAACAGCTGGCTCTGAGATGTGGTCTATACAAGTGAAGGATACAAAGGTGGAGAGGAGCACGCTGCGAGCGGAGAGAGAACCGACAATGAACAGACAGCAGCGGGAACAACAACGGCAGCGGCAACGATATCTGGCAGCAGAGCAACAATAACAGCAGGAGACTGGGCTGGGGAGGGGAGGGCGAGGAGTCTGCTGTGAAACGTGTTTGAACCGGTGCCTTTGAAACATAAATAACAGCAATTTCTTTATAATTATGCCTCCATACATCTGCCACCGCTGCAATGTACGTGTGATGAGGTGATGTGTGAGGTTCTGAAAAGAGATAATGTTTGTCCATCTCTCGAATGAAAAGGAAGAAGAAGAAAAACTAATTCAACAGCATCAGATTTTTAATGTGAAGCTGGGTTCTTTTTCATAATGGGGGTGGGAATGAGGGTGAAATTATGTGCATGCTGTAGAGTGGGCCACCGTAATAGCTGCAAATAATACAGTGCGTCTTAACATTTAGCTTGAACTTGCCAGATGTATACCAGATGGCTGGAATTTTGCCTTGTAGGGACAATAAAGTTAGTGATACAGAGGTCAGAGAACCACACACACACATCGTGAAAGTATTTTGTATTTAGCATATTTACTAACAACCATCAGCGTTACCCTCATGCTAAATCCTGACCCGTTCGTAACATTTGAACTGTTCATAATTAGACAGTTCTACCTTGTGAGCGAAACTCATAAATATTCATTATTATGCACCGCGTCGGTGGCTAAGGTGGTTGATGCAATCTTTTAAAGTGTCTTCAAAGTAAACAAGTCATTTATTTGAAGGAAATCAACATCTTGTTCTTGCCATGGGATGACACAAGTACAACTTTCATCTTTGAAGGGATGCAAATGACTTGACGCTCTTATTTTTATATCGTTCAATGGCTTCATACAATGAAACAAATGGTCTTGGTGTACACAATTCTTTATCGAAAAAGGTTTAAATATTTCATTTCAACTGTATATTAGATTGTAACACATTATTTCAACCACCAATTGAGTATTTAAAAGCAGTGTTTAAAGAATTCATACATGGTTTATAATAAATTTGAAAACACCATAATGTAGTTGTTAGCTTATTCATGTTTGTTCAAGTGGTTGTACACAGTTCGTTCCTAAGTGGCAACTTTGTAAAAGATGTATTACATGTAATGATTGATTTGAAAAATATAAAATCACATAAAATATTAACTTTAGAATGTCATGAAATATAAAGCAAACTTTCTGGCGAAGGCCATGTTTTTGCAACTGGAGAATCTAGTGCTTGGTCCCTGAGTTTAAGATTGTTTTGTCTGCCTTTTCCAAGGTCAAGAAGGAAACGTCCAGCAAGTTGTGTCATTGTGAGTGTGTCACACATAGACACAGACACACAGCGAATGATTTGAAACATCTGGCAAGGAAGGATTCATTCATGTTATCCTATTATATATAATTAAATTTGATTAGGTTTTGACAATCATTCATTAACTGTCAATACACCGGTTACAGATGCTCCATTGGTGAAGTGATTGACAGTTAAGATAATGTAAGATATCACTTTATTTGAACCGAAGGAACAACAGCAGCAGTGCAGTAGAGTAGGAAATAGCAAATGTAAAAAAAAAGATATATAGGCCTACTGTATGTCTATATACACACAGTAATTAGGTGGGCAGCCATCCTCGTTGCAAGGTTGACAGTGAAGTGGGCGATTGTTATCTCCAGTTGTACACTGAGGCTAAGGGTACCATTTAAAGAGTATGTATAGACACATAGCAATTGACCTTCATGGCTCATGATAAGAGTATTTTGTAACAGAAGAAGGTAGACGGAGTGGTGGTTGAAGCAAAGTTACCGTCAGCAGTGGAAACGTGGAAATGACAACACCCAGGCTAGGGCTCGCATTGCAAGTACAGAGACGCTTGCATCAAATTAGTTTTTAGTGACACACAGCAATGATTGCATGAGGTGTCAAACTCATTTTCACAAAGGGCCACTCTACGATATGATAATCACACTAAGGGCCAGACTGACATAGGCTACCTTCTTTTTAATCGAAAAATAAAAAGAACATATAAAACATGTAAGTATATAAACAAGTACAATGGCTAGTTTTCGCTTCAACATTTTCGGGGGACAAATTATAGGTGGGGTATATGGGGGTGCTCCCCCAAACATTTTTGAATCTCACACACTTAATTTCCTGCATTCTGGTGAATTTTTATCCACCGATCTGTGCCTTTTCGGCATCAATTTATGTTGGAAATGTCTTAATTGTTGTAAAGGAAAAGACAACATTCAGGTTCCTGGTGAAACAATTATAAAGAACTATAATGCAGTAAGGCTCTCAGGCATTCTGGATTGAGCCACAATATTTATTTTCCTGGATTTTTCAAAACTTTCTGCACATTCAAAACATATCACATGTTTTGTTTTTTTAGGAATCATGACGCAGCACCAGTGTTAGCTATGACACTTTACATTGGTAATGAAATGCCAAGCCACCATTGGAAACGAAAGGGGTGGGCTATCAGCAGCTAGCTAACGTTAGCTAGTTGGCTAAATTGTAATTTAAAGCAAAAATTAGAAACCAGATAATTTTGGCATTAATCCTTAGACACTTGACACAATCAATCATCAATATTGCATGCTATTTAGCCACATATTGGCCTATTTACAGCCCTCAGAAAACTGACAGCTCTTCTTAGATGCAAGTTCATCAATTCATGGCTTAAAATCCTGAGCTGTGGAACTTTCAGCAGACATTCCTAGCTGTAAGCCACGTACGTTTCCTAACAGTTGGGAGCGTATGCGATGTGCGGATATGGCACAGGCTCCATGAAGAATGAAAAAAAAAAAATTTTTTTTTTTTTTTTAGAATTTATTCAAATCGGCGGAATTGATTGAGTTTGACACATGTGAACTAAAGAATATTTTGAAATAAATAACATATTATTGTTCTTTGACAGTAGGCGGCAATCTCCAAAACTGTAGAAATGACATGATGTAGCAGCTAGATTACAATGTATATATTCAGTAATCAATAGTGTACTGCATATAATACTATGCAATCAATAGTGATGAGAGTTTAAGAGAGCAATACAATGGTCTCAGACAGCATCGGTGCTAGATTTCCTAATTTCACGCAGTTAATGTCTAAAAGTGTATCAGTAATGAAATTGAACTCGCACAGAGGGGGAAAAAAAGGGAAAAAAGAAACCATCAGTAGCAGAAAAGCCCCCAGATATCCACTAAGAGTCCATCTTTTCTGGTTCAGTAGAGCCAGAAACAAAGCAGGCTGCAGGAGATTGAGTGTGCTGATCCTTTGGGTCCAGCACATAAAAACCCCAGTAAACAACAATAACCATAATCAAAAGGGAAAAGGCAGGCACCCTTTAATTTGCACTTGTTACCATTAGCTGTCATCATTAGGTAATGGAGGCCTGCGGTTGATGTAAAGGCACGGCAGAATAACACACGGCCCTGTACATCCAGTGATATACAGTGCAGCTCAGCTCCCTTGTGGTGGTTCACAGGGATTATTACACACAGTAAGCTCTACTTCCATTTCTGCTTTTCTTCTTCTTACTTTTTTTTTGTCAGTCAGTATAAGTCATGTTATGCAAAACATCTGAAGTAAAGCCAAAGAAATTAGCTTGTCCTGGCCGGCAGCCATATTGACTTGGCGGCTCCCAGTCCCAGTTGATTTTGATGCACTATTACTCTTGTGTGTGTGTGTGTGTGTGTGTGTGTGTGTGTGTGTGTGTGTGTGTGTATATATATATATAAAGTTCATCAAAGCATTCACTGGACTTTCCATCCGATCGATATTTTTGCAAAAAACCTTAAGGAGATGAGGGGAGGGAACGGTTTGGAAATAGTGATGATATCTAAAACTGAAGGTTTTATGAGATGCAACATGCCAATGGTGTCTATCAAAAGCTGCTCAAAAGTGGTAAATCAATAGAGTTATTAACTTCACACTCACACACAGATTTAGCCCAAGTCAATGGCGATAATCCTAAGTAATTGCCCTTGAAGCCAATCTTACATTTATTTTAACTGATTTTTTGTCCCTGCAAGCTTTTCCTTGACATATTAATTGCTTGGCTAAGTGCTCTATTTTCTGAGCACTTTGATTAATCTGCTTTGTCTTTGTCTGTCCATCATTATTGATCCATTAAACACACACTTAATCTTTGCTTTTTTTTTTTTAAATACCAGAGATTTAATCACAGCTGCTGATGCTGTAGTTTCGTCTTAAGTGTGCACATTTTGTTTTACTCTCTCCCACCTTGCGAACCACTTGTCACTTGTCCTCATGTGTTACAGTCTAAGGAGCTTTTAAGTGCGAGCACAGCAGTACGTTCATGTGTGTACACGGCCGCCGGTAAATCACCCTCCTCCAAGATGCAGGATGCCCCCCATAATGTGCCGGGCTATCGCCACTGCTTTTCTCAGTGCCATTCAAGATGTTTGCAATGTGAGGATGAGGAATCAATATCCCTGCCTGGTGCTTGTGTAGGCGTTAGCAATTAGCAGTTACAGCCTTAGACCGTTGGCAGATGGATCAAACTTGCAGTGGGGGAAGGTTTCCTGTTAGTCGTTAATTTGACAAATAACCACGCGGAATGTACTACGCTCACCTTGCACTTTGGCACTCTGAAAGCGACAGGAGTGTTGGTGGATTTCACGAAAGGTTTTGAACTCCAACTGGAAGAGTTGAAGGAGCAATCTGGTGATATTATTTTTCTTGTTTGTGAACAGATGAAAAGACCAAATCCAACAATGGATTGATCCAAATTAATAAGTATTGTCTGTACATGTAGCCAAAGCCTTTGATACAGCATATTCCCTTGTGCCATATAGAGCTCCATTGTTGTTGGAAAAAAAACTATTAAAAACACATTAATGAGCCATACTATTTTGAGTCCAAACATACCAGGGGTACTAACTGCAGTTGCCGGGGGCTACGTGGAAAGACTGAAACAGTGGCACGAATCATTTCAAAATAGAAAATAAAACAGATAGTAACTGACTTAGAAAACATTTCCACAAATTGAGTTTGCTGTGACAGTAGAACATGACACACGAAAGTGATTGAAAGTGCGCGGAAACTAATTAGCGAGAGCAGATGTGTAAAAGAGTTGAAACTTCGTAGTGCATGCAACCTTGACCAAACCACTCAAAACATGGACACTTCTCGTATAATAAAACTATCGCATGCTAAAATTATCCACTTTAATGTAAGTCTTAGCTTCAAATAACATCCAGTTTAAAATCAATTCAAGTTAACACATTTGGAACATGTTGAAGAGTTACTGGAGTGTATCTGACAAGGCTGTGGGTTTGTCTGAAAAAAAAAGGTTTGGAAACCACTACAAAACCCTGAGTCTGGAAATAGGAGCCACACAACAAAAATTCAGAACCCAACTGTTTTGAGCAACCTTGAAGAAAACTATGTGCAAGATCCATTTCTAAAGACTTGAATTTTTTGTAGAAACCAATGGTCTTGAGGCTGAGTGAGTGCCACAGATGACCACTGACAAAGGGAGACTCCATGAAGTTACTGTTCCCTGTTGGCTTTGTGCAGATGAAACAAACTACATAACATTGTTCAATTCATGAGATTTGAAACCTACAGGTTAAATCATTTCTATTATTTTGGTGAGAGCAAGGCTAGCTGTTTCCCGCTTGTTTCCGGTCGTTGTCGAAATGAATAGTTCTCAAAACTACTCGCTACAAAGTTTTACATTCAGGAGAGCTCATTACCTTCAACAAGGTCATCAAGAGATCTTTCAGAATTCACTCACAACACAATGACACATCGTCGACATACAGAGGGGTCGGCAACTAGTTGTAGTTTTATATTTTACAACACTTTCTTACTAGTTTTCTGAGATGCACTGGGTGAAAAACATGAAGAGGTATTTTCTATGTCGAAATGAGTTTACCCATTTTTTTCTAATGGACCCAGACGTCTTTTGAGATTCCCAAAAAGATACATCAGGCAGCCGTTCAAGCGTTCACCCATTCAGCCCCATGTGTGGGTGGGCCTACGAGGCTACCGGCTAGACCGTGTCACCTTGTGTCACCCGTTAGTCACCCCCCCCCCCCCCCCCCTGACTCTGGAGAGGAAGAGACGCAGCACAAGGGGGTTATTAAGCACGGGGAGTGACCACGTCTCGGCATCGGGGCGACCCCGAAGGCGTCCATGCATTTGAATAATCTATTGCACCAACTCACACATTTGCATATCAGGGCACTTCCAAGTCACTGGGGCACTATGATTCACTTCCCTCTGCCAGACTGTGTTGCTGCTAGTATGAGGCGGGATGGATATTGAGCTTGTTTGAATGCAAGTTCCCTCATGAATCTTTAAGGCCGCCGTGTAATAAGAAAAAATGACTAAACAAAACAAACAGAGAAAACGCGAAGCCGTTCGACTGCAGAATTACTTTGCTGTCTCACTCCGAGACATCAGTGACGACTGCAGAGAAGTTTTGTCCGCGGGGAGATACCCGACAGGGCTCTCAATTGTGAAGAAGACTGACACAAGCTTGAATTTAACAATTGCCAGTTAGAGTGTAAAGAGGGGTGTTGTGTGGTGTGCAGTGAAGCGGCCCCTTCATGCTCCCTGCCTCTTACCCACCTCTCATGGACACTGTAATGGATATACAGCCTCTGAAGGATTTCAGGACGGCCGGTCTGTTCACCTGTTTAAACAGGGCTTGTATGTTACGTCTGGCAAACTTTGACAAAGCACGACTTATCCGCTGCAAGCAAATCAGCTCAGGGGTTAGCCGGGGACATGTGTTGTTATTCGGTGTTGTACAGGTTAAGGCAACGCAATGAAAACTAATTACATTTGTACCCTGGTCTCTTTTGGCAATGTTTTGGCAGATCTCTGCTGTGCGTATTCAACTTGTGTGTTTTTTGAAATGATTGTAAAGAGCGTTGGAGCGCTGATATCTACCAGTGTGCCGCAGTGAATCAACAGAAAAAGTAACGGGGAACTATGTGTAGTCATGCACTCACTGCCGGGGTTATTGTGAGGATTGTCTAGGAAGAAAAAGAAGACGAAGAAGAAGAGCACAGAGGAGCGACAGCAATGAAAGATGTTAGTCTGCCAGTTTGTCACAAAAGCAGTGTGCTCCTGTGTGATAGACTGGCAGACCGTGCGAGCTCTCTATCCTTGGGGACACACAGGCTACTGTTATAGAGTCACACTTTTTTTTGTGAAAGCTCCCCCTCATTTTGTGAAGCAGACAGACAGAGAGGGAGAAGGAGGGTGATAGAGAGAGAGAGAGAGAGAGAGAGAGAGAGAGAGAGAGAGAGAGAGAGAGAGAGAGAGAGAGAGAGAGAGAGAGAGAGAGAGAGAAGCCACTGATTTCGACATTCTAAGTCTTGTTATAGGCTACATGTGTCTTGTGAAGGTGAATGGCCCGTGTCGAACAGGAAAGTCCACAATCCACCATTGTGACACAGAGATAGAAATTATAATCTTTATACTGGATGGAGGGTGGGGAGAATAAGAGCCTCCTAAAATTTGCACTTGACACTGCGGATTGTCAAATCAATTGCGCTCTAGGCTAGCCTAGTTTATTTATATAGCACCAGAATCAAAAGTGTGTTCCAGAGAGGGGGGTTCTGCAATCTGTACAGAACATCATTCTATCCTTAGACACTCGATTCGGATACCGACAGAGACTCCCGCTGTGCGCTAGGTGTTGCAGGAAGAGAGCTGACGGATAGTGGAAGATGTGCTATGGGTTACACATACACATGATTACACAGGCTACAAGAGCTATAACAAAGCACAACTAAATGAGAAGAACACACAGGATAACAAGGTTTTAATATCAATTTGTGGCCATAATAGTCTAAACTGATATTATTTTGGAACATGGCTACAGGGTTCTGCTCCCATTCAGCCATAAGATCATCAGTCAGGTCGGCGGTGGGCGATGAGGCCCGGCTCGTACTTCACTGGGGGTTGGAAGTCAGTGCTCTGCAATTGGGTCCGGTCAAGTTCTTCCACAGCAAGCTGGGAATTTTTATGGTGCAATAGTTGGTGCGTACAACATGTGCAGTACGTGGACTGAGAGTGTCCACAATAATGATTTAAAGGTTTTTGTAAAGATTCTAAAGTATTTTAAATGTCACATCATCATATGTTCGTTTGCAAAAAAAGGATAATTATGAATGTCTCTCACAATTGTCCAAACTGACACCTTCTTACTCTTGTTTTGTCAAACCAACCTATCCAAACATCGAGATGACTTCAAGTTGCCCAGTGTATCGGCTACGGTTGATTGGCTGTGAAATGTAAAATGTGCATCTGTCACAGTTGGAAGACAAACAATACAATTGAAATGTTGGTTATTATTTTTGTCTCCCTCTCTGCTTGACGCTTACACCCCCTTCTCTTATCTCTGCTGTGCAATTTAAAATGACCGCATGTGGCAACACGTAGTATTTTTAAAGGCCTGTTTCTGTATTCTTTTTTTTTAACATAATTTGTTTTGCTCATATGTGTTTTGCCAGTTCTACTTCTAAATTAAATAACAGTGTGAATGATTTGCTGTAGCATGGTGGTGTCAGTATCTGGCAGTGCAACGCGATGGGTGCAGAGTGAGTGCCCAGGCCAGAGATCAACAGGAGAGCTAACGGTAGCAGGCTGGTGCCCCGCTACATAGCTAATTTCACTCGGCGCCCTATTACTGTTGCTTGGATACTGTGTGATTCAAAATAAACAGTTTCATGATCGACATGCTCTCTGTTAACCTCTGTTTCCCACACTCGCTACACTTTTTACGAGTCTCATTCGGTGATGGTGATCAATTTCTCAAATTTTTTCTTAAGTTGCCTAAAAGTAACTGCACGTGCGTCGTCTTGTGAATAGAAGTAGTACAGTTTGTGGGTGGATCTGCCTTTTAGGGTCACGGACTAACAACCTCTCTGTAGTCGATACCTCCTGCTTGCTTGTTATTTTTTTTTTAACATAATAACACCACATGATTATATAAAAAATCACCATGGTGCATTATTTTCACCGCTTATTTTCGGGATAGGAAACAATAAAAAAAACCTTTATATTTCCTGAAAGGCTAAATGGTGCCTCTGGGACTTAAGATATTTTAGCCATTAGGATATAGCTGAACTATCTCAGGGTCTGCTCTTTGAATTAAGTCCCCCTCCCCTCTGCAGCATGCCTCTCGCTAGGCCCATCCTGCGGGCTAATTGGCCTCTGGGCTGGCGTGCAGTGTTTACCAGCGCTCCTATGGGAGTCGGGATGAACCGGTTGAGGCGAAGGGGTGCCGCGGCTCCCGACTTGCTATCAGCGCCAGGCTCAAGGCATGGACCGCTAGTCCTTATAACCCCCGCAGAGTATGGCCTTCATATAAACCACACATTCCTCATGAGTTCATGTTCGGTAACTTGAAACACACAACAGCAGAGCATTCAAGAAAAGAAAAAGAACCCTCCCCCCACAGACACACACACTCCCAGACACTGACTCCACGTATGAATTATGTGTAGATTGTATTTCTTTCTGTGTGATGAAATGTAACGTTAGTATGGAGACGAACTTCGGCATCAAGACCCAAGGAAAAGAGGCAACAGTTTTTTTTGCAATCAGCAATTAATAAGATATTTTTCAGATCATATTTCAACCACAAAAGCATTGAAAGAGCATTACATAATAGATTAAAAGTGTTTAACAGAAAATACAGTTAATAGCTAGCGCTGGTCAGTCACAATAGCTCTCCAATGTATTTTAAGGTGGAAAAGTTACTGCTTGAACATGTAAGTATCACTTTAAAGGTGGAGTCAGCCATTCTGGAGAAAGATTGTTGCCAAAATAATTTTTTTGTCAAAATCAGTGAATATCCCCTCACGATCCGCTACCAGTCCACTGTGTGCACTGAAACAAAATCTGGTGTTAATACACAACCTAGGCTCCGTAAACTGGTATGTAAACAAAGGATAGCCTATATAAACAAAGGGGCCCACCGAAGCTAGCAACATACCAGTGTACAGAGCAAAGGCTGTGTATTAAAGCTGGAATTTTTTCAGCGCACACACAGTATACGGGTAGCGGATCTAGAGGAGATATTCACTGATTTTGACAACAAGCATTCCCAAGAATCGCTGACTCCACTCTTAATGTTGCAGCGAGTAAAGTTGAGGCTGATTCTAACAGCTCCCTTCAAAATGCAGTGCAGCAGAGGTATAAAGTGGCATGAAAATTGAAAACCTTAAGTAAAGTAGCTCCAAATTGGAAGTACAGGACATGGGTAAATGTTCTCTCCCTCACCCACGAACCACTATCATCGCACCAGCAGGCTACTTTCCACCATCAATGTCAAACTACAGCTTGTTGCATTTTCAAAGCCTCAGTGGGGAAAGTATATTTTGTGAGTGAACGATACTTGTGCTCATTTCACAAAACAAAGCTAGACCAGGCTCCAATTAAAACTAATGCAATCTGATAACTGTTTTTCTGTTTATTTGTCAACTTCTTCTCGGGAAGCGGGAAATAATCTTCATTTGTTACATTAGTTTCCCTTTCTCGCAATTCACCGGCTTTGAGTGCAGCCGCGTATTTAGCGAGAGTTGTTGCCTCCACGGATGCTTTGGAATCACGCTGTCTGCAAATTAAGCAGGCACTCTCGGTTTCAAATGGGCATTTGTTTCAATTATCTAGATAGAGCGAGGAACTGAGCAACTTGCCGCGTCCTTTGAATCTCTTTCTGATTGAACGGGAAGCACGGCATATGGAGAAAGAGAGAGAGAGAGAGAGAGAGAGAGAGGGAGAGAGCGAAAAGACGGCGAATGTGTTTATGGTGTATGGCATTCACAGCGTCTGAAACAAATCAATTACAGATAAATGCCATGTGCACCAAAAGAATGCTAAGGATTTTTTCCAGTAGTTTTGGAGTCAATCGAAGAGGCACAGCTTGAGTGTCGTTGACATTGTGAAGAAGAGGCGATAGGAGAAAAATACGAAACAGTTTTTTTTTTTGCTTTTTGCTTTTAAATTTCATGTTGACATCATACAATCGTTTTTTTAAGAGTCACACATTGTAGCGTTTTCCTCTTCTAAAGTAGATTTTGATTTCTAGCAATAGTCAACACATTTCTTCCAGGATTCAAAGAGATCCCTTTCGTAAGACTGCAAATGAATGAGAACATGCTCCTTAGTCCTGTGGCATTTGAAGTATTCTTCAGTAGGATTATTATATTATTTTAAAGCAAACAGCAAAAATCTCCACATCCTTAACAGATACAGCAGCCTAATTTCAAATTAAAGGTAAGAGAGCAAGCCCCGGATGATTAACGGTCTATAAACCCCGGCTGCCTTCGAAATACAGAGTTTTAGCCTTTTCTTGCCGTGTTTGTGTGACTAGTGAGTGCACTTTCTTGTTGCTAATACCCAATTAGGGAGATGATTATTGATTGAGGTGTTGAGAGTTGACCGCTAATCTCCCTTCTGTCAGGACGGGCCGATCAATAGGTGTGGGTAATGAGCAACCGGGATTTTTCCTTTTCTTTTTCGGCGCTAATAAACAGAATTAGATTTGTACTGGATACATATTTGTGAAACGACGGATAGAGGATTTGAGGTGCAAGATATCCAAGTGATTTTTTTAGTGGAGCTGACACACGAAAAAGCAAACCACTTGCTTTTATTATCGTGTAGCACAAACAAGTTGTTAGTTAGCAGCAATGCTTATGACGCTAATGGTGAATTATAATTTTTTTTTGCCAAAAGTCATTTCAAGACCTTCTGTTCATCTTCTTTAAAAAAAATGCCACATACATATCCATGAAAGCCACCTTCTGAAGTTTCATTCCTGTGCCTATATTTAAATTTTAAAGACCCTTGGGTGCTCATAAACAAACAAGTGATTTAGAGCGAAGGTAAGCTAATGCCACCGATAGCTAGAGAACAACATGATTATGGCTAATTACTTCCAGAAGGCAATCCCCCCTCCCCCCGCCCTTACCCCGTTTCACCAACTTTGTTGTGATGAAAGTGGCTGTGAATGAATGACTGAGTGTATATTGCTGACCCATCAAGGGCGGATAAACAATCAAAACGGTGCAATTGCAGGGCCATTACAGCAAAGAGGAATCTGCTTTTTTCAAGGACAATGCAATTGTTCTTGACATATGGGTTTCCTACGCCATTCCTGCCCAGATTAGAGTTGAGGCAACAGTGAGGCGTCCTCTCTTTTCATATTTTGTCGCCATTTAAAAGAAATGTGTTCCTACATACCAGTGTCCTGTAAAACATTATTTATACACAACCCAGGAACACCATCTGTTTGGGAGTGCAGAGAGAATGTCATGTTTGCCTCTTGGTTGTCACTTGCCTCTGAAAAGGATGCTACACGGTGCCATGATGCAGTCTCTGTGGGCCAACTTCTGTTTGCAGACATCGTATTAAAATTCAGGAAAAACTTTAGGAAACATGACACATAGCCCCAGCACATTACATTTCAGGCTCTCGGGCGCTGAGATTTATGGTGAAATTCAGAGATGTGTGGTTGTTCCAAATTTTTGAATTCTCTGCTGGCTGACTTCTTGCTAAATAAAGGCGCACACTGTTGAGACTCAGTGGTAAAACAATGTAATAATAACTTTACAACTTGAGGACTTTCAATTCACTTTGATTATTATTTTTTTACCCAACCAAATTGAGATCAAATGCAGTGTGACATTGTCAAAAGGTGTAAGGGGAAGAATATGTAATGTAAAACTTGCAATTTAAAACCTCTGATTAACTCATGACTCATGTCACTCATGCTTTTGTTTTGTAGCCTTGTATAGTTTTCTGTGGACTGGCCAGGTGACCAATTGAGGGGGCGTGGCCTTAGAGAAAAAGTAAGACAGAAATGTTTGGAGGGTTTTACCTGCCCAAGTTGACAGAGGATCGCTACAATTCAAATAAAAACAACTTTCAGCTCCATGTAATGGTGATGAGTCGTCCATGTGAAAGTTAAAAGAATTAAGTGAATTGTGGATCATAACAACTGGGCTGAGGACTGGAGATCAGATGTAGGCCGGACTCTCAAACCCTGAAGTTCTACATCTGGCAGTGAGTCAATTTTCTCTTCGGACCTTTCCGTTTTCACAGTGCATTGCTGTCCTTGATTTCTACATTTTTTTTCATTTTGAAGCAGAGGACATGTATGCCATTGTTATTTCCGCCCTAACATTTCAATGTAACTATGTGGACTGCATGAGGAAGCCTTGAGTGAAGCCTTGACAATAATGTTCTTGTAAAGTAACTTTTTTTTTCTTAGAAACATTTTTTGTGATGAGTTTTAGTTCCCATTAAGTAAGTTTCTAAGTTACTGTCAACAATGAAGATGTAGGCTTATTGTTATAGGAGACTGTACCATAAAGATACTAAGCTCCATCCAAATAATCTTTATTAAAGCACTCGGAATGTATTAGTAACAGTTAACCATATATGTTCCTAGTACAAACACTCTGCAGTTCCTATGGCATGCATCTTAGCTTCTTTAAGCTGATTGCTTATGTTTTATGACCTGCAGATTTATTGTTTTGGTTCACTCCCACGGCTCTCATCAACTTGCTTTAATTGAAAAATACTCCGATAAACCCACAGTACCTTGACTGCCCAGCACCAAACAGCAGGCTGGCAGAGTTCACAACTAGCAGGTGGACATAATGGAACAGTCAGCAGCTAAAGAGACATATTTTAGTTTCAGGAGATGGTGGGGAACAAAACAGAGCTAAAGGAGTTCATTTTGGACTTGCATTCCTCAGGTCACCTGAAAACAACAATGCATTGGTACTGTATATCACTTTAACAACTATATAAGGTTACAGTAAGTCAGTTTTGTGTTAATGTTATTGTTATTAGTATTGATATCTGTATTACATTTTTGTATACTGTTTTACTAATGCATTGTACAGTACAAGCTGGATCTAAAGATAGCTGCCGATTCATAGCAGGACAACAATTTTACCCTAACCTCAACCGAGTAGTAATCATTCTTGTAACGGGCTAAATGATGCATGCTGTTAAAGAAAACACCAATCTGGGTCATTTTGGAGGCACAGCCAACCATTATATATTGCGACTTAGTTGAGAGAACTTGTAATGAGAGACACTTGCCCATGCTGTTTACAGAGGCTTGTGTAGGAATCCAACCCGGGTGGTTGGTTCAAATCACAAAGCCATTCTCTTTGATTTCTTTCGCTATGTTGTGCAAAGGAAATGTGCATTAGCAAAATATGTTTAGACTTCCGAGCTGTAAACAAATGCTTTGAACTGGGTTAGCTTGAACTTTGCCTCGCCTTTCCAAAGTTTGGACTTTCATATACTTCACTATAGTGGAGTCATCAGTGGAGAGTCTTTACAGGTGTACTTACTCTCTCTCTCTCTCTTGCTAAAACTTTGCCTACTCATTTGCAAAGCTAGGTTAAGCTTATGTAAAGGAGATGCATCCTGAGTACATCGGAGGCCCCGGAAACAAACACTTTTCCCCTCCTCCTCCTCCCCTTGACAGGCGAGTGACAGCTATTTAAATGCAAACTGTCGTTAACAAACACAACCCCGTGCGACACCTGCTTTAATCACGGCAACAAAGGCGCAGCGAGTGGCCGAGTAGGAGCCCCCTCTCTGTGTGATATTCAAATGATGGGGCGGTGCAGCAAACAAAAACAACAACATCAAAGAATAGGCTGGTGCGAGGGAGAGAGGCATGCTGCACTATGTGTGCCTCCTACCATCGCTGGTAATCAGCGTCATTTTTAGAAGTGATTAAAGTAAGACGGGCTGAAAGTCACTAAATCACTTACCCCTTTAGGATTGTGTGAAATTGCAGAGCTTTACATCACTTCAGTTTTTTTTCTTGCACACTTTCTTTTCATGCAACATACACAGTGGATTTCTGGTAATTATATACGCCTTGCAAGCCCACCTCACAGGCGGAAATATATAAATACCTCCATCTCCACCATGATCTCCACATGATCTCTGCTAATTCTGGCTGAATCAAGGCATCAAATCTGCCGCGATTCACATGTTCACACGAAGAACAGAGCTACTGCAGTTTGGAACGGTTAAAGGTGGAATAAGCAATTCTGTAGAATGCTTGTTGTCCCAAATCAGTTCATATCCACTAACTGTCCGAAAGAATCCAGTGTTAATACACTGCCTAGGCTCTGTAAACAGACAGAGCCCCCTTAGTTTACATACCAGTCCACAGAGCCTAAAGTTGTTTTCCGGAATCGCTGACTCCACCTTTAGAGCAGTTTATTCTGAAAGTCTGTGAACTGGTTAGCCTTGGACTTTAGCCTGACGCGTCTTGGTTGAGGTCCTGTCTTGGGTTGCTGTTGTTCTGCCCGCTCATAATTTAAATGAGGAAGTCACTGGGCTGTAACGTCCTGCACACCCGCCAAGGCCTGGGCACGTGTGTGACTAATGCAAGGCATTTGTTTTGATTATTTTTTGTCTTTTTTTTTGTTTTCTTTCAAAGAAACTGCTGCAGTGCATCCAGCTGTATTTGCAACAGATCTCTCTTTGTTTGTTGTTAGCACATATTTGCATTGTTTCATTTCAGCAAATTAAGAAAAACATTTATTTCACGTGTGTGTTCTTTTGTTCATTTAATCCTTATCGGTGTGCCGTCCATCTACTGTAGAAACACAACAAAAATCAACTGTCTACTTCTGTATTATTTATTTGACTTTTCCCTCATGTAACAGGTATACCATTTGTCACGTACACAACACAACACGGCTCAATTTCACCTTGCAGATCTCCCTTCAACAATGTTTTACTAAGAATAACACAAATTTCATTTGCATCATCCAAAATGTTTTTTCAATCCTGGAAAATGAAATTTAGGCCTATATTGTAACAGACCAAGAAGAAAGGGCCGTAAATCAAATCAATGGCGGTCTCAGCAGCAATGTGCCACGTTTGATTCAGATGCGTCCCTAATTACACTAATTCCTGAAGTGAATCATGCATCTGTGCGGCAGAACGACACGAGCGCGGGGCGTCTCTTGTATCGCTGCAACTTTGGGTGCGACGTAACTGCGGTTATTAGACATCTGCTGCGAGCGCTGGGAGAGAATAAATCATGAGCCACTTCATCTAATCAAATCTAATCACACTAACCAGCCTACTGGATCAAATTAATGGACACAGCATACACCATATCATCCACCTCAACCTGCTATGTACTGTACCACGTAAATATTGTAATTATATGCAACAACATGTTCGGTACACATATGTGGAAGTCACGCTCCAGAGGAACTGTTAAGTACTCCCAGTACCACCATGAAGAAATAATTCATTATATGTATCCGCCCTGCATTCAGAATCTTACTTGAAGGTGGAGTCAGTGATTCTGGAGATAAAATCAGTCAATATCCCCTCACAATTCCTCTTCCTTTCGCTACATGCCGATTACGTGTGTGTGTGCTGAAAATAATCCAGCGTTAATGCACAGCCTAGGCTCTGTAAACGGTCCTGTTGCTAGCTACGGTGGGCCCCCTGTGTTATATATTCATACCTGAAACACATTTGACTACAAGCATTCACCAGAATCGCTGACTCTGCCTTTTTAAGTGAAGGTACAGAATTATTATCAGCCAAATGTACTCAAAACTAAAAGTACTTGCCCCTGTGACTTCTATAAATGTGAAATTATTAGATTGCAAATGCTGATGCATCCGTTTGTGAGCATCATTTTACTGTTGCAGCTGTTGAAGGTGAAGCCAGTAGTATATACTGTACATTATAAATTGTACAGTTACTGTGGGTGGTTTAGTACGGTGGCGCTGAGCATTCACCAAATAAAAAAAAGTTTCACTGCAGGATCTCGTAATTACGAGATAATATCTCGTAATTACGAGATAATTATCTCGTAATTACTGCTCTGAAACTTTCCTGCTCTGAAACTTTTTTTTATTTGGTGAATGCTCAGCGCCACCGTAGTTTAGTTCAGGGGTCACACAATAAATCTCATGAGACCATTTAGATCGAAAAAAAAATAAAGCTCTGCATCTCAAACTTGCACAAGGTTTGTTTTGTACATATCTGTATGATATATATGGGATAGGTAAATCTCTTTGCATCGTAAAATGTTTAATTGAAATCATATGAGAGGTCTAGTCTGGGAACAACTCTTCATCTACCTGTTTAGTGCATTAAAAAAAGAAACCGCAAACGTGCATCTTTTATTTTTAAATCACGATAATAAAGAAAAACATTTCTTACAAATGGCTAAAGGTGCAAAAGTTAATTGATTCTACAATGGCTAAATGTGGAAACAGACTTTGCAGGTAAATCATGATGCAAATTAATTTGTTCATTTTTATTTTTGTAATCAAAATGTAGGCTTCACATATTCCAACAACTCAAAATTCACACACATTCTGGCTCTAACAAAAAAAATTACACAAGTTTAGACCTTCGGTGTTCATAAAATGCCCGAGTCATGACAGTGAATGATGGCTTTATTTAAAAATCATAACACTTTTTTAATAAATGAAGTACAGGGTGCAGTGTGAACTTGTAAGACGTGATTAAATACTGCGGTTCCCTGTTAATTAGATTCCTTCAGGTGTTAACTTGCAAATGCCAAGGCTCCCAAAAACACACCGACGCTGTGAAGTCTGTCGGAAGATGGCGGACTGTGAAGGGGCCACTGGCTTTATTAGGAGCAAAAACTTGCCTTATAGCCGGCATATGGAGCTTATGAAGCCTCTATCAGATGAGGATTTGTGTGTGTGTGTGTGTGTGTGTGTGTGTGTGTTGGCTTTTGCTTCCAGCATATGCGCAGGAAATCCACCACATCCTCGAACGAACGAGACGATCCCGGTGACATTTAGAAAGAGAACCTGTGGGAGTCACTTTCATATAAAGCCATTGATCTGTACACACTGATTAACATTTGTGACAATGAGGGAGGAACAGCAGTTTTTTTTTTCTCTCTCCCCCAGTCATTGTCTTTATTATTGCTTTATTTTCGACAATCCCCCCTTTCCCATTGAGAGCAGGGTTCATAGACAGTTGACAGAATTATACAGGACGTCTCATGGGCTTAAGTGGATCACTGCTTTTCCTTCAGAAACAGCTAACTTACAATTACAAGGAAAGACATCAATTCCGTGACATGCTACCAATCTGTATATGACTGATTTTGATGTCCCGTGTTAGTGTGTAGTCTGTAGTCTGTAGTGTGTTCCTTTGGGGGATTTCTTCAATGGAAAAAATCAGCTCTGATTTCCTGCCTTTTTTGCCTTTTGAATGTTGCATGCATTAGAACCTTAGAGAAAAGCATTCGAGCAGGAAAATCTTGTGGCTATATATTGTGTTCTGAGGGTGGACACAGGCATTTGTGGGCTTCAACTAACCCTCCTCGGCTCTGTGCATATGAAATAATAAATAGATGCATTCTTTGAGGAGGAAAAGCATCAAGTGCAGTCTGAATATTGAACCAGGGCTCTGCCAGTGGGGAGCTATTTTTGCTTATACGTGTGTGTGTGTGTGTGTGTGTGTGTGTGTGTGTGTGTGTGTGTGTGTGTGTGTGTGTGTGTGTGTGTGTGTGAGAGAGAGATATTCAAATCTTCAACGTTTCATTGTTCTCGACACCATGTGTGGCATTTAAGTCAGTGCTTTCTGAACTCGTCTCCCCCCAGCCTTCAGCAAACTCTTTGCTTAAATGTTGGCATTTGACGTAACGAGTGACACAGCGTCTCTGTACCACGACAGAGCGAGTGAGAGCGGAATGCCAAATGAGCAGGATGTGCTTTATAATCCAACCACCACCATGAGGATAATGTGATATCCAGGCCTGATATGCAGTCTGTGGTGGAGTTTTAATATTAATGTTAAATTAATATTATATTATATTAACATTTGAGAGAGCGAGACCTAAAGTGACTCGGGTGGGCCTGCTCTTCCACTTGAGTAACCCCCCGCAGTCTTAACATAACATGGTGAAACAGAGCGGGGCGACCAACATCAGCTGGTCCGTCTCGCCCGGCTGGGGAGACTGTCTCATAAAATCTTCTTCATTTAAAATGCACAGATTTTTTTTTCTTCTCCCCCTTTTTTTGGTGTCACGCTAAGTAAGAAAAAGGACCTTGAACATCCAACTATAACACATTCCTTCCCGATTGAATTGACAACAAAAGTTGTTGTGATGAATCCTTGGTCACAAACAGCCGTGTGGGTTTTTTCTTTACAGCTGTGTGTGTGTGGGCTGGTATTACTTATGTTGTGGGGACATTTTTCTATTTACACATTGATATTGTGGGGACGTACCTTCCTTTTGGGGACAAAATGGCAGTCCCCATAATTACAATAATTACATTTTAGGGTGAAGACTTGCTTTAAGGTGTGGGACTTGGGTTTAGGTTACCATTAGGGTTAGGCAAGTAGTGATTCTGATTAGGGCAAGTCTCCAGGAAATGAATGTAACTCCATCTAATGTCCTCAGAAGTGATAAACACAACCTTTGTGTGTGTGTGTGTTCTTGATGTGTGTTGTTCCTGTTTCTCAGCCTCATCCCTCCCACACATTTGGTCCTTGGTGTTTTGAGTTCCAACCTTGGCTACTTTTCAAGAAGTGCACAGGTTTGGCTCAGTTTTGTTGTACTTTTTTTTTTTTCGTGGTTATGAAAAACTAGACGGATGCAGCTGTTGATTGCTGGGAGGTGCAGGACGTGTTAAGCACCTCGGGGCTGAAAGGAAATAATTGATTTCTTTGCCTACAAGGTTAGAGAGAGTTTAACTTCGAAAACCTACACAGGCCCAGCCAACCCAGTCTCACAGTGAAATGTAAAATAGGTACATTGGTCCACAGCGCAAAATGTAGAGATTTCACAATACAGGCCTTGAAATTGTGAATTACCTACATTTGTTCCCCCTATTCATTTCTAATGGCCAGCGTACATGTCACGTGACTTTCAAATCCTCCCGGCCGAAACGAAACCCAAGCTGTGACCGCCATTGCCCCAGCTTTTATTCTGCAGATTTTTAAGATGTATACGCTATTAAATGGGTTTTTGATAACATTGTTAGTGAGAAATGTGTGTCTTACTCTCACAATCTGGACTCAGTGAATGTATACGATGTAGTTTGATGGTTATCACGAATATTATTCTGGACATCGCCAAGAAAATGTAGAAATACAACATTTATACTGGTTGCTATGCTGTTGCTATGACGCTCCTGGCGCTGCCTCAAACCGGAAACAGGAAGCGTTTGAATTATTATTATTTCTTTGCTGTAAATGCTTAATTTGTTGTTCTCTCATTTAAAAAACACATGTTTATTACAGAGGCGGGATGACGTCTACAGAGTCGCCTGCTAACAGCTCCCGTGACAGTTATGAACGTTTTATATTTTCGTTGTCACGAGGAAAGCCAATCAAGAGAGCAGAGCTCAGTCATCCTCCACGGTCAAACAGGAAGTGAAGCGATAAATTACAAAGTAAAATCAGTTTGACACTTCCGGTTTCACCATATGTAATGAATTTAGCTTTCTTGATATGTCATTTAGAGCGATCTGATGATTCTGATCACTCGATATTGCGGACTTTACAGTTAAAATAGCAGGAGAGATCACTTTGCTTGCTTTTTAACCTCTGCATAATCTTGTGGATTAAATTACTTTTTATTTTATTCATTATTTTACATGAAATTACCTTTGAGGGATATCCTTGACACCTATTTTTTTTCTCACCTGCACACTTTGTTACCTTTTACCTTTTACGTTGTATCTTATTTTCTATTGTCTATATCTTTTTAGTTTTTTTATTGTGCAAATAAATTAAATCAAATCAAAAGCATTACACCGGAAACAGGAAGCGTTTTGATGACTTTCGCTTTTTATTTTTATTTTATTCTTTGCTGTAAAAGCTTAATGTAACTGCTAAATTGTGTTCTCTAATTTTTAAAAAACATGTTTATTTAAGAGCAGGGATTACGTCTCCAGAGTTGCCCGCTTACACCTCCTTTTTTATCTCGCAAATAAATCAAATCAAACTTACATTCATCATAAAGAGAGAGAAGAGAAGAATTATATATCATGATTTACTCTCTTCATTGCATTTCCTTTAGACGGACATGCCCTTGAGTGGTGGTGTCTTCTACTTATAGAGCGTTTTAAAATAGAAGGGTATGAAACCTGCAAAATATATGTATATTATTTAAAATAGCAAGTGCTAACAAAAAGCACTTTCCTTGCTTTTTAACCTCTGTATAATTTTTATTTTATTCATTATTTGACATTAAATTACCTTTGAGGTGAGATATCCTTCACCCATTTTTTTTCTCACCTGCACAAGTTACCTTTTACCTTTTACTTTATATCTTATTTTTCTGTGGCCTATTTTTTTATTGTGCAAATACATTAAATCAAATAATAAGCATGATGGTGAATTGTAGGTGTGTTTAAATGTAGTGTCGTAGAATCTTTACACTGACAACATTAAGACCTTTCCAGCGATGTATTCAGTTGGTGTTCTTATGGCAAGGTTTTGATCTTCTGGGCCCTATTTCAGGTAGCTGGTTTTACATACTCTGAGTTTAATCCTGCGCTCTGAGTTGGTCAACTCAGAGCGCAGGGTTGATGAGTAACTCTGGGTTTTCGGTTACAGAACAGTGGATCAGCGTTGGGTCAATCGACTCTGAGCGTGTTCACTCTGGGTGGAGCGTGTGCATAAAAGCCATCGTCAATGGATCGCTGATAACATGATTCACCATGGAAACAGAAGAAACAAATGCGTGATCCTCCCACTTCTCCACTTCTCACTCCCACTGGAGTTAGAAATATTAACGAATGAGTTTATGGTAGCCTATGGAGAAGAATTAACGGGGATATTGTCACATAACTCTGATCTAATCTCCTCGGCAATTCAGAAAAAAACAGAGCAATCATTTCGCTTCCGTATGAGAAGCCATAGTCTATTTTAAAAAGTTACGCATATCAGCAGTAAAGTAATAAAGCTGGCGCGGCACAGCATTTCTGACAGTGTTTTATATTCGCTGTATAATATGTTGGGAAGCTATAGCCTAATAGCCCACTGTGCAGTAAACAGACTGTCGCTTCTTTAAAATGGGGAGTGAAAGACAATTAAGTCCAGTTAAAAACAATACAAATAGGTTTATTAATCTGAATGTAGAGCATGTCACGATGTGTAAGGTGGCCGCCTATATGAACGGACTGAGAACAAGGCTACTGATCAGATAAATGATCGGTCAAACGTAAAATCATCAGGAAATGATAAAAACATCCCGATGGAGATTTCTATGGAGTGATTTTGCTTCAAACTGTACAGGGACGCGTGTGACAGTGACACTCTTTCTTCAGTCGGAGCTGCAGCGTAAAGTGAAAACAAACTCAGGGTAGGTCTAACCACCTATCCAGCAGGTTAGACCCACGGCGTATGTTGCCGCAGTAACTGACTCTCGGTTGCGCTGAACCTGCTACCTGAAACGGAAAACCCTGAGTTTCCACTAACTCAGAGCGAACAAACTCTGGGTTGACTCAAAACCAGCTACCTGAAATAGGCCCCTGATCACTTTTAAAGCCCAATAATGAAAATGAAGCTTTTTGTTTGCTCATTTGTTTTCTTTTGGAAATAATAATCCAAAGGATGTCACTTTCAGAGATTATAATGCAGAACGCTATGCATAATCTAAAATACAGGCCTAAATCAAATATACCTGCATAGATGGATGGATGGATTTGTAGATGGATAATGTAGGCCTACTTTATTTATTGCCATAGGGAAATTGTAGCATTGAAGCAGCAGTTATTGTGGATTGTATTGCAGTTGGCAGGAATGACTTTCTGTAGTGCAGTTGAATAGCTGAAGGAGCAGTGCTGTCCATTATCTTCAGCAGCTTGTGAATTATCATTCTCTCCACAACCAACTATGGGCCCAAATAGGTAAATAATGATTTGCTCATGAAGTACAGTCTGCTCTGTCCCTCCATGCACAACCCCCATGTTACATTTGCAGTCTGTTGTAGAAGTAAATGCAGGTCTCTGTAGCCCTCCACCATCTCATCCTCTTCCCCCAGGATTCGAGTAGCCAGGCATCCTATTGTTTTCGGCCTAGTGCTCCATTTCATCCAAAAATCCACAACCATCTCGATCATCTTCCTCCCACAACATGCATGGCACACCCTCAACTGCTGAATATTCTGAATATCTCATTAAAATAGGCCTATGAAGAGAGTGCAGGGATTAAATGAGGGGCATGCAATGAAACATTTCTTAACAGTCTTTAGTCAATTTGGCCATGCTTTCTCTCTCTCTCTCTCTCTCACTCACACTCACTCACTCACTCACTCACTCACTCACTCACTCACTGTTAACATAGTCTTCAGTCTGATTGACCATGCTCTCTCTCTCTCTCTCTCTCTCTCTCTCTCTCTCTCTCACTATCACTCAAACACACACACACACACACACACACACACACACACACACACACACACACACACACACACACAGTAGGGTTTTAGTGGATGATTTGGTTCAATAGGCCTATTAACTGATATAATATATGTTTTTAATATATTTTATTTCATAATAAATATAATCAGCCACATGAAATTACATTAAAATCAATATCAGGCTATAAAACAAACATAGTGGCCTTTTGATTCAGCTTGGTGCAGACATGAAAATGGAATGCGCCCATTCAGATGACGTCACAAGCTGAAATAATGCGGCCCATCACCGGCGGACAGCTCGGAACTCTTTATATGTCCATGCCATGAACTCATAGGCATCGCTTCCATGCTTCATGGGAGCTGCTCGTGAAAAAAAAAACGTTCCTAACTGTCACGGGAGATGTAAGCGGGCAACTCTGGAGACGTAATCCCTGCTCTTAAATAAACATGTTTTTTAAAAATTAGAGAACACAATTTAGCAGTTACATTAAGCTTTTAATTTACAGCAAAGAATAAAAAAAAAAAAAAAAACGAAAGTCATCAAAACGCTTCCTGTTTCCGGTGAAATGCTTTTGATTTGATTTAATTTATTTGCACAATAAAAAAACTAAAAAGATATAGACAATAGAAAATAAGATACAACGTAAAAGGTAAAAGGTAACAAAGTGTGCAGGTGAGAAAAAAAATAGGTGTCAAGGATATCCCTCAAAGGTAATTTCATGTAAAATAATGAATAAAATAAAAAGTAATTTAATCCACAAGATTATGCAGAGGTTAAAAAGCAAGCAAAGTGATCTCTCCTGCTATTTTAACTGTAAAGTCCGCAATATCGAGTGATCAGAATCATCAGATCGCTCTAAATGACATATCAAGAAAGCTAAATTCATTACATATGGTGAAACCGGAAGTGTTAAACTGATTTTACTTTGTAATTTATCGCTTCACTTCCTGTTTGACCGTGGAGGATGACTGAGCTCTGCTCTCTTGATTGGCTTTCCTCGTGACAACGAAAATATAAAACGTTCATAACTGTCACGGGAGCTGTTAGCAGGCGACTCTGTAGACGTCATCCCTCCTCTGTAATAAACATGTGTTTTTTAAATGAGAGAACAACAAATCAAGCATTTACAGCAAAGAAATAATAATAATTCAAACGCTTCCTGTTTCCGGTTTGAGGCAGCACCAGGAGCGTCATAGCAACAGCATAGCAACCAGTATATCGACCTGAAAGAAATGTTGTATTTCTACATTTTCTTGGCGATGTCCAGAATAATATTCGTGATAACCATCAAACTACATCGTATACATTCACTGAGTGAAGATTGTGAGAGTAAGACACACATTTCTCACTAACAATGTTATCAAAAACCCATTTAATAGCTTATACATCTTAAAAATCTGCAGAATAAAAGCTGGGGCAATGGCGGTCACAGCTTGGGTTTCGTTTCGGCCGGGAGGATTTGAAAGTCACGTGACATGTACGCTGGCCATTTGAAATGAATAGGGGGAACAAATGTAGGTAATTCACAATTTCAAGGCCTGTATTGTGAAATCTCTACATTTTGCGCTGTGGACCAATGTACCTATTTTACATTTCACTGTGAGACTGGGTTGGCCCAGCAGTGGGCCAATTAACGGTTCTGATTTGGAAAATGTGCGACGGGACCTCTGTATTTGTTTATAGCTGGAAAATGGCAAACGCAGTGTTTCAAACCAAATCTCTCGCATACAACCTTCTGTGCCTTTTCTCTGAGACGTTTAAGCACACAGGATGTGTGTGTTTTATGCTATTTACAAATATGTTTCCTAAAAAACTGCACATATTTCCTTTGGCATTAACATCAAATACAGATATTTTTAGGACCCCGCTACTTCTTACCTCGAAAGCAACTACGACTTTCTGTGAAATTAGAGAAGTTGCCTCCGAATGCCATCTCCTGTGACTTCTATTTATACTTATTTAGCAACATGTATTATTAAGCATCAAAGGGTTTCAGGAGCATATTTATAATAATTCGCATTATGTCACTGGGTTGTGCATATCATTATGTGAGGCTAAGTGGGAGTTTTCTTGTGTTGCACATAAAAGAAAAATATTAATAACTGTCTCAATGTTGGTCACTTTGCATACTTGAAATAACTCCCCGTAGATGTCTGAGCCAAATACAGTGGTAATCATATACACTCTTATCTATTCAAACAGAATGTAGTGCATTAACAGAGACTCCCGCTAAGTGGTTCAGGTGAGAAGCCCTTTTAGTTCTAATTTTCTGTTCTACTTAAATTAAAGGCGATTTTTGGCAGAAGTAAACTCAGCCAGTTCCGTGTGTGTGTGTGTGAGTGTGTGAGAGATAGAGAGAGTCTACCCGGCCGCCTCGTCACCTCCCCATTGTTTGTTCTGTAAAGCAGGTCGCATCAGGCGGCTCCAGAAAGCAATTTAACTCTGTCTATGAAATGTTGGTTTTATCTAAGCCCTTCCTTTACCAAAGTCCTATGGAGCAAATAGAGGGAAAAATACACCAGGCAGTTTATAAGTACTTTCGGATCATCGTATCTTTGGGCATTTTCACACTAGAGTTCATTTGATACGGTCTTACTCGGGGACACATTTTGATGTCGCACTGAGTCTATAGAAAAACACTGTAAAGAGACTGTCTGTTCCATTTTTACTTCATCTGTCTCTGCTTGGTGACATTTCTGCCCTGCTCACCATTTTGATCAGTTCAGTCACTTTACTGTGAGCGCCAAACAAATATTCAAGTTACTGTAGGCTACTCAAGAGTTGAGTTTCCCAGCAAGAGACACAACGACTTGGACTAAAAAGACCATTGTTTGAGCGAGGCAGGGAGTTGAATATAAGGTTCTGGGAAAATGAGTTCCTGACAAAATAAAAACCTTTTGAAAAGTTAACAAAATCCTGTGGTCCAAAGTTTATTTCTTTCATTATGGTCAGATTCAAGACGTGTATACTTCAAGTTCAAGGTAAGGTTAGCAAGATTAAAAATGTTTTGGTTGTCTTTGAACTTTGAAGAAACACTGTCTTGTTGACTAAGACTCGTCACCTTAGGTTTAGCAGACCAAACTGTGTCTGGCTTAATAATATTCTTAATAATAATAATAATACATTATATTTGTCTGCGCCTTTCTAGACACCGAAGGACTTTATAAAACAGGAATGAGCTATTGAAAGACAAAACATAAGTGTACATTTATTTTATCAAGTGACTGTTGATGAAGATGTTTCTTTGTTATGCAAACTTGGAAGGTTAAATGAGATGTATGATGACTTTATATTGATAATTACATTCTGTTTGAATTAGTTTCATTTATTGTATTCATCTATATGTTGTACTTGTATGATGATAATGTCTCGTGGATCTATGTAGCACACAGTACGTGGTTAGAAAATAATCTCAAAGAAGCAGGAGCCCGAGTGTGCAATCATCGTTGGGAGTCGTTTGCTTGGGGGACATCGAGTCAGATTTATGTGAGATGATTTAGGAGATAAAACCGGGATGTGCTACATTTTGGCGTGTACGTATCCATTTATGTAATTAACTAGGAGTGCTCCCGTTAGCGACCACGGTTAATAAGCTCCGGTGGGGACGCGGCGAGGCAGGTGAACCCCTGGCCCTGGAGATGTTAAACACAGATGAATAGATGCCATAGCACACACACCGCCCAGTAAATCAGATAAAATGAGCAAGGGAACAGGACGCAAATGGGCCTCGCGCTGGAAAACTCAATATCACATAAATGGGCAGACCTCTCATAGATATTGGAAGCTGGTAACCCTGCCACTACAGGCTCACCTTTTCTATTGCTCACACGCGCACTCTACATTTACGGGCTTTACCTTCTCCAGTTCCATTTGAGCCTTCAAAACCTTTACATGTGCAGGCCGGACGTAATGGGCAGTTGGCTAAATGAATGTATAAGTGTAATAGCAGCTGTAACAAGGCCGAATGATATATATCATGTAGTCATCCGTGGTATTCCTAGGTGCTACATGGCTGACCGAGCTACTGGGGCCTTAGATTGAGAGGGGCCGGAAACTGAAAGAAAACGCAAGGTCGCACATTTGCTATTCATCCTGAGGTCTGCACTATTGAGAAAATACATTTAGTTTTTGAAAGAAAGAAATCAACTTCAAGAATGACCCATTTAAATCAAGTAATGTGTGCTATGTTCGGTTGAGATACTTGACAATCCTTTACTGCTACCTTTAAGTTTTGATTACATCTAAAATGTCAAGATGTTGAGGCTAGCTGTATTTAGAACATTTATACGGCAACATCCACAGTGGGCCTTCGCAATCCTTATACATGGACAGATTTATTATGTTGTTTCAATATTTCAGAATGAAATTATAGAACTAAAATGGACATGGAATACTTTGTCAGTAGACATTAGGTAGCCTACGTGCCTAATATGACAAAGTGATCATCTCAAATGTATCACATACATTCTGTGCTCTGGTCTCGGCATAACAGGTCAGTAATGAAATAAGAAGCCTGAAGCTTTAAAAAAAAATATATGCACAGTTTTTTATTTTTATTATGATGCATAGTGGATGTGATTGCAGGGCTTACATATTCTCACCGAACCATAGCACTGTGTCATATATCATTAGGGAAGTTGCTCTACTCGCAAATGTACCAGAGAGGATAGGGAATAATTAAACTGTTTGATGCCAGAAATATCCATTTAGATTTATAATGGGGGGAAAAAACAGAGCTGGAAGTGCGAAGAGAACTGAGACGAAAACATAACTTTGTGATGCCCAACAAAAGGTCACATTTTAAAGAATTATACTGCTAATTTAAATTTTCTTGCCTAGCGACGAATTACGGCCAACAAGTGGAAAACATTTATGCATTGCTAATCGTTGCAGTACTGCACATCCTAGGATATACTGTATGCCATTACTTATGCACTTCCAGTCTCACAGTTATCCCGCTATTTTTATGACCTCTGTAATTACAAAATAATGGCTTGAACTTCTCCGGCGCGGCTATCTTGACTTTGTTGTAATAATCAAATAAAATCCTGTTATAACCCCCATAACAATGCACTTATCAGACAAGTGTCCCTATTTAAGTTGTCCCTAATTGCATAGAGTTATGGCCTATTAGACAGGGGGTCTAGAATAGCTGCACTTGGCACTTTTATGAAGTGGAGATATGAGGGACGACATGTGTGAATGAATGCTTTTCGTGGTGTTTCTTATTTTATGAGCTTTCTCAGTAACCGTGGGGCCAGAGATCCCCTCTGCCCTGCCCGTTTCTTACTTTGTCTATGTATTTCTATGATTTAAATAATGAAAAACTCCTATGTTTTGCCTTTTAGACGTGCTCTTGTACATCACAGGTGCACAAGGAGAGTGCTTGGAATCGCCATTCGCTGTCACAAAGGGCTTTACTGCACAGCGGAGACGAATATAGATTTTTTTCTTCTTCTTTTTTTTTTAAAGCAATGTCACCTTGACAAAATCAAAAGAATGGAGTTCAGGCTTTCTCTGGGAGTCACCACGCCGCGTTGTGTTTTGAACACTTTGAAGGGAGTATATCTCGTGTAAGGTGTCAGTCAACAATAAGGCTTTCAAAAAAGAAGTATATTTCCCCACTTCAGGTGCACTGAGAGGCACTGCAGGCACTCATCCTTTAAGCAGCAGTCAGAGGAGACACTCTCCCCAACGGCCATTAAGGTAGAAAAAAAGAAAATATCTTCTTAAGTTATGTGCTCTTATTTTTGGGGGGAATGCGGCATCTGATTAGCATACTCTACTTCTTCACCAAGTCCCTTTGGTGGTGTTTGGGATGATTTGCACGCCGTTACATATTCACAGATCTTTTTCACAGTTTTACCACAGATTTAATAAAAACTAGAGTGATGCTGCCTCTCTCCTCTCCACTATCCCGCCCGTTCTCCAGCCCCTCTCTCTCTCTCTCTCTCTCTCTCTCTCTCCCTCTCCCTCCGTCCTTCACACCACTCCATCTCTCCAGAACTCTGCAGCGGTAATTAACAGCGTGGTTATGTCTGGGGAGATATACCGCGAGCTATGTCGGTGAAATTAGGCAGCGGAATAATGAGGGTTGAGGGACATGTACTGTACTGCAGGTCTGTGCTGCTGCATTTAAAATCAAAGGATTTTCTCCAGCGCTAATTGGTGAGGGGTTAAACTGCTCGGGTGGCCCTCACCCACTGTCCTGAGCCCTCTGCCCCAAAATCCCACCGCCAAGGAGATGAATGCCTCCTGCTTTTGCTGTAATTTTTGTTGCGTTTCATTTCCATACCGAAGCGTGACATTTGTATCTATTTAAAAGGGAAATCGAGACACTGGTAAGATAACTTTGGCTGTACTCTACACGGGGGCCAATTTAACACTACACGCCATTACTTCTTGTTATGAATTGATAGGCTGCCCAGCTGTATTGTTTTCTTTTCAATGGTAACCAATTACCTCAATGTCCTCGCAATTGACCATAACATACACAGCGCATAAATCAATACAATGTTCCTTCATTTGAGTACATCGAGTCGACTCACACAAGTGAAATTAGCACAGCAAGGCAGAGAAGACACCCCCTCCCTCTCTCCTGCCCTCTCCACGGTTACAGTGATGGCATCAGCAGCATGACACTGTATAATGAGCACAGCCACGGTCCACTGCTCAGAAGAATACAGTAAATACACACCCTCGCCATTGTGTTTGGGCAGTAGCAGCTGCATGGTAACCATGAAGACGGCTGCTAATTACACGTCTGCAGTTGTTTTTGCGTACATTTGAGGGTGAAAAATCAAACCAAATTGTGTTCTTTGCTTTGGAAAATCAAAACATGCCACATCAACAATGCATTGATTTCACAAGTCAGTGTTTCCTCTCAATAGCCTATACCGTGCTGCCTCCCAGAAAATGGCATTCGTGCTCGATAAACAAGTCATATATTCTAATAACAGCAAGGTTTTAAGCTGCACTAATAATAATGACGGTTAATAATAAACAATTTTTCAAAGGAGGCTGCCACCACAGGATCATTGACCACAATAATAGACCGCTAATTAGGCATAATGACATTCTAAAAAGTATGATAATGATAAAATAACCAGCCATAAATAAACAGAAAATGTCAGTTTGATATACTGTGGTGATACTACCACAATATAAAGCTTATAAGAGCTTGTTATCTCCTTATAAAACTTCACTTTTTAATTTGGTGCTAATTCACTGTTATTTGTTTTCGTCATTGTAGCACCGTGGATTGGTACGATTGCAGCAGAGTACAACCATAAACCTCTACTAATCTGAAAGCAAGGGGGGGGGGGGATAATTCTTCAGGCCCATGACAATTCAGATTCTTTTGATCCTTATGGTGGTTACATACAGTAAGTAAGCGACCCATTCATTCCATTGTCTTTGAAGCAACTGATTTTACACCTGAGTGACTTCACAAGCTCCTTTTTAAAGAGAGTCAGGTTCAAGTTCACAGAAACTGACTTCAGTCCTGGGACACTGGGGCGAGACACTGACTTTCAATTTTTTAAATGCTAGGCACCCTCTTCTGTTAGCTTTCTAGAATACAAACCCTTACTCACACTGGGTCTGTATTATATACTGACAAGACTGGCTCTATATTGAAAAGCACCATGGAAATAGAGCTCCTTATTTTTGACTTTACCTAATTAGGTGTTGGGGCTATTTTCCCGCCACTGCTGCTATCGTAAGTTCTTTTTTCTTAGTTCTATTTGTATGGGCGAGAGTTTTCTGCTGTCACTGTCAGTCATTAACAGAAGGCACAATGGGTCCTGACAGATGAAAGAAGCAAATTAATTCAAGACCCATATTAGAATTTGAAGTGTTACCATCTTGGCATGAGCGGCGCCGCATTCTTGGAATATGCTTATTGTGTTGGAAATGCGGCCAGAGCTGGAAGACACAAATGAACAGGAAGCCTTTTATTTTCTCCAATCATTCTACAGTACATAAATAGGACCAAGCATGTTTATCAAAGCTTTTGAGAATTAAAATGAGTTGTGATGTCAACATGTTCAGATATTTTTTTTAAATCTTCCTTGGCACTGAATGGTTTCCACTGGTGTGGTTTTGTGAGGACATAGTTTGAAAGTGATTTTAACACATTAAAAAAAAATAACACTGAACACACTACTGCAGACCTCAATTTGAACTTCATCCTTCCATTCTCTGTTTTTTGCTTCTATATTATGTTGAGTTGATATTGGGAAAGAGTCAACGGCTTTGTCCAATAACTAGGAGTATTATTATGTCTAGAGTCTGCAGCTGAGAAGGCAGCCAGTCAAGGCGGTGAAGGCTTTCAGTTGTTGTCTGTTGGTAGTTTTGCATTGAATCCAATAGATGAGATTTACTGGACTTATAATTCGATTTAACAATTCAAATGTCTCATAATAACATTCTCTATTACGGCCCACCATGAGGATATGAATAACTATTATTTTTCAGAAGACATAATAGAACCACTAATACTCAAGGCGGTGATTTCATCAAGACGTAAAGCCAGCACTGATTCCTACAAAATGAATAGAGACATGATGGTACAATCATAATCAAGGGCTTTTCTATGGAATGTGCAGGTTCAATACCAAACACGTGAGAGTGGGAATGGAGCTGTCCTGACTCAAATAAAGGTCACTTTCAAAAAAATGTTCACACTCTTGCAATGAATGTCATTTCAGATGCTTCATAATTTTCAATTTGAACTGTGAGTGCCCTGTTAAAGGGATCGGTGTTTAAAAGGGCGCAAAGGAACACTCCAGTGAAAGGAACTATCCTTCGACCTTGGGAGTTACCTTCTTATATTGTGTGAAAGGGGTGGCTAGTAATGATGAATTCACAGACATTTATCATCAATGTTGCAGTTCCCCTTAGCTCTATGGAGTGTTCTAACACCCACCAGCTTTGATTTTCAGGGAGCCCGAGCCTCACTATTAGCTTTCACTCGCACAGCTCTCATCAGTCATTTTGTACATATTCCGATGCAATTAGCAGCTTTAAAGCCATACAGTTTAAACAAGAGTTACTGCAGACCAAAACAGAGCTACACTAAGACGTCGTAGTAGTATCTGTTAGATGTGTAAACAGGAACCAGTTTGTTAATACAGTATGTCCGCAGTTATAATTGTATAAGGAATCCTAGTCTTGTTTTCACAGCTTGTTTCGGCTGCCAATGGACAGGAAAATAGCAGGTTTAAAATCAACACATTGTTTTATCTTTGAGGAATAGTTTGGTACGCTGCGTGTAATCGCCTTCTTGCTGAGTAAGACAAGAAGAGCAATACAACTGTCATGTCTGTACGCTTAAGGTATTAGCCAATTTGCTTTACTTTCCATAAAGACTGCAGCTAGGGGCTGTATAAAGGTACAACACATCTGCCTTTGAACAGCTCAAGAGCTCACTACTTAACACTTTATATCTTGTTTGTTAGTAAAACTACAATTCAATACTATACGGTAGGCCTGCACAAAAATGTGAAATTATGTCTTGAGGAAAACTCCAATCACTCCGAATCAGAAATTACTTTAATGAGCTAATCTTGGTTTAACCCCTGAAAAACTGAACTGGAAAAAACGGCAAGTAGTTGTTTTACAGAGGGGTTAAAGGCTGGAGTGGGTTATTATTACCCCTACGTTCAGTGTTCATCAAATCGACTCTTGGCTCACATGATAGTGATATATATTGATCTTTTCTTTTAACTCTGTAAAATGTCAAACTATTCTTTTAAGCCTTCTAGTATTATTACTTTACCCACACAGACGACGACCCACCCCATATGCATTCACCTCACAAACATGACAAATGGTGATGGCTGACAGGCGGGCCTGAGCAGACAACAATCAAGCGAAATTATCACAAAAGCCATCAGAATTTTTATGTGACCGCTGAATCGAAACCTTAGTAATTTAGTGTATGGTGGGCATTAGATTATTCTTTTTTTCTCGAATCCATTAAAATAGAGCGAAGAATGAAACATATTCTAAGAACACACAGCAGCGTCTGCAGTAACTCAAATCTGCATTCAGTCTCGGTAATGAAATTTGAAAGAGAGCCCTTGAGAGATTAGGGATTCCCCTTTGCCAACAGATGTTTGTGGAATGAAAGAGTTTCAAAGAGAATAGGCCAGGGGGGCGGGTTGGAGAGGCAGGCCAATAGAACAGCCCAAAGTGTAATCTTGAGATGGAGGGAAAATGTTTGGATTCCCTGTGCATTCCCCCCGCAGTATTAGTTAAGAGGACAATGGACGGGGCTGATTTTCTACATTGTAAATGTGCAATCCTCCAGCAGAGGAGTGCTGCATCAGGATCAAGTCTTAAACAATGTCGCCTTGCCTTTATCTCGCCGCCACACTCTCCAAACCGACCCGCTGGAATTGACTCGCAGCCTGTTATTCCCAAAAGCCTGAATCGCAAACGGCTCCCTCTCATTCAAGCGCAACTTCATTACTGCTTGAAATGTGCTCGGCTTCAAGTATACAATGCTATTATATTCCTCGGCTTGTGTGACACTTGCATCATAATTTAGTTTACATAGGTTTTTCTATTGAACTAGAGGGAGGGAGGGAGGGGGGGGGGGGGCATTTATTTCCATAGCAATACAATGCCTGTGCAAAGTTAACCCTGGGGCTGGACTTTGAGAAAGAAATTCCTTTGAGATGGAGAGATACAATCTTCCATTCGTCCTCTGTACACATCCAACTAAAAGAAACACTTGTTAAAGACCTCCACTTTATTGGACCCAAGCTGTCACATCTGATAAAGCTCACTGTAACAGAGTGGGCGACCCAGGGAGACCGGAAGATTGGACGGTGCCAAAGTCTTGTGACACTGAAATGCCCCTTTAACTCGGCACTCGCCAGACAATCATTTCAAGTCGAGTAAAAAACCCAACCTTTAAAAGATATCATTAGCTGTAAAAAAAAAAAAAAAAAAAAAAGAATCAGCCACAAATGACACGACTCTGCTGCAATCCGGGAGCAACAGTTTGCCGTAACACCTTGGACTTTAATGACGGCCATGAAAACCCGCAAATGAGCAAGTGAAGACATCCAGTGTGGAATCGGGGAATGAACACATTAGCCCGTGCTGACAGATGAGTCTTAATTGTTACCTCTGGCAAATGGGGACTTCACATAGGAGAACAAAAGCTCTCCTCGCAGCGCCCTGTTTGATGCAATGTGACGATGACCTTGCTGCAATGCACCCCTCCGCAAGATCCTTAGGAGTTTATCTTGACAGACTCCCAAAGACTGTCTCTCAGGTGTCGCACTGATAGACCAATTCATTTAATTCTGTCACGATCCTGGGCTTTAGAGGCTGCTGCTTGATGAATCCCTATTGTTCCTCTCTGCCTGTCTGCCTGTTTGCACTCACTTGAGGTGAGACACGTTACCTTTTCAATAGCCTCATAAAAAAAACAAAAACACATTGCTATTTTCAATGAGCATTGTCTTTTCTGTCCTATATGCAATTCAATTGTAGTAGTATTAATAATATGCACTGCTGGATAATTGAAGGATGGGCTGCCATACACCGTCCGTGTTTGTTATTTAAGTGTTAGTTCACATGTATGCTACTGTCTGTAGATGAAATACACAAACATGACTTCTGTTTCTCAAATCAGATATTTTGACCAGATTGCAAGAAATCTAATGTATGCTTCTGCCATTCAACATCAACCAATATCTCTCCTTGTATACGTTTCACCACTCAATACACTAATAACTTGCTATCTGGTTTGTTTAATATGTAGCCTTCAACTACTTACCGTAAAAAAGCTTCTCCCAGAGTCTTAACAATTGCTCCCAGCCAAGAATAGTACGCATAAGCTTCACTCAAAACACAACAATTCTTAATTATAATTTAGGTAAATGTCTAATTAAAGGAACAAGACAGTAGCTGTTCATTTGTCAGCTAAAGGTGTGGCAGATTTGGTCTTTGGATAGACCCAGACTAGCTGTTTCCCTTTTCTTTCAAACTTGTGCCAAGCTAGAACCCATTGGCCAGTATAGCTTACTTTAACCTGAATACAGTAAGCAATGGCTTACCTTTATCTAAAGGTAACATTATCAAAAATCACGTTATATCTTGTTATTTGTCGTCACTTTTTTTATAGGCTAGTTGTTTATAGCAATTATGCTAAGTAAAGCTAGCTGGGCGCTAGCTGTAGCTTCATATTTACCATACAGACATGCAAGTGGTATCAACCTTCTCATCTAACCTTCGGAAAGAAAGAAAAAAACCTTTTCCCCAATTTGTCTGATTATTCCTTTAAGGGCGAAAGACAGATTAATCTTTTGTGTTCTTTACTATCTCCATAACCTTACGGTTGTGTTGCTGTATGAGACACCGTGCATGACAAGGGAGACGAAGAATAACCTGCAAAATTGTCTTTGAAGGATGATCCCCGTAGCAGAAGACATTAAATGATAAGAATGATTTAATATCCGTGTTGAAAGGTCAAACACAAATGCAAGTTTTTAGATTTCAATTCTGTTTGAAATGTAATTCTGCATCTTGTTTTACAGAAGCTTATTAGCTTATAAGGTTTATGTTGGCCTAATAACACAAAGAATAGGTGTGATACGTGTGCTTTTTCTTTTCTGTATTTGTCTAACAGAAGACATACCTTTCAGCTGCCCTTGAACAGGGCTGCATCTTCGTCTAAACAAAGGTTGTTCATGTTACGAGTCGAGGATGAAATGAGCCAATATCAGTGAGCCGAGTACAGCATTAGTTCACTTCTACTCAAATGGTGACAGCAGTATGATTGGCATCGTTGTATTTTGTAACTCATAATATGATGGTGGCTACTTCACACAGCATTGCTTTCTAAGATACCAGAGGGAGAGAGAAATAAAAGATCTGACGCCTGGTGCTGTATGTCCAGTCTTCTCTGGTCGAGTCACTCCCTCGCTGCTGTCTCTATTTCCTCTTGATTTTTCCACTTTAAGCTGCTGCTTGTCTCAACACCAGACATTTCTACAGTAGTCAGTTCATTTTGATCTGCAAACACTGAACACATACTAATAGGAGAGCGCAGAGTCAACTTTTCCTAGTTATGTCGCCAACCGTTTCTTGTAATACATCAACAAATCACCACAAGTGGTTGCGTCTGACTGTGCACACTCATTTGGAGCAGCTGGACACTGCCTCATTGCCAGGCAGGCGGTGGGTGAGTGGTGTGAGTGGTCGTGCAGGGTTCAGGAGTGGGCATGCGGGTGTTAGATGAGCCATTGATCCCTCCCAGCAGGCTCTTCCACCAGACGATTCCTCCGCTCATATGGCCCTCCCTCCCCTACCCTCACCTCCCCTCCTCACTCCCCTCCACGCCATCGACTTTCTGCCAGGACGTTCCGCTGTCACGGCAGGACCTGACATTTAATGATCCTCTGATGGAGTAACGTCACATTCATCACACGCAGGCGGATGTGACGGGGCAGAATCAGAATGGTGAGCATCTATAGGGCAAATGCAAAAGCAAAAAAATAAATAAAATAAAATAAAATAAAATACAGTAAAAAGCAGGTAGAGGAGGAAATGACAGTGGAAGATACAGTAGAAGTCCATAAAATGAAAGTGGAAATATGTCTTCAGGAGAGATATTAAGATGGAGTCAGTCAGTGCGTTTACATGCAGACTCATAATCGGGTAAATAAACGAATAAGACTTGTAAAATGCATGTAAACACCTTTATTCGATTTACTTCGCACACAAATCGGCACATTAATGGACAAGCGAAGTCGGATAAGAACACCTAGATAACTCGTTCATAGTCGACATTCTCTCTGCATGTATACAGTGATTGGACATCGCATATCGGAGTTTGCGTTCTGCGCCTGCTTGAGAATCCATGTGGAGGATTTCACAAGGAAGTGGAAGGAGACGACGTAAAGAAATAGTAGGGTTGTTGCCAGAAAAGAACCGGACGTGGCTCTATAACCACTTGTTGAAAGGGCTACAGCGCCACCTAGCATAGTGGAGACAGCCATGCATTGGACATTTATCCGATTCCTGAAAGGCCATGTATACTCAGACAAGTAACACGGTCCGTTCGAGTGTCTAGTTCGATATATGTCTTAATCCAATCTGTGTCATGGAAACGCACTGAGTGATTCAGGAGAATGCTATTGTTGTCCAAATCAGCTTTTACCAAAATCATCCAAATAAATCCAATGTTAATACACAGCCTCTGTTAACGGGTATGTTAACAAAGGGTATTTAAACAAAAGGAGCCCACTGTCGCTAGCAACTTTCCCATTCACAGAGCCTAGGCTGTGTATTAACACCATTTTACAAAAAGTGATTTAGACAACAACCATTCTCCAGAATCCAGACACTCAATCACTTTTCTTTTCTTTTCTTTTTTTTCACCTCTTCTTGTCTTTGTCCTGCTGATAAAGCATCAATTGACTTATCACTAAATCACTCCCATGAGCAGCGATTGTCCTGTCCATAGCTTGGCAACAGTAACCAGACATAGCAGGCCAGTGGATTTCTCCACATACTGAAAGTGAATGTGTCTGTCACTAGAAATGGGCATTTGGAGAGTTTGGAGGGGTGGTGTCTGTGTTCATGCAATGCTGACCTGAGACCTTAATCCGCCATTGACAGCTGTCATTTCAGCCGCAATAAACTATGGTGGAATTAAAGATTTGAAACGCAGATTTTGTCTACCACTGTGTGAAATCATAAGCCCACTTTCAAAATAAGCATTCTCAAGTGGTGCTGTGGATTTGCCACCGTGATTGCCTAACTGAAAGCTTGACTAGCGTAGCAACAGTAACCAAGGCAGGCAGGGGAATATGGTCAATTGAATTTGAAATTAGGCTATTTTAAAGAACATGGAGTTTTTTATCTCTGCTTTGACAGTTTTGGACCAAGTATGAAAGCTCTTACAGGTCGACCCTCTCACCTAACTGGCCTGTCTGTGTGGAAGGTAAAGGAGAGCATCATTAATAATATATATAGAGAGAGCTCTTTTTTTAGGAAGATATCTGGTTTCCTGTACAAGTTGGGTTGTTAAAATGGAATATCGTACATGTAAGACTTATATATGTTGAGGTGGTTCGCACACTATTTGGCGAGTACAGAAAAACATCCCCAGTGCAATTTTTGCCTCGAGCAAACGGTCTGACTCGCATCTGAAGGGGGAAAAAATCTGCACTGTAAGTTAAAACAGTGACTTATGAGGCTGAATAATTATGTGTCTCTGCGCGTGGCACACAAAAAAAAAGCTACCTAACAAATTTTGACTGGGACAAAAGACTTAAAAAAGAAAAACAATGTCGAAGGACACTGAGAGAGATGTGTTAATTTACAGAAAGGCTTGAGGAAGGGGTAATTAAGCCAGCTGCAGGAATGGGGGAGAAAGTGCTGAGTCCTGGGGACACAAAATATTTATTCATCAGCCCATTAAAGTTTAATTCCTTTCCCCCCCCCCTCCTATTTTTAAAATGGAGGGAGAAGGGAGGAAAGCTTTGAACATTTGACCTTATATGTAAAAGTGTAGGGTGAGTCTGAGGAGCCTCGGGGATTGTTTTAATCATTAAGAACCAGCAGCAAGAGAGAGAGAGAAAGAGAAGAAAAAAAAGAACCTGCTCAATGCTCTATTGGAGCGGACCTCAAGTACATATTATTCAAATCAGATTATTGCAGCATTTGACTATTCCCTTTTTGGTTTTCTGTAAGATTATGATCAGGCATGGGAGAACGCTGGTAGAAACAGACATGCACAGTTGGAGCAAGTGGGATCAATAATAGACATTTGGATACATGACACTACACTCACAGAATGGAGACACAGGCAAAGCACCTGTCAGATTTCTCCTCTAAATATCCATCATGTTATACGTGGCAACACTTCACTGTAACTGCAGTACGTGTCTGATGATAGGAGTGCGGGGCCCTGGCTGAGGAGGAAACAGTCCGCGCTTGATTTGTCTGCTGCCTAATTGTATGGCAACAAACGGGTTGCCAATCACCAGAATATATTGTCTGGTTTTTATCTCAGGAACTCATCAAGTCAACCCAATTAAAAGCTGCAATGAGAAAGACATCGGCAGTGAACAGAGCTTTCATTCAGTTAATTCATGATTGCCAATTAAAATAGAATAGCGTGCAAAGTTGTAAAGCTGTCAGGAGGGCCAAGCTAAATTACCCTTTTCCACTTTGAATGATGGATGCGTTCATTGCTCTCCCTTATCTTATTTATTCTCTGGGCAGGAGAGGATGGAAGGGGAGTAGGAAACCAGGAACAGTTGAAAGAGTGTGTGGCTAATGAAGAAGGTTCCACCCATTTGGGGAAAAAAAAATCTGCAATTGGAAGATTGTTTTGCTTTTGTAGTAAGAATCATAATTAAATCACGCACAGTACCCTAGGCCCAATTTTCTCTCACAATGACTCATACAAATTAAGTTCACTCAAGATTACGCTGCAAATTAGTATTGATATTCCTCCTATAGGTGTTTTTAATATTCATATTTTACCGATAGTGGCAGAATCATCACACATTGGTGGTTTAAATCCAGTCCCACAATTCCCTGTTTATCGTCCAACACACAGTGCTTTAAATGCCATCTAAATGTGTCCTCGACGGTTTTGAAGTGAAGGCAACTCATCCCGGTAGTGTCTTCTGCACCATTAGCCACTGTTGCCATGCTATTGATGGCCTAATTAAAACGTGTCAGGCTGAAATGTGTCACATTTTTTAAAGGCAGGAAATTGATAGCTCACATTAATTTTCACTTTCTCAAATTGACCTTTAATTTGGCTCGCCGAAAACGCAGCCTTGTGTCTACACCGGCAACACCCTCCCGCTCCCCCCCCCCCCCCCCCCCTCGCTCCTGAAACAATATGTCAAGCGGCTCTGACAACACACGGAACGGAAGAAGCCGACTCAAACATAAATTGAAGACACTCTCTCGCCGATTTCAGATATCCGTTAGAAAATGATATGCCGACGCCTCCCAATTGAGTTAATGGTTTCCAACGTTTTTTTTTTCCTTCCATTAATAAGACTTCACTAATAACCCCTCTCTGCTCAAACAATTCATTTTTGAAATCCGCTCACTTTTCGCTGCTCTCCGGATAGCCCAGCTGTTGCATTACCCCCTATGGGACTGTCTCTTTTTGAAAGCCAAACAACCCCCAGGTCCAAAAGTGTCATTGTGGCGAGGGGTTTTCCTTCAGAAATTGATGGCTTCCATTTTGACTCCAGTAAAGCCAGGAGTTTTCCCCCGTCCCCGGGAGACGCGCACCATGGGTCAAGCTCTTTGCAACAGATTAAAAGGAGAGTGTCACTATAATGTCACCCGGCCGGGGAATCAATGGCATGGCATGGCGGTATACGAAATGAAAGCTGTGACGGACATGGACGGGCCACATCAGCTAACTGTCACCCAAAACCGTTTGCTTTTAAGTATTCTCTTCATGCTGGCAGCTGCCTTTGGACCTAAGAGGGGGGGGGGGGGGCTGTCAGCTGATGGAAAAGCCTGGACCCCAGCACTGCACTCCTCCTCGAAACCATGCAAAGTCCCATAGGGGCCTTTTTCTTGAAAAGGGCTTACAAGGGCTTCAGACACTCTTGACTCTCACACCACGAGCTCAATCAACTAGTGCCACTCTGGACCCAGCTTTGCCCACCAGTGGAGAACTCCCCCCCCCCCCCAGAATGATCTCACTTGAGAAATCAAAAGTGTTGAAAGTTAGAAAGAGAGAAAATTTGAACAGAAAGTAGTTGAGAAAAAAACGGTCAGTGAGCAGCAGGTGTTTGGCGAAGTGAATTATTTGTAATTAATTAAAGACTTTTTTTATTCCTAATGAACAGACCTCATTGTCGCTTAATCTTTATTTCACACACTGATTGCAGCCATTTTTCAGACAATGGATTTAATCACCATTTGTCATCCTCCTTTTAGTCATCATTTCCTCTTCTTCCTTTGTCTCTTATGTGAATTGAATATAATTCATTCAGATGTACAGTTGTAGTCATTTTCCAATCAAATGTCTCAAACAAACAGAATGTTTCACTTTTGTCGTTACATGAGAAAAAAAACATTTTAGAATGGGTACTTGGGTGTTGAATTTAATGCAATCTATAACACTTCCTAATCCAAAAAAGAGCTGGACATCTGCTAAAGCGACCCCACATTTGTTAGCATCCAGCAGCTTTCACATGTATGACACAGTATGTATTCTACAATCACAGGTGTATTGAAAAGGAAAGGATTAAAGGCTTGCAGGTACATGTAGGTAGGTAGGTAGACAGGCTGGAACTGGTTCAGGTTTGAGAGTGAAGATTTAACACAAGTAGGTGTCACATCTGGCTGAACCTCTGTTCACCGTCATCACGCCAGGTCTGCAGGGCTTCTTATACTAACCTATACTTTTATGTCTATTCTGTATCATGATGAAGTTGAATATTGTCTTTCATTAAAATAAAGGTGTTGTTTTGTAAATGTACAAGTCTTTAAGATGACAATTGAAAAAACTACAGTATGTCATGCCCATATTACAATGTATTTTGGATAATTAAGTCGGTGAAGTCTGGTGAATTCTGCAACCCAAGCAGACTCTCTGGATGTCTGCAGATAGTCCTCCTGCATGAGGCCCCTGGCGGACTGGATGAATTATGAATTTAGACAGCCCTCAGCGCTTGTGTTCTCTAGGGAACATGCCTGCTAAGTCTAAAAATCTGTAAGGCCAGTGAGGTCTGGACATTTGGATTCAGCCTATGCCTCTGTCCCTTCTCTTCAGGAAACCTTCTTAATTCCCCTAAGCCCCTTCTTTGCAATTTCACATCCATCCACTAGGTCCATTTGGTCCCCTCTGACCTTCCCCATCACCTGTCTACCCCGCCTATCATAATGCCTGCTTCTCATTCCATTTTCGGTCACTCCACCACATAGACTGATCCATCTCCATTGTTTACCTTGCCAGATTCATATTGCTGCTGCGTTGTTTAGTTGGGTTTTGTCTTAGCTTTCAAGCCACTTGAACAAGTACCTACCCCCCGGGAACCCTGTCCTTTTCAATAAACCTTTCCACTGTAGGTGCATGAGCTAGGTAGCCAGTGATGCATGTTTGTATATTACATCAGAATAGAAAAAAAAAAAAAAATGTAGCTATTTTCTTAAATTTCGGAAAGGCAAATTACAGCACCCTCCAAACCTTTCAAATAATTGTTATCACTCTTATTACAGGCCCACGCAGACTTCAACAATAAGGGGAGAAATCCAAACCTTGACTGGCCTCCTCTGTCAAATTACATCTTGCTCAGTTATAATTGGACTTTGGCGGTTTGGGCGGAGGTGTTTAGCAAACAGTCACCCGAAGCCCAAAGGCCACGAGGGAAATCAACAATTTGCAAAATGACAGTGCTGGCAGTTTCATCCTCGATTCTCAAGCAAAACAGATAGCTTCATAATTATGCTGTTATACCCCTGGAAGTGTACTCCCATTAAGAAGCGGCATCATCTTAACAAATTGAGAAATTACACAGTTGACAGCAAATATTTGTCCTTGTATTCCCCATTTTGGGCCGCGAACGGCTGCCACTGTAAATCTGTTACCCGACTAAAACAATGCCTTACTTTATATTCACTGTGTTTCGAGAACCAGAAAAAAAGAGAGAGAGAGAGATTGTTGGTAATGTATTTTGCTATGCCACCCCCTCCCCTCCACCCACTGACTCAGCAAGTCTTTCTTGGCTCATACAATCTCATTCACATAAAGACGGAAAAGGAAATCTAATGGGTAGAAGAGAAAACTCCTGGAGTTTAATAAGAAGCATTTGAAATGTGCCCCGATAAGAGAGGAGGAAAACCTGAGATTTCCACCGGCATTCATTACCCAGTGCTGTGTTCAGTCAACATCGGCTCCTGGTGCGTTGCCTATGTAGCCTATTCCCATTTGACACTTGTTGGTTGATCGAGTCCATTAGATTATCACTGTTCATTTCCTCTTTTCTGGAGATGTGGGGCCTCTCGCTTTCTGTCAGACGGCAGGCCGGTTCAGGCCCGGCTGGCAGCCCCCTACATTGGGCTTGACAGGACAGCATTTGATTTTCGGGAATCAGGACGCGCTGATTCGGCGGACTCAAACACCACCTGTGCTCTTGGCTGCTTTTTTTGTGTGTGTGTGTTCACCTTTGTCTTGCACGACAAAATAATAATAATAAAAAAAAAAAGTTGCTGCTTGTTTCCTTGATACTTGATGACCAGGAAACAGGCGAAGGGGTTGTTGAAGCAAACAGAATGCAGATGCTTGTGGTGTGTGGAGAGGACAAAAGAAAGGGGGATGTGGACAGAAGCAGATGAAGGGATGGGGGGATAACAAGCTCTTTGCCAAACCAGGCAACCATGAGCGCTATTGCTCAGCTGGAGTGAATGCAACAGGCCTTGGGTTTTTTTTCAGCCTGACTACTGGAGCATGTGAACACACACATCTTTCCCGCCATGGGAGAGAGGAGACTGTCATGACAAAAGCCAATGCCTTTTTCTTATTCTTTTACTGTTACTTCCTGCTCCCCCTGTCTATGTCTCTGTCCTCATTTGCTGTCTTGTTTTGTGTTTGCCTCTTTCTCTCCTTTCTCATTGTATATAACACAAGGTGACATTATTTTCCCTCTTTTCAAAAGCCAAAGAAAGGCATCCGGGCGACGTGACGCCCAGTCAAGGCTTGCTGTCAAAAGCTCCGAGCATTTGCCACCTTCTCAGGGAAATCCTAATTGAAAAACACTGACTCCTGAGGCACAACAAATAAACTAGGAAATGAATACAAATGCAATCTGATAACCACACGCAGTTTTCTTGAATGACGGAGTGTCTCTAGTTTAAGGAACATTTTTGAAAGATGATCCCCAACCAGAATTTCTGAAGAGACCAAATGTTTGTGTGATATTACCGGCACATCCGCATATACTGTAAGTTGCCTATCAATTTAAACGTTTGCATGAGTTCTAGCTCATTGCAGTTGGAGAAAGCTTTGACTACAGCTTCGACTGCTATCTCCTTGGATTTAAATCAGTAAAGTATTTAAATAAATGTTCTTCAATTTTTTATTTAACACCGATAGAAACTTCTCAGACTACTGCAGCACATTCCACCTCTGACCAATATATTATGTATGCACAGTACTCACAGTTAAATCAAACTACTACAAGGCTAAATACACTCAATGCACATGGACAACCCTCTTAAGCCCTCATTAGAAACCTGACTGGAATTGATCAGAGCATCTCTACCCTTGCTACCCGTTATTAGATGGAATGCTCACTTATGCTGTGGAAACTTCGGTAATATTCACATCACTGGGGAAATTGGTTTCAGCATTTCCCAATTCGATCGCCTGTTTGATATACACTTTGCTTTTAGCACTGTTTTGGTCTCCACCAACTCCTGAGAAAATCATTTGCAGGGCTGTACGCTTTTTTTTTTAGGTGGTAGCACTGGTCCTAGCAATCAAAGAAATTCAGTAGCACAAAAATAAAGTTGGTAGCACACAAAGTAAAAAACTTGCATAATCTTAACCCTTACATTTCGCTCTAATTACCTTTGAGCATCATCTTGGTCTCATTTGAGATTCTCAATTAATATTATATCCTAGTGTGTGCAGTAATAATTATAGAAAAAGTAATAGGGGTGCACTGATTGCAATTTAGACAAAATAATCTAACCTGCCAATTGCAATTTTTTGCTGATTCAGAATTATTTCTCCCCATAAAAATATAAAAGTAATATCTATATCTTTTTTGTATATACATATAATTATTATATTAATAATAATATTTTTTTTTAGAAAATGTCCTTCTGTTAATTAAAACCAAACTTTAAAACATTAAACATAGCCTAATAAATAAAAAAGTATACATATTGGTACAATTTAGGATAAATTCAATAGGTTGTTGTGAATATGTTGGGAGTATTTTTTCAGTGGCTTATTGTGTAACTTACACAAAGTTTGAAATAAGTTATTTCAAACTTTGTTTAAATAGACTACTGTTGACTGCTCTCTGCAGCTGTCAACAGTAGCACTGTAGTGCTCTAGCTTGAGTTGCCTTTCAAGCTAGAGCACTACAGTGCTGTAAAGCGCTAACTTCCTATTCTTACCGGCTTCAAAATAGAAGTCAACTCACGTTTGGCTAGCAACATACTTTTAATGTGAAGGCGCACAGGAAATGTTCTGTTTGCACACACGCTAACTTAACTGCGGTAATGTAAAGAGAGCAGAGAGCCATGTCCTTCAGGTTATTACCGTTGGTGAAGTTTATTAGACGCTAGAATCGCCGCACGAGCACAGATCCCGAGCACACATCTTTCACCAGCCAAAGTGGAGGGTGGACTCAATAACTTACTTGCCTAAGACTCATTTACCCGCAGTGTTAATGTAGAGCCCTCTAAGCAGTGTTGTGCAGCGCTCCTCTGTGTTTCAAAGACAGCCTCTCCTCATTAGCACTAGTGCGAGTGGACTTGTATTCATCATCGCACGTGATCAATTTCAGTAGCAAATGCGATCAAAACTGTCGCACTGTACAGCCCTGATTTGGCTGTTTAGTTTCCCTTACTGGCTTGTTGTTGACTTTGTTGGATTTCAGTTTGGTGTTGGGCAGGTAGAGCACAGTGTTTTTTTAATTAATTTAGAACAACTTTGGTTAAAATGTGTAGAAATGAAGTAGATGAAAATGAGAATTTACAGGCTGTACAACAAAAAAAAAAGAAAACTCTGCAGAACACCTTATAATTTAATGTGAATGTGTGGCTATGAGAACCCATTCCGCCTCACCTGTAGTGATTTATTATTTGGAAATACTGTATACAACTTTTAATTTGTGGAGTTGAGCGGAGCATTTATTATTTTTCGGTCAGTGTTTAAGAATGACAACCGTGAATCAAAAAGAGGTCTCATAAGCAATATACACCCACACGCACTGTATATTATAGCACACTATAGTGGCTGTCTTGACAGGGAAGACAGCCATGCTTGATAAGAATGACAACCATGAATCAAATGCATTTTTGGAGTTTTAATACTTGGATCCTAAAAGGCTTTCCCCCATGGAGTGTATATTACAATACAATATAGTGGAAGTGTTGACTAGGAGGATCTCATCCGACAGCCTTATTCCAACCTTTTTTTTTTTTTTTTTGCAAAGATTGTGTCGTGGCAGATCTGAGTGTGAATTGAGAGCACAGCCGGGGCTGCCACGGCTCTGCAGCTCTGTGACACGCAGGGCCGCTGAATCGCTATTGCACAAGTTGGTGTGTCATTAGGATTCGGATCAGGGCCGCTGTCTCAGTCGACACACACCGAGTTGAATGAACATGTCTGTCTGCAGTGAGACGTTCTCTCTTTTCAGAACCTGCTGTGACGTGTCTGGGGGGAAATTGCTGAAAATGACCTCATGTGCTCAGCCTGTTATCTATCTCAAGTATTAACACTAGATTTATATTCTCCTTCTCGAGGTTTCTCTGTCTGGATCTTCTCAAAGGGAGAAGAATATAGTGTCGCTTTTTTTTTTTGCCTCACACACGCGCCTTTCTGCCGAAGCCATATCGCCTCCTGACGCTATATTGAACATGCCACGACTTCATGATAAACTTTCAGTAACATTGATTATTCACACAGATGCAGGAGATTGTCCTTGAAGAATGACTGTCTCTTGCAGCGTTGGCAGCCCCGCGTGTCACCAACCCGGCGAGTCATAATTTTGCCTGCGTGCAAAATTGCATCTGCAAGCATGACAACATTTTCAACACACTGTATATCAATGAGGATTAAGACAATTTATATATGGAGAGGGGTGTTGCGAGTGGCGGAGGTATATGCTGCAGAAACTCCTTGTGAGGGGGAAAAAAATAAAATATCTAAAATGGGAAGTTGGGGTTGATAAAAACCCGTTGCAATAACTTATTCCGAGTCTAACCCTCTGGCAGACAAGTTTTTTAAGCTGCAACTCAGCAAGATTGCCATTCTTCCTTCCATAATCTATTTAACCCCCAGGGGAACAGGGAGAGGTATGGGCTAAATTAGTGTAATCTGAATGAGCTTTTTTCTTGTATGTGGTGGTTTCAGCCAGTGAGGGATAGTATGCTGCCTGCAGCCCTCTCAGTGGCCTGACAGACAATGAGGATATGACCATCTGAATCGATACAGCCAATCCCCCATGATTAGGTCATCCATTAGTTCACTTGATCTTTCAACCCTCTTTTACATTGCATCTGATGAAAATGTAATCGCTCAATACTTCCCCTGGATGATTAGTGCAAATCCCTGCCTCTGTAAAAAGAAGGAGGAGCGTTTTGATGCAGCATATGCAAATACGTTTAGTCCTTTTTTGTATTTTGGTCATGGTGCCAGCAGGAGTCAGGGGACGTCAACTACCCCCTGGCCTTGTCCCTTGAACATCAAGGCTGCCATGCTCCCTCTGATCGCCTGGCTCTCTGCAAAGCTTTACAAACACCATGTAGTGAAATGCATCTTCACATACTTTATGCTGGGGCAAAGAAAAAAAAAGACCCACCACACACTGGCTGAGAGAAACACTGCTTCTGATGTGCCTGAGCCCAACAAAAAAAATCAATGGACAATAAAGGATTAGAACAAAATAAAATAAAACAATTAAAGGAGGCATTTCTTACTTGTGTGCAAAATGTCGCTGTGCAATTACCGGGCACAGAAGAAGGACAGCTACTAAATGGAATTCATATAAAAATAAATAAATCAGGATCCCACTGTCAAGACCGCGGTGCGAGAAAGGTCAGTCGCTCTGAATCATTGCTCTGCCGGCACTAAAGAACACGAAGGCCGACAGTGTCTTGACATCTATTTTCATAAACTTTAAAACTTGGAAACGAAATGAATTAAACTACACTTGTAAGGACATGATCATATTTCAATGTGGATTTTGCATAGTAATAAGAGCCAGATCATGTGAGGCTATTCCATTGTAGATTCACCGGTGCCTGACCACATTAAGTGTTTTGTTTTTGCAGTGCTGCTCAAAAAAAAAAAAGATTATATGCGTTATGACAGCTCTTTAGCTGTGAGCACAGCAACATGTTTTCTTTAAATGTCCACTGGGGAAATCAATACCTTGTTTAGAGCCAAAATTGGCCAGTCCATTTTACAATCATCTGTTTCCAATGACAATGAAAGGCAGTTACTGGAATTGTATTGTCAACTGTCTTTTAGCAGGGCAGAGATTCAGCAGCAATTAACATTAGTGATGTTTTTCTGTTTTGACAATTTCTGCTGATAATCATCCATATCCATATTGCTGTATATGTCAGTTAGAGCAGTGGTATCCAACCAGGTTTAGCCTACTAATCTCAAGCAGTACTTGTAAAGTGTATGTGGGTTATATGAAAACATTATAAAGTTAGCTCAACTAATGAGAAATAGTTTCCATAAATAATATATCCATATATTTAGTCAACTGAAAGACCCAAAAATGCACGTTGGGATTGAGAGTGTGTTCGCTTAACTATTTCTAACAGAGAGGACTAAACAGATAGTTAAAATGAATTAATGAGGATGAAAAGTAATGGATACAAATAATCTTGAAATAAATTACTAAACTTATGGACTGGCCCAAATTGTTTAGCTACATGTATTGTAAGAATAGCCGTTATAGTTAAATGTGATTAACACTTGAACTATTTAGCTAAAACAATGGAGTAAATGTCCAGCTTGAGACATTCCTTTTGGTAGAATTAGCCAAGCTAGAAATGCAAACCTGACCAAACCACCAACACATTGACAGTGAAATTGTGTGAAAATGTTATTGCAGGCTAACCCTTAGTGTAATAATAATGGAGTTAGATAACATCCTGTTTAAAATCAATTCAAATAATTACATCTAGATTGTAAGATTACAGATGGCGTCAATGAAGGGGTACTTTAGTTAATCTTGACTGTATTAGAGGAGGCCTGTAAATACTCCATGCTACTCAGTGTGTAAAAGGTGTGTGGGCTACAGTATCTATATAAATCAAACTTGACTGTCCTTGGAGGTCGTATTGTATTAATCCCCCCCATAAGCTGCGAAAGCATATCCCATCACTGTTTTTCCTTGTTAGTATGTGAACAAAAAGACCCATCAGGCATGGTGTCAGGGGGGAGAGCAGATAACAGTAGGCCAGGTGTGCGGAGGTCAGAGCATCCAGATGAAGAGGGGGTTATGGGGGGGAGGGGGGAGGGCTGGCTTGTGGGTTGAAGGCACGGCGGTTAAATGCCCACGCCTGGCCGTGGGATCCACAGGGAGCAGAGCGGGGGCCACATCACCTCGGGCATCTCCTGACCGCGCGTGATTGATGGGGAGGAGCTGACGAGCCGGGCTCCCAATGTCACTCTCCAATTAAATAACTCTCACCGCTGAACTGCAGCCTCCATCCCTCCATTCCTCCCTCCCTCCCTCCCTCCCTCCCTCCATCCAACTACCCACTAGCCCCCCCTCCTGCGATACACACCTCCCTCTTCTCCTCCCTTTCACCTCTCTCTCTCTCTCTCTCTAGTCTGTACTATCACACACCCACTCTCTGGCTCTGAACTCAGACCCTGTGTTTCAAATCACATACTTTTTCTTTTACCATACTACTTTACAACATTACTACTACATTTTTGCAAAGGAGCCACTCAACATGAGAATCACACTAAGGCCCAGACAAATGTAGTTTACTGACACACCTTTTATTTAGTCCAAGAAGCAAAAACAACATATCTTTGAATATATTGGATATATATAACCTTCTTACACATAAACAAAAACGTTGCTTAGCATCATAGCATTTAGCGAAGCAAAACAATGCTTTCTGTCTAACAGGCCAATACCCGGGTGCCTTAATAGTTAAGGCTACCAGGTATTTTTGGCTCAGTGAATTTGACATGCATGTATTGGGACATCCTTAATCTTTTTCCAGCATAGTATTGAAATATGGGTATTGGAACGCAGGGATAGTCTCCCTCTAGGTCAAGTTTCTATTCAGTCTGGATCTATGTGCTCTATTACCTTTTTTTAACTTTCCTTTCATTACCCCCTTTTCCATTTTTCCTCAAAATATTATTATTCCTCTTATCCCCCACTCCATTATGCTGTGTAGCTTTATCTGTACCCGTCCTATTGTCCCAGGCCTCTAATTTCAGCTCTGCTGACTGCTCTTCCAGGTATGACAGACAGAGGCTGCTCTTTCTATTAGTTTGGGTCAGTGCTCCCTCCCTAAATGACAAGAGCACAGAAGACAAAAGGAGAGAGAGAGAACTGCTGCACAATTGTAATGTTATCTGTCCTAAAAATGCAAATGTTGCAGACAAAATACCCCACACAGGATCATCTTTGGGTGACTAATGATATGGACTGTGTTTGAAGTAAATGTAAGGTTATTTCTTTGTATATGTAAAAAATGCATGTTAGTGTAAAACACCTTCTAATAAAAACAACTTCACAGTTCAAACTGTTAACAAGAAAAACAAGAAAAGAGCGTTGTAGTGTGTGTGTGTGCTCTGTGTTTACTGTCGCTAATTAGGAATGTAAGTAATAGTGGTTGTTTTTTTGGAGGTCTTTGAGCGTGGAGGTGCAGTATAGCTTGGAGAGGCCAGTCTCACACTGCATTCTTCTGTCACCGCAGGAGCTCAGTTTGCTGCTAATTGGATGAAAAACAAACAGAAATGGGAGACCAAATATCTTTGTGGCAATTCACTTTATGATAAACACTTTTTTTTAACACACTGAAGCCTATTTAGGAATTTGGAATTATGCAAAGAAAAAACATCATACATTGAACCTTGATTAGAAATACACATGATGAATGCTTTGTTCTGTTATTTCAACATGTGACATGTGGCTGGATTTAATTAATATATATATATATAAATATATATATATATATATATATATATATATATATATATATATATATATATATATATATACCTCTTCAATCATAAAAGTTCATAGGAAACAACATTTATGGGTCCAAGAAATTTACAGTGGACTATAATTGATTGAAGGTGTCAAGAATTTTGTTTTTTTATTTTTCAATTTTTTAAACCAGCAAGGCAATCATTTAACACTACACATGCCATCTGCTGCCATACAAACTTGGCAGGTTTGGGGAAAAAAAGTGCCTCTTCTATTCCCTGTGCCAAAACGCTGCGTGTGTTGCTTTGGCTCCTTCCTCGCCAACTTATTTTTGCTCAAACTATTTCGGTAGGCTTCCATTACAGACAGCGAGGATTTTTTTTTCTTCTTTTGGCTCAGATCAGAGCTTTTCTGTCTCGCCCGGTGTGCAAAAATCCTTATCGCTGCTTGCGTTCCCTGTTGCCTATGTTAAGAGAGAGACTGATACACACAGATACACATACCTCGAACCCTGCAGCTGGGGTTCCTTGCACAGGAGGCACTGCGCAGGATGTGGAGAGAGAGCGAGAGAGAGAGGGAGGGAGAGAGAGAGACCGAGAGGGAGAGGGAGAGAGGGATGAAGGAACAGACTTGTCACATCCTTTCCAAGGGTGAGAGCATTTACGCGCGATCTCCTGCAGACCTGCTCTGCCATCGGGACTAATAATTGCATCATGAAAACTTCTAAACTCTTTATTTTGACATAAGCCCTCTCTTTTGGGTGCGTGGAGAGGCGGACCAAAACCCACAACTTTTGCCACCAGACACCATCTGTGCCGCGGTGAACTGAAGTTATTCCATCTATTTTCTGGTGAGTTATTCCAATAGATTTCAAAAGCAATCGTCTGCCTATTCTATTTTGTCCATCCGCCACAATGCATCTCGGGTTCATTTGTGTTCTGCTTAGGTATTCTGTGCATTTATCCTGTCCCGTCGCTTAGTCTGTGATTAGTATTCCATGGACACAGGTTTTCCTGCGGCGGTCGCTCACAGGGATTTTTGACTGTCGGGGTTTGCGCGCTGCCCGATTCCCAGGCAGCACGCGCTCATCATATGCATGCTACCGTCCTCGCGCCCTCATCTCCAGCCTTATCTCTCTCAAAACCCACAAGTTGCTCACATGTTTAATCGATCTGTATTAATGATGCGACTGACTTTCTTGTATTCTAATTGATCGGACAAGACGTCTCATATCGATTCGGGAACAGGTGTGTGCATGGCGAACTTTTTGTCTGCACGGTGCACCTGTGTGCTGACAGCTGATGCGCAATGCTTGATACTTAACAGCAGGGTCAAAGCAGTCAGGTCAGTCACGGCCGAGCGGAGGGATACGTGCTGATGTGTCCATGTCAAAGAGTCACCGAGTGGACTACTGCACTGCAAAATCTTTTTTACGATTCATTTTTAATGTGACCAAGTGAGAGAGCATTTACTTATGTAATAATCAAATAAGGATTTATGGATTTAAAAATAAGTCCATCTGCTCTATTTTATCTTATTACACCCCCACATGTTCAGGGGAAAGTCCTAAAACTAATAACTGCAGTGGGAATACGAAAATTGGCAGGATGTTCTTTTTGTTTTAGGAGAAGAAGGAAAAAAAGATGACAAACAGATCAATACTCAATAAAAACGAGCTATAAAGGTGGATATATCTTGCAGTGCGTGTGTATTTTGACTCCATCAAATTTAATGAGATATCTGACTGTGCAAAACTGTGTTTCTTCCCTGCTGCCTGCAAGCCCTCTAGTCGTCACTATAGTGAGTGGGAATAAGCAGTGTGTGATATAGGCTGTAGCAGTCAGCAGCGTGTATAAATTATATTGTTTTGTCGCCGCAAGGACAGAAAGGAATGTTAGTGCTTCTGTGAAGGTCTGGAAGTTAGGATCTCAGTTTGGAGAACATGATTCAAAAAAATACCTCAGTGAAAACCTTCAGTGAACACTTTATCCTGGGAATGAATGAATTTATTTATTTGATTATTCACTTGCTGTCTGGTAGTAGGGACTTCAATCTAAACCTATATAGGGTGATTCGATGACCAATTAAAATGGGACTATTAATTCCTGTCTTTGTTTACCTGCAGCGTGTGTAAGGTAATGTGTCTATATAGCCATCTATTGAGCCCTATAGAGATGTTGCATTTTGTCTGTCCCACGCGGCATTTGACACATTACACAGTGTCGGTCAACTCCAAATCTACTACAGTAGTCAAAGGATGCCAGGTGAATAACAAATGAAAGGCAGGGAATCTGTGAGCGGAGAGGGACCGCCCTTCAACCTGGAGACGCGGGTTCAAGCCCCTGCGTCAGCGAGACTCTGCTCCTGTGTGTGTGTGTGTGTGTGTGTGTGTGTGTGTGTGTGTGTGTGTGTGTGTGTGTGTGTGTGTACTGTGAGTGGTGTGTCCTTGAAGGCTCTACAGCTTCACAGGTTGAAGCCGCTCTCTAACTGTTCTCTGAATTCCCTGGAAATAGACAGAAGAGAAGAACAAAGTGGAGAAGCTTCCAGGGGGAAAAAAAATCAATCAAGTGCCATGTTAGTATTTTTATGAAAACTGCTCATATGCTGCCTTTTCTTTTCTACTACAAAAAGAGCTTTAAATGTCACTATAAAAACGCATCACAAACCATGAGCTACATGCTGGTATCCTTCAGCCCATAAATCCAAATGAATCAGAGTACCCTCTTAGCTATGAACAGCCTTTTATGAAGCGTCTCACACCATAATTAACTTAAGTTCTCAGCAGTTTGCGTTGTGTATTCTGGCCCCATGGGTGAAAACACTCTTGGACGTACTCACTGTACACCATGATTGAGGAGAATATGGATCAGTGGAAGCGTGCTATTGGTTACTGAGTGCTGTAGCCCTGGTAATCCTGTTTTGAGGCTGGCAAATGGGATTAGAAACACTGTGTGTAAGAGAAACACAGCCGCGGGGGATATCTGCTGAGGCTTAAGATTCACGGCTCTATCTCACATTTTCACTTAATTTAGCGCCGTCACTCTGACGCTGCCCGATGATGAGTGTGCTTCATCAGAGAAACACACATGGACTTAGAAAGGCTGGCATCGCTAGACTGCCTCCACCAGAAGTTGATATTTTTGTGCTGATATTTGAATATTTTTGAAATGATAAGAAGAAGAAAAAAGCACAAGATTTGATTTTTTCTCCTTAGGCGGCGGGAAACCAACTGAAGCATGTAGAGCGTTTGGCACTGAGACATTGCCAGTGCTTCAAGGCAGCAGGTCAAAACTGTCTTTAAAAGAACAATTGCAGACAGTTTGAAAAGTTGTAGTTAAAGCAAAATGCCTTATTTTTTTTATATTTCTTCTCACATTTGTGCCAGTCCTTGAGTTTGCCCTGATACACCACTTTTTTTCCTAGTTTTGTGACTCAACAGTCAGTTATTCTTATTCAGTTATCCTAGTTTTCATTTCTCTAGTCTACTCTACAATATGAAAAAGCATCTCCTCCTGAGTGAGATTGTCCATTACAGGGAACAAGACGCCTTCAGTTGGTGCTTGTCAAAGTCATTTTTTTCCCCCCTGATGATTTCGTTGTCACTTCAACACGTCGAGTGGAGTGTGTTTTCATATCGCCACGCTTCTCCTCACTGTCACTCACCTGATGTCAACAGGAAGAAGGAACGGAGTGAAAAGTCTCATGAAGTATGCTCTCATCACTTCCATGTCTTTGCACAGATGCAATTTTGTTGTTGTACACACAAAATAATGTGTGTTTCTGCAGGATAAAACACAACATACACCATCACCTGAAATCCACTCACTCTCCTATAATAACAAGCCAATATCTGCCTTATACTGCAGCTACATTAACGCTATCTCCAGTCTTGATCCAACTCCCATCTCTCGGGAGCTCTAACTCAGCCGCTCGGCTCTAAAACTGACCCAGCGCCGGTTTTTCTCTCTCCCACATTACAACCGCTGCAACCTGCCTTCACAGCTCGTGTTGCCCTGCAGCCAGATCTGCTCCACTTTCCACCTCTACCATTAAATTGTCATGCAGAGGCAGTGACTTTGAATGTGTTTGTCTGCGCACCCTCGCCTTGCATGTGTGTGTGTGTGGGGTTATTGTACTCCAGTTCATGTTGAAAGGCACAAGCTGCATCATGATGAATGTTTTCCTTAGATTTAAGGCTGCTTTTTCTGGGATAAAGTTTATGCCTTGCAGGGTTTGTTTGCTTTCTGCACCTTGACCGTGAAGGAGGAGGGAAGTGGGAGTGGGGAGAGAGGGGTTAGGCATTTTAAAATAGAGGAATTGTTTAAAGCTATAGCGCGTAACTTATGTTGCCCCCATGAGGATTTCTGAGTAATTACAACAACACTGTCGGCACATTTACATGAGGAAAGCCTTCAGTGATAGTGCATGGATTTTATTCTTTCTGCTGTACTCCCAGGTGTTTTCTTAGCAGTGGAATCAACAACTGAAACATGTTGCGCCAGTGTCATGGGATGACGTGACACCAGTTTGCAAATGCCACCATACTGAGAAATACAGAGAGAGTTGTGTTGAGCTGATAGGCTTAATCAACTTTGTATCAACTGGTTCGGCGAGGGCTTAAATGTAAGCCACATTCATTTAGATGAAAAAGTTACACAATATAGCTTTACATCCTCATGTGATATGGATGCTTCTCACCTACATCATTTAGGTGTCAGTAGAAGGTGACAATCACGCAGCTGCGATTAATTTCCATGATAATGATTAGCACTGGATGATGGTGGACTACAGCAAATCATTTACACATGATGCACTGTATGTCATTGTTTTTTTCTTATTTTTGCTGGGGGGGGTTGGAAGTGAGAATGAGAAGTGGAGAATCTGTGTGTGGGAAGAAAGAGGTCACTTTATGCCAAAGCAATTACCTTCGCTCAGCCAGGCCCCTGCCAATACTCTGCGTGGAGCAGATAGCATGAGAGGTCAGCTCGGAAATAAATATACGGTGCGCGGTCAAGCTCTCAGTTTTCTAAACGTCTGCTTTTAAGAAGACCTCGTGAAGTTTAAAATGACATTTCCGAGTCAGTATCATCATCCCAAGATATTGCATACAATTTTTTTGCCAGCGGAAGCACAGCTGCGAGGCATCTCCGGCTCCCATGTGAGGCGTGTGTAGTGTAGATCCATCAAACTATTGATAAAGTCCTTGTTATGCATCAAATAAGATATAAGACGGATAATACGAGGGGATATTATGACACATATTTAATTGCCTGACGACTCGGGAGGGCCAAGGATGTGTTGTGACACCGAGAACATTATCTGTCAACGATGACCTGATGCTTTTTCTCTCTTGCTTTGACAAGTCTTCATGTTCTGGCATGGTGGGGGATCTGTCAAGGCATGGGGACGGCAAGGAGACATACCGCCCCCCCCCCCCCCCCCCTCCCCTCCCCTCTACTCACTTGTGCTCAGTCCGCCAAACTGACTGCTGCTCGGTGTAGAGGTCAGTAGCGCTCGGGCCATCACCAACCGCTGCTGACAGCTCAGATTTATTTTTAATCTGGGATGATGAGAGTTCGCCACACACAGATCATGTGGCTTGTTAGTGTTGAGTGTGTGAGCGAGCGAGCCACCGTTACGTCCGTGATCTCATAACAAAAGAGAAAAAATGTGACAAAATAATGACCTTGGTGAGGTAAAGCCCGGATAATTGGGAGGCAGCTGAATGACGTGGGATTGTTATTCCGCGCGGGCCACTGTTGCTTCGGCTCCTCCATCGCTGCTGTGTGTGAAATCTCTTTGCTGATGTGCAGGGGGAGAGAAAGTCAGGTCATATTCCCCTCCCATCCTTACCCTTGTTAGGCGTTTGACCTCGACTAATTCCTCCTCGGTGTGTTTGTGTGTGTGTTTGTGTGTAGGTGAGCATGTGTGTGTGTGTGTGTGAGTGAGAGAGACGTGTGTGAAGGGCATTATGTTGATTGTATGTTCCATATTTACCATCGATTCATTTTTGAACAATTTCTTTATGATTGGTGAAAAATGTCATTATCATTGCATCAGCAAGCACATCACTTGCTGTCTAAAGTGACTGCGGTCACAGAGGCAATTTTGCTGACGGTACTTTCTCTCTTCTCTCCTCTGTGTCTTTGTCTTTCTATTCCCCCCCCCCCTCTCCCTTGCTATCCCTCTGTGTGTTTTCTGATAGATGCCAATTATATACAGCCCTGTGTGTTGAAGACCGGCCTGGAAGCCACTGACCCTGTTAGCCAGCTTTAATGTCAACTCCCTGGC